>NC_073269.2:46852500-47477500 GCF_029289425.2 Pan paniscus
TAAAAGGTGAGTGCCTCTGAAACCGGGGTGTTCTGAAATAGCTGTGCACCTCAAACCCTAGTTTTGTTTTTGTTTGTTTGTTTTTGAGACAGGGTCTTGCTTTGTTGCCCAGGCTAGGGTGCAGTGGTGCAATCATGGCTCACTGCAGCCTCGGCCTTCTGGGCTCAAGTGATCCTCCTGCCTCAGCCTCCTGAGTATTTGGGACTACAGGTGTGTGCCACCACAGCCAGCTACTTTTTAAGTTTTTTTATAGAGACATTGTCTCACTATGTTGCCCAGGCTGGTCTCAAACTCCTGGGCTCAAGCCATTCTCCTGCCTTAGCATCCCAAAGTGCTGGGATTACAGGTGTGAGCTACCATGCCCAGCCTCACACTCTAGAAAATTTTTTACATGCCAGGATATTCAGAATATTGGGGGATATTGGCATGTTAGGAAATCTAGTATGTGGGGGGAGGGCCTGGAAGGTCAGGAAATCTAGAATATGATGGTGTTTTGTAATGCTCACAGATCTAAAATATTAGAGTCATTTTTTTTTTCCAGGCTGGAGAATCCAGAACGCTCGTGTTGCTGGAATGCTGGTCATTCTATTTTTATTTCATGTTTAAATTTTTATTATTTTCTTTATTTCTTTTTTTTGAGACAGGGTCTTTCTCTGTCGTCCGGGTTGGAGTGCAGTGGTGTGATCTCAGCTCACCTCAACCTCTGCCTCCCGGGTTCAAGTGATCCTCCCACCTTAGCCTCTTGAGTAGCCGGGATTACAGGCGTGCGCCACCATGCCTGGATAATTTTTGTATTCTTAGTAGAGACAGGGTTTCACTGTGTTGGCCAGGCTGGCCTGAAACTCCTGACCTCAAGTGATCTGCCCTCCCACCTCGGCCTCCCAAAGTGCTGGGATTACAGACGTGAGCCGGCCTTTTTCTGGGGGAGGGGGTGGGGGGGGAGAGAGAGAGAAGGGAGAGAGAGAGGAGAATTTGGGATGTCAGCAAATCTAGAACACTGAAGAGCTGGGTTTTTTAAATGCTAGAGATAGTATTATCCTAGTATAGTATTAACTCTGTGTGGTTTTGTGTGTGAGAGGGCATGGGGGGAGGGGTGGAAGATTCTGGAATGCGGGGGGACTAGAACTCTGAGGGATTCTGAAGGGTTGAGATGAGTTAGGATTCAAGAGGTGACATAGACACGATCCTGGGAGATAGTGACACTGATGGGAGGGATGGGGAGCTGGGGACTCCAAATTCTAGGGGGAGGGGAGGCTAACGCCGGAAGTTGCAGTGGTGAGCCAGAGGCTGTTGCCTAGCAACAAGCATTGAAGATGCGCTGGATCCCGGACAGAAGGGAGAAATTTCAGCAGCGCCCCCAGCAAATGCTCCAGCCACAGGGTAGGAGGTGGTGAGGGGGGAAGCGGGTAGGGATATGCTGTCCTGCAGGGTCATGTTAGCAGGGGTCTTGGGGGTTATACAAAAACAGGGTCATGGAGTACAGTCATGGGGCAGAGCCGGGCTCTGGGACAGCCCACAAATAGCTGTGAATGGAGTGTGAGTGCCGTCGTCACCTGCCCCAGGGACTGTGTGTCCCTGGACGGTGCTGGACCCAGATTTCTGGGTGTCAGTGTGGGATGGAGGCATGGATTGCCGTAGGTGGCAGTAACGGTGTGTAGCCGTGTGAGTCAGCCTGTGTGTCTCACAGTGAGGGGGGGTGAAGGGCTTCCCCGTCAGTCCTGCACACCCTCCTGGATTGGAAGAAGGAGCAGGAGTGGGGGGTGGGGGGTGCAACTGGATCAGTTGCCATTTTTGGTCTGGGGTGGGCTGTGTGGTCACGGCGTGTGGCCTAGTACCCTGTGTGGGTGGAGCCTGGGATCCACGAGGTGGGGGCGGGGCTAACGCTACAGAACTGGAAAGCTTAAGAATCCAACTGCTGTGGGATATGGGGCCTGGAACCCCAAAGCGAAGCAAACATGAAAGGGGTGGGCTTGGGATCCTACATGTGGTCACGTCCCAGTTTTCTGTGGGAAAGGGTGTGGCCTGAAACTCTGGAAAAAGAGGTGATTAGGGGCAGAGTGAAGCTCTGAGGGTGGTGCCTTAGGGAGAGAAGGGGCTTGTATTTCAGAGAATATAGGGTGGAGCCTTGAATTTATAATGATCTTCTCAAAGAATTGATCCCTTCTCAAGGCCCTAGGCTTCAGGGGTTCCAGGCTCACCATCTGCAAAAGCTTGCTCCCCGAATCTCTGTCCCTCAGTGAACCCAGCCAGGCTCTGCCCTTGACCCACAGGATCTGCTCCCAGGGGGGTCCTGGGGGCTCCTGGCTCTGCCCCCTCCTGCACCTCACTTATTGCCATCCCCAGAGGGTATCAGACCCCCTTCCTTGCGTGAGTCTTTGAATGCTCCCAAGAGCTTTGAGTCTCAAGCTGGGCTTGAGACCCTGAGTTTGAAGGCTTGAAGCCTGGAACCCCGGTGTGGACGGGGTTTAAGGGCCCCTGTGGCTTGCAGCTCCTAGTGGTGGAGACTCTTAGGCAAGGAAGGGATCGGTACTCTCTTTTATATAGTTTTATGTATTTATTTATTATTGAGATAGGGTCTCACTCTATCGTCCAGGCTGGAGTGCAGTGCAGTGCAGTGGTGCCATCTCAACTCACTGCAGCCTCCACTTTCCAGGCTCAAGTGATCCTCCTACCTCATCCTCCCGAGTAGCTGGGACTACTGGCTCATGCCACCATACCCGGCTAATTTTTGGATTTTTTTTTTTTTTTTTTTGAGACGGAGTCTTGCTCTGTCGCCCAGGCTAGAGTGCAGTGGCGTGATCTCGGCTCACTGCAACCTCCACCTCCTGGGTTCAAACGATTCTCCTGCCTCAGCCTCCCCAGTCGCTGGGATTACAGGCGCCCGCCACCGCGCCCAGATAATTTTTGTATTTTTTAGTAGAGATGGGGTTTCACCATCTTGGCCAGGCTGGTCTCGAACTCCTGACCTCATGATCCACCCGCCTCGGCCTCCCAAAGTGCTGGGATTACAGGCATGAGCCACCGCGCCCGGCCTAATTTTTGGATTTTTAATAGAGATGGGGTCCTATGTTGTACTATGTTGCCCAGGCTCACCTCAAACTCCTGGACTCAAGCGATCCACCTCGGCCTTCCAAAGTGCTGGGATTACAGGCCCGCGCCAGGGCACCTAGCCGGAACTGGGAACTCTCTAAGGAGAAAGTCTGCAATTCTGGGTGGTGGGAGGCTGCTCTTGGGAGCATTCAAAGACTCAGGCAAGGAGGGGGGTCTGATACCCTCTGGGGGCGGCGATAAGTGGGGTGCAGGAGGGGGCAGAGCCAGGAGCACCCTGGGAGCAGAGTTTGTGGATCAGGGGCAGAGCCTGGCTGGGTTCACTGAGGGACAGAGCTTCGGGGAGCAAGTTTTGCAGATGGTGAGCCTGGAATCCCTGAAGCCTAGGGTCTTGAGAAGAGATCAGTTCTTTGAGAAGATCCAGTGTGAACTTGGGACCCTCAGAGGGGCAGGACCTGGGGGCTGGTGCAGGGTTGGTGCACCATTTGCAGAATCCTCAGTCTCTCTCGTGGAAAGGGGTACCCGTGGGGGGCTTCCAGCTTCTACGCCAGCGAGGGAGCTAAATTCTGACCGAATTCTCCCAGAACTGGGAGCAGAGAGCTGAGGACTGCCAGATGGAGTCCAGCTTAGGGGACCCTGCCCCCAACCCCGCTCCCGTATCCCTCCCATTTGTAAGCACCCCTACGCCTGGGACCTCTGTTCCACGAGAAGGTTCACGGAGCCAGTACCCGAGTCCTAATTTCCCCCCACCGCGTGGGGAACTCGAGGTCCCCCGCGCCCCTAGTCCGGCACCTGTCCCTGCTGCCTCCTGATTGGCCGCGCGGCGAGCGCTGGCGGCGCCGGGCTGTGATTGGCGGGAAGTTCGCAGCCCGTGGCTGGACTGTGGAGAAAGTGAGTCGGCCTCGGGCGGGGGCGGGGGCGGGGGCAGGGGCGGGGCCGCGGCTAGCCTGACCCGCTGGACAGACTGCCCGCCCGGAGCGGGACTCGGCGCCCGACACGATGCGGAGGCCTGGCACCAGCGGCCGCCGCCCCCTCCTGCTGGTGCTGTTGCTGCCGCTCTTCGCAGCCGCCACCTCCGCCGCCAGCCCCAGCCCCAGCCAGGTCGTCGAGGTCCCGGGGGTCCCCAGCCGCCCGGCCAGGTAAGCCCCCTGCTTCCTTGTGCCCCTTCCACCCAATAAGTCTGGTGGTCCAGGAGGACCACGGCTTTCGGATTCAGGGGAAACTCGAACCCACTGCTTCGATGCGGAGATGCAGAGGGCCTTTGGATTTATTAGGCGCCCTCAATTTGTAGGGGTTAGATTCGGGGAGTACTGAGATTTTTAGGGGAAAGAGTCCCCTTTATTGTGGTGGAGAAGGCTAAGTCTCCAGAGAATCCTGGGGTTAGTTCGGGGAAAGATCTCTAGTTTATTGGGGCGGGGGGTGGGGGGCTGAGCTCTCCTAGAATGATAGAGACGTGTGGGGTCTTCGAGCTAGGATGGAGCTCCCCAAGTTTCTTGGGCGCGTAAGGAGGAAAGGTGTTGGGGGATTCTGGAGGGACTTTATGAGGCCGCTGAGTTGTCCTGGTTTTCTAGGATTTGGGGGCTCTGTGTTCATGAAAAGCGACCTTTGGGTTTTTCGAATTGGTCAGGAAGACGTAGACTCTTGCGTTGATGGCGGAGGGGCTTGTGGGGAGTGGGGTCGGGTGGGGGAGTCCTCAGGCTTCAGAACGGTTGGGGTTGCTCAAGTTTCCTAGAATTAGAGGACTCTGGGATTGAATGAGGCTCCAGTGATTTCACCGCGAGAGATCCAGGATTCCCTATAGATCTGGGGGCTATAGGCGCCCTTCCTGTCTGCGGGTGACGGGACTGAAGGAAGCCGTCTGCCCAGCACCCCCACCCACCCTCCCCGCCAGGCGGCCCAGCGCTCCGTTACAAAGGCCCCGGGCTCGTCTCCCGCCTGGGTCTCTGCGAATGCGTTTAGTAACCCGAGCCGCGGCGGGGGCGGGGCCGGGAAGGGGTTAACCTGGAGAAAAGGCGGGAGGGATGACGGCAAGATCGGGGATCCCCGAGGCTCCCCACCAGATGGCCTCATCCTCCACTCGGCCCCACCCACCTGAGAGGGGCCCACGCGCTGGACACCCCCCTCTCTGCACCCCCCACTGCTCTCCTCTCGGGGTCTGGGCGCGCGCCCTCGTCTCTAGACCCCCTTAGCCTGGGGATAATGGACTTGTCTGGGGGGCCCCTTCATTGCGACGCACTTGAACCGGAGCTGGAAGCTCCGCCACTGAGACCCTCTGGGCTGGGAGATGTCTGCAAGAACGGCACCTTTCTCCTGGTCAGGCGGGAAACTGAGGCCCAAAGACCAAGAAACGCTGGCTTCTGGACACACATCGTGGAAGGGCAAGAACGGGCTAGAACTCAGGCTCTGGGATTCTCAGTCCTGGACTGTGACTCCCGTATCCCCCTCCACCTCAGCACCCTGCTGGACCCACAGTTAGAGGGAAGAGCCTTCCCTCCCCAGCTGCCGAGGCCTGTGAAAATGGCGCCACCTGTCGGCCAGGCTCAGGATGGCGTCTGAGTCCCGGACCGGGATGTGCGGGAGGGCGGGGTTCTAGATTCCCAGACAGTCCGGGCTTAGAAATGCTCTTAGAAATCGAGTCTTTAGTTTTTGTTTTTGTTTTTTAATCACTTTTAAAAGGCTTTAAAATAACGTATTTTTTCAATAAAATCTTACGCCAAAATCTCTTCATAAGACAAAAGTACGGTTTCTGTGCCCTTCAGCCCGAAGTCTAAGCCAATTTGCCTCCCATTGTACAGATGGAGAAACTGAGGCGTGGGGAGAAGAACCTCGTTAGTCATATACCTGTTTCAAGCCCCCTCAGGATGCGTCTTGGTTTCCCCTCCCCGATTGCCGTCCTTTGCAGAGTTCTGGGGTGCTAGGGGCCTGAGTGACTTCCACTCCACTATTTATAGCGTTGCTGTTTGTCGCTGCTGCCCGGGCCAGACGTCTAGGAGGAGCCGCTGCATCCGAGGTGGGTTCTGGAAGATGGAGTATGAGTAGGGGGCAAAAGGGAATAGGAGGAGAGGGGCAGGGAGCTCCCCATCCCTCCCCTCATCCCACTGGGAGAGCTGGATGCATTTGGTAGAGAAGTACTTGGTCCCCTCCTTCCCCACTTAGTCCCTGGCTGTCTCCGAAGCCTTCTGCAGGGTCCGAAGCTGCCAGCCCAAAAAGTGTGCAGGCCCCCAGCGGTGCCTGAACCCAGTGCCTGCAGTGCCGAGTCCCAGCCCCAGCGTGAGGAAGAGACAGGTGTCCCTCAACTGGCAGCCACTGACGTGAGTGGGCAGTCCCTCCCCTACCAAATCCTCCCTCAGGAACTCCCAGCTTTGCCCCCGTTTCCGCTCCTCCTCCCTTCCCCCCTCCCTCTCTCCCCGCTCCCTCCCCGGCTCTTTCTTTTGCTATCAGCCTGTCTGTCCGTTTCTATTTCATCCCTTCCCTGCCTATCTCAGGCTCTTCCCATCTCTGCATTATTTCTGTCTCTTTCTGTTTCTTTCTAGTTACCTGTCTCTTTTCCTCTCTCTCTTTCTCCCTGTGTCTCACTGCCTGCCTCTATGTCTAAGTCTCTCTGCCCCTTCTCTCTTTCTCTCCCCCAACCCCCATCATCTCTCTTTCTCTCAGGGTCTTTGTTTCTCTCCCACTAGAGGCCTGGTCCCCATAAATAGGTGTTGTGGGGGGAGGGTTGGGCAGAGCCGCTACTGAAAGACATTTTCCTGGCATGGAGGCCCTTTGGTGGGGAGGTCAGTTTAACCCGGTGACAGCAGCTTTTCCGTCCTCTCCCACCCAGGCTCCAGGAGGCCAGAGCTCTACTGAAGCGGCGGCGGCCCCGGGGGCCAGGGGGCCGGGGACTACTGAGAAGGAGGCCCCCACAGCGTGCCCCCGCTGGCAAGGCCCCGGGTAAGCACATCCGCCTTTCCTCCGCCTGGGGCGAGGGGGGTTCCGGGCCAGATAAAGCCGTCTGGTTCCCACGGTCCAGCCGCCGCCTACCCGCCCCCCGTTGTAGCTCAGCCCCCACCCCCAGGACGAGGCCCCCTCTAGGGACCCCAGCGTCCGGCCGTGCGAGGTGAGCCCGGGGCAGGACCAGACACAGGCCAGAGGCACTGACCCGCGGGGGTGGGGCCGGGAAGCCAGGCGTCCGGGCTCCCCGCGGCCGAAGAGGGAGGGCGCTGGCCCGTTAGAAAGCTCCGCCGAACCAGCCCAGACAACAAAAGCGATTGTGCGGGTTGGCGCCTGCCTGGGCACCAAATGCTCAAGATTGTGGGGCGGCTGGGGGCCAAAGGCCTCCTCCTGTTTCCCGAATCCTCCCCCTGCCCTCCTCCCACTCCAGCTCTTGACCCCTAGTCTAGAACACCCCTCATCTCAAACACCCTCAAAACCCTCCTCTTGCTGTAGCCTTCGGCCCAGATGTGACCCCTCCCCCTAAAGTCTTCCAGATGTGAGCCTCGGGCCAGATGTTAGTACCCCCGCCCACAGCCTCCCTTTATCCATTGTGACTTCTCCCGCCAGGTGTGGCGTTCTGGCCAGATGTGGCTACATCTTCACATGTATCCCCCCCCCCACCTCCAGCCTCCTGCCCAGGATCTAGACGCCCAATTCCTTTATGTGCCCAGGTGTAGCAACCCTTCTCCCATCCCTCAGATGTCCCACCTGGCTGTCCAGATGTGCCATGATAGCCCCCTATCAAGATGAAGCCCCTTTCTCTGTGCCCAGGGCAGAAGAGGATCAACTCTTAGCTGTCTCCCCAAATGTGGCCCCCACTACTCTTAATGGATTTCCTCTTTATGGATTCAGCTCTGTCTGGGGGGAAACCCGCCCGCCCCCACCTGTTCCCTTCCCCGCCGCTCCCCTACAGGCCTGGTCCACTTGTTGGTGCGCGGATGGGGACAGAGGGGGCGCCCCGCTCACCCCTGCGAGTCTAGCGCCCAGCCTGCGAGCCTCTGGCTAAGCGCCCAGCCCCACGCGCCCCCGCGCGGCCGCCGGGGAGGGAGTGGTGAGGAGGGGGGGGCCTGAGCGGGGGCGCGGCCGCCCTCCCCCGCGGGCGGGCGGGCGGGCGCGGCCGGGCCCCTCGGGCGGGCTGGGGCGGCGGCGCGGCGGAGCGCGGCGCTGCAGCCATGGCGGGCGGCGTGCGGCTGCTCTGGGTGTCGCTATTGGTGCTGCTGGCGCAGCTAGGGCCGCAGCCTGGACTGGGCCGGCTCGGAGAGCGTCTCCGCGTGCGCTTCACCCCGGTCGTGTGCGGCCTGCGCTGCGTCCATGGGCCGACCGGCTCCCGCTGTACCCCGACCTGCGCGCCCCGCAACGCCACCAGCGTGGACAGCGGCGCTCCCGGCGGGGCGGCCCCGGGGGGACCCGGCTTCCGCGCCTGTGAGTGCGGGGTGGTGGTCCCGAGAGAGCGGCTCCGGGGGGGAGGAGGATCCCTGGGGATGGAGGAGACAGTCCTCCAGGGAGAGGGAGCCCAGATTCCATATGCAACAGTGCAAGGGAATATCAGGGGCTATTTGAGGAAGGGGGCCCCAAATTCCTGGCTTTTGGGGTTGGGTCCTGAGGGTTCCGATTTTGCAAGCAATGAGGGTTCTTAGAGGCCTGTGATGTCCCACGTGAGGGAATTGGCGCCAGCTTTCATGCTTTGAGTCAAAATGGGGATCTCAGAATTGAGGGGCCTGAGAACTTTTGGGAGGGGGGCTCGAATTCTGAGACGCTGAGTAAGGAGTCCCCAGGGACCAAGCAAGAGTCTCAGGACCGCATGGGGGACGTCTCAGTTTCTGTGTGTTTGGGTGGGAAGGTTCTGTATGGGAATGCCTGTGAGGTGGGGTACTAGACAGAAGAAAGTTAATCCGAAGAGCTAAGAGGGAGAGGGGACAGAGACGGGGGTTGTGTGTGTGTGTGTGTGTGGCGGCAGGGGGGTGAGGGGGGGGTGTCTCCGCAGGACCTGAGTTGCAGGGGTCCCACGTGCGACAGAAATCCAGATAAGAGGGCTTACGGAAGGGGCGCCCCCTGGGGGCGGAGGGGACAGGAGGTGTATGCACCAGGCACTCCTAGAGATGGGGAGCCTTGGGGGTTCAGGTGAGGTGGGGGAGGGCGCACCACCTGTTGTTCCAGGATGCAAAAGTGGGCAGACTCTCTGGGATCGGGCCTTCCTGCCCCCTACCCCGCAGACCCTATGGAGTGGGGAGTGGGGGCCCCTGGCGCGGAGAACTCGCCCAGCCTGGCCCCCAGCCAGCCCAGCCCGGCCGGCGTGAGCTCATCTCCCGCCTGAGCCCCCGCCCGCTGCCACTCCCTCTCTCCTCCCCTTCCTCCCTCTTTCTTTCACTCTTTCCCGGCCCAGCCCCAACGTGCCTGTGCCAGGCGCCATGCCCAGGCGGGTGCCAAGCCCCTGGGGGTGCAAGGAGTGGCATGTGAAGTGGGGGCTGACCTCAAAGGGACCCCTATGTCCTCAGCTCCCCGCTTGGCCAGGGCTGTGGGGCATGACGTTGGCTGTGGCCATCTAGTGGCCCACCCTGGGTGTAGGCACCCCCAGGGAGCTGGCCTGGGGGCCTGCATTCAGGCCAAGAGAAGGCAGAGAAATGCCTCTGGAGCCTGGGAAATACCCTCAGACCTGGCTGGTTTCCCACCCCCTCCATCAGAGACCCTTACCATTTTGCAATTTTGATTCCTAGTTAAGCCTCTCCTAGGCCCCACTATTCAATTAAAAGCCCCCATTAGACCACCCTGGAGTCGTGGCCCCACACTCCTACCTAAGGGGAGCTGAGTTTTTGCTCCAGGCCCTAGACCCGCTCTCCACCCCTGGCAACAGACTTTAGAGACCACTCCTCCAGTGAAATTCCCTCTCATTCTTCCCTCCCACCTCCCAAACTGTGCCTTTCCCCAGATAACTCTGTAGTATTGTCCAGAAGTCCTGTTCTTCTAGCTCACCCCCTTCCCCAGGAACTTCTGATCCCATTTATCTTCAGAGAACCCCAGGGTTGGTCTTGATAAGTGGGTTCTCGCAAGAGGACTCCAGACACTGTGCTCCTTACAGGCAGCCATTAATAAAAAGCCTTTGGCACTTAATCCTTAGCTGGGAGGGGAGGGGATTCCACATAGGGACTCGGCCAATTGAGCCTCTTAAGTGCTGATGACTTCCAGGAATTCCACTTCACTATCTAAACGCTGTTTTCAGCACCGTCAAACTGGTTGTCTCCTAGGCGGCACTAGAGTCCTGTTTTCTAGGTAACTGTCCACAAAAGGACTCCTGCTGAAAGGGCGCCTCAGTTTCCTCTGAGCTGGGTTCCTCCATCCCAGAAAACTCCAGCCGTCTTTGAACTCGAGAGGACTGCCCTTTAGTGGATCTCCTCCCAGGACTCCAGTCCCTTTATCCTTCTAAACGGAGGTGGCTCTCCGCATCCTTTCCTCTCTACAGTTGTGGCTCAGAATCCCACACGCGCCTCCCCCGGCCGCCTGCCTCCTCCCTCCCCTCCGCACAGCTGTCTCCAGCTGTTCTCTGCAGCCCCGGGAGAGAGAGGGAGGGGGTGCCCTCGCAGGACAGCCCGGCCTCCTTTGGCTCAAAGGTCCCGGGGCTCCCCAAGGGTCCGGAATGTGGAGCCTCCGCCCTGCCCCCGCCGCACCTCTCTCTTTGTTTACCCCGCCGCACAGCTGGCAGTGCCCCGCCCAGAGGTGGCCTGGGGCCCAGCGAGGGCGCGCAGAGGGGAGTGGAGGCGCGTTCCCGCTCGTGGCCCCGCCCCGGTGCTACTGGAGGCTGTAAGGCCGAGCTAGAACTCTAAAGCCCCAGCCAGAAAGAAGTTGGGCGGAGACACAGCGCGGTGGGCGGAACTAGGGCACCCGGACAGCCTGGAGGTGGGGTGGGAGGGGCGTGAACAAGTGAGCCGGGCGAATCAGAGTGCGGAAAGGAAGGTGGGCGGGGCTAGAGGCGGCAGGTTAAGCTCCTGGATAGGCGGGGTTTAGAATCCCGCGGGTAGAAGGTAATGTGAGAGGGGCTACAAAGGGGGCACAGCCAGGGGGCGGGGGTAGGACTTCGTGGACCAAGCAGAGGGAGTGTGGGCGGGCATAGAATGCGAAGGAGACAGAGTTGGGCGGGGAGTTATGCCAGGGAGTGGTTAAAATGTGGTTTGAGTCAATGGAAGGGATCAGCATTGGGTGGGAGGGGCTGGAACAGCAAAGGGTTCCGTCGGACTACGGAATGGGCGGGGTCAGCGCCGTCTGGGCTGGTCTGGAACTCCGTGGACTCAGCCAGAAATTGGGATCCGAGAGGTTGACATGAAAGTGAATAAACAGCCTGAGGGCTGGCTGGGCTCACGCCTGTAATCCCAGCACTTTGGGAGACTGAGGCAGAAGGATTGCCTGAGCCCAGGAGTTCAAGACCAGCCTGGCCAACATAGTGAGACCCCCGCCTCTACCAAATTTTTAGAAAACGTAGCCCGATGTGGTGCACGCCTGTCGTCTCAGCTACTTAGGAGGCTCAGATGGGAGGATCACTTCAGCTTAGGAGGTCGAGGCTGCAGAGCCATAATCACGCTACTGCATTCCAGCCTGGGCAATAGAGCGAGATCCTGCCGACTTAGTGGGTGGGACCGTACCTCTGATGGCTGAACAACTGGACTGGGCCAATGCTGATGCCAGAATTGGGGCGGGGCCACATGACAGCTGAGGGCGGAGCGACTTAGAAATGAATGATACCTTGAGGGAGTAGGGACCCCAGGAGAACCTGCCAGGAATGGTGGCGCCCCTGAGTGTCCTCGTTCTCCTCCCAGTCCTGTGTCCCTTGATCTGTCACAATGGCGGTGTGTGCGTGAAGCCTGACCGCTGCCTCTGTCCCCCGGACTTCGCTGGCAAGTTCTGCCAGTTGCACTCCTCGGGCGCCCGGCCCCCGGCCCCGGCTATACCAGGCCTCACCCGCTCCGTGTACACTATGCCACTGGCCAACCACCGCGACGACGAGCACGGTGAGGAAAGTGTGGCCAGAGTCCCCTCCGACCCCTGTCAAGCATTTCACCTTGCCCCTGACCCTCATCTTTCCCGCCTTCCCGAGCACCTTTGCCCAGCTCGCCCTCCCCGCCTTGTCTAGCCCCAGCCCGTAAGAACCCGTGTAGACATCCGTTTGCCCGGCCGTGCCTCCCCTAGGCGTGGCATCTATGGTGAGCGTCCACGTGGAGCACCCGCAGGAGGCGTCGGTGGTGGTGCACCAGGTGGAGCGTGTGTCTGGCCCTTGGGAGGAGGCGGACGCTGAGGCGGTGGCGCGGGCGGAAGCGGCGGCGCGGGCGGAGGCGGCAGCGCCCTACACGGTGTTGGCACAGAGCGCGCCGCGGGAGGACGGCTACTCAGATGCCTCGGGCTTCGGTTACTGCTTTCGGGAGCTGCGCGGAGGCGAAGTGAGAGGAGGCCGGTGGGGAGGGGCCCGGAGCTTGCCTCCGCGCGGGGGCGCGCTCACCCAACACTTCCCCGCAGTGCGCGTCCCCGCTGCCCGGGCTCCGGACGCAGGAAGTCTGCTGCCGAGGGGCCGGCTTGGCCTGGGGCGTTCACGACTGTCAGCTGTGCTCCGAGCGCCTGGGTAAGCCCCAGGACGTCCCCGAAGTGCTCGGAGCTGGGGAGTGGTGAGAACCTCACCGTTCCTCCTACTCTGCCCTAGATAAACCCAGTTCACAAATTGTAGCCACGCCTACCCCATTGTGGAGGCGACTTCCAGTCCTGAGCTTTTCATACCGCTCTGGGACCACCCACCCCATTTGCTGACTTTGGCCACTCTGTTTTCACCCTGCGTTTGTGCCTTGGCCCCCCACCATATACTTTGGGAGTCTCCAATGTTGCCATTTCAACTGCCAACCTAAGGCTGTCCCTGCACTTAAACTACAGCCAACATCTTTTAGTCCCTCCCACCCCGTCTTCGTCTCTGCCCACTCCATTCTCGCTCTGCCCACCTGTCCCTGGCCCACCCCTCTCCTCTCGCCACAGGGAACTCCGAAAGAGTGAGCGCCCCAGATGGACCTTGTCCAACCGGCTTCGAAAGAGTTAATGGGTCCTGCGAAGGTGCAACGGGGCAGGGGTGGGAGGGGCTTGGTTCTGGGGGCGGGATTTGCAGGGATCAAGTTCCTGACTCCACGGTGACCTCTCCAACCCTGGCAGATGTGGATGAGTGCGCGACTGGCGGGCGCTGCCAGCACGGCGAGTGTGCAAACACGCGCGGCGGGTACACGTGTGTGTGCCCCGACGGCTTTCTGCTCGACTCGTCCCGCAGCAGCTGCATCTGTGAGCAACCAGCAGGGAGCTCAGGCTGGGTCCCGCCCTCCCTGCCCTCAGAAGTCCCAGAGCATCCTGGGGCCTTTAATTCCCTCGGACCCCCCCAGACTCCCGGGTTCCTCTGTCAGCCTTAGAGCCCCCTCAGAACTTCTCAGATTCTTATACAGCTTCAGCATCCCTGGACCACCTTTAGACCTTCCAAGCCTTTTGGATCCAGATCCCTCCAGACTCCCAGACTTTTTTTTTTTTTTTTTTTTGGAGATGGAGTCTCGCTCTGTCGCCCAGGCTGGAGTGCAGTGGCGCGATCTCGGCTCACTGCAACCTCTGCCTCCTGGTTTCAAGTGATTCTCCTGCCTCGGCCTCCCAAGTAGCTAGAACTACAGGCGGGCACCACCATGCCCGGCTAAATTTTTTTGTATTTTTGGTAGAGACAGGGTTTCGCCATGTTGGCCAGGCTGGCCTCAAACCCCTGGCTTCAAGTGATGTGTCCACCTCAGCCTCCCAAAGTGCTGGGATTACAGGCGTAAGCCACTGCGCCCAGCTCTCCCAGACTTTCTGGAATCCTTCTCAGACCCCCAAATCCTCTCGTCCCCCTCAACGACTCGACTATCTTCAGATCTTGAGATCCTTCTCAGAGTCTCTCATTCACCACTGACACCCCACTGAGGCTCCAAGCCCTTCTCAGACCTCCAGAGCCCACTGCTCTCCTTCAGACCCTCTCAGACCTCTCCCAAATGCCCCTCGCACCCACCAACCCCCCACCCCCAACCCCAGAACCATTCCCCTCTCTCCCAAATCCCTAAGTGCCACAGCATTCCCAGCCCCGCCCTGAAGGATTTCCTCCCTGCTCCTCGCAGCCCAACACGTGATCTCAGAGGCCAAAGGGCCCTGCTTCCGCGTGCTCCGCGACGGCGGCTGTTCGCTGCCCATTCTGCGGAACATCACTAAACAGATCTGCTGCTGCAGCCGCGTAGGCAAGGCCTGGGGCCGGGGCTGCCAGCTCTGCCCACCCTTCGGCTCAGGTGAGCCCCTGCTATAGTGCCTAGCCCTACGCGCAACACATGTGGCGCTCATTCTACGCCCCACCCTCCAACCCTGAGTTCACTGCCCCTAACCTGACTGGCTGGGCTCCAGCCTTGGCCACGCAGCAGCCTCTGAGACCCGCAGGCCTCAGGCTGGACAGCATCCATGGCTCCACCTCCATCTGTAGCCATACCCACCCCTCCATTCGTAGCCACAGCTACCCTGGAGCCCCCAAGTTAGGTTTTGTCTCCTGAGCGTCAACGCCCAGTCCCACCCTGTCCCTGAACTTTGACCAAGTCCTTGGCTTCTGAGACACTGCCTTCAGCTTAGCCCCACCCCAGGCATGCCCCTCCCTGAGACACCTCCCTGGCATTCTATCTTCTGCTTAAAACTAAATCCCACAAGGGAGCTATTTCCTAGCCTCCAACTCTGTCCCTGTAGACCCAACCGGACCCTGCCCTCAACCCTGTTCCTACCACCATCCCAAATGTGGGAAAACGCTCTTGGCCCCACCTGTAGCCTCTAAGACATTCTACTCTTTGGCCAGGACACCACCCCATCCCAGCCTCCAACTCAAACCCCTCACACTCTCCAGCCAAGCCCTGCCCCTAGCCAAGGCCAGAGTCTGGGCTTGCCATCGTTTTCTTCCCGCTCTCTTGTCCTCTCTCTGTCTCTCTTACCTATTCCCAGAGGGTTTCCGGGAGATCTGCCCGGCTGGCCCTGGTTACCACTACTCAGCCTCCGACCTCCGCTACAACACCAGACCCCTGGGCCAGGAGCCACCCCGAGTGTCACTCAGCCAGCCTCGTACCCTGCCAGCCACCTCTCGGCCATCTGCAGGTGAGCTGGCTCCGGCAGAAGTGGGTGCCATCTTCAAGGGGCTGCCCCAGCCCCACAGTGAAAGGAGGCAAGAGAGGATTTGGGCTCCACTCGTTGATAACCCTTCTTTATCAGGCTTTCTGCCCACCCATCGCCTGGAGCCCCGGCCTGAACCCCGGCCCGATCCCCGGCCCGGCCCTGAGCTTCCCTTGCCCAGCATCCCTGCCTGGACTGGTCCTGAGATTCCTGAATCAGGTTTGCTAGAAAGAACTGAGGGCATTGGGCCTGGAGCAGTGGCTCACGCCTGTAATCCCAGCATTTTGGGGGGCTGAGGAGGGTGGATCACCAGGTCAGGAGTTCGAGACCAGCCTGGCCAACATGGCGAAACCCTGTCTCTACTAAAACTACAAAAATTAACTGGGCGTGGTGGCAGATGCCTGTAATCCCAGCTACTTGGGAGGCTGAGGCAGGAGAATCACTTGAACCCAGGAGGCAGAGGTTGCAGTGAGCTGAGATCATGCCATTGCACTCCAGCCTGAGTGACACTCCATCTCAAAAAAAAAAAAAAAAAGAATTCAGGGCATTGATGGGGGTATTACAGGTGGGATTCTGGGGTAAAAGACTCCAAGGTGAAGATTCCAGGTTACAGCAAATAGGAATGGTATGGGCAGAGGTAAGCGTTTGAAGGGTTGGGTGGTAGTTAGATCAGGAGCTGGAGTCACAGTTGGGCTCTTCTGTGTCAATCGAGCAAGCCATTTAACCTCTGAGACTCGGTTTTCTCATCGGTAAAATGGGGATGGTTGTTGAGATGCCTCTGAAGTGTCTGACACCTAGTAAGTGCTCAGATAAATACTTATGGTAGATAATTATTTTTCATTATCTAATGTTAGATAATTATTTCTCAGGTAGGGCACTAAGAATGTATCTCAGGCGGAGGGTTGGAGAGCAAACCTCTCCATGATGAGGGGATTCGGCCAAGGATCTGATGAGAACGTTCCAGGATAAAAAAGATGGAGATCAGAAGAAGACTGGGCTTGCTTGGGGAGGAGACATCCATGAAGGTGTTTTATGGATGTCTCCGGAGGTGGGGGTTTTACTGGGATGAAAGGAACGGAGGATTCAGAGATGGGGGAACCCTGGCTGACTGGACCCCCCAGGTCCCTCCTCCGGCATGTGTCAGCGCAACCCCCAGGTCTGCGGCCCAGGACGCTGCATTTCCCGGCCCAGCGGCTACACCTGCGCTTGCGACTCTGGCTTCCGGCTCAGCCCCCAGGGCACCCGATGCATTGGTGAGCAAGGCGGAGGGCGCGGAAGGAGGCGGGGCGGGGGGCTTTGCCTGGTCACCTTGTCACCAGCCCCCTCCGTGTCCTCAGATGTGGACGAATGTCGCCGCGTGCCCCCGCCCTGTGCTCCCGGGCGCTGCGAGAACTCACCAGGCAGCTTCCGCTGCGTGTGCGGCCCGGGCTTCCGAGCCGGCCCACGGGCTGCGGAATGCCTGGGTGAGAAATTTGCCCCACCCGGCTCCAGGCCCACCCCAGGGTCTCGCTCCTGCTCTCACTCCAGAGCCTCTCCAGCCCTCCCACGCTTCCCCTCTCGGGTCCCGCCCCAGGACTGCTCTGCCCTGGCCCTTGGCCCCTCCCTTCCCTGACCCGCCTCCACCCAGCTCCAGCCTCCCTTTGACCCCACCCCTACCCAGCTCCCAAACCGCCAGTTTCTATGGGGGCCTGGTCGCGCCTCGTATTGCTCCGCCCCCACGCCCAGGCCCCGCCCTTATTGGCCACGCCCCTCCCTGACTAACTCCCTCCCCCAGGCCCCGCCACTGTCCTGCAACTGCGGCAACCAATCTCCTGACCACGACCCCGATTCCAACCCTGCCACACCAGAGCCCTATCCCCAAACTGCTCCTTTCTTCTCTAGCCCCTACCCCACCTTCCCTTAGCTTGGTCCCCAAAGCTCTCCTTTCTGCCCTTGCCCTACCAAACCCTCCCCTCCACAATTGCCTCTCTCACTGTGCCCCTCTCCGGCTGTCCTGGCCGGGTCCCCATCCTGGCTCTGGCCCAAGCTTGGTCCCGCTCCCGCTTCCCTCTACCCCCGCCTCCCTGCGTCACTTCTCCCGGGACTGTCTGCCCCAGTCCCAGCCGCCTGGTCTGTGCCCACAGATGTGGACGAGTGCCACCGCGTGCCGCCGCCGTGTGACCTCGGGCGCTGCGAGAACACGCCAGGCAGCTTCCTGTGCGTGTGCCCCGCCGGGTACCAGGCTGCACCGCACGGAGCCAGCTGCCAGGGTGAGGGCCTGGGAGGGGCAGCTGGGAAGGGGTGTGAGCGGTTGGGTAGAGCGCAGTGATGAGGGCCAGAGAGACTGAACAACAGGGCAAAGCGAGTTGATTTGGAGACAGAGGCCAGGCTCTCAAGCAGACGTGTGGCCTGATGGCAGTAGAGAGAGACCTGGGATGCAGAGGCCAAGTGATGGGAAACAGAAAGGCTGAGTCATGAAAGATGGAGAAGCAGAATGAGGAGGGATGGAGATGTCAGTAATCGGGTAAGGGGAGCAGAGTTATGGAGGACAGGGGAGAAGGAGGCCTTCTCATGGGGACTACAGAGACAGAACCAGCCAGACAGCTTAGTAGGGATTGGTGGAGGATGCAGAGTCAGATGATGGTGACAAGGAGGAATAGAGATGGGGTCACGGGGACAGAATGTTGGAGGGTGGAAAGCCAAAGTGACAGAGGTCAGGGAGGCAGAGGGGAACAAGTGACCCCGGGCCCCCTGCCCTGTGCAGATGTGGATGAATGCACCCAGAGCCCAGGCCTGTGTGGCCGAGGGGCCTGCAAGAACCTGCCTGGCTCTTTCCGCTGTGTTTGCCCGGCTGGCTTCCGGGGCTCGGCGTGTGAAGAGGATGTGGATGAGTGTGCCCAGGAGCCACCGCCCTGTGGGCCCGGCCGCTGTGACAACACAGCAGGCTCCTTTCACTGTGCCTGCCCTGCTGGCTTCCGCTCCCGAGGGCCCGGGGCCCCCTGCCAAGGTGAGGGTGCTGAGCCCAGCCCTACTCCATCACTGTTTGCTGTGGAGACTGGAGAGAGATTATTGAGGGGCAGAGAGGCAGAGTGATGGGGCTCAGGGATGGAGAACAGGGGCTGAGGGATGGGGACCTCACTCCAGAGTCTTCTCTCCCTTCAACAAAATAAGGCAGTCCTCCCCACCCCTTCTCCCTTTTTGAAAGATACTCTTGTGCTTATGGGAACCCCGAGGAGGGGGTCACCTGAGGCAGGGCAGGCAACATGGAGTTGGTGCCTTAGCCCCACCTTAGTAGCTGGAGAGACCATTGAATGGGGACACGAGGAAGGCATCTGTCTTCCTGGGAAGAGGGAGCAGCCTGAGGCAAGTCCAGAAGGCAGGCTCAAGACTGGAATGCTGGGGTGGGTGGTGATGGCCATGGGAATGGATTCAGGCCCCTTCCTCAGCCTCATTGGTCCCCTCTGCCCCAGATGTGGATGAGTGTGCCCGAAGCCCCCCACCCTGCACCTACGGCCGGTGTGAGAACACAGAAGGCAGCTTCCAGTGTGTCTGCCCCATGGGCTTTCAACCCAACGCTGCTGGCTCCGAGTGCGAGGGTGAGGCCGGGGAGGGAGGGAGGAGTGTGGATGGGTGAGGGGGGAGTTGGACCACTTCTTCAAGGCCACCCTCTCCCCTGCCCCCCAGATGTGGATGAGTGTGAGAACCACCTCGCATGCCCTGGGCAGGAGTGTGTGAACTCGCCCGGCTCCTTCCAGTGCAGGGCCTGTCCTTCTGGCCACCACCTGCACCGTGGCAGATGCACTGGTGAGACCAGGCCCTGGCTGTGACCTTGGGCCTGCATCATGACCCCCGACCCTTGACCCAGATCACAACTATGACCTGGCCGTAACCTCCTGACCGGGACCTCAGTCCCTCAGTCCCCAGAGCCTGTGACTCCTGACCCTGACCTGGACCACAACTCTTGACCCTGAATGTGACTCCTGAGACCCAACTTGACAGTAACATTTGACCCTAACCATCACCCTTGATGATAGTCCCTGCCCATACCCTGATAGCAATTGTGACCCTCATGACTCTGGCCCTGAATGTGACCTATAACTCCTGAATTTGACTGTGACATTTGACCCTAATCATAACCACTAACCATAGCACTGACCATAACCTTGACTGTGTGACTCTTGGTCCTGTCTCTTTCACAGCCCCTGCCTCTTCTCAGAATCCCTTCTCTGGAACCTGGTTGGGTTCATAATCCCTGACCCTGGCCCCTGACTTGAGGCAGAATTCTGGACCCTGACTATAACTTCTGATCCTAACTGGATTCAGATTCCAGTCACTAACTCTGACCCATGGCTCAGCCGAATCCCATCCAATGATCCTAGTTTATAATACTTGACTGGTCCCTTGCCCTAGTTCATTTCTGATCCCTGTCTAAGCTAGAGTCCCCTCTCCTGACTCCAAAATCCTGGCACAGGTAGTTCCTAGAAACCTAGACCCACAGGACTTGCAACCATGGTCCCCGGAACCCGGGAACCTTGGTCAGCCCTCCCCCAGCCTCCAACTCATGAGACTTCCCACCACCTCCCCCAGACACCCTACTCCAAGGGGATTGGTCGGGTGTGTCCCGAGACTGGACCCTTTCTGAACACCCCCACCCCCCACAGATGTGGACGAATGCAGTTCGGGTGCCCCTCCCTGTGGTCCCCACGGCCACTGCACTAACACCGAAGGCTCCTTCCGCTGCAGCTGCGCGCCAGGCTACCGGGCGCCGTCGGGTCGGCCCGGGCCCTGCGCAGGTGAGTAGCATAGGGACCCGCCAGAGAGTCTGGGAGTAGGGCCCTGGGTTCCAGGGCAAAGCCGGCTGGAAAGGTGGAGGCGGGACCAAGGCGCTGTGGGAGGAGCTTAGAAACCTGGCATTGGCGGGGGCGGGGTTACTGCGATGTGGGCGGAGCTTGTCTGGGAGGCCGGGTCCCGTGACTCCGCCCAATCTCCCGCGTACCCTAGACGTGAACGAGTGCCTGGAGGGCGATTTCTGCTTCCCTCACGGCGAGTGCCTCAACACTGACGGCTCCTTTGCCTGTACTTGTGCCCCTGGCTACCGACCCGGACCCCGCGGAGCCTCTTGCCTCGGTTCGTACCCAGGCTGATCCTGGCCCCGGAAAGGGTGGGCTTAGGGCAGGAAAAGGCGGGACGGGGAGAAGAGGGCGAAAAGGGGAAAACGAGTTTTTAGCCGGAGTCTTCCAGCAGGATCAAGGGGCAGATGGTGGGAGTCTCGAGGCAGTGAGGGGGGGCGGGGCGTGGAGAGAAAAGGGCCGAGTCTGGGTATTTGGACCGTGATTGTAAAGAAGCTGTTCTAAACCCGTCGGGGGGCGGTGTTTGCAGGGAGGGAAGTAGCGTGAGGCAGGTTGGGGAAGGCGTGAAAGGCCTAGGAGAGCCGAGGGGCGGTGGAGGGGTGTGGCCTAGAATGTTAGGCGGAGCGGGAGGTGGGCCGGGCCTTCGGACGCCCTGTCCCGCAGACGTTGACGAGTGCAGCGAGGAGGACCTTTGCCAGAGCGGCATCTGTACCAACACCGACGGCTCCTTCGAGTGCATCTGTCCTCCGGGACACCGCGCCGGCCCGGACCTCGCCTCCTGCCTCGGTGAGAGGCCCCGCCCCGGCCTGATCCGTCCTCCCTCCGACTCCCCGATTGGCCTCCCACCTCTGTCTTTCCTCCTCCGCTTCTCCCCTCCCCTTACCTCTTTCCCCCGCCTCCTCTCCTAGCCTCCCCATCTCTCCTCTACCCCAATCTTCTGCCCTCTCCTCTGCTTCCCCGGCCTCCCCCTTCTGACTCTCCTCTCCCCTCTTTGTATCCCCCATCTTGCCTCCCTGCTTCCCACATCCGACCACCCGACCTCTCTCCTCAGACGTGGACGAATGTCGCGAGCGAGGCCCAGCCCTGTGCGGGTCGCAGCGCTGTGAGAACTCTCCCGGCTCCTACCGCTGTGTCCGGGACTGCGATCCTGGGTACCACGCGGGCCCCGAGGGCACCTGTGACGGTGAGCCTGCCCCCACCCGCCTTCGCTAGCGCTTGCAACGGGGTGCTGGAGGCTGCTCCCTTGGGGACTGAGGAGGGGCGCCCTGCTTCCCAGACTTAGGGGGAGGGAAAGAACACCCTCTCACCGTATCTCTGTAGTGGAAATAAGCCGCCACCGTGTCCATGTATTTTCTTGTGTCAGGATCACGGCCAAGCCTCCCTTCCAGCCGCAGTCCATTCCCCCTCTGCAGCTGAAGCGGGTCCACATTTTAGGCTATGCCTCCAGTAAGACACCGCCCCAAAACTGTTAGGCCCCGCCCCTTCCAATCGGCCTCTGGATTAAAACCCCCTCTTCAGGCCCCTTCTCTTCCTAACAGAAGTTTGGACGCGCCCTTTCCCCGCCCTCCACCAGTCCTACTTCCAGCCTTCTCTCCAAAGAGGCCCAATCCCGGTGGCCCTGGGCCCCATTCTTTCCCAATGAGAAATTCCCAAGGTGAAATTCTCCTAGCATTGGCCCCCGCCCGTTTAAGCTCTGCCCTTCCTTGGTCTCTCTAGACAGGGCTTTCCATTCGCTCGGATGGCTCCAGTCTCTCCGAACACTTAGGCCCTCCCTTCCTATCTTTGCTCCGCCCACAGACCCGCCCCTTGCCTTTTCTTATTTTCCAGGCCTTCCCTCCCGCCCCGCTCTTTCATCCCTCCCGGTTCAGGCTCCAGCGAGGCAGGAGGGTGGGGCTAATCTTCCATATAGTATATATTTTTTTGTGTCGGGCGGGGGGTGATGGTGTGTGAGTCCGCATCTTGTGGAACACATGAAACAAAACATCTGTGGGCTGCCGTTGACTCTGCTAGACCTCTGACTCATGGAAGTCTAGCTTCATAAGATCTCATTCATTAATTCCAAAAGAATTCACTAAGCACCTACTCTATGCCAGCGTCTGGAAAAGGTAATAAGAGCAACAGGAAATAAGTCATATAAAAACCCCTGCCTTCCTGGAGTTATTGTGGGGTAATAAATATGTAAATAAATTCAAGATTTATACAGCAGGCCAGGAGCTGTGGCTCATGCCTGTAATCCCAGCACTTTGGGAGGCCAAGGCGGATGGATCACGAGGTCATGAGATCGAGACTAGCCTGGCCAACATGGTGAAACCCCGTCTCTACTAAAAATACAAAAATTAGCTGGGCGTGGTGGCATGTGCCTGTGGTCCCAGCTACTCAGGAGACTGAGGCAGGAGACTCGCTTGAACCCGGGAGGCGGAGGTGGCAGTTGGGCCGAGATCGCGCCACTGCACTCCAGCCTTGGTGACAGAGTGAGATTGTCTCAAAAAAAAATTTATACAACAAAAAACTGGGGGGCACCTTACTATGTGTTGGGCACTGGAGATGTAGCAAGGAACAAAATAGACACAAATCCCTGCTATTGTAGAGTTTGTATTCTAGAGAGGCGACAGTTGACATACCAATAAATACATACGTATAACATCAGGTTTAGGAAGGAAAACAAAGCAAGACAAATGGGACAGAGATGACAGAGCAGTGGATGGAGGAGTGCTAGGAGGGCTTGACCTAGACACCAGACAGAAGCGAGGGAGGCAGCCATGCAGAGAGCTGAGGGGAGACTGTTCCTGGCAGAGGGAAGAGCCAGTGCAAAGGCTCTGAGGCAGGACCATGCTTTTGAGAAATGGCAGTGAGGACTTGAGAGTTATCAACTATGCTAGGTGTGGTGGCACATGCTTGTAATCCCAGCTACTTAGGAGGCTAAGGTGGGAGAATTGCCTGAACCCGGGAGGTTGAAGCTCCAGTGAGCCATGATCCTGTCACTACACTCCAGCCTGAGCAACAGAGCAAGACCCCATTTAAAAAAAAAAAAAAAAAAAAAGGCCGGATGGGGTGGCTCATGCCTGTAATCCCAGCACTGTGGAAGGCTGAGGCAGGTAGATTGCCTGAGGTCAGGAGTTCAAGACCAGCCTGGCCAATATGATGAAACCGCATCTCTACTAAAAAAAAAAAGAAAGAAAAAAAATAGTGGCTGGGCGTGGTGGCTCACACCTGTAATCCTAGGACTTGAGGAGGCCGAGGTGGGCACATCACTTGAGGTCAGGAGTTCGAGACCATTCTGGTCAACATGGTGAAATCTCATCTCTACTAAAAATACAAAAATTAGCTGGGCATGATGGTGCATGCCTGTAGTCCCAGCTGCTCTAGAAGCTGAGGTAGAATTGCTTGAACCCAGGAGGCAAAAGTTGCAGTGAGCCGAGATTGAGCCACTGCACTCCAGCCTGAGTGAAAGAGCGAGACTCCGTCTCAAAGAAAAAACAAAGTTTTCAACATTGTTGATCTTTAGAAGCTCAGGCTCCTAGAATACCAGATTGCTAAAGACTTCTTAGTCTTGAGCACCAGAAGTGGTGTTAGAACTTCTGAATTCAGGCCTTTGACTCCCCTTTCATCTCCTCCACACTCTGCAGATGTGGATGAGTGCCAAGAATATGGTCCCGAGATTTGTGGAGCCCAGCGTTGTGAGAACACCCCTGGCTCCTACCGCTGCACACCAGCCTGTGACCCTGGCTATCAGCCCACGCCAGGGGGCGGATGCCAGGGTGGGTGTCCATCAGGCATCGGGTGAGATGTGGAGATGGTAGAAGGTCCAGAAATGGCCTGACTGTCTGGTGGTTGCAGATGTGGACGAATGCCGGAACCGGTCCTTCTGCGGTGCCCACGCCGTGTGCCAGAACCTGCCCGGCTCCTTCCAGTGCCTCTGTGACCAGGGTTACGAGGGGGCACGGGATGGGCGTCACTGCGTGGGTACGGGACTTCAGGAGGTGGATGGGACCAAAGGGGGTGGGGGAGGTTGGTCAGGCCCTGTCCCTCCCCATATATCTGAACAAATGGGAATTTTCGGGTTGTGGAATTTAGACTTTGGAATATAAGATCATCTTCATGCCAGGCACAGTGGCTCACGCCTGTAATCCCAGTACTTTGGGAGGCCGAGGCGGGCAGATCACTTGAAGTCAGGAGTTTGAAACCAGCCTGGTCAACATGGTGAAACCCCGTCTCTACTAAAAATACAAAAATTAGCCGGATCTGGTGGCACATGCCTGTAATCCCAGCTACTCAGGAAGCTGAGGCACAAGAATTGCCTGAACCCAAGAGGTGGAGGTTGCAGTGAGCCAAGATTGTGCAATTGCACTCCAGCCTGGGTGACAGAGTGAGACCCTGTCTCAAAAAAAAAAAAAAAAAAAAAAAAATCAGAACTGTTGTAGTGGCTGGTGACAGAAACCTGACTTAATCAGGTTTTATTTTTGTGTGTGTGCTTTTAAAAATGTATAAAGTATAAATGTATAAAGTACTAATCTTAAGTGTTCATAAACGTTAATCTTTCCTAACATTTTATGAGGAAAATTTCTAAACACAAAGCAAATTGAGAGAATCATAGAATGAACACCTACCTACTCATGATCTAGATTATATTATCATTTTATTACACTTGCTTCCTCACATATCTATCCATTAATCCATCTAATTTTTTGGACAGAGTTAAAAGTAAATTGCAGGCACCAGTCTGTTTCCCCATAAATTCTTCAATATGCATATCACTAACCAGAATTCAATATGTGTTTACCAATGTATTCTTCTCTTCTCTCTTTTTTTTTTTTACTTTGAGGTGGGGTCTTGCTCTGTTGCCCAGGCTGGAGTGTGGTTGTTTGATCATAGCTTACTGCAGCCTCTAACTCCTGGGCTCAAGCCATCCTCCCTCCAGAACTGAGCTTCCGAGTAGCTGGTACCACAGGCACACGCAACCACGCCCAGCTAATGTTTTTAATTTTTGTAGAGATGAGTTTTTTTTTTTTTTTTTTTGGAGACGGAGTTTTGCTCTAGTTGTCCAGGCTGGAGTACAATGGCATGATCTTGGCTCACTGCAACCTCCACCTCCCGGGTTCAAGCAATTATCCTGCCTCAGCCTCCCAAGTAGCTGAGATTACAGGTGCCCACCACTATGCCCAGCTAATTTTTTGTACTTTGAGTAGAGATGGAGTTTTGCCATGTTGGCCAGGCTGGTCTTGAACTCCTGACCTTAAGTGATCCGTCCACCGTGGCCTCCTAAAGTGCTGGGATTACAAGCATGAGCCACCACGCCTGGCCTGTAGAGATGAGTTCTTGCTCTGTTGCCCAGACTGGTCTCAAACTCCTGGCTTTAAGCAACCCTCCTTCCTTGGCCTCCCAAAGCACTGGGATTACAGGCATGAGCCATTGTACCCTACAGATATTTTCATTCAACGTTCAATTTATATACAGTGAAATGCAGCAATCTTAATTATACATTCTGTAAATTTTCACAAATGCAAACACAACAGGTTTTATTTCTTTAAAGGGAATTAAAACTATAAAGTCTTGGGATATATTTGAACTCCAGGCATAACTGGATCCAGGAATTTTAACAAGGCTATTTCTATCTTCTCCGAGTTCTGCTTTCTTCTATTGCATGATTTTCAGGCAGATTATTTTTCACAATGATGAAGGTGGCCCTAGAACCTCTGGGCTAACATCTCCAGTTGGCCACCCGAGAGCTAAAAAGGGAGGTTTTTTTTTCAATATTTCTAGCAAAAGTGCCAGGCCTGGCTTTGATTGACCCAGCATGATCACTGCCTATGTCTGAACCAGAGAAATGCCGTTATCTGTTTGGCCATTCCTGGAACTTGTGCCCACCTCTCAGAGTAGATATAGCCCTACTCAAAGAACAGGATTGAAAATAGAGGAGCACAGGGTTCCCAAGGGAAATTCAAGGTTTCTCACTAGAAGAAAAACAGATGATGGGGTCTGGGCCATTAAATATACGCATTATATTTGAAAGCTCAGACTTTCGGACCTTTGGAATCATAGAAGCTTATAACCACTGAGTCCCTCTCCCCTGTTGTCTCCTGCTTACAGATGTGAACGAGTGTGAAACACTACAGGGTGTATGTGGAGCTGCCCTGTGTGAAAATGTCGAAGGCTCCTTCCTCTGTGTCTGCCCCAACAGCCCGGAGGAGTTTGACCCCATGACTGGACGCTGTGTTCCCCCACGAACTTCTGCTGGTGAGACTGATGTGTCTATTTAACTGATGGCGGCTGGCCCCATGGGAAAATCATGTGGTCTAATCATTCCTGATGTGGACAGCTACCATCAGTTAAATACTATTGTTTTAAACATCAACAAAAGACACATAAGTTAACATGGGTAGTGAGACTGTGTCAGGAGAATTAGATCCTGGTCCTGACTCTACCAGATTCTTTCATTCAACAAATGTTCACAGGGTGTGCACTGTGTTCAGGCCATCTTCTGGGCACTGAGAACATAGTAGTGACCAGAAGGGATCACTCTCTGTCCTCAAGGGGCTTACAAGCCAATGGGGCAGACAGAGATATCACCAGATAGTGACAACCCAGAGAAATCAACAAGACTGTGATGGGGAAAGCCCAGGGGGGTTTTGGAGGAGGCGCCTGGCCCAGCATGAGAAGAGGATTAGGGAGTTCTTCCTGTAGGAGAGGACATCTGAACTGAGAGCTGTGGGATGAATAGAAATGAGCCAGGCCCAATGTGTGAGGAGGGCATTCTGGGCAGAGGACACAGCAAGGGCAAAGGCCTGGCAAAGCCAGAGAGCATCTGGCATGTGAGAAGAACTGAAACAGGTTCAACATGGCATGATTTAGAGAGCAAAGGAAGGGGTAGGGAGAGATGGGGCCAGGGAAAGAGTCAGGTGCCCGATCACACTGACTTATCACAGTAAGAGAGCACTGCGGTACCGTGGAAGGGGTTTCGGCGTTTTTTTTTAGAAATTTTTTTTTAAATGTTTTTTTTTTTAAGACGGGGTCGTACTTTCACCCAGGCCGGAGTGCAGTGGCGTGATCTCAGCTCACTGCAACCTCCACCTCCTGTGCTCAAGTAATCCTCCAACCTCAGCCTGCTGAGTAACTGGGACTACAGGCACATACCACCACCACAGCTAATTTTTGTATTTTTTGTAGAGATGTGGTTTTGTCATGTTGCCCAGGCTGCAGTATTTTTTTTTTTTAATTTTTAAATGTTACATATTTAGGCTAGGATTGGTGGTTCAGGCCCGTAATCCCAGCTCTTTGGGAGGCCGAGGCGGGAGGATCACCTGAGGTCAGGAGTTCGAGACCAGCATGGCCAACATGGCAAAACCCTGTCTCTACTAAAAATACAAAAATTAGCTGGGTGTAGTGGTGCACGCCTGTAATCCCAGCTACTCGAAAGGCTGAGGCAGGAAAATCGCTTGAATCCAGGAGGCGGAGGTTGTGGGATTGCACCACTGCACTCCAGCCTGGGTGATAGAGGAAGACTCCGTCCCAAAAAAAAAAAAAAAAAAGCTATGTATTTATTTATTTTTAATAATTTCCATCTTTACTTTAGATTCAGGGGATACATGTGCAGGCTTTTTACCTGCGTATATTTCGTGATGCTGAGCTTTGGGATACAAATGATCCCATCACCCAGATAGTAAGCACAGTACCCAACAGCCAGTTTTTCTTTTTTTTTTCTTTGAGACGGAGTTTTGCTCTTGTTGCCCAGGCTAGAGTGCAGTGGCGCGATCTCAGCTCACTGTAACCTCCACCTCCCTGGTTCAAGTGATTCTCCTGCCTCAGCCTCCTGAGTAGCTGGGATTACAGGTGTCCGCCACCACGCCCAGCTAATTTTTTGTATTTTTAGTACAGACGGGGTTTCATCATATTGGCCAGGCTGGTCTCGAACTCCTGACCTCAGGTCATCCACCTGCCTCGGCCTCCCAAAGTGCAGGGATTATAGGCGTGAGCCACCATGCTCGGCCCAACAGCCAGTTTTTCAACCCTTGTACCTCTGTCCCTCCCCCATCTAGTGGACCCCAGCAACTATTGTGGGCATCTTTACATCCATGAGTACCCACTGTTTAGCTCTCACTTGTAAGTGAGAACATGTGGTATTTGGTCTTCTGTTTCTGCATTAATTTGCTTAGGATAATGGCCTCCAGCTGCATCCATGTTGCTGCTAAGGACATGATTTCATTCTTTTTCATGGCTGTGTAGTATTCATGGAAGGGTTCTAAGCAGGAAAGATAGAATCAGATTTTGAAACCTCCCTCTGGCCGCCATGTGAAGGTGATTGAAGCGGGTGATATGGAGGCTGGGAGCTCAGGGAACAGGCTGGGGCAGGGGCCTGGACAGGAGAGGACAGGGGTGGACCAAGGCAGGGGCTGTGGAAGGGGAGGAGAAGGTGGTGGGAGAAAAACCCAAGAGGCCATGTGGACAAGCTGTGGATGTCTGGGTGGGGAAGCTGTGTCCAAGACAAGGCATAGGTTTTTTGTTTGTTTGTTTTGTGACAGAGTCTCGCTCTGTCGCCCAGGCTGGAATGCAGTGGTGTGATCTCGGCTCACTGCAACCTCCGCTCCCGGGTTCAAGTGATTCTCCTGCCTCAGCCTCCCAAGTAGCTGGGATTACAGGCATGCACCACGACACCCAGCTAATTTTTTCTATTTTTAGTAGAGACCGGGTTTCACCATGTTGGTCAGGCCGGTGTCGAACTCCTGACCTCAAGTAATCCAACCGCCTCGGCCTCCTGAAGTGCTGGGAGGACAGGCAGGAGCCACTGCACCTGGTGACAAATTGTAGGTTTTGAGATGAAGACTCAGCCAGTTTGCTACACACTGGATAAGAGACCCAGAGAGGCATCCAGGAAGCCAGGGAAGTTCCCTCACCACCCACCCAAGCTGTTAGCTGCAGTGACAGGAAAGTGTGAGGTGGGGAGGCAAGAGATGCAGAAATGACAGGAGGTGACAGTGGGAGAAAGAGAAACAGTGACAGAGGAGTGTGAGAGGTGTGGAGTCTGGTTCTGCCACTGATGGCTGCCACCCTCTGTTTCCCTATCTATGCCAGCCTCAGTTTCCCCATCTATGATAGTGGCAGGGCTGGGGATTCAGCCCACACTGGGCTAAAGCTCCTTGTCTCCCCAGGCACGTTCCCAGGCTCGCAGCCCCAGGCACCTGCTAGCCCCGTTCTGCCCGCCAGGCCACCTCCGCCACCCCTGCCCCGCCGACCCAGCACACCTAGGCAGGGCCCTGTGGGGAGCGGGCGCCGGGAGTGCTACTTTGACACAGCGGCCCCGGATGCATGTGACAACATCCTGGCTCGGAATGTGACGTGGCAGGAGTGCTGCTGTACTGTGGGTGAGGGCTGGGGCAGCGGCTGCCGCATCCAGCAGTGCCCGGGCACCGAGACAGGTGGGCATGGGCTGATGGGGACACAGGGCTGAGGGCTTGGGTGGAAATACTGGGTGGGGTGTGGGCCTGGTACAGGGGACACTTTTGGACAGGGCCTTGAGGTACTAGTACTGTCAGGGCAAGGGCGAGCTGCCAGGCAGGTGGGCATGGGCAGACATAAGGCTGAGAGGTGGGCACTAACAGGCACAGGGCCAGAGGGACTTTTGTGACAAGTGGGCACAAGCAGGTCAGGGCTGGGGCTGGGGCTCTGGTGTCCTGGCTCAGGCTTGTCTCTGTGTGTAGCTGAGTACCAGTCATTGTGCCCTCACGGCCGGGGCTACCTGGCGCCCAGTGGAGACCTGAGCCTCCGGAGAGGTGAGGCCAGCCTTTGACCCTCCACCCCACTCAGCTCTGAGGCCCAGCTTCGTCTCTTCCTGTTTTCTTTGCCTCTGTCTCTCACCCTTTCTGTTTCTCTGTATCTGTCTCCCCGACCCCACCCGTACTCTGTCTCTTTCTTTCCTTTCTTTTTTTTTTTTTTTTCTTAAGATAGAGTTTTGTTCTTGTCGCCCAGGCTGGAGAGCAATGGTGAGATCTTGGCTCACTGCAACCTTTGTCTCCCGGGTTCAAGCGATTCTCTTGCCTCAGCCTCTGGCGTAGCTGGCTACAGACACTAGCCACTACGCCTGGCTAATTTTTTTGTATTTTTAGTAGATACAGGGTTTCACCATGTTGGCCAGATTGGTCTCGAACTCCTGACCTCAAGTGATCCGCCCACCTTGGCCTCCTAAAGTGCTGGGATTTCAGGCATGAGCCACCGCTCCTGGCCTCTCCATCTTTCTTTCCCTGTCTCTACTTCTTGGTCTCTATCACCAGCTCTGTCTCTGTCTTCCCACGTCATGCCCTCACACACTCCACCCATCCAGCCCGCCCCCATCTCTCTCTCTGCTTTTCGCACAGACGTGGACGAATGTCAGCTCTTCCGAGACCAGGTGTGCAAGAGTGGCGTGTGCGTGAACACGGCCCCGGGCTACTCATGCTATTGCAGCAACGGCTACTACTACCACACACAGCGGCTGGAGTGCATCGGTACAAGCCCCACCTCCCCCAACCCCCGGCAACTCTCTCCAACCCCTAGCCTTGCCAGCTCCCCTCTGGAATGTGGCCACCACCAGCGGGAAGTCTTTCCTGGAGTCTAGACTCCATCCATCACACTGCCAATGTGCTGGGAAGAGAAATGGGAAAGGGTGAGGAGAGTTGAAGGGGATGCCTCTTAATCATCCTCTCCCTAGATAATGACGAATGCGCCGATGAGGAACCGGCCTGTGAGGGCGGCCGCTGTGTCAACACTGTGGGCTCTTATCACTGTACCTGCGAGCCCCCACTGGTGCTGGATGGCTCGCAGCGCCGCTGCGTCTCCAACGAGAGCCAGAGCCTCGGTAACCCCGCCCCGAAATCCGCTATGCCCCGCCCACGCCATCCAGGCCCTCCTTCCCTTGGCTCGGCCTCACACCCGCACCCGGGCCACACCTTTGCGACGGCCACGCCCTCCGAAGGCCACGCCCCATGCTCCTGGCTCGACCACGCCCCACTGAGCCCTCACTCAGTCTCTGTCCCACTGTCTGTCTGTCTCTCTGAGGCGAGCTGGCTAGGTGGTTAAAGGCAAAAGTTTTAGGGGCAACCTTTGCATGTTGCCTCTTGGACTCCAGGTTTCTTTCTGCACACTGGGTGAATAGCCCCTACCTTATAGGGTGGCTGTGAGGAATCTTATTTAATTTTATTTATTTATTTTTTGAGACGGAGTTTCGCTCTTGTTGCCCAGGCTAGAGTGCAGTGGCGCCATCTCAGCTCACTGCAACCTCCACCTCCGGGGTTCAAGCGATTCTCCTGCCTCAGGCTCCGGAATAGCTGGGATTACAGGCATGTGCTACCACGCCCAGCTAATTTTGTATTTTTTTCTTTAGTAGAGACAGGGTTTCTCCATGTTGGTCAGGCTGGTCTCGAACTCCCGACCTCAGGTGATCCACCTGCCTTGGCCTCCCAAAGTGCTAGGATTACAGGTGTGAGCCACCACACCTGGCTGACGAATTTTATTTTATTTTATTTTTATTTTTTAATTTTTAGTTTTATTATTTATTTTTTACTAAGTACCACATGAGTGCTACCTGTTATTATTTATCTGCATCTCTAGGTCTCTGTCTCTTTCCAGCTGTTTGTGGATTTCTGTCTTTGGGGTTTTCTCTGAATTTCTGACACCCTCTGGATCTTTGTTTTCAGGTCTCTTTCTCCTGCCTCTGTATCTTTGTTTTCCTGTTTTGAGTCTTTGACTCTTTGGATGTGTTTCTCTCTCTCTCTTTGGGTCTTTTTTCTCCCTTTTCGTTTCTGACTATTTTCCTATCTCTAGGCCCCTGACAACTTCTGCTGAAGCTCTGTCTCTTGAACACTCTACTTGTCGTTGTTTGTTTTCATTTTTGAGACAAGATCTCGCTCTGTCATCCAAGCCGAAGTACAGTGGCACAATCACAGCTCACTGCAGCTTCCACCTCTCATGCCCAAATGATCCTCCCACCTCAGACTTGCAGTAGCTGGGAGTCCAGGAGCCCGCCACCAAGCCTGGCTAATTTTTGTGTGTATATATATATATATATATATTTTTTTTTTTTTTGTAAAGATGGGTTTTTGCCATGTTGCCCAGGCTGGTCTTGAACTCCTGGGCTCAAGCAACCCCCCCACCTCAACCTCCCAAAGTGCTGGGATTACAGGCTCCAACACACTCTCTCTGTGCTTCTTGCCACCTCTCTTTTTGCCCACTGTCCCAACCACTCTTCTCTCATTTCCTGTGCCTTCAGCACTTACCCCCATACAGTGAGATGTCAGACAATGCTCAGAGAAGCAAAGCAACTGCCCCGAGGTCACACAGCCCTCCAGAGGCCAGACTTGGGTAGACCCCTCTCAGGCCCTACCTCCCAGTCATTGGACACCTTCTTCTGCCCTCTCCTCCTATATGATAGTCTCCTTGTTCCTCAATCCAGAACCCTGGAGTGACCTCAGAGAACTTCCAGAGTTAGATCACAGCTGATGAGAAGGATTTGCTGATAGGCAGAGGGTGGCTGGGCTGCTCAGCAGGGGAAGGGTCCAGCCCCTGGGAGGACCTGAGTGCCAGGCCCACTCTGACACATGCTGTCTCCACCTACAGATGACAATCTGGGAGTGTGCTGGCAGGAAGTGGGGGCTGACCTCGTGTGCAGCCACCCTCGGCTGGACCGTCAGGCCACCTACACAGAGTGCTGCTGCCTGTATGGAGAGGCCTGGGGCATGGACTGCGCCCTCTGCCCTGCGCAGGACTCAGGTGCTGGTACTGGCCTAGGCTGAACTCAGACGCCTTGCCCCATGGGCTCCAAATCTAGGCCCTCAGATCCCCAGTCGCAGAACCCCCAGACTCTACCCAAACTCTGTCCCCTAGACCAACCCCCATGTCGCAGCCCATCCCAAAATCTTGGTCCCCGAGTCACACTCCAAAGACTTCCAAGTCTCAGCCACAGACATCCCAAGGCCTGACCCAGCAGATCCCACAGTACCAGACCCACAGGCCCCTGAGGTCTGGTCTCTCATATGCTCAGCTCCTGGTCTCTAGAACCACAAGACACAGCCTATGAGATGTCCTCCCCTAAATCCTGGGCCCTTAGACCTGAAATACCAGTTGCTCAGACCTCACCATCCTGGCCCCAGACCCCCTGGTCACAGCCCCACAGACCTCCAAGTCCCATTGCCTTAGACACCCTCCAAGTCCCATTGCCTTAGACACCCTCCAAGTCCCATTGCCTTACACACCGCATCCGGGTGCCTAAGACCCCAACACACAGCCCCAGAGATTCCCAAGTCTTGGTTTCTACAACCTCTGAGTCCCTCAGTCCTCAGCCCTTAGGAACCCAGTTCCAAAGCCCCAGTCCTGGGTCCTCAGACCTCCAGGTCCCAGTGCCTCAGACCGTCTCCCATGCATCCTGCCCCCTCAGGTCCCCAGCAGCAATCCCTGGGATTCCCCAGTCCTGGTCCACAGAACACCCCCATCCAATTTCTTCAGGTCCCTAGTCCTAGCTCCCATGGGTCGCTCCAATTCCAGCCTCTCAGACCCTGATTCTTAGCAGGCTTCATTACCCTTGATCTCAGCACGTCCGAATCCCAGTCTCAGCCTTCAGATTCTCAGTGCTGGCTCCAGAAACCCCGGGGCCACCCAGGACCCTCCCCATCCACTCCTCTGCCTCCTCTCCCAAGGAGGGTATGTGAGTGGTGGGTGTGGGGGCCAGCAGGGGCTGATTGTTTGCCTTGGCTCCTGTTCCCAGATGACTTCGAGGCCCTGTGCAATGTGCTACGCCCCCCGGCATATAGCCCCCCGCGACCAGGTGGCTTTGGACTCCCCTACGAGTACGGCCCAGACTTAGGTCCACCTTACCAGGGCCTCCCATATGGGCCTGAGTTGTACCCACCACCTGTGCTACCCTACGACCCCTACCCACCGCCACCTGGGCCCTTCGCCCGCCGGGAGGCTCCTTACGGGGCACCCCGCTTCGACATGCCAGACTTTGAGGACGATGGTGGCCCCTATGGCGAATCTGAGGCTCCTGCGCCACCTGGCCCGGGCACCCGCTGGCCCTATCGGTCCCGGGACACCCGCCGCTCCTTCCCAGAGCCCGAGGAGCCTCCTGAAGGTGGAAGCTATGCTGGTGAGCACTGCCAGCGCGTGATGAGACTGAGATGAGGGGTGAGGTGTGCAGAGAGAGAGAAGGGAGGGAAACAGAAGGCGGGAGGAGAGACGGAACACAGGTGCAACTGGAGAGAGCCACAGAAAGGGACAGAGAAGTGTCTATAGCCCGGCAAAGAAAGAGAAGGTGGCAGAGGGAAAGCTGGCGAGAGAATGAGGTAAGCTTACTGGCCCCGCAGCACCCGCCACAGCCCTGGAGCGGGATGGACAGTTTACAGCGAGAAAGATGGAGCCAAGGACGCGCACCCACCGTGGTGGGTAAGGGGCGAAGGCAGGGACCTCAAGTCATAGGGCCCCCGCATTTCCCACAGGTTCCCTGTCTGAGCCCTACGAGGAGCTGGAGGCGGAGGAGTGCGGGATCCTGGACGGCTGCACCAACGGCCGCTGCGTGCGCGTCCCCGAAGGCTTCACCTGCCGTTGCTTCGACGGCTACCGCCTGGACGTGACCCGCATGGCCTGCGTTGGTGAGGGCGGGCCCGGGGCCAGCATGCGCAGGGAAAGGCGAGGCTTGTCCAGGGAGGGTGGAAGCCCTGACAAGGGGGTGCTGGTCAGGGACGGGAAAGGACCTCACTACAGGGGACGGGCCAGCCCAAAAGGGAGGAGTAATTCTTCCACCTGGGTGGGGCTTGACTGAAGAAGGCGGAGTCAGGGTGCCAGCAGGGCAGGGCTTGACCACGGGGCTGGAGCCGGGCCTTGAAGCAGGATAGAGGGATAGAATAGTGCTGGTGTGACTTGCAGTGCTACCTTGGGCAGTCTGCAGGACCTCTTTGGAGAGCCTCAGTCTTCCCACCTGTAAAATGGGAATATTAATCAAGTCTGCCTAATTTGGATGGCAGTAAAGCCAAGTGATTAAAATCAAGAACATAGCCGGGTGCGGTGGCTCACGCCTGTAATCCCAGCACTTTGGGAGGCCGAGGCGGGCGGATCATTAGGTCAGGAGTTTGAGACCAGCCTGGCCAATATGGTGAAACCCCGTCTCTAAAAATACAAAATTAGCCGGGTGTGGTGGTGCATGCCTGTAATCCCAGCTACTCAGGAGGAACCCAGGAGGCAGAGGTTGTGGTGAGCCAAGATCGCGCCATTGCACTCCAGCCTGGGCAATAAGAGCAAAACTCCGTCTCAAAAAACAAACAAAACTCAAGGAGGTCACATAGACCTCAGACTCAGTCCAGCAACTTGCTGTGTGACGCTGGACAGGTCACTGTCCCTTACCTAATTTTTCTGATATGAAAAATGGCTACAGTCAAAGATCCCATTTCATAGAATTGCGAATATTATTAACACTGATTTACAATAACACTGAGACTCATGTGCAAATGGAGGCACATGCGTAAAACGAATTACAGTACCTACCTAATAGGGGTATTAGAAGGACAAAGTTAATACTTGTGCTTAAAACAATGCATGAACATTTATTGTTGTTGACACCATCATCAGTATTTTTTTCTTTTCTTGGCGACAGAGACTCACTCTGTCGCCCAGGCTGGAGTGCAGTGGCCTGATCTCGGCTCACAGCAGCCTCCGCCTCCCAGGTTCAAGCGATTCTCCTGCCTCAGCCTCTCGAGTAGCTGGGATTACAGGCGCCCGCCACCATGCCTGGCTAATTTTTGTATTCTTAGTAGAGACGGGGTCTCACCATGTTGGCCAGGTTCGTCTTGAACTCCGGCCTCAAGTGATCCACCCGCCTCAGCCTCCCAAAGTGCTGGGATTACAAGCATGAGCCACCGCGCCCGGCCATTATTATTTTCTTAACAAAATCCTAGTGCGGTATGGGCCACCATATCCATCTTACAGAACACGAAACTGAAGCACAGTGAGGTTAAGCCACCTGGCCGGGCTCACACAGTTAGCAGATGGCAGAGGCCAGATTGGACTCCAAACTGCTCAGCATCTGTGCTCCTCTGTTCCAAGAACTTAAGGGGCCAAGGAGGCGAGCTTCTGGGGCCCCAGCCTTCAGCAGCGATCCTTGTCTCCCCTCCGCAGACATCAACGAGTGTGATGAGGCCGAGGCTGCCTCCCCGCTGTGCGTCAACGCGCGCTGCCTCAACACGGATGGCTCCTTCCGCTGCATCTGCCGCCCGGGATTCGCACCCACGCACCAGCCGCACCACTGTGCGCCCGCACGGCCCCGGGCCTGAGCCCTGGCACCCGCTGGCCGCCCACCCGCGCCCGCCACTCGGGGCCCCTGCCGCGCATCCTGCAGCCCGCTTATGTGTATGTGCACGGGGCCGCCCGCCTGGACCTGGAGAAGGGACCTACGGACGCCTGGAAGCCGCGACACCCTGCACTGCTCCCGCCTCCCCCAGCGCCTCCCACTGATGTCGTGGTCCTGGGCCTGGCCCAGGGGCCCCTTTACATGCCCTCTCCCTTTTATAAAATTTTCCATTAAAAACCACCTATTTTCTATCTTTTGCCTCCTCCTGTCTATTTCTCCAAGTCTACCCCCAGTTTGTGCTTTGAGTCACTAAATGACATTCCCTTCCCTTCTGACCCCTAGTTTCGTCTGTCTCTCTGCCTCTCTTGGTCTCTGTCTTCCTTCTCTCTCTGTCTCTGTCGTTCTATCTCATCTCTGTCTCTCTGTCTCTTTCTGATTTGTTTTCTCTGCCTAACCTCTACATCCTGTCTTTTCATTTCTGTTTCTGCATGCGTCTTTCTCTTTTCCGTTCTCTTTGTTTGGTTCTCTCTTTCATCTCGAGAGCAATCTTGCCTCTGGATTTTTTTTTTTTTTTTTTTTTTTTTTTTTTTTGAGACGGAGTCTCACTCTGTCACCCAGGCTGGAGTGCACTGGCGCCATCTCCATTCACTGCAACCTCCGCCTCCCGGTTTCAAGCGATTCTCCTGCCTTAGCCTCCCAAGGAGCCGGGATACAGGCGCACACCACAACCCAGGCTAATTTTTGTATTTTTAGTAGAGACGGAGTTTCGCCATGTTGGCCAGGCTGGTCTCAAACTCCTGGCTTCAAGTGATCCACCCACCTTGGCCTCCCAAAGTGCTGGGATTACAGGTGTGAGCCACCGCACCCAGCTTTTATTTTTTAGAGATGAGGTCTCCCTATGTTGCCCAGTCTGGTCTCAAATTCCTGGGCTCAAGTGATCCTCCCACCTCGGCCTCCCAAAGTGCTGAGATTATAGATGTGACCCACCGTGCTTGGTCTAGAAGTCTTAAGCTGTCCTGGAACAAGTGGGGCAAGAGCAGGGAGCAGGAGTCCCTGGAGGGCCAAACCCAGACCTGACGCTCCAGCTAGGAGTTGGCTGTGGATGGAGTATGGAACGGCAGTCCTGACAGCTGGAGGCAGGAATGAGCTCTGTGTGTGATGGTGGAGGGCCCAGCACGGACCTCCTCCATGTGCCCTGCCTACTTACTGGCCATGTTCCTAGTCCAGAATCCTCCTCCCTAAAAAACAAGAACGGCCTAGATCAGCATAAACTTAGGGCAGGAGTAGGGGTCAGGGATCGTGGGTGATCAACTTGGCACTGGGCCAAGCTGGGGGGAAAAAAAAAAAAATGTACCTCAGCCAGGCGTGATGGTTCACACGTGTAATCCCAGCACTTTGGGAGGCCCAGGCAGGCAGATCACGAGGTCAAGAGATCAAGACCATCCTGGCCAACATTGTGAAACCTGGTCTCTACTAAAAATACAAAAATTTGCCGGCCATGGTGGCATGCAACTGTAATCCCAGCTATTTAGGAGGCAGAGATAGGAGAATCACTTGAACCCAGGAGGCAGAGGTTGCAGTGAGCTGAGATGACGCCACTGCACTCCAGTCTGGCGACAGAGCGAGACTGCATCTCAAAAACAAAAACCCACAAAACTGTACCTGTCATTCTTCACCCACCTGTCAATTCTTGTGTCCCCAGGGTTTCAAACTCATATGCTGCAAAGACCAGAACCGGAATGTTAGCAGGAAGCAGGGAAAATTGAGGCACACATTACATTCTGCCTAAGGCTTGGTTAGACTAGGAAGGGGAATTTTCCCCATTGTTAATACTTTTTTTTGGCCTGGCGGGGTGGCTCACGATTGTAATCCCAGCACTTTGGGAGGCCAAGGCAGGATGATCACTTGAGCTCAGGAGTTTGAGACCAGCCTGGCAACATAGTGAGACCCCATCTCTACAAAAAAGTAGCTGGGTGTGATGGTACATGCCTGTAGTCCCAACTACTTGGGAGGCTGAGGTGGGATGATTGCTTGAGCCCAGGAGGTCGAGACTGCGGTGAGCTGTGATCGTGCCTCTGCATTCCAGCCTGGGTGACAAAGGCATACCTTGTCTCCAAAAAAGTTTTTTTTTTTAATGTATATTTTTAATAACTACCTGATATTGTTTGGCTGTGTCCCCACCCAAATCTCATCTCAAATTGTAATCAGAATTGTAATCCGGGGAAGGACCTGGTGGGAGGTGATTGGATCATGGGGACAGTTTCCCCCATGCTGTTATCGTGATAGTGAGTGAGTTCTCACAAGATCTGATGGTTTTATAAGGGGCTCTTCTCCCTTGGCTCGCTGTCTCTCCTGCCGCCTTGTGAAGAAGGTGACTGCTTCCCCTTTGTCTTCTGCCATGATTGTAAGTTTCTGAGGCCTCCCTAGCCATGCGGAACTGTGAATCAAGTAAACCTCTTTCCTTTATAAATTACCCAGTCTTGGGTGGTATCTTTATAGCAGAGTAAGAATGGACCAATAGGGCCGGGCACGGTGGCTCATGCCTGCAATCCCAGCACTTTGGGAGGCTGAAACAGGTGGATCACCTGAGGTCTGGAGTTCGAGACCAGCCTGGCCAACATGGTGAAACCCCATCTCTACTAAAAATACAAAAATTAGCAGAGCATGGTGGTAGATGCCTGTAATACTACCTACTAGGGAGGCTGAGGCAGGAGAATCGCTTGAACCCAGGAGCCGGAGGTTGCCGTGAGCTGAGATTGGGCCACTGCACTCCAGCCTGGGTGACAGAGCAAGACTCTGTCTCAAAAAAACCAAAAACAAACAGAAAAAGACTAATATAGTACCCTATGGGGCCTATTTGGCCTGTGAGGCTCCAGTTTTAATCCTCTAGGCACTGCTGAAATTGCATAAATTGCGGATTGGAGGCTGCTTCTTGACCTGATCTCCAGCCCACCCGCTGAGTGTCAGGAGGGGTCACATGCCCAGCAGCCTCCTGTGCTACATCGGGGAATCATACTAAGAGCGCCTACTCTGCAGGATTGGTGGTGGTGGTTAAATGAATTGTCATATATGTGCTTAGAATGTCACCTGGTACAGAGCAAGGGCTCAGTCATTGTTGGCATAACCCTGGGCCTCCCAGGATATGCTGAGCCCTGTGGCTGGGCAGATAGTAAGGTCTTGTTCTTTTCTCTTTTCCTTTCCTTCTTCCTTTTCTTTTCTTTCTTTCTTTCTTTTTTTTTTTTTTTTTTTGTTGTTGTTGACATAGGGTCTTGCTCTGTTGCCCAGGCTGGAGTGCAGTGGTGCCACCATGGCTCACTGCAGCCTCAACCTCCCAGGCTCAAGTGATCCTCCCACCTCAGCCTCTCAATTAGCTGGAACTGCAGGCATGTGCCACCATGCTCAGCTAATTTTTTAATTTTTATTTTTTGTAGAGAGGGAAGCTTACTGTGTTGCACAAGCTGATCTCAAACTCCTGGGCTAAAGTGATTCTCCTGCACTTTGGCCTGCCAAAGTGCTGGGATTACATGTATGACCCACAGCACCCGGCCTGGCTAGGTCTTTTTCTTTACCAATTCTCCCTCCCAGGGTGGAGGAGGAGGCCAGACCCCATCCCCTTCAACAGGACAGTGAGAAACACCTAACACAAGGCCTTGGTGGGGAGGAGTGTCAGACAAGGAGTGGCTCAAGGCTCCACAAAGGGGTGACAGTTGCACAAAACTGTCTGTACCAAAAATCATTGAATTATACACTACACATGGGTGACTTGTGTGGTATGTGAATCATAAGTCAATAAAGCCCTTCTTTAAAAATGCCAACTCTACAAAGGGTTTCAGGAAGTTACCCTCCAGCTGATACAGGGAACCCGACCCAACCACTAATTCCTCAGTCATTCATTCAACAAATATTTTCCTGCTTTGCAATAAGTGAATTCGAGGAACACAAACTTTAACCCAGCCTTGGGGGGTGGTTAGGGAGGGCTCCTGGAGGAGGAGATGTTGGAGCTGAGAGTTGATCACTGTAGGGAAATGAGCAAGATGAAAGTGGTGGAGGTGTCTATAATCCTAGCTACTCCGGAGGCTGAGGCAGGAGAATCTCTTGAACCCGGGAGGCAGAGGTTGCAGTGAGCCAGGATTGCACCGCTGCACTCCAGCCTGGACAACAGAGTGAGACTCTGTCAGAAAGAAAGAGAGAGAGAGAGAGGAAGGAAGGAAGGAAAGGAAGGAAAATAAAAAAAGAAAGAAAGAAAGAGAAAAGAAAGAAAGAGAAAGAGGTGGAGAACCATGTTCCAGGTGGAGGGGACAGCACTTCCGAAGGCCTAGAAGTAAGAAAGCAAGTGTCTGTTAGATGTCTTTCCTTTGGTATCTAAGGCCTGTATTGGACAACAATGGTGACAATCTTGGTGCCTGAGAAATCCCAGGCCCTTGCCTTCATGGGGGACACCGACACATCACCACACATGAGAGCCTGTGCTGTACGGGGGAGGCACAGGCAGGGGTCAGGCTGCGGTGGGGGAACATCAGAGGGCATGCGTGCCCAGAGGAGACACTTGATCCAGTCTGAGAGATGATCAGGGAAGGCTTTCTGGAGAAAGAGACAAAGCTCTGAACAGTCTCTGTTTGGGGGTCTAGATCCCTTTGAGAATCTGTCGAAAGCTCATTCACAGAAGAAAAACTCACACAAACAAAGGTTGCAGGCAATTTCCAAGTATTCTCATCCTTCCTCGGAATCTTCTGTGGGTATCCCATTCCCACCCCGCCCCCACAACCACCTTGCTGCATAAATGTCCCAGGAATTGCGACAGGGCTGGCCAACAGTGCTGAAAAACTGCAATCGAATTTCAGCATCCTGGGAGTGGGATCTTTCTTCTGAGATCTCGCCCGCCGCCGGGCCTGGAGGGTGTACCCCATGGATCTAATTGTTATCCTGCCTGCATCCCCTGCACTAACCCCCAGACCTGGCGTTGGGGCTTCTGGCACTGGCCGGGACCGACGCGTTCTCCTCTGGAATGTTCAGAGGGAGGTAGTCCAGGCGGTCACCGCGCTCGCCAGACAAGCAACGCAGCGCCCCCGATGGCCACCGCGCGCCGGCGCAGCCCAAGCCGGCTGCGCCCCCTAGTGGCCGATGCTCGTAAAGTCTTCAGCGAGCCCTGAGCTTTTGCTAGCCAGCCCTTGGTTTTGCAGGCTGGGGTCATCGTCGTTGTCATCGTTGTCGTCGTCGTCATCATCATCATCATCATCATCATCAATAGCTAGCAGGCTTGGCGTGGTGGCCCACACCTGTAATCCTAGCACTTTGGGAGGCCGAGGCGGGTGGATCACTTGAGGCCAGAAGTTCGAGACCAGCCTGGCCAACATGGTGAAACCCCGTCTCTACAAAACAGTACAAAAAAGCAACCGGGTGTGGTGGTGGGCACCTGTAATCCCAGCTACTCGGGAGGCTGAGGCACGAGAATAGCTTGAACCTGGAAGGCGGAGGTTACAGTGAACTGAGATCGAACCACTGCACTCCAGCCTGGGCAACAGAGTGAGACTCTGTCTCAAAAAAAAAAAAAAAAAGCTATGATCATCCAGGCAGTGATTCATGCCTGTAACCGCAGGGCTTTGGGAGGCCAAGGCAGGAGGATGTCGTGAGGCCATGAGTTCTAGACTAACCTGGGCGACAGAGCAAGAGCTGTCTCTACAAAACAAAACAAAATGCTATAGGCCAGACGCAGTAGCTCACACCTATAATCCCAGTGCTTTGGGAGGCCAAGGTAGGCGGATCACCTGAGGTCAGGAGTTCGAGACCAGCCTGGCCAACATGGTGAAACCCCATCTCTACACTTTGAAAACCACTACTTTAACTGTCTCTCCCACAGGGAGAGCTGCCTCCTTCACTCTCAGCTCATTTGGTTCACATGTTGACCCTACTGGAAGACTCCAGACCTGGCCAATGAGAGAATCCCTTCCCTTCAGCCTTTGCAACTGGCTTAGGGACAGGTGTGTCCCTGAAGCTGGACTGATGAGCATTGGCTGTGGAACTACTGCTGATTGTTGAAGAAGGGGCTTCCTAGACATACTGTGCTGAAAGGGCACAGGCTTGGAACACTGGGGTCTTACATGGGAGAAGAGCTGGCCTGAAAATGCAGCCAACGCGAGGGGAAGCAGCGCTGGGAGAGGAACAGAGAGACTGGTGCCTGGCACACGTCGTCTGCACCTCTGTGTCACCCTTCTCCAGAACATTTCAGGAATGTGACATTTTCTTTGCATCTTACATCAAATTTGTCAGCAAATTCTGTCGGCTCTAGCTAGAAAAGGTGTCCCATTCTGTGTTGGAGGAAAAGCGATGCTGTCTATCAGGACGTTACCGGGTCAGTTGACAGAACTGGAATACGAACAGTCGATTAGAAAAATTCACATACTAATATTAAATTTACTAAAGTTGATCACTATATTGTGGTCATGTAAGAGAATATCCCTATTCTTTTGTTTTGCTTTGTTCTGTTTTTGAGACGGAGTCTCGCTCTGTTGCCCAGGCTGGAGTGCAGTGGTGCGATCTCAGCTCCTGCAACCTCCTCCTCCTGGGTTCAAGCAATTCTCCTGCCTCAGCCTCCCGAGTAGCTGGGACTACAGGTGTGTGCCACCATGCCCAGCTAATTTTTGTATTAATATTTCCAGTACAGACGGGGTTTCACCATGTTGGCCAGGGTTCTCGAACTTACGGCCTCAAGTGATCTGCCCACCTTTGCTTCCCAAAGTGCTGGGACCACAGGTGTAAGCCACGTCGCCTGGCCAGAAATATCCCTATTCTTTTCTTTTCTTTTCTTTTTTGAGATGGAGTTTTGCTCTTGTTGCCCAGGCTGGAGTGCAATGGCGAAATCTCGGCTCACTTAAGCCTCTGCCTCTGGGGTTCGAGAAATTCTCCTGCCTTAGCCTCCTGAGTAGCTGGGATTACAGGCACCCACCACCACACCCAGCTAATTTTTTGTATTTTTAGTAGAGACAGAGTTTCGCCATGTTAGCCAGGCTGGTCTTGAACTTCTGACCTCAGGTGATCCGCCCCCCTCGGCCTCCCAAAGTGTTGGGATTACAGGCATGAGCCACCGCTCCCGGCCAAATATCCCAATTCTTAAGAAATACATAGGGCGGCTGAGCACATTACCTCATGCTTGTAATCTCAGCACTTTGGGACACTGAGGTGGGACGATCCCTTGAGCCCAAGAGTTCAAGACCAACCTGGGCAACATGGCAAGAACCCATCTCTCAAAAACTTTAAAAATGATCCAGGTCGGTACTGCTGCCATCTCAGCTTACTGCAACCTCCCTGCCTGATTCTCCTGCCTCAGCCTGCCGAGTGCCTGCGATTGCAGGCGCGCGCCGCCACGCCTGACTGGTTTTCGTATTTTTTTGGTGGAGACGGGGTTTCGATGTGTCGGCCGGGCTGGTCTCCAGCTCCTAACCGTGAGTGATCTGCCAGCCTCGGCCTCCCGAGGTGCCGGGACTGCAGACGGAGTCTCATTAACTCAGTGCTCAATGGCGCCCAGGCTGGAGTGCAGTGGCGTGAAGTCGGCTGGCTACAACCACCTCCCAGCCGCCTGCCTTGGCCTCCCTTAGTGCCGAGATTGCAGCCTCTACCGGGCAGCCACCCCGTCTGGGAAGTGAGGAGCGTCTCCGCCTGACTGCCCATCGTCTGGGATGTGAGGAGCCCCTCTGCCTGGCTGCCCAGTCTGGAAAGTGAGGAGCGTCTCTGCCCGGCCGCCATCCCATCTAGGAAGTGAGGAGCGCCTCTTCCCGGCCGCCATCACATCTGGGAAGTGAGGAGCGTCTCTGCCCGGCCGCCCCGTCTGAGAAGTGGGGAGACCCTCTGCCTGGCAACCGCCCCGTCTGAGAAGTGAGGAGCCCCTCCGCCCGGCAGCCACCCCGTCTGAGAAGTGAGGAGCGTCCTCCCTCCTCGTCCGGGAGGGAGGTGGGGGCTCAGCCCCCCACCCGGCCAGCCGCCCTGTCCGGGAGGTGAGGGGCGCCTCTGCCCGGCCGCCCCTGCTGGGAAGTGAGGAGCCCCTCTGCCCGGCCGGCCGCTCCGTCCGGGAGGGAGGTGGGGGGGTCGGCCCCCCGCCCGGCCAGCCGCCCCGTCCGGGAGGTGAGGGGCGCCTCTGCCCGGCCGCCCCTACCGGGAAGTGAGGAGCCCCTCTGCCCGGCCAGCCGCCCCGTCCGGGAGGGAGGTGGGGGGGTCAGCCCCCCGCCTGGCCAGCCGCCCCGTCCGGGAGGTGAGGGGTGCCTCTGCCCGGCCGCCCCTACTGGGAAGTGAGGAGCCCCTCTGCCCGGCCAGCCGCCCCGTCCGGGAGGGAGGTGGGGGGGTCAGCCCCCCGCCTGGCCAGCCGCCCCGTCCGGGAGGGAGGTGGGGGGATCAGCCCCCCGCCCGGCCAGCCGCCCTGTCCGGGAGGTGGGGGGCGCCTCTGCCCAGCCGCCCCTACTGGGAAGTGAGGAGCCCCTCTGCCCGGCCAGCCGCTCTGTCTGGGAGGGAGGTGGGGGGGTCAGCCCCCCGCCCGGCCAGCCGCCCCGTCCGGGAGGGAGGTGGGGGGGTTAGCCCCCCGCCTGGCCAGCCGCCCCGTCCGGGAGGTGAGGGGCGCCTCTGCCCGGCCGCCCCTACTGGGAAGTGAGGAGCCCCTCTGCCCGGCCACCACCCCATCTGGGAGGTGTACTCAACAGCTCATTGAGAACGGGCCATGAAGACAATGGCGGTTTTGTGGAATAGAAAGGGGGGAAAGGTGGGGAAAAGATTGAGAAATCGGATGGTTGCCGTGTCTGTGTAGAAAGAGGTAGACATGGGAGACTTTTCATTTTGTTCTGTACTAAGAAAAATTCTTCTGCCTTGGGATCCTGTTGATCTGTGACCTTACCCCCAACCCTGTGCTCTCTGAAACATGTGCTGTATCCACTCAGGGTTGAATGGATTAAGGGCGGTGCAAGATGTGCTTTGTTAAACAGATGCTTGAAGGCAGCACGTTCGTTAAGAGTCATCACCACTCCCTAATCTCAAGTACCCAGGGACACAAACACTGCGGAAGGCTGCAGGGTCCTCTGCCTCGGAAAACCAGAGAACTTTGTTCACTTGTTTATCTGCTGACCTTCCCTCCACTATTGTCCTGTGACCCCGCCAAATCCCCCTCGGCGAGAAACACCCAAGAATGATAAAAAAAAAAAAAAAAAAAAAAATGATCCAGGTGTGGTGGCTGCAGTGTCAAGGCTGCAGTGAGCCAGGATCATGCCACTGCACTCCAGCCTGGGTGACAGAGTGAGACCCTGTCTCTACGGAAAAAAAGAAAGAAAAGAAAAAGAGATACATTACAGAAGTTTTTGTTTGTTTGTTTGTTTGTTTGAGACAGTCTTGCTCTGTCACCCAGGCTGGAGTGCAGAGTGCAGTTCAGTTCACTGAAATCCTGGCTCACTGCAACCTCACCTCCCGGGTTCAAGTGATTCTCCTGCCTCAGCCTCCTGAGTAGCCAGGACTACAGGTGTGTGCCACCACACCCAGATAATTTTTGTATTTTTAGTAGAGACAAGGTTTCTTCATCTTGGCTGGGCTGGTCTCGAACTTCTGACCTCAGATGATTCGCCTGCCTTGGCCTTCCGAAGTTCTGAGATTATAGGCATGAGCCACCGTGCCCAGCCCATTATAGAAGCTTTTAGGGGTAATGTTGTTTGTAACTTAGCCTTAAAGATTTTTTTAAAAATCAGAAAAAGAAAATACATAACAGAGAAGAGAGCAAGTGATAAAGGAAATGAGGTAGAAATGTTACCAATCCATGAACCTGAGTATAAAATACAGGAGAGTTCTTTGTCCTATTATTTCTCTTGCAAATTTTTGGTAAATTTGAAACTATTTCCAAAGGAAAAGTTAAAACACTTTCTAAAATTGAGAGATCTAAAATCTTAGGCCAGGCGCGGTGGCTCACACCTGTAATCCCAGCACTTTGGGAGGCTGAGGCAGGTGGATCACATGAGGTCAGGAGTTGGAGACCAGCCCGGCCAATATGGTGAAAACCTGTCTCTGCTAAAAATACAAAAATCAGCTGGGCATGGTGGGAGGTGCTTGTAATCTCAGCTACTCAGGCACGAGAATCGCTTGAACCTGGGGAGTGGAGGTTGCAGTGAGCCAAGATGGCGCCACTGCACTCCACCCTGGGTAACGGAGCAAGACTCCAACTCAAAAATAATATGAAATAAAATAAAATCTTAGACAACACTATCATTATAAGTAGGATTGGGGAGATCAAAAACAACATGCTCTGTGCTCCAGGTACTGTTTGGTGTGATGTTGAAAATATTAGATTTTAAACTTGATTTTTTCTTTTTTTTTTTTTTTTTTGAGGCAGAGTGTTGCTCTGTCGCCCAGGCTGGAGTGCAGTGGCGTCATCTCGGCTCACTGTAACCTCCGCCTCCTAGGTTCAAGCGACTCTTCTGCCTCAGCCTCCTGAGTAGCTGGGACTACAGGTGTGTGCCACCACACCTGGCTAATTTTTGTATTTTTAGTAGAGACGGGGTTTCACCATATTGGCCAGGCTGATCTTGAACTCCTGACCTCATGATCTGCCCTCCTCGGCCTCCCAAAGTGCTGAGATAACAGGCGTGAGCCACTGCGCCTAGCCTAGACTTGATTTTTTAAATTTCTGTCCTCCCATAGAAATAGATCTGATTTTTAAAAATGTGCATGGCCAGGCACAGTAATTCATGCCTATAATCCTAGGACTTTGGGAGGCCAATGTGGGAGGATCACTTGAGCCCAGGAGTTGGAGATCAACCTGGACAACATAGCTAGACCCTGTCTCTACAAAAATAAAAATATTAGGTGGGTGTGGTCTTGTACACCTGTAGTGCCAGCTACACAGGGGGTTGAGGAGGGAGGATCCATTGAGACCAGGAGTTCCAGCCTGCAACGAGCTAGGATCTCACCACTGCACTGCAGGCTGGGCAACAGAGCGAGACCCTGCCTCAAAAAAAAAAAAAAAAAAAAAAGCATGTTAAAATTTCAAAGATTGCTACAAAAAGAAAGAAATGGTGCATAGATTCCAAACTAGTAGAGGGAAAACAAAGAATAGGAAAACATAAGACAAAACTAAACAAAAAATGCAGCCAATTCAAAGAAGCTTAAATGAGCATGAAAAAATAAATAAACGTAGAAAAATGAGGACACTAGAATCACAAAGCAAAATGGTAGAAGTAAATAAAATACATCATTAATCACATACACAAAAAATGTATTCAGGGCCAGGTATGGTGGCTCACACCTGTAATCCCAGCACTTTGTGAGGCTGAGGCAGGCGGATCACTTGAGGCAACAAGTTTGAGACTAGCCTGGCCGACATGGTGAAACCCCATCTCTACCAAAAATACAAAAAAAAAAAAAAAAAGAAGTTATCCAGGCATTGTGGTGCACGCCTGTAATCCCAGCTACTTGGGAGGCTGAGGTAGGAGAATTGCTTGAATCCAGGAAGTGGAGGTTGTAGTGAGCTGAGATTGCACCACTGCACTCCAGCCTGGGCGACAGAGTGAGACTCCGTCTCAAAAACAAACAAAGAAAAAATGTATTCAGAGGCCAAATACTTCTTACCACCTCCATAGCTGCCACCCATATCTTACCCTCCTCCTAGGGTTTGGAGTTCCTACTCCTGGTGCCACAGTCTCTCCCCATCATGCAGATAGAGGGACTCTGGGAATAACCAAGTCAAATCAACTCCCTCTGCTGCTCAAAACTTTCCTGTGGCTCCATCTCACTCAAAGATTATTTTGCTCATTTTTTTTTTTTTTGGTTTTTTTTTTGAGACAGGGTCTCACTCTGTTGCCCAGGCTGGAGTGCCATGGTGCAAGTCATGACTCACTGCAGCCTAGACTTCCTCGGCTCAAGCCATCCTCCAGGCCCCCAGGGCTACCACAACCCAGCCAATATTTTGATAGAGATGAGGCCTCCCTTATTGCCCAAGCTGGTCTTGAACTTATGGGCTCAACTTATCTACCCACCTCGGCCTCCCAAAATGCTGGGATTCCAGGCCTGAGCCACTGTGTTCTGCCAACCTCATTCAAAGTAAGAGCCAAAGTCCTCACTGTGGTGCAGCAGATTCTGCACTGTCTGCTTCTTGTTCCCTCTCTGACCTCACCTCCCCTCCACCCCCCACACACTCCTCTGCAGCAACGTGGATCTCCTTGTTGTTTCTCTAAGATCCAGACATGTTCCCATCCCACCCCAGGACCTTGGCACTGGCTGTTCCCTCTGCCTAGGGGACTCTTTCCACTAGGCTCAGTTTCTCTTTTTTTTTTTTTTGAGATGGAGTTTTTTCACTCTTGTTGCCCAGACTGGAGTGCAGTGGCACGATCTCGGCTCACTGCAACCTCCTCCTCTCAGGTTCAGGCAATTCTCCTGCCTCAGCCTCCCGAGTAGCTGGGACTACAGTCACCCGCCACCACCCCCAGCTAATTTTTGTATTATTAGTAGAGATGGGGTTTCACCATGTGGCCAGGCTGATCTCGAACTACTGACCTCAAGTGATCCATCTACCTCAGTCTCCCAAAGTGCTGGGATTACAGGTGTGAGCCACCGCGCCTGGCCCCCTTGGCTCAGTCCCTCACCACCAGCAGAAGAATGGATAAACTGATCCCACAGTGGCCTGCAATGTGTGCGTGCTGCAATGAGAATAACCTGTAACTGCACACGACAACCAGGATGAATTTTTTTCACGGTGCTGACTGAAAAAAGCCAGATGCTAAAAAGAACATATTTTCAGATTGCATTTACATGAACTCAAAACATGCACAACCAATCTATGCTGTCAGAAGTGAGGGTGATAATGACCTTGGAGGGAGGGCAGGTGATAAGGGAGCGCCGAGGGGGCTTCTGGGGGGCTGGAGATATTGCTTCTTGGGCTGGTGGCTGGTGACACAGGTGTGTTCAATCGGTGATAATTCCTCCAGCGGTTACACTTACGGTTTGTACTTTCCTGAATATGGGTCTACTTCAAGAAACCACTGCTGAAAACAAGGAGCTGCACCCACCACCCAGTGTCCCCTCCGCCCAGTTTAAGCAACAGGACATTCTCAGCCCCCCGGGGTCCCTCCCTCCCAATGCAATGTGCTTTTATATCTTCAAGGGGCCTGGCCACCACCTTGGTTGCTTCCCCCAGCTTGCTATGCATGTCACCCCACGCATGTTCCAGGCAGCTCCACAGAGGTCCCCAGAGAGAAGGCAGGCTGTGGGCGGGAGGAAGGGCAGGGGTGGGGGACGTGGCTTCCCAGCGGAGCCCGGGCAGGGGGAGGAAACATTTCTGCAACACCCCACACGAAGTCCTGACTTCGGGGGGGCTTTGCAGGGTGAATTCTAAGTGCCCAGGGCCCCATGTGAAGGGGTCAACTGTGTCCCGCTCTGTGTCTGTCTCTCTGTCTGTCTCTCTTCCTGTTTCCTCCCTCCCTCCCAGTCTCTCTCTCCTCAAGAAGAAAAAAACTCACAACTATTTACATAACAATTTTATATCAGCCTGTAACCCAAAAACCCAAGTTCCAACTTTGAATTTTTCAATAAACTTTGAATAAATAGTAGTGCTATTTTTCTTTCTTTCTTTTTTTTTTTTTAGTATTGTAATGTTTACTTTTAAATTTAATTTTTACTGGCACGACTTTACATATATGAGGTTCAAGAAAAGAAAATCTCCACTGTTTACATTTCTTTTCTGACTATTAATATTGTTCATTTCATTTCCTGATTATTACTGGCAATAATTTTGTCCTATGGGGAAGGGAGGCGCTTGGCAGGCCTCGAGTTATCCTTTGAGACATGGGGGTCTGTGGTCAGATTTAGAAAGTGCTTGTGGGTGGCTGGGTGGGAGTGGGTCATGGGAGACATAAGGGCAGGCTGGAGTCCAGGGAGGAGGCCGGCCGGGCAGGGACCCAGGCAGCGGAGATGGACAGGGCCATGGAGAATCTGGGAGGCGCAGGCCCTGGGGACTGTGGGTTGGGGAAGGAGATAATTTTATTTTATTATGTTTTTTTGAGACAGAGTCTCATTCTGTCTCCAAGACTGTAGTGCAATGGCACGATCTCTGCTCACTGCAACCTCTGCCTCCCGAGTTCAAGGGATTTTCCTGCCTCAGCCTCCCAAGTAGCTGGGATTACAGGCACGCACCCCCACACCCAGCTAATTTTTAATATTTTTGGTAGAGACAGGGTTTCACCATATTGGCCAGGCTGGTCTCATACTCCTGACCTCAAGCGATCCACCTGCCCCGGCCTCCCAAAGTGCTGGGATTACAGGCGTGAGCCATGACATCTGGCCTAATTTTTTGTATTTTTAGGAGAGACAGGGTTTTGCCATGTTGGCCAGGCTAGTCTTGAACTCCTGGCCTCAAGTGATCCGCACACCTCAACCTCCCAAAGTGCTGGGATTACAGGTGTGAGCCACTACGCCCCGCCAAAGGAAGGGGAGAATTTGAGTGCTATTGAAGGTAGAAAACACAGAACATAGGCTGGGTGTGGTGGCTCATACCTCTAATCCCAGCACTTTGGGAGGCCAAAGTGGGAGGCTGGCTTAAGCCCAGGAGTTCGAGATCAGCCTGGGCAACATAGTGAGACCCCTGTATCTACAAAAAATTAAAAAATTAGCCAGGCATGGTGGCACCCAGCTGTACTCCCAAGGCTACTTAGGAGGCTGAGGTGGGAGGATCGCTGGATCCCAGGAGATCTGAGGTGAGCCGTGATCGTGCCACTGCACTCCAGCCTGGGCAGCAGAGTAAGACCCTGTCTCCAAAAATAAAAAATAATTTAAAATAAAGCGCGGAACACTGTCAGGTTGTCTGTGGGGGAGCAGCGGGCAGGCGACCAGGAGGGCTGGCTGCTCTGTGCAGGGCTAGTGCCTGGGTCGGGATGACTCGGCCTCAGAGCTGTAAATAAAGAAGGAAGAGGGCCAGGCGCGGAGGTTCACGCCTGTAATCCCAGCACTTTGGGAGGGCGAGGTGGACTAATCACCTGAGGTCGGGAGTTCGAGACAAGTCTGACCAACATAGAGAAATCCCATCTCTGCTAAAAATACAAAATTAGCCGGGTGTGGTGGCGCATGCCTGTAATCCCAGCTACTCGGGAGGCTGAGGCAGGAGAATCGCTTGAACCCGGGAGGCGGAGATCACAGTAAGCCGAGATCACAACACTATACTCTAGCCTGGGCAGCAAGAACAAAACTCCATCTCAAAAAAAAAAAAAAAAAAAAAAGTAGAAGAAAGGAAGAGCTGCCACAGTTGAGAGCTTCCTGGATGCCTTTGTTAACTCTTGGGGTTTTCACATACCCATCTTACAGATGGGGAAGCTGAGGCTCAGAGAGAGGAAGGCCCAAGTGGAAGAGCAAGCCTGGAGCCCAGGTCTCCTCCTGCCTAATCCTGGGCTTTTGCTGGTGGACTCCCACCCAATCTTGAATAACTTCAGGCCTTAAACAACCTCCCACGATTGCTTTTCCTCCCATTAGAACAATAAATGCAGATACAAAAACCAACTATGCTTGTCTACAAAGCCCAAGAGAATTTTCGAAGTAATAAAACTGTCATGAATGCAGACTGTGGTGATTACATGACTTACGAATTTTTCAAAACTCAGAATCGAGCCAGACGAAATGATTCCTGCCTGTAATCCCAGCACTTTGGGAGGCCATGGCAGGAGGATCATTTGAGGCCAGGAGTTCAAGACCAGCCTGGCCAACATGGTGAAACCCCGTCTCTACTAAAAATACAAAAATTAGCTGGGTGTGGAGGCACATGCCTGTAATCCCAGCTATTTCAGCAGCTAAGGCAAGAAAATTGTTTGAACCCGGAGGCTGAGGTTGCAGTGAGAAAAGATCGTGCCACTGCACTGTAGACCCTGTCTCAAAAACCAAAACCAAAACCAAAAAAAGAAAAAAATACCCTTAAGAATCAGGATTATACACAAGCACACGCACACTCACCCATAAATTTTACCATTTGTAGAAAAGAAGAAGAAAATTCAAAACCAAATACAATGAATGTACCTTCTCTGGATTCCAATTCACACCAAACAACTGTAAAAATCTGTTTTTGAGACAATTGGGGAACACAAACTGGCTTTTAGGAGATATTAAGGAATTTCGGTTAATTATGCTAGACTTGATAATGCCATTGTGGTTGGGTAATGCCCACATACCATGCCTTGGCTGGGCATGGTGACTCACACCTGTAGTCCCAGCATTTTGGGAGGCCCAGATGGGAGGATTGCTTGAGCTCAAGAGTTTGAGACCAACCTAAGCAACATAGTGAGACCTCATCTCTACACAAAATTTTAAAAAACATTAGCCGAGTGTGGTGGGGTGCGCCTGTAATTTCAGCTACTCAGGAGGCTGAGGTGGGAGGATTACTTAAACCCAGGAGTTTGAGGTTGCAGTGAGCTGAGATTGTGTCACTGCACTCCAGCCTGAGCGACAGAGCAAGACCCTGTCAAAAAAATAAGAAAGAAAAGAAAATGTACCCTATTCTTCTTTTCAAGGTGCTCATTGAAGTATTTACAAATGAAACAACATAATACCTATCACCTGTAATTTTTTAAATTTTTTATTTATTAATTTTTTAGAGATGGGGTCTCATTCTGTTGCTCAGGCTGGAGTGCAGTGGCATGATCACAGCTCACTGTAACCTCAAACTTCTGGGCTCAAGTGATCCGCCCACCTCAGTCTCCCAAATAGCTGAGATTACAAGCACTGGCCACCATGCTTTGCTAATGTTTTTAAAATTTTTTTTGTAGACACAAGACTATATTGCCCAGGCTGGTCTCAAACTCCTGGCCTCAAGTGATCCTCCCAACTTGGCCTCCCAAAGTGCTGGAATTACAGGCCTGAGTCACCGTGCCTGGCCAATTTTTTTTTTTTTTTTTTGAGTTGGAATCTCGCTCTGTCGCCTAGGCTGGAGTGCTGTGGCCTGATCTTGGCTCACTGCAAGCTCCGCCTCCTGGGTTCACGCCATTCTCCTGCCTCAGCCTCCCGAGTAGCTGAGACTACAGGCCCCCACCATGCATGGCTAATTTTTTGTATTTTTAGTAGAGACGGGGTTTCACCGTGTTAGCCAGGATGGTCTCGATCTCCTGACCTTGTGATCTGCCTGCCTCGGCCTCCCAAAGTGCTGGGATTACAGACGTGAGCCACTGCGTCCTGCCCTGCCTGGCCTATTTTTTATTTTTATTTTTTTTACAGACAGGGTCTCACTATGCTGCCCAGACTCGTCTCAAACTCCTGGGCTCAAGCGATCCTTCTGCCTCAGCCTCCTGAGTAGCTGGGACTACAGGGTGTAATTTTTTTTCAAGTATTCAAAAAATGGGGAGGGGAAAGAAGATGAAATGGCAAAATATTGATGGTTCTTGAACCTGGGTGATGAGTATATGTAAGCTTATTGTCTCTTGACTTTTTGTGTCTGTTTGAAAATTTTCATGATATAAGAGTTTAAAAACTGAAAATAAAATTTATTGAAGGAGAGTTTGGGCCGGGTGCAATGGCTCGTGCTTATAATCCCAGCACTTTGGGAGGCCAAGGCAGGTGGATCACCTGAGGTCAGAAGTTCAAGATCAGCCTGGCCAACATGATAAAACACTGTCTCTACCAAAAATACAAGAATCAGGCTGGGTGCGGTGGCTCATGCCTGTAATCCCAGCACTTTGGGAGGCCGAGGTGGGTGGATCACAAGGTCAGGAGTTCAAGACCAGCCTGGCCAAGATGGTGAAACCCCGTCTCTACTAAAAATACGAAAATTAGCCAGGTGTTGTGGTGGGCGCCTGTAAATTCCAGCAACTTGGGAGGCTGAGGCAGAGAATTGCTTGAACCTGGGAGGCAGAGGTTGCAGCGAGCCGAGACTGCGCCACTGCACTCCAACCTGGGGGACAGGGCGAGACTCCTTCTCAAAAAAAAAAAAAAAAGAAAAAGAAAAATTAGCCAAGCGCGGTGGCAGGCACCTGTAATCACAGCTACTCGGGAGCTGAGGCATGAGAATCGCTTGAACCCGGGAGACGGAGGTTGCAGTGAGCCGAGATCGTGCCACTGCACTCCAGCCTGGGGTATAGAGGGAGGCTCTGTCTCAAAAAAAAAAAAAAAAAAAAAAAAGGAGAGTTTGGCGTTCATCAAGCAACATTTGGAAACTACAGAAAACTAGCAAGGCAAAGACGCCCCTCCCATCCCTAAGTCCTGTACCACTATGGTTGTTGACATTTTGATATATTTCCTTTCAGCCTTTTCTATTCTATGTGAGCTTTTTAAATGCGTGTGTTGTGTGTGTGCACGTGTGTGTTTTACATAACCGTGTGAGCAAATTGTTTATACAGCCCTGTTTTTTCCCCTCTTAAAATGTAAGCTGTTCCCCTGTTAAAACATCTTTGGATAAACACAATCTCTAATGTTTGCACTATGTTTATTCAAAAGGGCAGCATTGCCAGAGGTTGAAGCTGTTTCCAATTTCCTCCCATTATAAATAATCCCCTCATGGACCTCCTTGTGTGTCCCAGAGGAGGGATTCTTGGGCCAAAGGGTGCGGACCCTTTGGCAGAGCTCACAGTCAAAAATCTCGGCAGAGTTTCAGCCTGACCCGAAGCTAAGATGACCTCATACGGTTAAAGTGAGATTGGACTGCTATTTATTTCCTAAACGTTTGATTCATGACTGAGGCTTGTCAGGGGATCTTTTTTTTTTTCTTCTGTATGTGCTTGGTTGCAAGAAACAGAAATCCATTCACACTAGCTCACGTCAAAAGGGCAAGAGAATCGCTTGAACACGGGAGGCGGAGGTTGCAGTGAGCCGAGATCGCGCCACTGCACTCCAGCCCGGGCGACAGTGCGAGACTCCGTCTCAATAACAAACAAACAAACAAACAAAAAGGGCGGGGGGTGTTGTATCCATCAGCAAGTAAAGCTCATATTCAGCTTGGACTAGCTGTCTGCGGAGCATGTTGTTGGGGTATACCTAGGCTATGTTGATTGTTGAAATACTGAATTATTTCCGTATTGGTTGGTAAATCATTCTGTCTCAAGTCGCTCCAATGATGTCCTCCACCAAGGCCACTCTAGCTGCCCTGGTCCCTCTCCCAGGACTTCCCAGACCTCTCCACAATGCAGGAAGTAAAGGGTCAATATCGGGCACAGAAGTGAACCATGCTGCTCGGTCAGTGCCCAAAGTACTGGTTGTGAAATTCATTTTTTCTTTTCTTTTCTTTTTTTTTTTGGAGACAAATTCTCACTATGGAACTCAAGCGATCCTCCTGCCTTGGCCTCCCAATGTACTGGGATTAAGGTGTGAGCCACTGCACCTGGACTGCTTGTAAACTATTTGATGATTCGCCTAGATGCAAGTACCAGAACAGCTGACTCAAATGGCTTAAATTGTAAGGGGAATTTGTGGCTGGAAAATCCACACTTGTGCTGGCTTCAGCCAAAGTTGACACAATGGCTCAGCCATGTCACCAAGGACTTGCTTTTCTTTCTTTCCTTCTTTCTTTTTTTCTTTCTTTTCTCTCTCTTTCTCTTTCTCTTTTTTTTTTTTTTTTTTTTTTGACGGAGTCTGGTTCTGTTGCCCAGGCTGGAGTGCAGTGGTGCAATCTTGGCTCACTGCGACAACCTCCAACTCCCCGGAATTCAAGTGATTCTCCTGCCTTAGCCTCCCGAGTAGCTGGGACTATAGGTATGTGCCACCACGCCCAGCTAATTTTTGTATTTTTAATAGAGACCGGGTTTTACCATGTTGGCCAGGCTGGTCTTGAACTCCTGACCTCAAGTGGTCTGCCTGCCTTGGCCTCCCAAAGTGCTGGGATTACAAGCGTGAGCTACCGTGCCCGGCCAGACCCCATTTCTCCCATTTCTTTTTATCTCTCTGCTTTATCTTTTCCAGTGGAAGTTCCCAAGATGGCTGGCTACCTCCAGCCTCTGGCCACAGGGAACCTTCTTCATATCCCACAAGCAAAGGAGAGCACCTTTGACTCAGGTTTCCTGCCAAAGTAATGAGGCTAACTCTGATTGGGCCAACAGAGGGCACGTGTTCATGCAAGAGCCAATCACTGTGATCTGAGGGACAGAAGGAAAAACCATAATGGCCAGATTGGCTGAGCCAAGTCACATGTTCCTCAAATAGTAAGGTGAGTGGCTCACACTAGGGCTGCAGGAGCCACACCTGGGTTCAATTTCCATTCCAAGCAAATTTCTGTCTTCTCTGCCCTGTTTCCCGTCAGTAACATAGAGATAATGAAGGCACTCATATGGTAGAGTTCCCGTGAGGATTAAATGAGTTAGTTAATGCAAAGCACTGAGAATGGTGCCCATATACAGAAAGCGTTCAAATGTTAGCTTCTGTTATCGTCATTACATGGCCATTCTCACCTCTTAAGGCTGCTTTTTTTGCAAGCTCCTTATGCTCCACACATTTCCCTCTTTCTAGTTACTATTGCTTGGTAACAAATCACTCCAAAACATGGTGGCCCAAAACAACAACAGTCATCCTATTATTTTTCACTGTGTCTGTGGTCAGAGTTTTGGGAAGGACCCAACTGGGCAGTTCTGACTTGGAATTTCATATGGTTGCAGTCACTTGGCAGCTGAAACTGGAACAGGGAAGCAGCTGGGGGTGGATGGATCTCTCTCTCTCTCTCTCTCTTTCTCTTACTCTCTCCCCACTCCATGTTGTCTCAGGGCTTCTCAATGTGGTCTCTCCACGCGAACTGGTTTGGGCTCCCTCACATCATGGCAGCCTCTGGGCAGTTGGACTTACATGGCAGCTTCGGCCTCCAGTACAAGTGTTTTATGAAAGTGGCAGCTGCGACCGGGTACGGTTGCTCACGCCTGTAATCCCAGCACTTTGGGAGCTTGAGGCAGGTGGATCACCTGAGGTCGGGAGTCCAAGACCAGCCTGGAAAACATGGTGAAATCCCGTCTCTACTAAAAATACAAAAATTAGCTGGGCATGGTAGCACGGGCCTGCAGTCCCAGCTACTCAGGAGGCTGAGGCAGGAGAATCGCTTGAACCTGGGAGGCGGAGGTTGCAGTGAGCCAAGATCACGCCACTGCACTCCAGCCTGGGCGACAGAGTGAGACTCCATCGAAACGAAAGAAAGAAAGAAAGAGAAAGAGAGAAAGAGAGAAAGAAAGAAAGAAGGAAAGAAAGAAAGAAAGAAAGAAAGAAAGAAAGAAAGAAAGAAAGAAAGGAAGGAAAGAAAGAGAAAGAAAGAAAAGAGAGAGAGAAAGAAAGAAAGGAGGGAGGGAGGGAAGGAGGGAAGGAAGGAAGGAAGGAAGGAAAGAAGGAAAGGAAGGGGCCTTATCTCTTCTGATCTAGCCTTGGAATCATGCAGCATTACTTCTGCCACATACTCTTGGTTACAAGCAAGTCACAAACTGCCTAGATGTAAGGGGAGCTTACACAAATTCCACTTCCCAATGGAAGGGGTATCAAGGTTCTAGAGGAATATATGGGCTGGGAAACATTGTTGCCACCATCTTTGGAAGTTACATCTGGCTTTTACTGGTACTGATTTAAGACCCACCTCTATACAGCCTGTGCCCAATAACATCCACCTGGGCACAGCTCCAACTCCCTGTTCTAAACAGAAATAGTTTATTGAGAAATCTCAATCCCTTAGGATCAAAAACATGACAGTTTCCATTTGTTTTGCAGTGACTGCTCTCTACCTGCTATCTATTGTTTTCCAAGACTATGATCCAAAATCACAGCATCCAGGACTGTGTCTTTTTTATTTATTTATTGTTTTCGAGACAGGGTCTCACTCTGTCGCCCAGACTGTAGTGCAGTGGCGCAATCTCCACTCACCGCAACCTCTGCCTCCCAGGCTCAAGAGATTCTCCTGCCTCAGCCTCCTGCGTAGCTGGGATTACAGGTGCACACCACTACTGCCTGGCTAATTTTTGAATTTTCAGTAGAGACGGGGTTTCACCATGTTGGCCAGGCTGGTCTTGAACTCCTGACCTCAAATGATCCACCCACCTTGGCCTCACAAAGTGCTGGGATTACAGGCATGAGCCACCACAGCTGGCCCCAAGACTGTGTCTTTATTATTATTATTATTATTTCGAGACAGAGTCTAGCTCTGTCTCCTAGGCTGGAGTGCAGTGGTGCGATCTCAGCTCACTGAAACCTTCACCTTGCCGGTTCAAGCCATTCTCGTGCCTCAGCCTCCGGAGTAGCTGGGATTACCGGCACGCACCACTACACCCGGCTAATTTTCGTATTTTCAGTAGGGACAGGGTTTCCCCATATTGGCCAGGCTGGTCTTGAACTCCTGACCTCAAGTGATCCACCCACCTCGGCCTCCCAAAGGTGGCTCACAGAAGTGAGCCACCACGCCCGGCCTGTCTATTATTTTTATTTTTAAAAATAAATGTATTGTTAATTTCCTTTTTCCTGTTGGATAAAGGCTACAGGGAAACTTAATGACAATTTTGCTAGGGTCTTTAATATTTCTCTCATTTTCATTCATTTAAAAACATAGCCTTCAGGCCAGGCACGGTGGCTCACACCTATAATCCCAGCACTTTGGGAGGCCAAGGCAGGTGGATCACTTGAGGTCAGGAGTTCAAGACCAGCCTGGCCAACATGGTGAAACCCCGTCTCTACTAAAAATACAAAAATTTAAAAATTAGCCGGGCATAGTGGCATGTGCCTGTAGTCCCAGCTACTCAGGAGGCTGAGGCAGGAGAATCACTTGAACCCAGGAGGCGGAGGTTGCAGTGAGCTGAGATCGCACCACTGCACTCCAGCCTGAGCGACAGAGTGAGACTCGGTCTCAAACAAACAAATACACAAAAACCCCCACAAAGTTCATGGGGAGGGAAAGGTGTAGCCTCTCTTGAGAACTTTCCTCTCTCATTTTCCCCCCAAACAGGCTGATGCTTCCTTTCTTTTCTCTATCCTTTTCTGGACAGTCTTGGGTCCTCTCAGTAACTTATTTGGGTAAGTGGCTGGTTACAATGGCAGTGACCTTGAACTTAGGCTCTGGGGTAGTTGGCCACTTTTGTCCTCAGTTTTGGGCAGTAGTAGCAATTCTGGAAGTTCTGGGAAAAATCCAATTTGACATCATAGTACAAACCTGAAGGAAAGATCTTGATCCCAAAGAGCTCTCGGCAGCTCATGGCTGTGACTGTCATCCAGGGCCTGGGCCTGGGGAAATGTTTGGGGATCTGTGGGATCCTTTAGGGACTGTCACAGTGACTCGGGAAATGTTGCTATAGGCAACTGTTCTGGAACTTTTTGGTCTTAGGACTCTTTTACATTCTTAATAGTATCAAGGACCCCAAACAGCTTTTATTTGTGTGGGTTATAACTTTTTTTTTTTTTTTTGAGATGGAGTTTCATTCTAGTCGCCCAGGCTGGAGTGCAATAGTGTGATCTTGGCTCACTGCAACCTCTGCCTCACAGGTTCAAGCAATCCTCCCACCTCAGCCTCCCGAGTAGCTGAGACTACAGGTGTGCGCCATCACGCCTGGCTAATTTTTTTGTATTTTTATTAGAGACAGGGTTTCACCGTGTCGGCCAGGCTGGTCTCCAACTCCTGACTTCAGGTCATCCGCCCGCCTCGGCCTTTCAAAGTGCTGGGATTACAGGCATGAGCCACTGCACCCGGCCTGTGTGGGTTATAGCTATTGATATTTACCATATTAGAACTTAAAAGTGGCCATTTAAACAAATTTTTTATTATTTTTATTGATTGATTTTTGAGACAGGGTCTCACCCTGTTGCCCAGAGTGGAGTGCAGTGGCATGATCACAGCTCACTGCGGCCTCGAACTCCTGGCCTCAAGTGATCCTCTCGCTTCAGCTTTCTGAGTGGTTGGGACTACAGGTGTGCACCACCACACCCAACTAATTTATTGATTTTTTTGTATACACAGTCTTGCTGTGTTGCCTAGGCTAAAACTGACAATATTAACATCCAGCCATCCACAAGCACACACTGGCAGAGCAATTATGTCATCACATGTCATGGAGCCATTGTATGCTCATAAGTGAATGAGATTGAAATACGCAAAAAAAGTCCTGGAATTATTATGAAAGTAATTTTGGCCGAGCGCGGTGGCTCACGCCTGTAATCCCAGCACTTTGGGAGGCCAAGGCGGGCGGATCACGAGGTCAGGAGATCGAGACCATCCTGGCTAACATGGTGAAACCCCGTCTCTACTAAAATTACAAAAAAAAATTAGCCGGGGGTGGTGGCGGGCGCCTGTAGTCCCAGCTACTCCGGAGGCTGAGGCAGGAGAATCGCTTGAACCCGGGAGGCGGAGCTTGCAGTGAGCCGAGATTGCGCCATTGCACTCCAGCTTGGGCGACGGAGCGAGACTCCATCTCAAAAAAAAAAAAAAGAAAGTAATTTTAACTTTGTGGACAAAGTCTCAGGGACCTCCAGGGAACCCTGGACCAAACTTTGAAACTTGCTCTAAAAGCATTTGTAAGCCTGGCATGGTTAGGTATGTTCAACGTGCAGCCACGTAGGAGATAGTGCATGTCAAAAGGGCCCCTTTGGATGGGTTAATATCACTTTGGTTCAGTTATCTGTGGCCTGGAAGGGGTCCCTTGTGTACAAACAAAGCTGGGGAGTAGGAGGGAAGAATTTTTTTTTTTTTTGAGACAGAGTCTTGCTCTCGTCCCCCAGGCTGGTGTGCAGGGGCGTGATCTTGGCTCACCGCAACCTCTGCCTCCCAGGTTCAAGCAATTCTCCTGCCTTAGCCTCCCTAGTAGCTGGAATTACAGGCACCTGTCACCACACTCGGCTACGTTTTGTATTTTTAGTAGAGACGGGGTTTTGCCATGTTGGCCAGGCTGGTCAACCCTGACCTCAGGTGATCCACCCTCCTTGGCCTCCCAAAGCGCAGGGATTTACAGGCATGAGCCACCGCGCCTGGCCCAGGAGGGAGGAATCTTAACCATAATGCTCATCTTGTACTATCTACTGGAAACCCTAAAAATACAGAGACCCTGGAGCCACTGCCTGGGTTCTGCTCCCCTTCATTGTGACTTTGGGCCAAGTTCCTTAACCACTCTGTGGCTCAGTTTCTCTTCTGGAAAATGGAGACAATAATAGTATCTGCCTCTCAGTGTTGTTATAAGAGTTACCTTGGCACACAGTGTTATGTGGGTGTTTACGCTGAGTATTACTGTTATTACAGTAATCATTCAAATCCAAGAAGCCATCAAAGGTAAGATGCATTGTTTTTTATTTTATTTTATTTTTTATTTTTATTTTGAGACAGAGTCTTGCTCTGTTGCCCAGGTGGGAGTGCAGTGGTGCGATCTCAGCTCACTACAACCTCCACCTCCCAGGTTCAAACAATTCTCCTGCTTCAGCCTCCTGAGTAGCTGGGATTACAGGTGTGCCCCACCACGCCTAAGTTTTGTATTTTTAGTAGAGATGGGGTTTCACCATGTTGGCCAGGCTGGTCTCAAACTCCTGACCTCAAGTGATTCACCTGCCTCAGCCTCCCAAAATGCTGGGATTACAAGAGTGAGCTACCATACCCAGCCAAGATGCATTGTCACTTCAAATCCCCAAGGGAGAAAAAACAGCTGCCAATTAAACTATGACACATAATCATTTATAAGACACATCCTGATTTCCAAGTCATTGAAAAGGGGTGGGGAGGATAAATAAGTCAATTAAAAATGGTTTTATTTGGCCTGGTGTGGTGGCTTACGTCTGTAATGCCAGCACTTTGGGAGGCTGAGGTGGGTGGATCACGAGGTCAGGAAGTTCGAGACCAGCCTGGCCAACATGGTGAAACCCCGCCTCTACTAAAAATACAAAAAATTAGCCATGAGTGGTGGCACAGGCCTGTAATCCCAGCTACTCGAGAGGCTGAGGCAAGAGAATCTCTTGAACCCAGAAGGCAGAGATTGCAGTGAGCCGAGATCGTGCCATTGCACTCCAGCCTGGGTGACAGAGCAAGACTCCATCTCGAGAAAAAAAAAAAAAGATGGTTTTATTCTGGAATAGGAGAGTATTTAAGGAAAGAAAATAAAAAATGAAGGAAAAAAAGAAATTTTAAAATTAAAAAAAATGATTTCATGTGTACAGAAGAATTTAGCAACAAGGATGTCTACCACAGCACTTGTCATAATGGCAAACCTGCTGAAACCCCAACCATTATGGATTAACTACACAAGTTAAGAGAGAGCCACAAAATATTGTGACTGAAGGGGTTTTCAAAGATTGTTCCAAAACCCTGGGGATCCTCAAAAGTGAATCAATTTCTCTCTTTCATAATCTTTTTCATCTTCACTCTCCTATGAGTGCATAAAGCAAAAAATAATAAGCAGGTGACTTCTAAAAAGAAAAAACCTCTGGAAACTATGCCTCAACCCCATTCTAGAGCCTGCTGGGCCACTGCTCAGAAAAGGAAATGTGTGCCCCAGGCTGACCCACTCTTAAGACAACCCATTCTCCACATGCCTCTGCCTTCAGTTACACAGCTGTACCCAGAGAGGGGTCTTGTCTTTACTCAGCTGTCCATCCACCCTCCCTGTGTTGCAATGAATACATCCCTGGTATCTTCTGTGCCTGGCCCCAGCCCACCCCCTCCTCAGAGCTCCAGCCACACATTCCAGTGCCTTCGAGACTCACCTGCTTTGAAAGGTAGATCCTTACATTCAATTTTCTTGTTGAAATACTTCATGTGGTTTCTTTTTTCTTGACAAGCCTCTGACCAACACTTGGTGGTCATTCTTAAACCGTTGATTTTTCCCCTTCACACCTATTCCCCTCCACGATCACAATCTTCCCAGTCTCAAAAATGTCTCTACCTGGGACCTCAAGCCAGAAACCCAGGCAATATGGAGGCACTTCCTCTCCTCATTCCACATATGCCACTCATGGACAATTCCTGCTTTCCTCTAAGGCAGATGCTTACCGCACCCCTACCCCCACCCTTCTATTTAGAAAATTTCCAAACGTGCAAAAGAATTGCAAGAAAAGTAGAAGATATAATAATATACTGTGGATATGGATTCACTAGGTTTTTGCAGTTTTTTGTTTGTTTTTGTTTTGAGACGGAGTCTTGCTCTGTCACCCAGGCTGGAGTGCAATGGTGCGATCTCAGTGCAACCTCTGCCTCCCAGGTTCAAGCAATTCTCCCTGCTTCAACCTCCCAAGTAGCTGGGATTACAGGCACCCACCACCATGCCCAGCTAATTTTTGTATTTTTCAGTGGAGATAGGGTTTTGTTATGTTGGCCAGCTGGTCTTGACCTCCTGACCTCAGGTGATCCACCTGCCTTGGCCTCCCAAAGTGCTGGATTACAGGCGTGAACCATCACACCTGGCCTTTTGTGTTTTTGTTTTTGTTTTGGTTTGTGTGTGTGTGTTTGTTTGTTTGTTTTTGAGACGGGGTTTCACTCTGTTGCCCAGGCTGGAGTGCAGTGGTGTGATCACAGCTCACTACAGCCTCAACCTGCTAGGCTCAAGCGATCCTCCCATCTAAGCCTCTTGAGTAGCTGAGACTGCAGGTGCCCACCACCACACCCAGCTAATTTTTGTATTTTTTGTAGAGACGGGTGTTCACCATGTTGCCCAGGCTGTTCTCAAACTCCTGGGCTCAAGTGATTCCCCCCACCTTGGCCTCCCAAAGTGCTTAGATTACAAACATGAGCCACTGTGCTGGGCCTATTTCTTTGTGTTTTAAGAGGCAGGGTCTTTCTCTGTTGCCCAGGTGGAGTACGATGATTCGATCATAGCTCACTGCAGCCTCAAACTCCTAGGCACGGGAGACCCTCCTGCATCAGCCTCCCGAGTAGCCCAGACTACAGGTGTGTGCCACTATACCTAGCTAATGAAAAGAATTTTTTTGTAGACATGAGTTCTTGCTATGTTGTCTAGGCTGGTCTGGAACCTCCAGCCTCAGGTGATCCCCTTGCTTCAGCCTTCCAAAGCAGTGGGGTTACAGGCATGAACCACCTGGCCTGGTCTCGCTCTTTCTCTTTCGACATCTACATTGATCTGTAGCTATCTACGTACTATAGATATCTAAAAGTTATGTAAATGTCTACTTAAGCTTATAGGTATGAGCTACTGTATGCTACCTAAGCTTATAGGTATGAGCTACAAATTGCTATTGTGTTATGAGGGGAATTCAAAAAGTTGATGGAGAATGGAATTAAGAGATAAAAATTTTAAAAAAATCTTTATTTCTCACCATAAACTCCATCAAGGTCAAAGTCAAGACACTTTTGTAAACCATTATACCAGCCATTTAGTCTATCCCTAAATAACTGAGGGTCCCAGGAATTTAATCATGTCAGTGCAGCCTTTTTACATTTTCTCTTTCTTTTTTTTTTTGATGGAATCTCACTCTGTTGCTCAGGCGGGAGTGCAGTGGTATGATCTCGGCTCACTGCAACCTCTGCCTCCCGGGTTCAAGCCATTCTCCTGCCTCAGCCTCCTGAGTAGCTGGGACTACAGGCATGCACCACCACACCTGGCTAATTTTTTTTTTTTTAGTAGAGACGAGGTTTTGCCAAGTTGGCCAGGCTGGTCTCAAACTCCTAACTTCAGGTGATCTGCCCGCCTCGGCCTCCCAAAGTGCTGGCATTACAGTTGTGAGCCACCGTGCCAGGCCTTTTTTTTTTGTTCTTGTTGCCCAGGCTGGAGTGCAGTGGCATGATCTCGGCTCACTGCAACCTCCACCTCCTGGGTTCAAGTGATTCTCCTGCCTCAGCCTCCCGACTAGCTGGGATTACAGTCATGAGCCACCACACCTGGCTAATTTTTGTATTTTTTTTTTTTTAGTAGAGACAGGGTTTTGCCACGTTGGTCAGGCTGGTCTTGAACTCCCAACCTCAGGTGATCCACCCTCCTTGGCCTCCCAGAATGCTAGGATTACAGGCATGAGCCACTCCGCCCAGCCCAGTCTTTTTACATTCTTAACTGAAGAAAAATGGGTGCCCTTCAAAGATTTTAAGATTAGGAAACAAAAAGTCAGAAGGAGCCAAATTGGGACTGCCAAGTGGATGCCTAATAATTTCCCATCAAAACTTGTAAAATTGCTCGTTTGATGAGCAGAATGAGCAGAAGCGTAGACATGCTGGAGAAGAACTCTCTGGTGAAGCTTCCCAGGCTTATTTCTGCTAAAGCTTCGGCTAACTTTCTCAAAACACTCTCATAATAAGCAGATCTTATTATTCTTTGACCCTACAGAAAGTCAACCAGCAAAATGCCTTGAGCATCCCCAAAAACTGTTGCTGTGACCTTTGCTTTTGACCAGTGTGCTTTTGCCTTGACTGGATCACTTCCCTGCTCTTGGCAATCATTCTCTGATTACGATTTGTCTTTAGGATTGCACCCGTGAAACCATGTATCATTTCCCGTTACAATCCTTCAAGGAAATGCATTAGGATCTCGATCTCACTTGTTTAGCATGTCCATGGAAAGCTCTGCTCTTCTCTGCAGCTGATCTGGGTGCGACCGTTCTGGCACCCATCGAGTGGAAAGTTTGTTTAGCTTTAATTTCAGTCAGAATTGTGTAAGCTGAGGCCGGGTGAGGTGGCTCAAGCCTGTAATCCCAGCAGTTCGGGAGAATGAGGCAGGAGGATCACTTGTGTCCAGGAGTTCAAGACCAGCCTGGGAAACCTAATGAGACCCCATCTCTACAAAAAATACGAAAACTTAGTGTCAGGCCTCTGAGCCCAAGCTAAGCCATCATATCCCCTGTGACCTGCACATATACATCCAGGTGGCCTGAAGCAACTGAAGAGCCACAAAAGAAGTGAAAATAGCCTTAACTGATGACATTCCACCATTGTGATTTGTTTCTGCCCCACCCTAATGATCAATGTACTTTGTAATCTCCCCCACCCTTAAGAAGGTTCTTTGTAATTCTTCCCATCCTTGAGAATGTACTTTGTGAGATCCGCCCCCTGCCCGCAAAACATTGCTCCAAACTCCACTGCCTATCCCAAAACCTATAAGAATTAATCATAATCCCACCACCCTTTGCTGACTCTCTGTTTGGACTCAGCCTGCCTGCACCCAGGTGAAATAAACAGCCTTGTTGCTCACACAAAGCCTGTTTGGTGGTCTCTTCACAGGGACGCGTGTGACACTTAGCTGAGCGTGCTGGCATGCACCTGTAGTTCCAACTACTCCGGAGGCTGAGGTGGAAGGATCGCTTGAGCCCAGGAGGTCGAGGCTGCAGTGAGCCACAATCTCACCACTGTACTCAGCCTGGGCGACAGTATGAGAACCCTGTCTCAAAAAAAAAAAAAGAAAAAAAGAAAAAAGAATTGTGTAAGCTGTACCAATTGAGATGTCTATGGTGTTGGCTATTGTTTCTGCTGTTAACTGTAAGTCCTCTTTAATTAAGGCATGAACAAATTTAATTTTTTTCTGCAAAAATTGATGTGGATGGTATGCCACGGTGGGCTTCATCTTCAGCATGACCCAGGCTGGAGTGCAGTGGCACAATCACGGCTCACTGCAGCCTCTACCTCCCAGACTCAAGTGATCCTCCCACCTCAGCCTCCTGAGTAGCTGGAACTACAAGTGTGCACCACCACGCCCAGCTAATTTATATATTTTTTGTACGGATGGGGTTTCACCATGTTGCCCAGGCTGGTCTCCAATTCCTGAGCTCCAATGATCCGCTGGCCTCAGCCTCCCAAAGTATTGGGATTACAGGCGTGAACCACCACGCCCGAACTTGTCCCTTCTTAAAACGAGTTATCCATTTGTAAATGGCTGATTTCTTTGGGGCACTGTCAAGTTTTTGGAAAACATCAATGACTTCATCATTCTTCCACCCAAGCTTCACCATCAATTTGATGCTTGTTCTTGCTTCAATTTTAGAATTCGTGTTGCTCTGATAGGGGCTCTTTTCAATCTGATGTTTTATTTTAGTGTCTCAAACTAGGTCCTGTTCAGACAAGTTATAACAAGTTAGTATGAATTTATTTTGGTGCAAAAAAAAAAAATTGAACTCCATGCATAGTTTTTTCGTAATACACATTTTCCATGAATTTTTGGAAGACCCTTCTTTTTCTCTCTCTTTTTTTTTCTGTAGAGATGGTCTTGTTCTGTCACCCAGGCTGGAGTGCAGTGGCACAATCATGGCTCACTGCAGCCTCGACCTCCTGGGCTCAAGCAATCCTCCCACCTCAGCTTCCTGTTACTGGGACTATAGGTGTGCACCACCACACCTTGATAATTAAAAAAAAATTTTTTTTTGTAGAGATCGGGGTGGGGGGGTCTCACTATATTTTCCAGGCTGGTCTTGAACTCCTGGCCTCAAGTGACCCTCCCCAATCAGCCTCCCAAAGTGCTGGGATTACAGGCACAAGCCACAGTGCCTGGCCAATAAATGTTTTTTGAATGAATGAAGAAATTAGTGCATGGACATATTTTCCCATCAGCTATTACAATAACCAGACTCTGAGTTCCCTGAAGGCAGGGCCTGTGAGTTTCGTTGTGTACCCTCAGCCCTCAATAGCTGATAAAAATAAGTATTCAGAAAATGCTTGTAAAATGAAGAAGAGAATATGTATGGGACAGAAAGTAGACCAGTGGTTGCCTGGGGCTGGGACAGGGAATAGGGAGCGACTGCAAATGGGCAGAAGGGATCTTTTCAGAGTGATGGAAATGTTCTTGAATTGGCTGTGATGGCTGCAGAACTGTAAAATCACCCAAAATCAGTAAATCACTTATAATAGGTGAATTTTATGACAGGTAGATTATACCTCAGTAAAGCTGTTAAAACAAAACCAGTGTTGAGGGAGGAAATAAATGTTACCTTGGTAATACTGAGGACTCAGTAGTTATCAAGACAGCTCTCTTCCCTGCCCTCATGAGGTTTTCTGTGCAGGGCGGGGACGCCGACCCATTATAGACAGTGACAGCCTAGAGCCATCACGGCGGGATGGTGGGGAGGGGACAGGCAGGGGGTGGGAGGCCAGGATGGGGGAAGCCCGGGCAGAGAGGTTGGGCTGGAATGGGGGACACAGGCAGAGGGGTCGGGGCGGGGACTGGTGAGGTGCAGGCAGAGGGCAAAGGGGTCAAGGTCCAGATGGGAGATGTACAGGCAGACGGATCCGGGCCAGGGCGGGGAGGTACAGGCCCAGTTGAGGAGCATAAGGAACCATAGGAGCCCAAAGGAGGCGCCCGACCAGTCAGGGAGGACTTCCCAGAGGGGTGAATGGCTGAGCCAGGGCCTGAAGTATAATGTTCATGAATGCGACAGCAATTTTTTTTTTTTTTTTTGAGACCGAGTCTCCCTCTATCACTGGAGTGCAGTGGCTCGATTTCGGCTCACTACAACCTCCACCTACCGGATTCAAGCGATTCTCTTGCCTCAGCCTCCCGGGTAGCTGGGACTACAGGCGCCCGCCCCCACGCCCGGCTAATGTTTGCATTTTTAGTCGAGACGGGGTTTCGCCATTTTGGCCAGGCTGGTCTTGAACCCCTGACCTCAGGTAATGCACCTGCCTCGACCTCCCAAAGTGCTGGGATTACAGGCGTGAGCCACCGCGCCCAGCACAATTTTAATTTTTCTTAAACACTTTTCCTGCCTTAGCAAAGTCTTGGAGGGGCGGCCGCCCAGGCGCCGCGAGCGCAAGACCACGAGGGGGCGCTGCTTCACCACGCTAGAGGAGCGCTCCCGGCAACCACGTGGCCCCACAGGTGCGGGAGGTCGGCGAGCGCGCCTGGAGGGTGGATGGGGTAGGTTACAGCCAGGCAGCCCGGGGTGGCGCGTGGCCCTGCGCAGGGCAGTGGAAGCAGCGGGCCCCAGGGAGCATGAGACGCCGCGCTCCGTGGGGCGGTCCCAGCGCTGTGCAGCGAGGGGCCAGGGCTGTCCCCGGTCCTGCGCGGCCGGCTCCCGGAGAAACTGTGGCCTCCTGGGGGTGGAGCTTTAAAAAACAAAACAAAACAAAACAAAATCACCCAACAGGAAGCGGGGTGGGGGCGCCCGGCTCTGTCACCCGTGGAATGCATCAAAATAGCCTGCGCGGCCGGGGGCGGTTCCGGGAAAGGGGGCGGCCGCGAGGGGCGGGGCTGCAACGGAGGGCGGAGCTTCCCAAAGAACGGGAGAGAGGAGTGCAGAACCGGCCCCAGGGGGACGTCCTCCTGTTCCCCCAAAATGACCTCGATAGGCGTTTGTGTGGGATGGGGTTCCCGGGTAGGGCGGGGCTTTCCAGTGCGATGTCCCTGGTCTATTCTTAGCGGGCTGAAACCTGGAGAAGTGGGAGTGGGCGGTTGATCCGGGTTCCAGGGCCTCTTTGGAGCGAAAAGCTCCGTGGAGAGCCAGAGTCTCCATCCTGGGCGTGGGAGGGAAGATGGGAAATGGGCCAAGAGGAGCCTGTGGGAGGTCCTCCCCGGGACGGCCCCCTTCCATCTGCATCCGCGGGAACCGTTGGGGGGGCAGCTCTGAGAAAGGCTGCTCTGGGCGCAAGGAAGGGTGGTTGAACGAAGAGATCAGTCAGGGATGGGGTGGGGGTGCCTTGACTGTGTCCCAGATTTGCTGCGTGCTTCTGACCTCAGTTCCCCATCCTTCCAGTTGCTCAAATCCTCTCTGTCCCAGTCCTAGGCCGCTTCTGCCCCTCTCACTTCCTAGTGGTTTGCAGAGGGGAAACACTGAGGCTGCCTCTTCTGTGCCTGGCCCTGTGTTGGCACGGGGAAGTGACTGAGACGCCCCAGACCCCCTTCTCCCTCACAGTCCAGTGAGGCAGACAGACCTGCCACCAGATAGTGACAGCCCAGAATGAGTCATTGAGAGGACGGGGGAGGCACAGGCAGATGGGTCAGGGCTGGGATAGGGGAGGAGAGGGGCCTGTAGGATCCAAGGGGAGAGTGGGTGCTGCTGACTCAGTCTGGGGGGGTTGAAGAGCCGTCTAAACTTAGACCAAAAAGGTAGGATGGGGCCGGGCGCCTGTTATCCCAGCACTTTGGGAGGCAGAGACAAGATGATCGCTTGAGGCCAGGAGTTCCAGACCAGATTGGACAACATAGCGAGACCCCCATCTCTACAAAATAATTTAAAAATCAGTTGGGCATAGTGGTGTACGCCTATAGTCCCAGCTACTCAGGAGGCTGAGGTGGGAAGATTGGTTGAGCCCAGGAATTCAAGGCTGCAATGAGCTATGATTGCCCCACTGCACTCCAGCCCGGGTGATAGAGTGAGACCCCTGCCTCTAAAATAATAATAGCAAAAATACTGGGCTGGGTGCAGTGGCTCACACCTGTAATCCCAACACTTTGGGAAGCCGAGGTGGGCAAATCACTGAGGTCAGGATTTCCAGACCAGCCTGGCCAACATGGTGAAACCCAGTCTCTACTAAAAATACAAAAATTAGCTAGGTGTGGTGGCAGGCATCTGTAGTTCCAGCTACTTGGGAGGCTGAGGCAGGAGAATCGCTTGAGCCCAGGAGGTGGAGGCTGCAATGAGATCACACCACTGCACTCCAGCCTGGGCGACAGAGTGAGACTCTGTCTCAAAAAATAAATAAATCCTAATGAAAGGATAGGATGGGGCTCAGGGCCTTGGAAGAGGGTCACCTTCTAACAAAAGGTATTTGAACGGAGTCCTAAAGAATGAGTAGCATTCTTCTGGGAAGTGCTGTGTCACCATGAAGGAAAGGGTGTTCTAGGCAGAAAGAATGACAAATGCAAAAGCTTGGAGGTGAGAGTGTGGCTTATCTCTGGCAGGGTCCTCTGCTCCCTGCCTGGGACATTCCCCCAACATCATACCCTGACAGAGCTGTCTTAGGTCTCCTAGTCCTGGAGTCCACAAGCAGGTTAATGGGATGTAATGGAAACGCTATAGAGGGCAGACCCCTAGGCTTGTTCTCTCACAGCCTGATGCTTTTTTGTTTTTGAGACAGAGTCTCGCTCTGTTGCCCAGGCTGGAGTGCAGTGGCGTGATCTTGGCTCACTGCAACCTTGGCCTCCCAGGTTCAAGCGATTGTCCTGCCTCAGCTTCCCAAGTAGCTGAGATTACAGGCACCCACCACCACGCCTGGCTAAGTTTTGTATTTTTAGTAGAGACGGAGTTTCACCATGTTGGCCAGGCTAGTCTCGAACTCCCAACCTCAGGTAATCCACTTGCCTCAGCTTCCCAAAGTGCTGGGATTAAAGGCATGAGCCACCACGCCCAGCCTTTTGTTTTGTTTGCTTTTTTAGACAGGGTCTCACGCTGTCACCCTCACAGGCTGGAGTGCAGTGACTGCATCACGGACCACTGCAGCCTGGACCTCCCAGGCTCAAGCAATCCTCCCACCTCAACCTCTCCAGCAGCTGGGACTACAGGCGTATGCCACCACGCCCACCTAATTTTAAAATTATTTTGTAGAGACAGGGTCTCATTATGTTGCCCAGGCTGGCCTCGAACTCCTGGGCTCAAGCGATCCTCCCACCTTGGCCTCCCAAAGTGCTGGGCTTACAGGTGAGAGCCACCTCAGTGCCCGGCCTCAGCCTGATGGTTTCACGACTGCCTTTGACTTTGGCCCACACTAATCAAATGTATCACCGTGGGCCACTGACTCAACTTCCCCATCTATCCAGTGGGAATAGAATATTGGACTGCACAAAATCAACCACCTCATTTTAAAGAGCTATAACGAAACAAAATTTATATATTATATATTTTTAAAAATACATCTTATAGATTAAAGGACTCAAGAAACAATAGCAAGACTGCAAAACGTTGCCACATCAGGTGACACTTTGGCCAGAGTTATGGAAAATGCTGACAAAACAAGAATTTGCCAGCATGGGCAAAGATATACTGTTACCAACCCAACTTGTTAAAATATTAATATTGAACTAATTAGAAGTAGTTTGTGTTTTTTTTTTTTTGAGGCAGAGTCTCACTCTGTTGCCCGGGCAGGAGTGCAATGGTGTGACCTCAGGTCACTGCGACCTCTGCTGCCCGGGTTCAAGCGATTCTTGTGCCTCAGCCTCCTGGAATTACAGGCGCCTGCCACCACGCCCGGCTAATTTTTGAATTTTTGGTAGAGACTGGGTTTCTCCATGGTGGCCAGGCTGGTCTCGAACTCCTGACCTTAAGTGATCTGCCTGCCTCGACCTCCCAAAGTGCTGGGATTACAGGCGTGAGCCACCGTGCCCAGCCAACAGTTCATAATAGTTGTTTTTTATTCCTTGGTTCTAACTCTGTAAGGAATAGAAATGGGGTGATTAATTTTGGCTCCTTTAATACCCGCCTGGCAGGTGCTGAGTCAGTGGTACCTGTTACCACGTGATGACTCAGAGGTTATCACTCAGGGACATCCTTCTGACTCTGTTTCAGTCCGTGACTCAGGAGGAAAGGTTCTAGGGCCTCACCAGCGCCCTACACACACCCTCGTTTCCCGAGGGGCAGCATTATATTCTTCCTTTATTGGCTGTCCTTGTATAATACAAATCTTCAAGTTTAGATACAAAAAAAATCTGGAAATAAAAGATAGAAAAGTACCCGCCAGGCACCCCTTCCCCTTCTTCCTGGACCCCTCCCCAGCGGGCACCGACATGAGGTAACTGCGCATCTTCTCCTCCTCCCCCCTCCCCGCCTCCTGGGCCCCCAACTTGGCCCTAGCCCCCATGAGACCTTGGCCCAAGGAAGACATGGGCCCCAAAGTTGGAGGGTGATGGAGGTGAGTACAGCATTGGCAGTGAACGCAGTGTGTGGGCAGAGGGCAGCCCTTAGCTTGTGCTGTGCATGGGGGGAGGAGACGACCAGATTTGGGGTGGGCACTGGTGTAGGGCCCAGGAGAGCCCCTAAGCAAGTGTCCCCCCTCCATCCTGTCCAACACTGGAAGGTGGGGGTCAACAGAAACTGGGAAATGGAGTGTGAACCAAGGGCATTCAGTGGGATTGTGGCCAACCCCTGTGTCTGGGGTTGGGGAAGGGGGCATTGCCAGCCTAAGTCCGGCAGTGAAATGGTTCCCTTAGCCAGGCTGGGTCCGTCCCTGAATTCCATCCTGTTGCAACCTGGGCGTCACAATGTTGGTTCTGTAGTGGTTGTCGGGGTGGTTGAGTGAGGGGGGTGTTGAGAGGGTGTTGAGGGGCGCAGCCCCAGGGAGCAGGGTTAGGGGAGAGGTTGTGCCTCCACCCCCAGGCGTGGGGCACCTGGAGATGATGGAGTGGGTGGGGCGGCTCGGGCTACAGTTCAATCTCGAATGTCTTTTGCAGGTCACCAGAAAAGGGGTTGGAGGGTTTCTCTACAGTGGCTTTGCCTTCTAATGCCGCCCACTGGGCCTCAAAGGGGTCCAACTCTGGAGCTGGGGCAGGCGCTGGCTCAGGGGGCCAGGGGGCCCCATTGGGGCGAGGGCGGGCCTGGCTCCCAGGGGCACTGGGTATGGCAGGGGGCAGGAAGGCCCCAGCTTTCCCAAGCAGGGTGGCAGGCTGAGGCTGGAGCTGGGCGGCTGAGCAGAAGGCGTTTGCCACCATCTGTGAGGGTGTGATGCCCACCACGGGCACCCGGGGCATCGGTGGGTAGCCCAAGCCCGGGTAGGTGGGCACAAAAGGGGGCTGCATGTGTGGGGGTGGCAGGAACACGGCCACTTGGGCAGGTGCAGCATCAAAGGGCCCCACGGGGGCGGGGAAAGGCTGCAGAGCAGGAGGCATGGTGGGCACTGGGGCCACTGAGGCTGCTTGCTGCTGCTGCTGCTGCTGCTGCTGCTGCTGTTGCTGCTGCTGTTGCTGCTGCTGCTGGGCCTTGGCCACCTGTGACACCTCCTCCAGCCATCGCTCAGCCTCTGAAGGTGTCCGCTTGTGCCCAGGCTGGAAGGCAGCTGCAGGGGGCACGGAGGGCTCACCCCAGGCAGAAGTCCCTGGAGAGAGGAGAGGGACAGGTGAGGGAGGGGGCAACGGCTTCAGCAGAAGAACCCCAGGCTGGGAACTGGCATGGTGTGGGGATCAGAGCACGGACTCTGGAGCCAGACCGCCTGCCTCTGAATCCCAGCTCTGCACCTCCCGAGCTTGCTGACTTCAGGCGAGTGACTTCACCATTCTGGACCATGTAATGGTTCTGGAGTGCTAAGAACATACAATTCTGAGCTTCTAAGGCCCTATGATGAGAAAGTCTAAGTAGGACTGACATCCTTCTAGCCCCACTACCCTTCTGACTGGTCAGTGCCAAGCCTAGGATTCACTATTTTGTTTTGTTTGTTGTCTGTTTGTTTTGAGAGAGTCTCACTCTGTTGCCCAGGGATGCCCTATCTGGGCTCACTGCAACCTCTGCCTCCCAGGTTCAAGCAATTCTCATGCCTCAGCCTCCTGAGTAGCTGGGATTACAGGCGCGCACCATCACGCCCGGCTGATTTTTTGTATTTTTAGTAGAGGCGAGGTTTCAACATGTTGCCCAGGCTGGACTCGAACTCCTACCTCAAGTAATCCCCCTGCCTCGGCCTCCCAAAGTACTAGGATTACAGGCATGAGCCACCACACCCAGCTGGTATTCACTATTTTGAATATCACCCTTGATTTTCTAATACCTTCAGAATGTATTGTTTTAGGAGTTAAGATTCTAAGATTGCATGGATCTTTCTCCACATGTATAATAGTATCCTAACATAGTAAGGTTTGACAGTTTAGGGTTGGGCTTTCTAAGATTCTCGAGTTCTACATTTACAGTGTTTGAGATTCTAAGGTGCACCTGTGGTTCTAGGATAAGCCCATGGCTCTAAGATGATACATGGTTCTCAAGGATTCCATGGTTTTGAAACGATCTCTGGGCTCTAAGGTGATCCCAAGATTCTAGCATGAGTGCATGCCTCTGAGATGACCCCATGGCTCTACAATGATCCTGTATCTCTAAGATAATTCATGGTTCTAAAGTGATCACTTGATTCTCAGGTAATCCCACGGCTCTAAGATGATCCTTGGTTCTAGGATGATCCTCTGGCTCTAAGATGATCTGTGTTTCTAAGGTGATCCTATGGCTCTAAGATGATCCATAGTTCTAGGATGATCCCATGGTTCTAAGGGGATCCCGTGGCTCTAAAATGATCAAGGGCTCTGAGATGATCCATGGCTCTAAGGTGATCACATGATTCTCAGATAATTCCATGGCTCTAAGATGATCCATGGTTCTAGGATAATCCCCTGGCTCTAAGATGATCCCTGGGTCTAAGGTGATCACATGATTCTTAGGTAATCCTATGGCTCTAAGATGAACCACAGATCTAGGATGATCCCCTGGCTCTAAGATGATCCATGGCTCTAAGATGATCACACAATTCTCAGATAATCCCATGGTTCTAGGCTGATCCCTTGGCTCTAAGATGATCCCTGCTTTTAAGGTGATTGCATGATTCTCAGGTAATCCTGTGGCTCTAAGATGATCCACGGATCTAGGAAGATCCCCTGGCTCTAAGATGATCCATGGTTCTAAAGTAATCGCATGATTCTCAGGTAATCCCATGGCTCTAAGATGATCCATGGTTGTAGGATGATCCCCTGGCTCTGAGGTGATCCATGGTTCTAAGCCTGTAGGATCCCAAGACCCCTGGAGTGTCTGGGTAGCCCTGGATAGAGGAGGGGATACAGGAGGGATATGCAGGGTGTCTGCCCAGCAGAAAGCCTGGCTTTACCTGTTGTGGCAGGTGGTGGCCCTGGTGCTGGCGCTCCAGCACTGGCAAAAGATGAACTGATCTGTGTGCACAGAGCGTTGATGCTGTCACTGTCGCCGGCACCAGGAGGCTCCATCTCAGGCACTGGGAAGCAGGGCAGGACAGAGGTCAGCAAACAGGCCCAGACCCTGCCGCAGCCCCGCCCTCTACCCCCCGCCCTCGGTGGCCCTCTCTTCTGACCTGGATCCTTTCCCACTGTAGTAACTAAGTGGCCATGACCGCCAAATAACTGTGCATATGTGTGTGTCACATCTGAGCGGCAGAACGACCGAGTTAGTGTGTGACATTTGACGGCTGACAGTAACAGGGACCCCAAACCAAGGACCTCAAGATTTGTGTGTGGCCACAAACCAGAAGAGTTGTCTAAAACACTTAGCAACATATATTAGTTTAAAAATATGCCCAACCACGTGCATGGCAAGGACATGGGCCCAGTCTGAATGGATTGTGGCATGGCCGCTCACTGGCTGGGGATCATTTGTCCAGCTTTGGGCAGAGAAGTGGGGTCCTATCACCCCACCCAGGCTGATCTATGGCAAACATCATGAGAGCAGAGATACGCCTGTGCCAGCAAGGCAGGAGACACTGAGCAGGCATGGCGGCCCCGTGAGGGCTTGTGATGAGCAAAGGTACCATCCAAATAAACAATTAAGGACTCCCATGTGTGGTGTGTGACACATGTCTGTGATGTTTTAGCCAATGGCTGTCTCCAAGGGACCATGTAGATGCTCCAGTGAACATCAGAACTGGCCGTAGGAGTCTGCAGGTGTGCTGCGGGGGCGCCCGGGTGGGACAGCCAATGTCGACAATGATTGTGCATGTTCGTCCAAACAGGAATGCAGCTTCTGAGAGTGTGACTGTGGTCCGGGTGTGTGGCGTCCTGATGCGTGACTCCCAGGTGTGAGTGCATCTGCCGTGTGATGTATGAGTGTGTTTGCAGGTGTGCATGGACCTGCACATGTGGCTTTGGAGTTTGCATAAATCTGGGTGTGTGGTCTGTGAAGGTGTGTAAATCTGAGTGTGTTTCTTTTTTAAAAATATTTATTTATTTATTTTTGACACAGGGTCTCGCTCTGTTGCCCAGGCTGGAGTGTAGTGGCACAATTTTAGTTCACTGCAACCTCCGCCTCCCAGGCTCAAGCAATCTTCCTGAGTAGCTGGGACTACAGGTGCATGCCACTGCACCTGGTTAACAATAAAGGTTAATTTTTAAAATTTTTTTGTGGAGATGAGATCTTGCTGTGTTGCCCAGGCTGGTCTCAAACTCCTGAGCTCAAGTGATCCTCCTGCCTCAGCCTCCCAAAGTGCTGGGATTACAGGTGTGAGCCACCACGTCTGGCCATGTGTGACTTCTGACTCTGTGATTTTGGAGTGTGTGTGACTTGAGAGTATACCTGACTGTGAGTTTGTGACTTCTGAGCATGTGTGACATGTGTGTGGGGGGGTGCAATGTCTATGTGAGTATGTGAAATTTCTGTGTGGCAAGTCACATCCAAATAAGCGTGCAGCTGGCCACAGGAGTGTGAGGCTTCCAAATAAAGCCTGGAGCTCCTGCCACCTCTCAGGAGCGCGTGTGACAGCCTGGGGAGTGTGCCTGATGTCAGGCTGCGTAAGGACAGCAAATGTGAGGGTGTGTGATGGCCCAGGAATGCTGCAGGCATGGAGGGAGCGTGCGTCACTCTCAACAAGGGTTGGCATCTGCTCACCGGTTACCTTTTGGAGCAGACCAGCCTCCTGGATACAGCTCAACACCCTCCCACATCAATCCCTGAGGCCATAACGGGTAGGCGATGCAGATTTGGCATGCAGGAGCAAGAGAGTGGGCCAGACCACATGGGTTCACTGGCTGCTGGTGGGGAAGACAGCCCTTCTGCCTGCCTCCCTCAGGCAAAAACTCAGTAGCGTGCCACCTCTATCTTCCTTCCCTATGGCAGAGATTGCTCTTAATTTTTTTTTTTTGAGACAGGTTCTCACTCTGTTGCCCAGGCTGGAGTGAAGTGGCGCAATCTTAGCTCACTGCAGCTGGGCTGAAGCAATTCTCCTTCCTCAGCCTCCTGAGTAGCTGAGACTACAGGCATGTGCCACCACACCAGGCTAGTTTTTGTATTTTTTTGTAGAGACAGGGTTTAGCCAAGTGATCTGCCTCAAGGGATCCTTGAGCCCCTCTTGGGCTCAAGTGATCTGCCTGCCTTGGCCTCCCAAAGTGCTGAGACTACAGGCATGAGCCACTGCACTTGGCTAGACATCACTTTTAGATCATGATGTACACCACCTGTCTCCTTTCCCTGGCCCATGGCAGACATTAGTAATCAAACATGATGCTTTTTTCCCCCACGGAGCTCTTTGCTCACCTTACCCGTCACCTGTCCAGACCTCATGGCTCCCCTGGCCAAGTGCTAGAAGAAACAGATCCTTGTAACTCCATCTTCCCTCCAAGTAAAACAGGACCTTTATATCTCCTCTCTCTTACCACCAGCCATGGCAGACAATGCCAATCAATTATGATGTGCCGCTCCTTTTCGTGATGGGTACTGCCTCTGCTCAACTCTGTGCCTACAACAAATGTTCCTGATCCATCACTATGCCCCTGACCCCTGGGATCTCTGAGCTCACTGGTGCCCTGCATGTCATGTTTCTACTGACCAAATTCTGGAAGTCTCCCCTTTGGGTAAAAACATAACACTCTTGCTACTCTCTCTTCTCCCTTGCCCATGACACACACTGTATGGAGATCATGACTGCTAACCAATCATGATGTGTGCCATCTTTCTCGTTTCCCTTAACCACAGCAGATATTGCTAATTGATCATGACTTGTGATGCCTTTTTTGCCATCCCTTGATGCTCCCTGCCCTAGGCAGACATTTCTAATCCATCACAATCCTCCTTTCCTCAGAGCCTGAGGAATACCTGTATCCTTCACCTAGCCAGATCTCATAGGTGAATGCTTGGAGGGAGGGAGCATTAACCTGTAGTGCTTCAGTCTACTCCTGAGCAAAAACAGGCCAATGGTGTTGCTTCTCTTCTTTCCCTGGCCCATGGCAAACTTCCTTATCCATGCCTGACTTCTTTGTCCATAGCCGACTTTGCTAACTAATCATGATGTGTGTCATCTTTCTCCTTTTCCTTAACCACACCAGACATTGCTAACTGATCATAACTTGTGATGCCTTTCTACTACCCCTTACTCAGAGCAGACACGGCTTATCAATCCTGATTTGTGCTATCTCTTTCCTCTCCCTTGCCCATGGCAGACAGTGCAAATCAATCACAGTGTGAACCATCTCGCCTCTATCCCTTGCCCACATCAGATAGTGCCAATTGATTCCAACGCCGTTTCCCACTGGGCCCAGGGCTCACCTGTGCCCTTCACCTGGAAGTCAGTGCGGCGCTGCAGCGTGGATGGCAGCTCATTCAGCCGTAGGCTCAGCTGCCGTTTGAAAGGCGAGTTCTTCTGGCTGAGTGCTGGGAACCCACGGAAGGAGCCCTGGCGAACCAGCTGCTCCAGGGGTGCATGGCGCCGGGGGATGGCGGCGGCAGTGGTGCCTGCAGCCACAGGGGTGCCTGCCTCACCCTTCTCACCAGGGGATGTGGTAGCTGGTGTCGGGGACACGTGCCCAGGCTGGGCAGGGCCAGGAGCCACAGTGGGGGCAGCTGCTGCCTCTGCTGGAGACATGGGGGAGATGGATGGTTAGATATCTCACCATGGCATGCAAGGCCTCTCCCACCTGGTTCTCTTGATCATTCTCCAAGGCTGCCTTCCTTGCCCAGTGAGTCCTGCCCTTAAGACAAGCTAGTCAAAGCCCTGAGATATCCCTCACCCCCACCCAAGTCATGATCCCCTTCCCCAGGAGGCTCTTGGAAAACCGTCCCCCAGGCTCACCCTCTGTGTCTCTCCAGCTTCCTGCCCCTTTCTGTCTTGCCCTGCTGCTCTCACCATTCTTCCCTCTAAGACCCTCTATCTCCCTTTTTGATCACTTAACAAACACTGATTTGGTGCTGGAACAACGTATCAGGCATTGTTCCAGATGCTTTGCAAGTATTCACTCATTCAATCCACATGACTACCCATGGGGTTGATATGATTCTCATTTTACAGATGTGGAAACTGAGACCCAGCAAAGGCCCAGTGTGATGTGCCCAAGTCCTACTGCTAGGAAGGGGCAGGCTGACTCTGGACCCCATGCTCCAAATGACTGCCCACCCTGTCTCCCTCTGACCTGTCTCTCCATATCATGTTGTCTTTCTCTGTCACTGTCTGTTCCCCTCTGTCTCCCACCTCCCAGCCTTCTTCCCACCTCAGGTAGCTCCTCCCTTCCTCCAGTCATTCTAGACATGGCTTGGATGCTTCATCCTCTGAGAAGCTTTCCAGATTGTTCCAGGCTCTCAGCCTGGCTCCCTCCACTCTGAGACTGTTCTCTGTACTCTGGGAGGAAACCTGACCTCCCCACTCAGCAGGAGAGGCAGGCTCTTCAAGGGCAGGGCTGCCCTCACCCCTGCCAAACCACTAACACACACCTACCCTCCTACCAGGGCCTCCCCGAGCTGCGGCCTGAATGCCATGGAGATTAAACTCAGGCCCAGAGAGACCCTCCCATAAGGATGTCGCCCATTGCTGCTTCTCCCATCGTGACGCAATGGGGCACCCATGCAGGCCTGGCCCAAGGCAGTGGAAACAGCCCAGGACAGGTTGGAACCAGGAAACCTCCTCTGCCTCCACTCACTGTGTGACCTCAGGAAGTCCCCTCCCCTCTCTGGGCTCCAGTTTGCCAACTAGAAACCTGGGATAAACATCTCAGTGCTACTTCCCAAGCTTCTGAGAGGGTCAGTTTAGGTAGTGAATGTTAAATGTTTTGGAATCCAACAAAAGCATGCCTGGACACAGTGGTTCATGCCTGTAATCCCAGCACTTTGAGAGGCCGAGGTGGGGGGATCAGTTGAGGCCAGGAGTTCAAGACCAGCCTTGCCAACATGGTGAAACACCATCTCTACTAAAAATACAAAAAAAGATTAGCTGGGTGTGGTGGCACACGCCTGGGATTCCAGCTACTCTGGAGGCTGAGGCAGGAGAATCACTTGAACCCGGGAGGCAGAGGTTGCAGTGAGCCGAGATCGCACCATTGCACTCAAGCCTGGGCAATAGAGCAAGACTCTGTCTCAAAAAAAAAAAAAAAAAAAAAACTTAGCTGGACGTGGTGGCGGGCACCTGTAATCCCAGCTACTCAGGAGGCTGAGACACATAAATGTCTTGAAACCAGGAGGCAGAGGTTGCAGTGAGCTGAGATGGCACTACTGCATTCCAGCCTGGGTGATGGAGAGAGACTCTGTCTCAAAAAAAAGATGTTCTTTTTTTTCCCCTTACAATCCAGGATCTAATTCAGGATCACATCTCGCATCTATTAATACCTGTCAAACCTCATTAGTCTCCCTTAATCAGGATCAGTTCCCAATGGTAAATTCTTTGTAAATTCTAAGTAGTGTTTTCCCAAAGAACTTAAATTCACAGTAAAATAAATAAATAAATTAATAAATTAATAAATAAATTAATTATATGGTGACTCAGGACATACATACAATTATATTTTAAACACACATACACACACACACACACAGAGTTTTAGAACTTACAAAGTATTTAACCATTTACCTAGAAAGTTAGTTTTACCAAGTATGTTTCAAACTTTCTTGATGGCAATCCAGAGTTAAGAGATATCTTTTATATGGTAGCCTCTTACACATGCGTGCACACACACACACACTCTCTCTCAAATAAAAGTATCATTAAATTATATTTAACCCTTATGCCACTCAATATACTCTGATATTTTCTATGATTCTCTATTTCATTGTTTTTAAATTAATTTTTTTTTTTGAGACAGGGTCTCACTCTGTCACCCAGGTTGGAGTGTGGTGGTGCAATTGCAGCTCTCTGCAGCCTCTACCTCCTGGGCCCAGGTGATCCTCCTGCCTCAGCCTCCTGAGGAGCTGGGACCACAGGTTGCACCACCACGCCTGGCTAATTTTTTAATGATTTGTAGAGACAGGGTTTCCCTATGTTGCCCAGGTTGATTTCATTTTTTTAAATGTCAGCCACATGGGCTGGGCCCAGTTGTCCACACCTATAATACCAGTGCTTTGGGAGGCTGAGGTGGGAGGATCGTTTGAGGCCAGGAGTTTGAGACCAGCCTGGGAAACACAGCAAGATCCCAGTTCTACAAAATATAAAAATAAAATTAGCCAGATGCTGTGGCTTGTGCCTATATTCCCAGCTACATGGAGGCTGAGGCAGGAGGATTACTTGAGCCCAGCAGTTTGAAGCTGCAGGGAGCTGTGATTACACCACTGCACTACAGCCTGGGCAACAGAATTAGACCTCAACTCAGACAACAAAACAAAACAAAAAATGCCAGCCACAGTACAGCAAATTGGCTTCCCAGGTCTTAATACACAGGTTGAAAAGCCCTGAGAAGGCCAGGCGCGGTGGCTCACCTGAGGTCAGGAGTTGAGGCCAACAATGGTGAAACCCCATCTCTACTAAAAATACAAAAATTAGCCATGCCTGTAATCCTAACTACTCGGGAGGCTGAGGCAGAATTGCTTGAACCCAGGAGGTGGAGGGCGCAGTGAGCCTAGATCACACCATTGCACTCCAGCCTGGTTGACAGAGCGAGACTCCGTCTCAAAAAAAAACACAAACAAAAAAAGAAAAGCCTCGAAAAGCCCCGAATTGGTGGCTAGTAAACCACTTGGTGCGCCCTTAGAATATTGCCCAGAGAACTGTTTCCATGGAAGTTGCTTTATTTATTTATTTATTTTTTGAGACAGAGTCTCACTCTATTGCCCAGGCTGGAGTGCAGTGGCGTGATCTCGGCTCACTGCAACCTCTGCCTCCAGGGTTCCAGCGATCTTCCTGCCTCAGCCTCCCAAGTAGTTGGGATGACAGGCGTAGGCCACCATGCCCGGTTAATTTTTGTATTTTTAGTAGAGACGAGGTTTTACCATGTCGCGCAGGCTGGTCTCAAACTTCTGACCTCAAGCAATCCGCCCATCTCGGCCTCTCAAAGTGCTGGGATTACAGGTGTGAACCATGGCGCTTGGCCTGAAGCATCCCCTACTTTGTAAACTGTTGAGTCTCTGCACCTCTGCAGCTCCCTGCCCCAATACTGGGTACCCTGTGCCCACTCTGTGCTCTGCTGGCGCTCAGGGCAACACCCACCTTTCTTCTTGTCCGGGGCCTCTCGCTCAGCAGGCCGTCCACCCCCAGACAGGCGGAAGGAGCCCTCGCGGGCGAAGCTGGTGCGGCTGGCATCGAAGGCGGCCGTGACCCCACATTCCTTCTCCCGTCGCTGTTTTCGCTCCAGGCAGGCGGCAAAAGCACAGCCCACAGCGTGGCTCAGCCTCTCGCCCTATGGGGAGCGGATGGGCGGGGGTTAGAGGCGCTGGGCAGTGCGGACAGGGGCCAGGGGCGCTGGGTTATAGCCGCTAGGTACTGGGTTGCCCCGGATGAGTCTCTGCACTTCTCTGGGCCTCAGTGCTCATCTGCACCACAAGGAAGGGCTGGAAATGACAGCTCCAAGTGAGAGAAGCCAGAAACCAATGAGCCTGTTGTGTGGCTCCACTTACTGGAAATTCCAGAAGAGGCAAAACTAATCTATGGTGAAAAAAAGTCAGAACAGGCCAGGAGTGGTGGCTCTCGCCTGTAATCCTAGCACTTTGGGAGGCTGAGGCGGGAGGTTCCCTTGAGCCCAGGAGGTCAAGGCTGCAAGCAGCTATGATGGGGCAACTGCACTCCAGCTTGGGTGACAGAGTGAGATTCTGTCTAAAAAAGAGTCAGAATAGTGGTAGTTTCCTACGGGGTGGGGAATGACTGGAAAGTGTATGAGGGGATGACTGGGTGGTGGCAATTTCTAGATATTGATAGGGGCTTCGTTACATGGGTGTATGCAGTTGTCGAAATTCGTTGACTGTACACCGAAGGCTTGTGCATTGCTATAGACTAAACGTGTGTGTCTCTCTCAGTTCTAACGCTGAAGCCCTCATCCACAATGTGCTGGTATTTGGAGGTGGGCCTTTGAGAGACAATAAAAGTTATGTTAGATCATGAGGTGGGGTCCTCATGATGGAATTAATGCCCTTATTTATTTATTTTTTTTCTGGGACGGGGTCTTACTCTGATGCTATGCTGGAGTGCAGCGGCATGACCTCAGCTCACTGCAACCTCCACCTCCTGGCTTCAAGCGATTCTCCTGCCTCAGCCTCTCAAGTAGCTGGGATTATAGGCATGCGCCACCACACCTGGTTAATTTGTGTATTTTTAGTAGAGATGGGATTTCATGATGTTGGCGAGGCTGGACTCGAACTCCTGACCTCGAGTGATCTGCCCACCTGGGCCTCCCAAAGTGTTGGGATTACAGGCGTGAGCCACCATGTCCGGCCGGGATTAATGCCCTTAAAAAGGAAAAAGAGACAAGAGATCTCCCCTCCACCTTGAGAGGTGAAGATACAGAAAGCAGGCATCCATCTGCAAACCAGGAAAAGAGCCCTCACCAAGAAATGAGCCATTTGACACCCTGACCTCAGGTATCCAGCCTCTAGAACTGTGGGAAACAGATGTTTGTCATTTAAGCCACACAGTCTACACTATCTGGTTATAGCAGCCTGAACTAAGACAATCATATCTTTCGCTTTGAAGAAAAAAAAATCTGGAAACAAATACGAATTCTACTTAATGGTGTGCATGCTGAAGTAGTCCAATGCCTACAAATTTGACATACAAAAAGAATCAGACGGTGTGACTGCAGTCGCTCACACCTGTAATCCCAGCACTTCAGGAGGCCGAGGCAGGCAAATCACTTGAGGCCAGGAGTTCGAGACCAGCCTGGCCAACATGGTGAAACCCCATCTCTACTAAAAATACAAAAATTTGCCAGGTGTGGTGGCGCGCACCTGTAATCCCAGCTACTAGGGAGGCTGCGGCAGGAGAATCACTTGAAGGTTGGAGGCGGAGGTTTCAGTGAGCCAAGATCGTGCCACTGTACTCCAGCCTGGGGCAACAGAGTGAGACTCCGTCTCAAAAAAAGGAATGAACCACTGATACAAGCAGCTCACGCCTGTAATCCGAGCACTTTGGGAGGCCAAGGTGACTGGATCGCTTGAGTCCAGGAGTTCGAGACCAGCCTGGGCAACATGGCGAAATCCCATCTCTACAAAAAATTAGCCAGGCATGGTGGCGTGTGCCTGTAGTCCTAGCTACTCAGGAAGCTGAGGTGGGAGAATCACTTGAACCCAGGTTGCATGAGGCGAGATTGCACCACTGCACACCAGCCTTGATGACAGAGAGAGACGCTGTCTCATTAAATAAATTAATTAAAAACATTGCCAGGCAGGGTGGCTCACACCTATAATCCCAGCACTTTGGGAGGCAGAGGCAGGCGGATCACCTGAGGTCGGGAGTTCAAGACCAACCTGACCTGCATGGAGAAACCCCATCTCTACTAAAACTATAAAATTAGCCAGCTGTGATGGTGCATGTCTGTAATCCCAGCTACTTGGGAGACTGAGACAGGAGAACTGCTTGAACCCGGGAGGCAGAGGTTGCAGTGAGCTGAGATTGCTCCATTGCACTCCAGCCTGGGTAACAAGAGTGAAACTCTGTTTCAAAAACAAACAAAAACACAACATTACACTAAGTAAAGAAGCCAGACACATATTATATGATTCCATTAAATGAAATATCCAGAATAGGTAAATCCACAGAGAGACAAAGCAGATTAGTGGTTGCCAGGGGGCTGGGGTAGTGGGGAGACGGGGTGAATTGATGAATGGAGATGGGGTCTCCTTTAGCGGTGATGAAAATGTTTCAGGACTGCTAAAGTCAATGGTTAAACAACACTGAAAATGTATTAAATGCCATTGAATTGTACACTTTTAAATGATTAATTTTATGTGAATTTCACCTCAAGAAAAAAAAAAAGTTGAACTTGGGGAATTCTACTGCTTAATGGTTAAAACTTCCTACTTCCTCAGAAGTAGGAAGGAATTCATCCAACATCACACTCTTTACCCACAGGAGATGGTCCTGCTCTTTTCCGGCTTTCATTCTCATCCCCAAATAGTTTTTTTTTGTTGTTTTCTTGAGACAGAGTCTCGCTCTGTCACCCAGGCTGGAGTGCAGTGGTGCAGTCTTGGCTCACTGCAACCTCCGTCTCCAGGGTTCATGTGATTCTCCTACCTCAGCCTCTGGAGTAGCTGGGATCACAGGCGCCTGCCACCATGCCTGTCTACTTTTTTTGTATTTTTAGTAGAGATGGGGTTTTACCAGGTTGGCCAGGCTGGTCTCGAATTCCCGACCTCAGGTGATCTGCCTGCCTTGGCCTCCCAAAGTGTTGAGATTACAGGCGTGAACCACCACGCCTGGCCAATACTCTTTTTTTTTGAGATGGAGTCTCACTCTGTCTCCCAAGCTGGAGTGCAGTGGTGCAATTTTGGCTCACTGCAACCTCCACCTCCCGGGCTCAAGTGATTCTCCTGCCTCAGCCTCCCAAGTAGCTGGGACTACAGGTGTGCACCACCACACCTAGCTAATTTTTTGTATTTCAGTAGAGATGGGGTTTTACCATGTTGTCCAGGGTGGTCTTGAACTCCTGAGCTCAGGCAATCCGCCCGCCCCAGCATCCCAAAGTGCTGGGATTACAGGTGTGAGCCACCACACCCGGCCCTCACGTGAATACTTTAAATTGGGAACCGTGAGTATACTTTCTTCTCCAGATGAGGAAACTGGGCACACAGAGGTGAGTGATGTGCCTGAATGCAGGAAGCTTGTAGGGGTGGGGCTGGGATGCCAGGGCATGGGAGGGAAGAGTTGGCCAGCTGTGGCAATACTCACGGAGTCCTTCAGTGCCAGAAAACAGTGGCAGATCCAGCGGCGGGTAGTCCCGTCACGGCAGATATAGGAGAAAGCCTTGTCCAGGTTGCGGTCAGGAGCACAAAAGGAGACCTTTTCGATGGTCTGGTCGACCAGAAGATCCTAGGAGGGGCCGGGGAGGCCAGGAGAAGAGTGTGAACTCTCTTTCAAGTGTTCACTCAACATTCTCTCTGTGTCTGCTGAAATCCAGTCCTGAACAGGGTGGGGACCCAGCAGTCACTGAGACACCCTGTGCCTTGCCTGCAGAGGGCTCCCAGGTCGGCGGGAAGATCAGACCCATCACGAGATGGGCAGCCCAGAGTCATAGCCAGGATGTGATGAAGGAGGCCCAGGCAGAGGGGTCAGGGCCAGGACCATGGAGGCACAGGCAGAGGGGTCAGGGCCAGCATGGCAGAAGCCAGCTTGGGGTCAGTCAGGCAAGGCTTCCTGGAGCAGGTACTAACTAAGAAAAAAAGTCAAGGAACAGTATTTTGGGCTGAGGGAACTGCCTTGCAAAGGTGGTGATCTTGTTCTGTTATTAACCCAACTCTCAGCATGTCCTGGGCACCTCCTAGGGCAGTCTCTGGGCTGGGGGCAGCGGATTCAAGGTGAGCAAACAGATACCTAGATTGTGGCCCCCTAGTGCTTCCTTCTGGCTGGGCAGGGTGACAATAAACACTTAATGGCTAACATTCATTGATCTGAGCAGTTACGATGTACTAGACCCCATTTAAATATATATATATATATTTTTTCCCAGAAGGAGTCTTGCTCTGTCACTCAGGCTAGAGTGCAGTGGCATGATCTTGGCTTACTGAAACCTCTGCCTCCTGGGTTCAAGTGATTCTCCTACCTAAGCCTCCCAAGTAGCTGGGATTACAGGCACGCACCACCACGTCTGGCTAATTTTTGTATTTTTAGTAGAGGTGGGGTTTCACCATCTTGGCCAGGCTAGTCTTGAACTCGTGACCTCAGGTGATCCACCTGCCCTGGCCTCCCAAAGTGCTGGGATTACAGGCGTGAGCCACCGTGCCCAGCCCACATTTAAATTTTTTTAAAAATTATTTTGTATAGATGGAGCCTTGCTATGTTTCACAGGCTGATCTTGAACTCCCGGCTTCAAGGGGCCCTCCCAGCCAGGCACCATTTCAAATAACTTGCATATGCTTTCTCACTTAATGGTAGGGTCTGTTATAATCCCTGTTTTTCTGCGATGGAGTTTAGCTCTTGTTGCCCAGGCTGGAGTGCAATGGCATGATCTCCGCTCACTGCAACCTCCAAGTCTCTGGTTCAAGAGATTCTCCTGCCTCAGCCTCCCAAGTAGCTAGGATTACAGGTACGCACCACCATGTCCAGCTAATTTTTGTATTTTTAGTGAGATGAGGTTTCACCATATTGCCAGGCTGGTCTCAAACTCCTGACCTCAGGTAATCTACCCTCCTTGGCCTCCCAAAGTACTGGGATTACAGGCGTGAGCCACCGCTCCCGGCCTATAATCTGCATTTTTCAGATGACACAACTGAGACTCAGAGAGGTTAAATCTCATGCCCAGGGTCCCTAAGCTGGGATTGGAGCTGAGGCAGCTGCTCCAGTCTCTCTCACCCACAGCCTATGCCAGTTCCCAAATAATCACAGCATTTATTCCTGAGTTATGACGACAGAGGGAGCACATGGCATCGTCTAGAAGGTCCCTGAGGGAGGGATGTGCAGAGGAGGCGGGAAGGTGTCTTCCGCCCTGATTCCAGCAGGGTGAGCAGACAGGCCCCCTGGCGTCCACCCCCACAGGCCTCCTACCTTGGTTTTGTCGTCCACCACTCGGAGCCCATCGGCTGACACCCACAGGACAGACTTCACGGACTTTCGGCCCATCTGGAGGGAGGCAAGGGGACAAAGGAGCCGGGTCAGGGTGCCTCTCCCTGTCTGACCTTGCCCCCCCTCCCTCATGGCAGCCCCCTCACTCACCGCCTTCAGCTTCTTCACCGCATCTTCACACACGTGCATTCCCCGGGACTCCTCTACCTCCACGTGACCCAGGTACTTGGGTTGGAGGGAATGGGGGGGGGACATGAAACAGCACAGTAATCACTCATTCTCAGTGTCCACTGAGCATCTGCCATGCAGTAGACAATATTTTAAGCACATGATGTGTATGCAATCATTTATTCTGCATCTCAACTCTACAAGGTGGAGACCCCATTCCTGGTCTAGACATGCAGATGGGGAAACTGAAGCACAGCACGTAGTAGTGATTCCGGTCTAGCTATATCCCTGGGCCCTAACCCGGCACCGTGGTCCTCCCGAGAGCTAGTATTTGCATCTCTGTGCGTGAGGACTGGCCACAGGCCATGCAAAGCTGCTTTGCCTACCCTAAAGCAGCTAGAAAGAGCCTGGGCCAGTCCCCCCAATGACTGACGGGAGTTAGGGTACCTGAGCCCCAGCTCCCTCATCTGCTGGTGGGATGACTGTTGCCTCGAGTTTCCCAGGGGAAAGCTCAGTTGCACACTGCTGCAGTTTTAATAACACACCCTTTACTGGCTGCCTTACTTTCCTCACTCCCAACACCATTTCCTGCACCTCCCAAATGAAGCCGTCACATTCAAAGTCTGCTTCCGGGGAAGGGAACGTAAGGTGGTGGAGGGGCTGTGACCATGGTCAGTCATCACCCAGCCAGGAAGGGGCTGAGCTCCACAGTCCACGCCGTGAATCCTGCTCTCCCCCTCATAGGAATGTAAAAGTGTAGGGTATGGCTAAACCAGAATGTCCTTATCGGTAGAGCGCTTTGCAAATGCTACACCACATGACGGCTTCCAGGTAATAGTTTGCTGGTACAAAAAAATGTGTTTTGGTTTTTTGTTTGTTTTCAAGATTGGGTATCACTCTGTTGCCTAGGCTGGAGTGCAATGGCACAATTAAGGCTCACTGCAGCCTCGACCTTCCTGGACTCAAGTGAGCCTCCCACCTCAGCCTTGCGAGTAGCTGGGACTACAGATGCGTGCCACTGTGCCTATTTTTTGTAGAGACAGGGTCTCCCTGTGTTTGCCCAGGCTGGTCTTGAACTCCTTGACTCAAGCAATCCTCCCACCACAGCCTCCCAGTGTGATGGAATTACAGGTGTGAGCCACCACTACGCTTCAAGTTTTTTTTTTTTTTTTTTGAAACAGAGTCTGCTCTGTCGCCCAGGCTGGAGTGCAGTGGCGCTATCTCGGCTCACTGCAATCTCCGCCTCCCGGGTTCAGGCGATTCTCCTGTCTCAGCCTCCCCAGTAGCTGGGACTACAGGCGCCCGCCACCACGCCAGGCTAATTTGTTGTATTTCTAGTAGAGCCGGGGTTTCACCGTGATAGCCAGGACTGCCGGCCTCAGGCTTTTTAACACCAACTTCAAACGACTTGGGCTGGTGTCCCAGCCAGGCCGCGCACCCGCACAGCACAGCGGCCCCCGTCCCCCTCGCCCCGCCGCGCCCACTCACCCTGACCGGGAAGCTGCACGTGCCCTTCCGCACCGCGTCCTCGTCTGCCTGCCACTGGTGCGGGCGCGACGCCTCGGGCACGTAGGCTGGCTTCCTCCGCCGCAGGCTCTGCCGTAACTTGTTCATGGTGCCCGCCCCGTCTGGTGACACAGGACAGTGATGTGGGTCAAGGGTGGGGGTCAGAAGGTATGGAGCTCAACGGGGAGGGACCAGTGCTCAGGGAGCATGGGGTCAGATAACAAGATAACTGGAAGCGGGGTTACAGGGTCAGTTGGCAGCGCACATGGGATCAGCAGCTCAAGTCAGGGGACAGTGAGGAAAGGAGCCAACAGAGCCAGGGGAGTGCGAAAGTTGGGCACTGGGGATTCAGAACCATGGGGCTAAGGGGCTGGAGGTCTGGGGTAGGGGGTATGGGGCACAGGTTTCAGGGCATTGGAGGGCTTCTTGTCCGTGTGGTGGATGCTTCCTCATTCCCAGGGCCGTGAGGACACAAAGGGTGGGAAATCAGACGTAGGAGGGCATGGGGGCTAGAGGGCATAGAAGTCAGGGGCCACACGGTCAGGGGTTTTAGGGGTATGAGAGTCAGGCAGTGGGGTGATCAGAGGGCAGCAGAGGAGTTGGGAATTGCATGGGTCAGGGGTGCAGGAGTCAGGTGCATGGGGTATGGGGTATGGTGGCTTGTCTCTGGAACTCTGAGACACAGCCATTCTGTGACAACTGTGTCTAGTCCCCAGCAAGGCTTCTGGGGCCTTGCACTGATGACTATCAGAGGCAGGGCTGTGGGTGTGTGGAGTGGGTGTGGAGGTGGCCAGCCACTAGGACCGTCTTCACTGATCAGCCATCCTGACAGTCCCAGGACTGGGAGCACCAACAGCAGAGGGGGATGTGTGTGGGTGTGTGTGTAAGCAAGTGTGCAATGGTATGTTCCGGAACGCTGTCTATGAGGGGCTCTATATCTGAGCATGCAAGTAATGTCTGTGAGTGTGTTTCTGAAGGCTGTCTGGAAGAATGCATGTCTGAGAATGGTGTAGGATAGTGTGCATCTGTGAATGCTGTCCGTGAGGCATGCATCCAAAAGTGTGGTTGTTGTCTGTGAGTCTGAGGCCCTGAAGGTTGTTGCTGAAGGGCATCGATGTCTGAGAGTGGTTGTGAGTGTGTGTCTGCTGTCTATATCCGAGAGTGCCGTTGTTGTCTATGAGAACTTGTGGCTCAGTGCCTGTTGCCTGTGAGGGTGTGTCTGTGTTTGAGATGAGGCTGTCATCTTTCAAAGGGTGTGTCCATGGCTGTTATCCATGTAGCTATGTCTCTGTGTGAAGGTGTGGCTATTGTCTGTGATGACATTGCCTCGGAGAGTGCATCTGAGGGACCTACAAGACTGTGTGTCCAAGAGTGCAGCTGTTGGCGGTGAGCCTGTGTGACTGTGGCTGTTGCCTTAGAGTGTGGGTGTGTGGGTATTGCACAGAGGGTGTATCTGTGTGCAGTGGTGCATCCGTTAGGGTGTGTGAGAACATGAGGTTGTCTTTGAGTGTGTGTTCATGAGGGTTATTTGTAAGGGTGTGACTGTTGCCTGAGAGAGTGCTGGGTGTTCTTTGTGAGACTGTGTGCATGTTTGTACACAACCGTAGCTCCCTGTGAGAGCCTGGGCCCGCGGGTGCTGTCTGTGAAAGTGTGGCTGTCGTCTGTAGAAATGTGGGTCTGTGTGTGTTGTCAGACTGTGCAAGAGTGTATCTCTTTTTTTTTTTTTGAGACGAAATTTTGCTCTTGTTGCGAATGGAGGCTGGAGTGCAATGGCATGATCTCGGCTCACAGCAACCTCTGCCTCCCAGGTTCAAACGATTCTCCTGCCTCAGCCTCCCAAGTAGCTGGGATTACAGGCATGCGCCACCACCCCTGGCTAATTTTGTATTTTTAGTACAGACAGAGTTTCTCCATGTTGGTCAGGCTGGTCTCGAACTCCTGACCTCCTGACCTCAGGGGATCCGCCTGCCTCAGCCTCCCAAAGTGCTGGGATTATAGGCATTGAGCCACCACGCCCGGCCAAGAGTGTGTCTCTTGAGAGTGTGTATCTCAGAGTCTGTATCCAGCGAGCGTCTGTGGTCACCTGTGAATCTGGGTGTTGTCTAGGAATGTGTGTGTGTGTGTGTATATGTTTGTGTGTACATTAGTGTGATGAACATCTACTTCAGCATGTGTTCAAGTGTGTCACTTCATTAGCAAGTGTGTGTGATCTGAAAGAAAAGAGATCTGTGTGTGTGTGTGTGTCTCTAACCGTATATCTACAGATGTGAGTGTTTGAGTGTGACCCTGCACTTGAGGCTGTAAGGGTGTCAGGGTGTGGGTCTGTGCATGAGTGGGGCTCTGACAGTCGCTGAGGAAGATGCCTGAGGGTGTCCACTCATGAGTGTGATTAAGCCTGTGTGACCGCAGGGACAGCTCCTCTGGTCGTGTTAGGCAAGACCACATACCCATTTAGCCCTGCCCTGTCCCAGGCTGGTCGCTCACCTGGCTCCGTCCTGCAGGTTTCTGGGGGCCCCGGGGCCCCACAGGGGGCTGGGGGCAGGTGCCGCTCAGGCCTCCGGGGTCCGCCCTGCCCGAGTAGGGGAGGAGAAGGTGAGAAGTTTGTCTGGGTTGGGGCTCAGTCTGATACTTCACCCCCACTTTGGACTTCAGCCAGCCCCCTCCATCTTGGGATCCCTGATGAGAGTCCTAGTTGTCCTAGCAACTGTTACCAGGGAGATCAGCCACCTGGTTCCAAGGGCCCAGGAAGGAGTAGGTATGTTTGGGGGGCATATGTTGAGGATGTGCTGGCCTCAGGAGAGCCTCACTGCCCAAGGGGATGCTGTGAGAGTGGCCTTGCCCTCCAGATGCATGTGCAGGGCTACACACATACGCAGCCAACTCATATCTACAGGTTTCCCTAGCATCTGGCCACAGCTTTACACACTTGGTTACACATAGACGCAATCACAGCTACACACCTCAGATCACAGATACACAGAAACAGTCCCAAACCCAGAAAGCTGCCACTGTAAACATCTGGCCGCATATTCATGTTCGGACACACACAGTCTCTACTACAGACATTTGTCCACATACATGCAGCATGTCCTGGCCCACTCAGTTCCCACCACAGACACCTGGTCACACCACCCACTGAAATTTGGTCACTTCCACATTCTCAGCCACATACAAAGAACGGGGCCCAGACAACCCACTAGAGCCGCACATGCGTGGCCACACCCAGTGACAGCTATGTTTCCTCAGGCACCCGCCCAAGATACTGACGTCACAGGCCCACCCAGATAGAATCACACCCAGAGTTCACCCATTTGGTGACCCAGTCCCACACGACACAATCGCAGCTATACACACTTGTTACACGTATCTCCACTGCTGCACACTGACATCTGGTCACAGATGCACACGGACAGACACACATTTGGTCCCACGGAGACCACATGCAGGAACAGCTGCATGTGGACATGCAGCCTCAACCAGACCAGTCACACCAACACACTGTTTTTGGCCACACACTGTCACGTGGTCACACGTACCCAGTCATAGGTGCTCAAATCTGGTCACAGCATCAGTCACACAGTCTACTGTGACAGCCACACTCATAGGGACAGTCCTCTATACACAACCACACACAGAGGTACTGATGGCCACAGCATGCAACCACCCACAAACAACTGTCCCCAAGGATGGCCTCCCTCAAGACACAGCCATGGTGGTCCTATAGGCATGGCCACAGCATCAATGTCCATGTGACCCAGCCACCTATCATGGTCATAATCCCATCACCCAGTGTCCATACACAGCTGTACCATGTCACTCCAATGCAGCGAAACATATAGCCTTTCTTCATGCAGGCACACAAGTCACACAGACAAGTATGTGGCCATATAGAATCACAGCCCCGTGTGGACAGGTGCACAAAGTCACAAGCCCCACCTACACACATATCTCACACATAGAGACATAAGCACACAGTTTTAGTTTCCCATGTCACAAGTACACAGTCCAGTGTATGCACAGAAATGCAGTGACCAGGATGTGGCATTTATAGCTGGGTTTACACAGAAGACACAGGTCCTGATGGAGCCATGTGTACAGTCAGGGGCCAATCTCATCACCAAATCACACATTCAAACACAGGTAGTCCAGCACATATACACAGAGACAAAAACAGGCACACAGCTACAGACCCCACACTCTCACAGATGATGACATAGACACAGACATCTATAGTCACCCAGGGTCAGACATGCAGGTCACACACAATAATATGGAAGCCATAATCATATACACACCCCTACAAACATAATTTCCTAGCACCAGCACGGAGACACATCCACAGCTTTAGTCACACACAAATAATCCCTCTAAATAGCCAGGGTTTCAGACACCAAGTCAAATACATAACCCAAATCACACATGCAAGGCTAGAAATACACACAATCACTCGTTATCACACACACTGCTAGATACAGCCATTTATATTAATACAACCTCAGTCACACACTCAGACATGGTTCTGCATACGCAACCACTGTCATACACAATACTGTCACACAACCCCAGTCACACAGACACAATGTGACTTCAGACACAATGGCAGTCACACAGGCAGAGTTGCACAGACAGGTGTGTGTCACTCACGTATATAAAATCAGGTAGAGACACAACTATAAACATTGTCAGTCACTGGGAGGGTCATACATGCACATGGAGCCATAGACAACTCCACTCACACACAGTCACAACTCCACCCACGTCCTGTCAGTCACACGCATGCCCACCCCCAGACTCAACACATACTGTCACATACCCAGTTATAGTTACCGAGGCATACAAACACAGGGTCACAAAAGACACAATCACAGACAACCAGTCACAACCATGCACACCTCCAAACACAGACAGACTAAAAAGTACAGGATTCTGCACAGTGAGCAGCTGTCACACACACATACACAGTCACACAAATACTAGGGTCACAGACACAATCATAGACACCACCACAAGCACACACACACGACACAGGATTCCTCAGTCACCAGCTGCAGCGTACGCGTGCACACACACACACACATACACAGCCACAGTCACACAAACACAGGGCACACTCCTAGCCACCTCCCCATCGCTTGCTTCCCTCCTTCCCCCCAGGTACCACACACAAAGCCGCCGTCACCGTCACCGCAGACGCTGCAGACAAGACAGGGCTGCACCCGGTCCCTGGGGAGCCGCCCCCAGCCCAGCCTGTATCCTGGAGCCTGAGGGCCAGGTCCAGGAGGGGGAAGCGGTGCATTGTCTGCGGGTGGGGCCACTCTTGGACAGCTGGTCAGCCCTGGGGACAAAGGGGGTGGCCTAGGGATCCTGTGCCCTGGGACCCATGACCAAGCCAGGGGGTGGAGGGATTGGGGGTTGCCTGAAATTGTCCTTATTTTATTCAGGCTGGGGTGGGGTGGAGTCCCAGGCACAGGGACCTTGTTTTGAGAAGTGGCTGTGCCTGGGACACCGCCCAAGGATTGGGGGGATGCTGTGCCCAGGGTGCCTCTGAGACCTGGGGGCAGGCTGTGCTTGGAGTCCCCCCAAGCCTTGGCGTGGTGGGAACGCTGTACCCAGTGACCCCATCCTCGAGACCGTACCTAGGGAGTTGTTGTGCTGAGACCCCCTTAGGCAGGGAGAGGTAGGGATTGTGTCTGAAATCGCCTCCTGGAGGCCTTGGTTTGATACGGGGGCTGTGTCCCCGACCCCATCTCCATCCCCATCTAGTTCTAGGAGTTGTACCTAGAATCTCTGTACCCCTGTCCTTGGTTTTGTGGGGGGTCTGTGTCCAGGATCCCTATTTCCAGGGCCTTGGCAAGAGATGGCCCAGGGGTCTGTGCCCAAGACCCCGCTCTCCTGGGCTTTGGCTTGTTGGGCCTGTTCCTGGACCCCCACCCAGGACCACCCTCTCCAGCCTTGGCACCCTCTCTCCATCCGGGCGCCGCGGCCGCCTCCCACCCTCCGCCACATCAGCAGCGGCGCCGCCCCCGACCCGAGCCACCCTCTCCCGCCCTTCTCACGCTGGCCGCCGCGCTGCGGGACATCCAGGGCCCGGGCGCCCCCGCCTCCCGCGGCCCTGGCTGGGCCTGGCTCCCCGACTGCTGCTGCTGCGGTGGTGGCGGCGGCAGCTCGGTCTGACGCCGGCCAGGGCCCGGGGCCGGGGGATGGTGCGGGATGCACGCGCGCGAGCCTCCTCGGCTCCCGGGAGGATTCCGTTCCGGGGGCGGGGGAGCGTCCCTCGGCCTCGGCTCCCCGCCCCGGCCCCGCCCATTGGCCCGCCGCCTGCCGTATATGCAGAAAGGCCCCGCCCCGCCCCGGCGCCTCGCTGGGCCCCGTCCCGCCCCTTGGCCTGAAGACCCCGCCCACACGCAGACACCATCCCGCCTTCCCCGGCGCGGCCACCGCCCCGCCACGCCCATTGGCCAGTCCCGAGCTGAGCATGCCTATGAACATCGCCGAGTCCTTTCCCCCGGTCCGTCCTGGCCTGGGCTCCCTTTCCCTCCGTGACACCTGACCTCAGATCCCCTCCAGCTCCGCGTCCGAAAGAGTTGCTTCTAGAGGCGCCTTGCCGCCCCACACCCCCAAATCTTCCCGCTAACCCCATGGTTCCCCAGCCCGGCGGGGGCTGGCAGGAGCGGTGACGAGGCACTTTTTGCAAGGAAGGGGAGGGGGTGTGAACAGACCAAGGCGTCCTGATGCGCGATCGGTTCGGCTTTGGGAACGGGGGCGCCGGGGTGGGACCAGGGCGCGGTTCTGGCCGCTACGGCGCCCCCGCCGCCCCCTACTCCAATCCTGTGGGTTTGGCAAAGCAGCTGGCAGGGACATTAGAGCCCATTAGTAAAGGCGAGGTTGCCAGGAGTGAGGGGAGGGAGCCCGCAGCCAAGAGGCACTGTGTGGGGGGGAGGCCTCAGCTGCCACAGCCCTTAGAGCAGGTGGTCAGCACGTGGGGGGGTGGGGAAGGCGAGAAGGAGGTTCCCGGCAACAGATGGCACAGGCAGGGCTGAGGCTTTCAGACAAGGGGGTGCAGGGGGGCTGGCCATCTGCACCTGGAGGCCGCTGGCGAGCTCCTCCCCCTCTCCCCCCAACCCTAGTGCAAAGAAAAGAGCTGGGGGAAGGGGAGGGCTGCTTTTATTCCGATTGAAGATTCAGCTCCCCCCCACCCCGCACCCCTACCTCTCCAACACACTGAGAGGCTGGAACCCGGGAGAAGGCAGCTGTTGGAGGAGCAAGGGAGGCAGAGGTGAGGACTGCCTCCAGGACCATCTCGCCTTCCACGGGAGGCTTGAGGCAGAGGTGAGGGCTCCCCCTGATGAGTCTGATCTGCATAACGACATGCAGCGGCCCAAGGCTCCCTCAAATGTTGGCAAAGATAAGTTAACCGCTTCCCTGGCTTAGTTTTCGGATACCCACTTTCGAGTGGGGAGGTGCAGGATCTAGGGCACGAAGTTGGGAGTTCCCCAGCCCCAGGGATCCTGAGCTCCTGGGCCAAGGAGGAGAGCCAGGCAAGACTGGGAAGCCCAAGGGGGCTCCTCTGACCCAGGGCAGACGGGGAAGGGATAAGAGGCACTGCAGCAGGGTATGGCCTGCTCTGGGGACTGAATCCCCCATGGAGGCTGTCATGAGGGATCCACCCAGGAGTCCCCTTTGGTGGGGAGGCTGCCGGCAGTGGCTGCGTCTGGCTGGCGACTGGCCCAGTAGCGGTGGTAGGTGTCCTGGAAGAGGTCCCTGCAGGCGATGTGGGCTCGGAGGTGGGCACAGGCCAGGAAAGCCCCTGCCAGCTTGCGGTGCAGGGCATAGGTCTCCTCGGGTGGGGGACACAGCCGGTGCCGCAGCAGCACGGGGATGAGGTCCTGTATGCGGCGGGCCGTTTCCCCCGACCCAAAGTCATAAGGGCCCTGGGTGGCGAAAGGCTCCCCCAGGATCATCACTGCCTCCACGTGGGCGTCGGAGAATGCCTGGGAGTGGGGGTGGGGGGAGAGCAAAGGCAGCCAGTGTGGACATAGAGCCCTCTGCATAACCCAGAAACAACGTGTAGCCTCCACTCCCTCCAGTCTCCACCATCAACACAAGCCCCGACTCCCCCAAGAGTGAGCAGCTTCCGCTCCTTCCAGAGCCTGGACTAGACAAGCAGCTGCCTATTCCCCGAGTAAGCACCCCTCACTTCCCTGCAGAGCCTCCAACAGACAAGTAGCCCTCTACTCTCTCTACAACAGAGAAGCGGCCTTCGCCCCTCCTGAACAGATCCACGGTGCCCATGTTCCCAGGGTTCCTGAGAAGTCAGGCAGCCACCTCCCCCCACTCCTCCCCAAAGCCCCCAGCATGGATAAGCATCCCTCCTAGAGTCCCCCACTCCCCAGGTATAGACACACAGCCTCCATTCTCCCTAGTGGAGACAAGCCCCTCCTAGAGTCCCCCAGTCCCCGGGTATCGACATGCCCCATCACCTACTCGAGTTCCTCAGTGGAGATAAGCAGCCCCCCACTGCACCCCACCAACAGACACCAGCCCCTTTCTCCCCCAGTGTCTCCCCACCTTGGTTTCAAAGCCTGTGAGGAATTTGAGGTCCCTGGACTTCTGCAGGACACAGTCTCTGTCTCCATCAGCTGCAGCCTTCACCACCTGGGGAGACGGGTGGGAGTTAGAGGGACAAAGGCCGGGGCTCAAGGGGGCTCTGGAGAAGAGGAGCTGGAAGCCTGGGCCTCCCGTGTACCCACCTCCATTCTCATCTGCCTGGGCCCTCCCTCACCTGGAAGCTTCCTGCTCCCAACTTTGCCTGTCTGTGACTCCCTTAAAGACTGTTCCAGAGCCTGGGAGTGGAGGTGGTTAGGGATCCTGCCCACCTAGCCGGCAATGTGGGGCCTGCCCGGGAACTGCCACAGTGAAACAGTGCAAGAAACAAGTGTCAGGGCTGCTGGTGAGTCCAAACACTCAACTGGACAGGTATGAGCGTGACCCAGAACTGCATCCAAAGTTGCCAGGGGCCATCTCTCTGTCTCCCACACTGGACTTTGAGCCCTGTGAGAGCAAGGATCCCAGTTGGGTTTAGTCGCACGGGGCACAGGGTCTGGTGCTCAGGAGGCCCTGGGTGAACCTTGCTTTAGCAAATGAGCGTGTGGAGCAGAGCAGCTCTCCAGCCATGAGCTCACACACACAGGGCAGGAGTTGTGGGCATGGAGAGATGCCCAGCTGGGGCCAGCTGGCTAGGGTTCCGTCCCAGCTCTGCCACCTGCCGGCCTGTTGGGCCTCCACTTTCTCATCTGTGAAGTGGGGATGCCAAAAGTGCCTTCCTCATGGGGCTGTTGGGAGGATAAAGAAGGTGATGCCTGTGGCGTGCCTGGCGCTGTGTCTCATGCAGGAAGCACCGTAAATACTATAATCTACCATTATTAAGAGGTGGGCACGGGGGTCCCTATTTCACAGAAGGGGAAGCAGACCCGGAGTAGGGAGTGGAACCTGGGTCACACCACTCACTACTGGGTTGCCCTTTTTTGTGAGGAGGGGGATTCGGGATTAATTCCATTCCCTCTCTGCTCCCCCTGCCCGAGCATGTCTGGCCATCTGTCAGGCCTGTGGTCCTCAGAAGCCAGGGCTTTTATAAAGTGGCAAAGGCTGCAGGTCTGGGTGGGAGGGGAGGGTGTCAGTGGGGAGAAGAAGGGTCTCAGCTTTGTGCCTCAGTGGCTGGCAGAGAGGGCCCCAAGGGGCCTGTGTGTAAGGGGTTATCACCTCCTCTTCCTGTTCCTGTCTCAGAGGTGGCCCCACCAGTCCCCAGACCAGATCCCTAGACACCTCTGTCCCCAACTTCTAGCCCGTCTGCTCCCATGGACTGCCAGCTGGGCATCTCCCAGCCACCCCTCTGCCCCTCTCCACAGCTGCCCTGAGCTCCCACCCCCAGGCTTAGAGACCACTTCTTATTCAGAGGGAGTTTTCAAATTCTGACTGCATCCCTTCCCTGCTCAAATCTTTTCCACGGCTCCGCAGGACACCTGGATACGGTACGAGCTGTAGAGCGCAGCCTCTAAAATCCGCAGTGATTTGCTGCAGCCTCGTCACTGTGCTGCCCCCCGACCTGCCCTCCCACTCAGAATGGGAGCTTCCTTTGGGTCCTCTAGGGCCTTACTACTACCAGTATGGTCCCCATACGGGTAGCCCTGGCCTCACATGGGTGCGTGTCAGAACATAGCATCTTACGCCCACCTCCAGACCAGAATCTGCACTTGCACAGGATCGCCAGGCTTCAAATGCACATCCAAGTCTGAGAAATGCTGCTCTAATGGGACTGTCCCTTATCACTGCCTCGCCTTGGCACATGTTGTCTATCTGAAATACCCTCCGAGCCTTTTCCCAGTTGGCCCCCCTCATCCCTCAGGTCTCAATGCTGACACTCCCTCCTCCGGGAAGCCCTCCTTGGCTCCCCAGGCTGGCTCAGGCTCCTCCTCTGGGCTCACAGTCCCCTGTGCTTCCCCCATCCCAGCCCTGTCCATGCTAGGTCCTCACTGTCGCCTCACTGACTATGAGTTCTGTGAGGAGGGGCCTAGGCTGGGCCCAGGTCACTGCTGTGTCTCCAGCTTTGCCTAGAATAGAGCTGGGCACAGAGGAGGGGTCAGAAAACGTTTAGATTGGCTGGGCAGGAGGGCTCATGCCTGTAATCCCAGCACTTTGGGAGGCCAAGGCAGGAGGATCACCTGAGGTCAGGAGTTCGAGACCAGCCTGGGCAACATGGTGAAACCCCATCTCTACTAAAAATACAAAAATTAGCCAGGCGTGGTGGCACGTGCCTGTAATCCCAGCTACTCGAGAAGCTGAGGCAGGAGAATCGCTTGAACCCAGGAGATGGAGGTTGTGGTGAGCCAAGATCGAGCCACTGCACTCCAGCCTGGGCGACAGAGCAAGACTCTGTCTCAATTAAAAAAAAAAAAGAAAAGAAAAAAAAGGAAAAGAAAACGTTTAGATTGATGGCTACATGATTAGAGGACCCAGAGCAAATGTCCAATCTCAACAACGAATGAAATGGTGTTCTCTGCAGCCTCTAAGACAAACTGACCCCAGGGGGTGGGAGAGACGAGCCAAGTACGTGAGGAAACACCTCCTGTAGACAGAGTTGCCCCCAGGGACACACACCTGGGCTGGACACCAGGGCCCTGGACAGCATGGGGTCTGGAGAGGTGACAAGATGGTCACTGTGGGCCTTTCTCTTAGGAGGGAGCTGGGCAGTGGTTGGAAGCTTGGGCTCTGGACCTGGACCACCTGAATTTGAATCCCAAGTCTGCTGTGATCTTGGGCAGGTGACTTAACCCCTCCAGGACCCAGTTACTTCATCTGGCCTAAAACGGGCCTAAAAACGGCCCTTTTCGCATTGTGTTGCTGTGTGGTTTATATCGGTTCCTATACGTAAGCACTAAAGATGGAGCCTGACATATTAAGTGCTTGGTGTGTGCTAGTTGCTACGAGTATTACTATTATTTATTATTTCTTAATTCCAGAAACTGCATTTCGCCTTCTTACTCCTCTGCCTCAGTATATGGCTTGAGCCTCAGCCTTTCAGAGGCCCTGGGGTCTGGGGGAGACTCACCTCGATGTAATGGTCTGTGAACTCTGTCCCAAACTCCCGGCTTGCACCAAAGTCCAGCAGGGTCACCTGGAAGCAAGGAATGGTGAAAGGAATGCTGGGATCCCATTCACACCCTCACTGTCTATTGGGGCAGCCAGGATCTGTCTCCCTCGCCACGACCCTGCCCGCTCCTGCCAGAGTCCCTGCCTGGCTGCCTCACTGGGCTCCTGGCCTCATCTCCACATTTCCAACCGACCCCCTAGCTGAAGGCTTTTTTTTTTTTTAGTTCTAATTGTTTATGCAATAACAAATTTTAGACCCAGAAAAAAAATCCAGAGAATAATAAAAGATATAGAAAAGTAAAATGAATACTCACAAATCCCGCCACCCAGCCTAAAATATAAAATACTCCCCATCCGGCCACGCGTGGTGGCTCACACCTGTAACCCTAGCACTTTGGGAGGCCAAGGTGGGTGGATCATGAGTTCAGGAGTTTGAGACCAGCCTGGCCGTCATGGTGAAATCCCATCTCTACTAAAAATACAAAGATTAGCCAGGTGCGGTGGTGCGTGCCTGTAATCCCAGCTACTCGGGAGGCTGAGGAAGGAGAATGGCTTGAACCTGGGAGGTGGAGGTTGCAGTGGGCCGAGATTGTGCTATTGTACTCCAGCCTGGGCAACAGAGTGAGACTCCGTCTCAAAAAAAAAAAAAAAATACTCCCCATCCACGTGGAGCCTCCTGTGTATCCCGCCCTGATCACACCTCCCCCACGTCCCCAGGGTCACCTCTTTCCTACAATCATTATTAAATTATTCCCTGAAATTCTCATTTATGCATTTCTATATTGTCTATGTATGTGTACAGCTGTAAACAATCTAGAGTAATGGTATGCATATTTTCAAACTTCACAGAAGTGGTATTTACTATCGTTCTCCTGCAACTTGTGCTTTTTGCCCAGCATGGTTTTGCGATTTATCCCTGTTGCCATGTGTCGCTCCAGCTCAGTCACTCATTTCACACTGCTGTGTAAGGACTTCACTGTGTGAATCTATCACAGTGCATTTATCTGGCTGAGGAATATTGTGGTTGTTTCTGATTTTTTTTCCTTCTTTTTAAATATGTTTATTAGTTATAAACTCTGTTCTGACATTTTTTTTTTTTTTGAGACAGGGTCTTGATCTGTTGCCCAGGCTGGAGTGCAGTGGCACGACCATGGCTTACTACAGCCTCAAACTCCCACGCTCAAGTGATCCTCCCGCCTCAGCCTCCTGGGTAGCTGGGACCACAGGTGCACCCCACCACACCTGGCTAAGTTTGAAACATTTTTTGTAGAGATAGGGTTTCACTACGTTGCCCAGACTGGTCTTGAACTACTGGGCTCCAGTGATCCTCCTACCTCAGCCTCCCAAAGTGCAGAGATTACATTAGTGAGTCATCTCACCTGGCCTGTTTCTAATTTTTGTGCTCAATGAACACCTGTAAGAATGTTTCTAGGGCAGTAGAGTTTGAACTGACCACAACCCACAGTAAGAAATTGTTTCTACTGGTGGCTGGGCGTGATGGCTCACACCTGTAATCCCAGCATTTTGGGAGGCTGAGGCGGGTGGATCACCTGAGGTCAGGAGTTCAAGATCAGCCTGGCCAACATGGTGAAACCCCACCTATACTAAAGATACAAAATTAGCTGGGTGTGGTGGCGCACGCCTGTAGTCCCAGCTAGTTGGGAGGCTGAGGCAGGAGAATCACTTGAACCCAGGAGGTGGAGGTTGCAGTGAGTCAAGATTGTGCCACTGCACTCCAGCCTCCATTCTCAACAAGAGCAAAACTCTATCTCTAAACAAATAAATAAAATTATATATATATATATATATATATATATATAGAGAGAGAGAGAGAGAGAGAGAGAGAGAGAGAGAGAGAGAGAGTGTTTCTACTGGGCATTCATGCAAATGCACACATAAACGTCAAACAAAAGTGTCCCAAGGCCAGGCGCAATGGCTCATGGCTGTAATCCCAGCACTTCGGGAGGCCAAGGCAGGCGGATCACCTGAGGTCAGGAGTTCGAGACCAGCCTGGCCAACATGGTGAAACCCCATCTCTACTAAAAATACAAAAATTAGCTGGGCGTGGTGGCAGGCACCTGTAATCCCAGCTACTTGGGAGGCTGAGGCAGGAGAATTGCTTGAACCTGGGAGGCGGAGGGTGCAGTGAGCCGAGATCACACCATTGCACTCCAGCCTGGGTGACAAGAGCGAGACTTCATCTCGGGGGAAAAAAAAAAAAAGTGTCCCAAAATAATATGGATCCCTCCCATCTGTGACATACTGACATCATCTATTCCATAAAAAAAAAAAAAGTGCTGGTGGATCATGAGGTCAGGAGTTCAAGACTAGCCTGGCCAAAATGGTGAAACCTCATCTCTACTAAAGATACAAAAAATTAGCCAGGCGTGGTGGCGGGCACCTGTAATCCCAGCTACTTGGGAGGCTGAGGTGGGAGAATTTCTCGAACCCCAGAGGCAGAGGCTTCAGTGAGCTGAGATCGTGCCATTGCACTCCAGCCTGGGCAACAAGAGCAAAACTCTGTCTCAAAAAAAAAAAAAAAAAAGTCCTGTTGGAAACCAATACATTGATGTCAGGACTCCTATCACTTGGAGTTGGGTAAACATATCCCTGGGGTATGAACCTAGGAGGGGACACAGGGTGTATGCACATTGTGGAGAAAGAAGGGGCAAGGGACTAGGGCTGGAGACTCCGTGGGGCCACAGGATGCTCAGCAAAGGGTTCAGACTTGATTCTGAGGGGGCTGTGAAGCTGTAGGAGGGATATCTTGACCAGATTTGTGCTTTAGAAAGACCCCTCTGGGGACAAAATGGGGATAGACCACTTTGGAAAACAGTTGGCAACCCCTGATAAAGGTAATGATGTATCCACCAACACTCAAGTCTGCAGGTCCAAACCTTCACTACAGGTCTTTGTACACCCCCTGCCCTCTGCTGGGAACACTCTGCTCTCTGGGTGGTTGTCTCCTTTTCCCCTGTCCCATCTCAGCCTTTTTTTTTTTTTTAAATAGAGCCCAGGCTGGTTTTAAATTCCTGGCCTCAAGGGATCCTCCTGCCTCAGCATCCCAAAGTGCTGGAATTACAGGCATGAGCCACTATGCTCAGCCTCTGGTCTCAGCTTTTTTTTTTTTTTCCTTGGTGAGACAGAGTCTCGCCCTGTCACCCAGGTTGGAGTGCAGTGGCATGATCTTGGTTCACTGCAGCCTCGACATCCTGGGCTCAAGCATTCCTCCCACCTCAGCCTCTCAGTGGTCCCAGCTTTAATGGCACTTGCTTTAAGAAGCCTCCCTTAATCCCTGCTCACCCCACAGTGAGTCAGGCACTTTCCCTGGGATCCCATAACTTCTTGTGCCTCCCCCAACTCCAGCCCCCACCCCTCTGCCTGTGCCTCCCCCATCCCGGTCCTGACCCATCTGGCCTGTGCTCCTCATTGTGGTTGGTACGAACCACTCTAGGTCATCGCTGTGTAGTACCAGGTCCCCCCACTGGACTGGGCACTCTGAGAAGGCAAGGGTCAGGGATGTCTTTTTATTGCTGTCAAGAGGCAGGGGCAGGTGATGGTGTGTTCTGTATGGATGACGAGTGTGGTAGTGATGGCTAACTGCCTTCCAAAAGCTGTACTTCCCCTCTGTGCTGTCACATTGCCACCAGGAACCACTGCCTAGCCAGGGACTCCATTTTCCAGCATGCCTTGCACCTAGGCAGGCTATGTCACTAGCTCTCATTGATGGAATGGCAACGGAAGTGCTATGTCCATTGCCCCAGGATGAGCTTAGTGTATTTAGCCTGGGCATTACTTTTTCCACTTCTGGCCAAAGCAGTTAGGCAGGGGGCTACCCTCAACCTCTCTTACCCTTTCCTTGGGAAGCAGAGCGTTGCAGGGCCCCAAGGATGGCAAAACCACAAAAGGGAAGGAGCTGGGTCCCTGAATCACCACTTGGAAAAGGGCCACCCCTGCCTATTGTGGGGGTAATCAACTGCTATTTTGTTGAGCTACCGAAATATCAAGGAATATTTGTTACAACAGCAAATGTACCCAGACACACATCACTAGGAACCAACCTGGTGGCTGGAGGAGTCATACAGGAAGTTGGCCCAGTTGGGGTCAGTCTGCATGAATCGGAACTCAAACAGCTCCCGCAGACACAGCGTCAGGAGCTGGAAGCAAATCTGAGGTGGGGAGAAGAATTAACAGGCATCTCAGTGTGATCTCCCTTGTGGTGCCACTGCTGGCCTGGAGAGGGACCATGAGCCTGGCCCACCTGCCCTGGGGCCATGCCCTTCCCACTGTGCCACCAGATGGCATACCTGGTTCCGCAGGTCCTGGCTCAGGCCCTGGCACTGGTCCAGGGGGACCCCTCCAGCCAGCTCCATGCCCAGCACCCGTGTCGTGCACAGCTCCTTAACCACGGCTGGGACCCGGAAGAAGGGGTCATTTGCCAGCAGCTGCCTGGGGCAGAAGGAAAGGGAGGAAGGGGACTTCGTGCTTCAGGCTTGTGACCCAGCTTGAGACCTCCTCCTTGTGCTCTCAGAAGTCCTCCATGAACAGTCTGCGCCATGCCCTCCCTCCTGCCCATCTCTTGCTGCTGTCTGCCCTGGGTGATGACCAACACCTGGCTGGACTGAGATTTAACAAGTATCTCCAAGGTGCCTACTCTGCACCTGCCTCTCAACTGGGTGCTGCTGGAAACCCAGTCACCACTTCCCTACCCGAAACCCTTCTATGACTTCTGGTTGCCCCAGAAGGATGAGTTCAGGTGTATTTCAGCCTTTGCATTACTTTTTTCATTAATTTATTAATTCATTCATCCCAAAAGTAGTCACTGGTATCAAAATCTGTGAAGTCTGTAGTGATACCCATGGGTCAGTCCTTGCAATCACTACTCTGAACACAGGTAAATAGCGGGAAAGAATCTTCTGTGTCCATCCTTGTGCTAAATGATGCTGGGGACAGAGCAGTGAATGAACCAGTCCCTGGACCTGGCCCCCAACCCCGAGACCACACTCTCACAAACAGACGGATTATAGATTGAGGTAAGTGTGTTGGCTGGGTGCAGTGGCTTATACCTGTAATCCCAGCAGTTTGAGACACCGAGGTGGGAGAATCGCTTGAGCCCAGGAGTTCAAGACCAGCCTGGGCAACATGGTGAAACCTCGTCTTTACGAAAAACTACAAAAATTAGCTGGGCGTGGTGGCCTGCGCCTATGGTCCCAGCTACTCAGGAGGCTGTGGTGGGAAAATCACTTGAGCCTGGGAGGTCGAGGCTGGAGTGAGCTGTGATCTCACCACTGTATTCCAGCCTGGAAAACAGAGCGAGACCCTGTCTCAAAAAAATAAAAGAAGTATGTCTATGTAAGATTTGGGAGGCAGAGAATATGAGCAAGGTCTCTGGTTGAGGATCCGTGGGATGGCTGGAGGAGAGTGAGGGAGAACAGGAGGGTGGTGTGGGGTTTTATCCTAAGGGCACCCGGGAATCCTGTGGGGGACGGGGGGTCTCTGGCCCATCACCCCACTTCACACTCTCTTCCTTGAGCTCCTCCTTTGGGGTTTGTATTTTTGTCCTTGTTGATAAAAATCTCTGATGTTTGAACTGCTCCTCATGAACCAGAGCTATGTGGGGCATTTAATCGGCACACTCCCCTTTCATCCTCACTCCACAGTGAGGGGATGCTCTCTGGAGGCCCCTGTACAGATTGTATGGATGCAGGCCACGCAACCTGTTAAGGGCTGACCCAGGATTTCATCCCGCATCTGAGTCTAGGGTGTGTGCCTCTAACCACTGCCTTCTACTGAGCTTTCACTCTCTGTCTACAGAGCTTGGCACGTTTTAGGCTGTCAATAAATGTGTAAGCCACACTGTGGAGGACCCCACTGAGGTGCCATTAATTGCTACACATCAGGATGCTTCCAAGATATAACCACATTGTTCCACGTAGCCATAGTTCATGCATTTTCACTGCTACGTAATATTCCACAGATGAATATACCGTTGCTTATTTGTCCACCCTGCTGGATAAACTTGATGGATATGGGTTGTTTCCAGTTTGGGGCTGTTGCAGACAAGCGTTCTAGAATAGTCTGATGGTGGATACTGGCAAAAGGGTCCCTAGAGTGTTCAGCAGGGAGGGCAATCGTTGGCTTGCAGAGTTCTTGAATATAAGGGCTTATGTGATGATGCCAACCTGTTCTCAAAATGCTTCTACCACCTTCTCCCACAACCCGCAGTGCAGAAGGGATGCTGTGGAGCCCACTCTCTCTACCTCCCAGTGCTGTGGGCTCCTTGCTCTCCATCAGTCCAGCAGAGGTAAGAGTGTGTCATTGTGTAATTAAGTGCCTGTGTCGGACCACAGTGGATATGCGGCCCATCTGACACAGGAGAAGACTGCCGCTTGGGAAGTGACCTGCCCAAGCTCACAGAGGACAAAGGGGGTAAGCGAAGTGATGGATGAGTGGAAGGATGGATGAACAATGATTGAAAGAAAGAGAGAGTTTGCCCTACCCCACAGCTCCAGCTGCCAGAAGCTGAGGGGGCAGCTACTTCCCACCCAGCCTGGGAGGGAGGGAAGGAGGGAAGCTCAGGGCACTCAGCTCACCTGAAATTCTGGGCACAAGCCGCCTCACGACGGTAGTCACACTCCCAAGCCAGCTCCTGCTGCAAGGCCTGCAGGCTCTGCTCGGCAAACAGGCCTGCGGGGGAGGTGTGTCAGCCAGGGAAGGGCCCCGAGCGCCCACTGGTGGATACCTTCTCCTGCCAACCCTCCCTCTCCTGTCTCCCGCGCTGTCCCTCGCAGCTCCTACTCTAGGCCTGTGACCCACATCTGTCCCTCTCCTGTCTCCCACGCAGCTCCTGCTCCGCGCCTCTGACCTGCATCTGTCCCTCTCCTGTCTCCCCCGCTGCCCCTTGCAGCTCCTGCTCCAGGCCTCTGACCTGCATCGTATCATCTGTCTACACATTTCCCTCGTCCTTCATAGCACCGCAGGGTTCCCCGGGGTCTTCCGAAGCCTTTTCTGGGCTCTGTCTCTTGCGCGTGCCTGCACCCCAGTCCCTGGCAGCTCTTTCAGAGTCACGCTCGCCCCTATTCTGTCTCCTTTTCATACTGACTCTCACGTTGCTCACTGCATCTGAATCTCACTTCTGGGCCTGGCTTTCCCTCTCCCTCTCCGTCTCTTACACAAACACAACCCACCCTCCTTTCTCTAGGCGCCTCCTCACGTGCCATCCCCAGGACTGTCCTTTTCTGCTCTGCCGCACCTACAATCCCACTCCCTGCATGCACACCCTCTGAGAGTCTGCTGCTGTATCTTGGCCCTGGGCTCCCGTCTCTCTAAGGCTCTGTTAAAATCCGTAAGGCTTTTCCCACACCTGCTCATGCTCCCTGGGCTCTCCCTGCCTTGGTGTCCTTTCTGTCTCTGACACTCCCGCTCACAACGCCAGCACACCCTGCCCATGCTCTCCTCTGGGCTCCCCCTCCTGCTTTCTCTCTCTGGGCATAGCCCCTTTGGGAGGTCAGCAGAGGAGTGGGCGGGCGCCTCACCCGCGGGCAGGGCCGCGCTCATCTTCAGTACCGCCAGCAGGTTCTGGACATCGCTCTGAATGCTCTGGGCTATGCCGGGGTACTGTAAAGGGAGAAGGGAGGGAGAGAAGGTGGGAGTCACTTCTCTGGGCTAGCAGGGTGCCCGCCCCTACCCTGCCCAGCCTCCCCTCTCACCTGGATCTTCACGGCCACCTCCGTCCCGTCCCTCAGCAGGCCCTGGTGCACCTGCCCAATTGAGGCAGCGGCAAAGGGCACCTCCTCCAAGGAGGCCACCTTGGCCTGCCAGTCCCTGCCGAGCTCCTCTTCAAGAACTCTCTGCGGGGAGTGGTCACAGCCATCATCATTGTGGCAGAGTTCATTCCCCAGGCTGAGTGCTTTACGTGTTGATAACCCCAGCACTCACCACATGCAGGGCCCTGGGCTAAGCTCTTGGCTGCCACCCCCTTTGCAGATGAGGAAACTGAGGCTCAGAGAGAGCTCCCTTGTGCAAGTGACTAGCCAGGCACTGGCAGACTGTGAGGCTCAGCCTAGCTTGTGTCCCCTGAACCTGGACTCCCTGGGCTGTTGTGGGGATTGCTATTATTTATAGTTAAGACTCATAACAATCCTTTTTTTTTTTTTTTTTTTTTTGAGACAGGGTCTTGTTCTGTAGCCCAGGCTGGAGTGTAGTGGCACCCTCATGGCTCACTGCAGCATCAACCTCCCGAGCTCAAGCCATCCTCCTGCCTCCTGAATAGCTGGGACTACAGATACGTGCCACTGTGCCCAGCTAATTATTACTGTTATTATGTTTAGTAGAGACAAGGTCTCACTATGTTGCCCAGGGTGGTCTGGAAGTCCTGAGCTCAAATGTTCCTCCCGCCTCAGCCTCCCAAAGTGCTGGGATTACAGGCATGAGCCATTACACGTGGCCAACCATCCTTTATTATGCTCTTATATGTTATTATTAACTCACAGTTAATGTGATCAAGAAGAGCTAAAATTTACAATGGGCTTCCTGTGGGCCAGGTCCTATTCAGAGTGGCCCAGAGAGAGGCAGTACCTGCCTGGGGCCGCATGGCGAATAAGCAGAACAGGGATGGGAGAGCAGGTGGGTGGCGGAATCCTGGATTCCATGCCTTACCCAGTTATTAGAACAGCTCATGTCCTGGGCACTTACTTGGTGCCAGGCGCCGTGCCAACCTATTACAGACACGATCTCCTTTAATTAAAAAAACAGTAATAATCACAGCTAACACCTGCATGTTGCTCACGGTGAATCAGGGGCCGTTCTCAGTGCTCAGTGTAAACTGATTTATGTGACCCTATGATGTGGGTGTGGCTGTCACTATCGTCATTTCCCAGGGAAGGGAACTGAAGCACAGAGAGGTCAGGCTGCTGTTCCCTCTTTTAATCACCACAGCAATGCTAGGAGGTGTGTACTCTGGTGATCCCCATTTTACAGATGGGGAAAGTGAGGCTCAGAGGCAGGGAGTAGGGCAGTGAAGCCAGGAGGGTCAGGCAGGACAGAGGAGATGGAATCTGCCTCCCTCACCACCCTCCCCCACTGGGCACTCACCAGCATCTGCCAGCGGGGCATGAAGTCGGCGCTCTGGCGGACCCGCTCAAAGATGCGCTGCAGCTGAGGGCTGATGAAGCTGTTGTCTTGGGAGACAGTGGAACGAGGGGGGAAGTAAGCGAAGAGGTGAGGAGGGACCCCGTGTGAGTATCTGAAGTTGGGGCCTGTTGGTGGGTAGGGCTGGGGTGGAAGGGAGGTCAGGGGTCAGGAGTCGAGGGTCATGCTGTACCCTGGATGCTGAGCATCTGGCCAACCTTGAGGGCGGCCCCTCGAACTGTACATAAGGTCTGCACAATCCGCTCGGCATTGGCCTCCGACAGGAAGGGGCTGGAGTCCAGCCCAGAACCACCCTCTGGGGAGAGAACAACCATTAGAATTATAACCACAAATATCATCACTGCGGCCAGGCCCGGCGGCCCACGCCTGTAATCCCAGCACTTTGGAAGACCCAGGAGGGATGAACACAGGAGTCTGAGACCAGTCTGGGCAACAGTGACATCCTTTCTCTATTAAAAAAAATATATATCATCTGCACACCAACAGGAATGGCTAAAACGAAATACGGAGGCCAGGCTTGTTGGCTCGCGCCTATAATCCCAACACTTTGGGAGGTCAATGCAGGAGGATGGCTTGAGTCAAGGAGTTCCAGACCAGCCTGGATAACAAAGCAAGACCCTGTCTCTAATTAGCTGGGTGTATGGTGGCATGTGCCTGTAGTCCCAGCTACTCAGGAGGCTGAGGCAGGAGGATTGCTTGAGCCCTGGAGGTTGAGGCTGCAATGAACTGTGATCGCACCATTGCACTCCAGCCTCGGCAACCAAGCAATACCCTGTCTCGGAAAAAAAAAAAAAAGAAAAGAAAAGAAAGAAAGAGAAATAAACATAAGTTAAAACAAATTGCAGGAGAGTTAAATAGTAACTACTACAGTATTGAATAGATGAGCTATCACTACACACAACAGCCCAGGTGGGTCTCAAAAATGTAATGCTGAGTGAAAGCAGCCGGGTGCATGAAATCATCACCCAGTTACACTGATATAAAGAGCAAAACAAGGCCAAACAAATCCAGGGTCCAGGAGCCAAGACAGAGGTCACCCTTGGTGAGGGGAGTGACCAGGTGGGGACATGAGAAGGGCAACGATTCTCGAAATGTGGGCCAGGGACCCCTGAGGGTCCCTGAGACCATTCAGAGGGGTCTGAGAGATCAAACTATTTTTATCGTAACATTAAGATGTTATTTTCCCCTTTCTGCTCTCATGCGTCTAAGAACATTCACTGGAGTTCTCCAGAGGCTCCAGGACATGTGAGGACACCATCAGACTGACAGCTGATGGAATGTGTACGTGTGTACTCTTGTGTTTTAAAAATATCTCTGTATTTTTGTTGTGTTTTTGAGACAGTGTCTCACTCTATCACCCAGGCTGGAGTGCAGCGGCACAATCATGGCTCACTGCAACCTCCTGGGCCCAAGTGATCCTCCTGCCTTAACCTCCTGAGTAGCTGGGACTACAAGTATGCACCACCATGCTTGGCTAATATTTTTACTTTCTGTAAAAATGGGGCCTCGCTATGTCACTCAGACTGGTCTCAAATTCCTGACCTCAAGGGATCCTCCCGCCCCAGCTTCCCAAAGTGTTGGGATTACAGGCGTAAGCCACCGCACCTGGCCTAAAAATTTCTCAGTTTTAATTTCTAATATGGTAGACATTGATAACTATAATCCACATAAATAAGCTCTTTGGGGGCTCATTCTAACAGTTTTATTGAGAAATAATTCACATACTGTTATAATTCACCATTTAAGTTATATAATTCAATGATTATTAGTATATTCACAGAGTTGTGCAAGCATCACCAGAATCAATTTTAGGACAGTTACACCACGCAAAAAAGAAACCTGGCCGGGAGTGCTGGCTCATGCCTGTAATCCCAGCACTTTGGGACATCGGGGCGGGATCACTTGAGTTCATGAGTTTGAGACCAGCCTGGGCAATATGGTAAAACCCTGTTTCTACAAAAAATACAAAAATTAGCCGGGCATGGTGGTGCATGCCTATAGTCCCAGCTACTCAGGAGGCTGAGGCAGGAAGATCACTTGGACCCAGGAGGTAGAGGTTACAGTGAGCCGTGATCCCGCCACTGCACTCCAGCCTGGGTGACAGAGTGAGACCTTGTCTCAAAAAAAGAAAAAAAAAGAAACCCTATACCCATTAGCAGTCACTCTTCATTTCCCCCAATCTCCCCAGGCCTTGACAACCACTAATCTACTTTATGTCCCTACAGATTTTCCTATTTTGTACATTTCATATTAATGGAATCATTCAATATGTGGTTTTTCAGTGTGTGGTTGCTTTCACTTAGTGTTTTTTTTTTTTTTGAAACAGTGTCTCGCTCTGTCTCCAAGGCTGGAGTACAATGGCATGATCTTGGTTCACTGCAACCTCCGCCTCCCCGGTTCAAGCAATTCTCCTGCCTTACCCCCCACCCAAGTAGCTGGGGTTACAGACACCCACCACCACATCCAGCTAATTTTTTGTATTTTTAGTAGAATCAGGATTTCGCCATATTGGACAGGCTGGTCTTGAACTCCTCACCTCAGGTGATCCACCTGCCTCGGCCTGCCAAAGTGCTGGGATTACAGGAGTGAGCCACCGCAACCAGCCTCACTTAGTGTTTTCAAGATTCATCTACATTGCAGCATGTGTCAGCCCTTCATTCCTTTTTATGGCTGGATAATATTCCATCGTATGCCTATCACATTTTATTCATCCATTCATCAGTTTTAAGGGTGTGCAGGGATCCTGAGACCAAGAAGTTTGAGAGCAGCTATTCTAGGGTTTCTTACTCTGGGTACGGACAAATGTACTTTGTGAAAACGCACCAAGCCATACACTTACAGGTATGTGTACCTGGGTTTACATGCAAATTACATTTCAGCTTTGGCAAAACATTTATTTTTCTTTTTTTAATATGAACACTTTATGAATTTATGTGTCATCTTTGCACAGAGGCCGTGCTAATTTTCTCTGTCTCATTCCAATTTTTATTTATATGTGATGCCGAAGCAAGCACAGCACAACAAAGCAATTCTTAAGCCTTTATTAATTTTGAAGGCCAGTTGTGGTGGCTCACAGCTGTAATCCCAGCACTTTAGGAGGCCAGGGTAAGAGGATCTCTTGAGCCCAGAAGTTCAAAGCTGCAGTGAGCCATGATTGCACCACTGCACTCCAGCCTGGGTGACAGCAAGACTCTATCTCTTAAAATAAAATTTAAAATAAAATAAAATGTTATTGAGCTCATTATTGAGCTGTTCCAGGCAGAATCCTAAGTGTCTTTGTGGATTCTCTGGCTGAATGCCCACAATCACACCAGGAAGTAAGAATTATCAATCCTTTAATTTTCAAGGTGAGAAAGCAAGAGACTCAAAGAGGTGCAGCACCTATCCCTGGGTCACATAACATGGAAGTGGCAGAGTAGGGTGTAGACTCAGGCTGGTCATACCCAAACCCTAATCCTCCACCTACCCTCAACTTTTTATTTTGAAAAAAATATCCAGGCTGGGTGTGGTGGCTCATGCCTGTAATCCCAGCACTTTGGGAGGCTGAGCAGGGAGGATCACTTGAGGCTAGGAGTTCCAGACCGGCCTGGGCAACATGGCAAAACCTTCTATCTACAAAAAATACAAAAAATTAGCCGGGCGTGGTGGCACGTGTCTATAATCCCAGCTATGCAGGAGGCTGAGGTGGGAGGATCACCTGAGCCTGGGGAAGTCAAGGCTGCAGTGAGCCATGATCGTACCACTGCATTCCAGCCTGGGTGACACAGCAAGACCCTGTCTCCAAAAAAAAAGACAGAAAAAAATCCAAACAGAAAAGTTGCATGCATAATATCGTGAACACCTGCACACCCGCACACCCTCCACCTCAATTCAACATGGTACCATTCTGCTTCGTCTGCTTTATCTGTGCGTGTACCCACACACTTACTATTATTATTTTTTGCTGACCCACTTGCATGTAGTTGCACTTAAGCTTTGCTAAGAATAAGGATATTCCCCTACACAATCACAGTACCATAATCACATGTAAGAAAATTAACACCAATTCCTTAACATCTGCCATGCAGTCCATATTCAGATTTTCCATTTGTCTCCAAAAAGTCTTTCATGGCTGTTTTTTCCAAACTGATATGCAATCATGGTTCAGATGCTCCATTTGTCAAATAATGTCTCTTTCATCTGTTTTTAATCTGGAATATCCACCCCCACTTGTTTCAAGACATTGACTTGTTGAGGGAACCTCCACCTACCCTCAACTTTTTATTTTATTTTTTATAACGGCAAATGCTACACATCTAATTCCATCTCTGATGTACACAGACCCTCGCTGGCACTTCTATTTTCAGCTTTCTGCTCCTGCTCCAAGTTAGGAACTCCCAATGGCTTAAATGTTTTCTCAGATAATCTAATATGTGGCTGGGCACAGTGGCTCATGCCATAATCCCAGCACTTTGGGAGGCCAAGGCGGGTGGATCACGAGGTCAGGAGTTGAAGACCAGCCTGGCCAACGTGGTAAAACCGTCTCTACTAAAAATACAAAAATTAACCAAGCGTGGTGGCATATGCCTATAATCCCAGCTACTTGGGAGGCTGAGGCAGGAGAATTGCTTAAACCTGGGAGGTGGAGGTTGCAGTGAGCCAAGACTGCGCCATTGTACTCCAGCCTGAGTGACAGAGTGAGACTCCATCTCAAATTAAAAAAAAAAAATCTAATATGCTTCTCTTAATCATGACCCTGATAGTGGTTTAGGCCTGTTCAAAGCACTTCACAATGACTCTAAGAGGTGGGTAAATTATCACCACCTCCATCTTCCGCATGAGGAAACTGGAGCTCAGAGGGGTGAAGTCACTTGCCCCAGGTCACACAGCAAAGCCAGGATCTGAACCCAGGCAGTGTGGCTCACTCACCTGACTGCAGACGACCTCCTGGCATGGACTTCTTAGCCATCTCGGCCAGTACTCCTAGCCCCAAGCCCACAGCCAGTCCTGGAGTGCAAGAGAAGAACATGAGTGCCCGTTTGCCTGGGGTGCCCCCAGCCTAACCCACTCTCCTTTCTCAGTTTTTCTCCAAGAATGCTTGTCTCCCAACTCTTTTTATTTTTTCTTTTGTTTGAGACGGAGTCTCGCTCTGTTGCCCAGGCTGGAGTGTGGTGGCACAATCTTGGTTCACTGCAACCTCCACCTCCTGGGTTCAAGCGATTCTCCTGCCTCAGCCTCCCGAGTAGCTGGGATTACAGGCACGCGCCCACCACGCCTGGCTAAATTTTTTTTGTATTTTTAGTAGAGACGGGGTTTCACCGTGTTGGCCAGGCTGGTCTCGAACTCCTGACCTCAGGTGATCCTCCCGCCTCGGCCTCCCAAAGTGCTGGGATTATAGGCATGAGACACTGCACTCGGTCTTGTCTCCCAATTCTTTGTATCTCTGTTTCCAAATCAGTCTCTGACTCTGTTCCTACACGGGGCTCCCTTTAAGGTGCAGCTTCCTCTTTCTTTAACCCTTTCTCCATGTCTCTGTCTCCCTCCCAGCAGTTCTCAGCCCTGGCTGCACATTCCAGTTACCAGAGGAGCTCCGGTAAATATAATGCCCAGACTCCACTCCCAAAATTCTGATTAAATTGGCCTGAGACATGGGAATTTGTGTTTTGTTAAAAAGCACCTCAGATAATTCTAATGTGCGATCAAGGTTAAGAAGGCCCCTCGGCCGGGCACAGTGGCTCATACCTATGATCCCAGCACTTTGGGAGGCCGAGGTGGGCAGATCATCTGAAGTCAGGAGGTCGAGACCAGCCTGGCCAACGTGGAGAAACCCTGTCTCTACTAAAAATACAAAATCAGCCGGGCGTGGTGGTGCATGCCTGTAATCCCAGCTACTCAAGAGGCTGAGGCAGGAGAATCGCTTGAACCTGGGAGACAGAGGTTGCGGTGAGCCGAGATCACACCATTGCACTCCAGCCTGGGAAACAAGAGAGAAACTCCGTCTCAAAAAAAAAAAAAAAAAGAAGGCCCCGAAACAATTGTCCCAGGTCCCTCTGTCTTCTGGTGACTCTTCTTTCTCTGTCCACACCTCCTCTTCTTTATGCTTATCTCTTTTTCTTTTTAGAGACAGGGTCTCACTCTGTTGCCCAGGCTGGAGTGCAATGGCACCATCATAACTCACTGCAGCCTCAAATTCCTGGGCTCAAGTGATCCTCTTCCCTCAGCCTCCTGAGTAGCTGAGACCACACGTGCATACCACCACGCTCACCTAATTTTTTATTGAGACAGGGTCTCACTATGTTGCCCAGGCTGGTCTGGAACTCCAGAACTCACGTGATCCTCCTGCCTCGGCCTCCCAAAGTGCTGGGATTACAGGTGTGGGCTACCAGGCTTGACCTCTCCTTTTCTAAGCCAGTTATTTCTGCATCTCTTGCCTTCTCCCCATTTGTCCTATCTATCTAGATCTCTTTCTCTCTTTTCCTCCCTTTGATGTTATCTCTCCATCTCTGATTTCCTCTGCTACCTCTCCTCTTGTCCCTAAAGACGTCTCGGGTCTCTCTCCTTCTTTTGTTGTCACCATCTCTGTCAATTACCATATCTGGCATTTTCTGTGTCCTTTCTACATGTCAGGGGCTGTTCCCAGTGCCTTCTGTGCACTTACTAATTTTTGTCCCTTACATGAGGTCTCCACCTTCATAAAATGTATTTTACAGAAAACTTCCATTTTACAGAAAAGGAAATTGAGGTTCAGAGAAGTGAAGTAATTTGCCCAGAGTCACGTCACAAAGCGAGGACACAGCAGAGTCATCCCTTAATCCCTGGGCAGCCTGGTGCCAAAGCTCTAACCAGTGCCTTTGACTGCCTCTGCAGACTGTGAATCTATCTATGTATATATATATAGATTTTTTTTTTTTGAGACAGAGTTTCACTCTTGCTGCCCAGGCTGGAGTGCAATGGTGCGATCTCGGTTCACTGCAATCTCTACCTCCTGGGTACAAGTAAGTGAATCTATATTTTTAAAACTTGAACCAGGCGGGGCGTGGTAGCTCACGCCTATAATCCCAGCACTTTGGGAGGCTGAGGCAGGTGGATCACGAGGTGAGGAGTTCGAGATCAGCTTGACCAACATGGTGAAACCCCATCTCTACTAAAAATACAGAAATTAGCGGTCAGGCACAGTGGCTCACGTCTGTAATCCTGGCACTTTAGGAGGCCAAGGCAGGCGGATCACGAGATCAGGAGATCGAGACCATCCTGGCCAACATGGTGAAACCCTGTCTCCCTAAGAAAAAAAAAAAAAAAACAACAAAAAAAAGTTGGACGTGGTGGCGTGCACCTGTAACCCCCGCTACTCAGGAGGCTGAGGCAGGAGAATTGCTTGAACCTGGGAGGTGGAGGTTGCAGTGAGCTGAGATCATGCCACTGCACTCCAGTCTGGGTGACAGAGCAAGACTCCATCTCAAAAAAAAAAACAAAAACAAAACTTGAACCATGATCAGCAATAAGAAGACATTTACGTTATAACCAGTGCAGACCAAGGTATATGTTTCATGAAACAAGACTTTCCCTTGCTCTACAGGTGCATGCATATTTTCTGTCCTATTCTTCTTTTTAAATGCTGGTTGCAACCCACTAAATTATTTCATGTGACTTGCACGACATCCGGCTGTGTAACCCAAAGTCAAGTTACCTCCCCTTTGTTAGCCTCAATGTCCTCATGTACGGAATAGAACACTCATTAATTCAGTGCAGCATGTGTGTATATGGGACACTGCACATTACAGGTTCTCAGTAAATGTTATTATGGCCAGGAGCAGTGGCTCATGCATAGAACCCCAGCACTTCGGGAGGCCGAGGCAGGAGGATCGCTTGAGACCAACTTGAGCAACACAGGGAGACCCTATCTCTACAAAAAAATATTTTTTAAATTACCCAGGCCAGGCACAGTGGCTTCCCGGGCACTGTGGCTCACATCTGTAAATCCCAACACTTTGGGAGGCCGAGGTGGGTGGATCACTTGAGGTCAGGAGTTCAAGACCAGCCTGGCCAACATGGTGAAATTCTGTCTCTACTAAAAGTACAAAAATTAGCCAGGCGGCCAGGTGTGGTGGCTCACGCCTGTAATCCCAACACTTGGGAAGGCTGAGGCAGGCGGATCACAAAGCCAGGACATAGCAGAGTCACCCCTTGAACCCTGGGCAGCCTGGTGCCAAAGCTCTACCACTGCCTGACGAACATGGTGAAACCCCGTCTCTACTAAAAATACAAAAATTAGCTGGGTGTGGTGGATGCATGCCTGTAATCCCAGCTACTTGGGAGGGTGAGGCAGGAGAATCGGCTTGAACCCGGGAGGTGGAGGTTGCAGTGAGCCAAGATGGCGCCACTGCACTCCAGCCTGGGTGACAGAGGGAGACTCCGTCTCAAAAAAAAAAAAAAAAATAGCCAGGCATAGTGGCAGGCACCTGTAATCCCAGCTACTCAGGAGGCTGTGGCAGGAGAATTGCTTGAATGTAGGAGGCAGAGGTTGCAATGAGCCAAGACGGTGCCACTGCACTCCAGCCTGGGCAACAGAGCGAGACTCTGTCTCAAAGGAAAAAAAAAAAAAAATTACCTGGGCGGATGGTGCACAACCGTGGTCCCAGCTACTCAGGAGGCTGAGGCGAGAGAATTGCTTGAGCCCAGAAGTTTGAGGCTGCAGTGATCGCGCCACTGCACTCCAGCCTGGGTGACAAAGTGAGACTCTGTCTCAAAAAAAAAAAAAAAAAATTATCATTTACGTTCCTCTTGATTTCTCTTGGCTTTGCAGGCCCTTGCCTTTGTCTCTCTTTTTTTGTCTCTCTCTCTCTTTCCTGTCTCTGATTCATCCTCTCCCTTGCTTCAATCTGTAAATGTTGCCCTTTCTAATTGAGGTCACACCAAGATCCCCCAAAGTCACACCTACCCCCAAAGTTGGCCAAGCGGCTGATGCAGGAGGCAGGCACCTTGCGTTCTCGAGAGCGGTCACTCAGCTGGGAAATGGGGACAAGGTCTGAGGGTGGGAAAGTGGGCATCGTGGCCAGAGAGTGCAGCCACTCTGCCACCACACCCTTCCCCAAGCTCAGGGGGCCAGCAGTATTCGTGGGGTGTTGCTGGGTGGGTGGGGGTAATGATACCTGGGGCCGGGGTGTCTTCCTGGGACGGGCCTCCCGTGCCCTGCGAATGTCCTCCTCACCCAGGCCTCTCCCAGGCCCATCCTGGTAAAACTTTTGGGCCCAAGAACCTCCACATGGTCCCTGCAAGAGATATACTTTGATAAGGAGGGGAGGACATGGGATCACCTGGCCCTTCTGGACCCCTCCTGTCCTTTTACCCTCTGAAGTCTCCCTCAGCCTCTTCCCCTTGGGGACCTGCTCCCTAGCCTCTTACCCAGCGGTGGGGCCCAGGCCCCAGGGCCCCACAAGGCCGACCAACAGTCTGGCCCAGCTGTCCACCGGTCCCCCGAAGTAGGCCCCCCACCTTCAGCCACATTGCCTGGAGGAGAAGAGGAGGGATTATTCAGGTGGGAGTTGCCTGGCTTCTTGGCCAGGCCCCCATGTTCCTCTGTGTCCACCCTCTCTCATTCCCACCCACTAAATACTTCCTCCACTATTAATAGATTCCCACAGTTTCTCCTGGTTCTCCCCTGGTTGCTAGGAACCCTTAGCTCTTCCTGCACGCCTCCCAAAACCCACTTTCCCCCCTCTCCCAACCCTCGCCGTTGCTAGGGTCCGCCCCCGTTACTAGACACCCACAGTTCCTCAGGGGCTACCTCTCCACTTCTCTGAAACCCCCCTCGTTGCTATGCACCGCCTTCCCCTCTGTTGGCCCTGTAGGCACCCGCAATTCCTCCGGTGTCCCCCCGCCCGATCCCCACCCCGTTACTGAGCACCTCCCCCCGTTGCTAAGCACCCACTGCTCTCAGCCTCCGAGTCCGCAACCTGCTGGGGCCCTCCTGTGCTTCCGGGAGCCTCTGTATGCCCGCCCCCTTCGGCCAGCCAACCAATGGCGCGGCAGCAACTCGCTGACTGGCACGGAGTTTCTCCATCTGTGCGCGGGGGAAGGGGCCAGAGAGAGGCCCGAGCGATGGAGCCGGGAATTAAGGTGGGCATCGGGGGCCCATCTGCGGGGATTGCTGAGGCATCGCGGGAGCGCAAGCGTGCCCTGTCTGCCCTTCCACTCACCTCAAAGTGCCTTGTACGCGACAGACCCTTCTGTTCCCTACACTTTCTTGCAAAGTCTCCCTTACAAACCTGACGCCTCTCTTCTGCACGAATATCTTGCCAACCCCCCTTCTTATTTTTACCCCTGGCAGGCTCAACACAATTCCTTTGAATACACATTCTTCCCAGCAAACATTTCCCTTGCACATGGAGCCCCTCCACTTTGCACAAACACCCACATTCTGGCACCCAACCTCCTTCCTTGTGCATATAAATCCCTTGCCTTGCTTGCCAACTGTTTCCCGCTCACGCCTTCAACTCTCTCGTGTACATACCCTCCCCCCCACTTGCACACTGAGTCTCTGTTCCCTCACACACCCTGTTCTCTCCGCTCCCCGCCCACCTGCGGAATGGTGCGACTGGGAGCCCTCTGCTTCCTGTAGGCCTGACATTTCCCAGAACACACTCAGCCAAGATTCCCAGTGCTGAGTCAGGAACCTTGGCATCCCAGAAAACCACCTCCCATCCTATCTTTCTTTCTCTGTGTGTGTGTGTGTGTGTGTGTGTGTGTGTGTGTGTGCGCGCGCGCGCGCGCGTTGGAAAGCCTGCTCTCCCCACAACAGGCTGACTCACCCACTTCTCACAGTCTGGAATAGAGGCATCTGGTTGGGGCATCTTTCCCACCACTGGGAGAGGGAGGGATGCCGATGCTTCCCCCACAGAACCCCGCTGCCCCAACCCCTCTTGTCGGGAATCAGGCCTCTTTGTCTCTATTCCCGTACTGTGTGACCTCAGAAAAGCCCTCATCCCTCTCTGGACTTCTCCTTCCCAACCTGTATGAGGTACTAGGTGGGCTCCTGCCTTCGATTTCTCTCATTGGTCTGTGAAAAGGTGACTCATTTTAGAGCCTTGGACCTGTGCCCAATGTCTCCCCCAGTTGACTCAATTTCAAGACAAACCACCTCCTCTCCCCCTTCAGACGTGAACGGCTGACTCAGGAGCTGGGTGGCAGCTCAGCCTTGGGGGCAAAATATATCAAAATCACCTAGGACAATAAATAATCCTACTGGGCTACAACTGACAGTGCCAGGCCCGGGGCCACATGCTTCACATACATGAGATCATGTCAGATAGCCCCGTAGCTGCAAGCAAAGGGTAGAGGCCGGCAGATCTCTGAGCCTCTGTTCTCACGTGTAAAATGGAGCCCTGGCATCCCTATTGTTCAGCCTTGGAGAATGAACTGAAATCGTGTCAGGGTCTGATACAGAACAAGTACTCTATACATGAGAGAGATTTCTTACGGAAAATCCAATGGAGCGTAAGTCATTTGCTCAGGGTAGCGGAGCTGGGAACTGGCAGAGGAAGGTCTCGAACCCACACCCGTGGGAACTCCAAGTCTTTGAAAGTCCGTCCCGCCCCTGCGTGAAGAATGGGCGCGCGGCTGGACTCGTCACCGGGGGTTTTAGGGAAGATTGAACTTGTCATTCAACCGTGTAGGGAGGGTGGTTTAGTCACAGGGGTGGAGGGAGGGGGCCCACTGGCGCGCCACCAGGACCCCAGTGCCCTAGATGCATACCTGGCCGCGCTTCGGATGCTCAGAGGCAAACCCCCTCCCCTTGGGAGGCGGAGTCGGACGAGGCTCCGTCTCGTTCCGTTCCGTCACGTCCGGTGGGGCGGGGCTTCGGGGCTTTCCCCTTTGAGGGGAGTATCGGTTAACCCTTGCGCGGCGGGGCGGGCTGGAGCTCCGCGGGCCGGAACCCGGGAGTCGGGGCTCCCCAGCCACACCCCTCGCGGGATTTAAAGGGATAGGAGGGGCCGGGTCGGCCGAAGCCCGAACCGAAGGAGCGGGCATGAGGCGCTGCCCGTGCCGTGGGAGCCTGAGCGAGGCGGAGGCCGGGGCGCTGCCCGCGGCGGCCCGCATGGGACTGGAGGCGCCGCGAGGAGGGCGGCGGCGGCAGCCGGGACAGCAGCGACCTGGGCCCGGCGCAGGGGCCCCGGCGGGGCGGCCGGAGGGGGGCGGGCCCTGGGCCCGGACAGAGGGGTCCAGCCTCCACAGCGAGCCTGAGAGGGCCGGCCTCGGGCCTGCGCCGGGGACAGAGAGTCCGCAGGCAGAATTCTGGACAGACGGACAGACTGAGCCCGCGGCAGCTGGCCTTGGAGTAGAGACCGAGAGGCCCAAGCAAAAGACGGAGCCAGACAGGTCCAGCCTCCGGACGCATCTAGAAAGGAGCTGGTCAGAGCTGGAGACGACTTGTCTTTGGACGGAGACCGGGACAGATGGCCTTTGGACTGATCCGCACAGGTCCGACCTCCAGTTTCAGCCCGAGGAGGCCAGCCCCTGGACACAGCCAGGGGTTCATGGGCCCTGGACAGAGCTGGAAACGCATGGGTCACAGACTCAGCCAGAGAGGGTCAGGTCCTGGGCTGATAACCTCTGGACCCACCAGAACAGTTCCAGCCTCCAGACTCACCCAGAAGGAGCCTGTCCCTCAAAAGAGCCAAGTGCTGATGGCTCCTGGAAAGAATTGTATACTGATGGCTCCAGGACACAACAGGATATTGAAGGTCCCTGGACAGAGCCATATACTGATGGCTCCCAGAAAAAACAGGATACTGAAGCAGCCAGGAAACAGCCTGGCACTGGTGGTTTCCAAATACAACAGGATACTGATGGCTCCTGGACACAACCTAGCACTGACGGTTCCCAGACAGCACCTGGGACAGACTGCCTCTTGGGAGAGCCTGAGGATGGCCCATTAGAGGAACCAGAGCCTGGGGAATTGGTGACTCACCTGTACTCTCACCTGAAGTGTAGCCCCCTGTGCCCTGTGCCCCGCCTCATCATCACCCCTGAGACCCCTGAGCCTGAGGCCCAGCCAGTGGGACCCCCCTCCCGGGTTGAGGGGGGCAGCGGCGGCTTCTCCTCTGCCTCTTCTTTCGACGAGTCTGAGGATGACGTGGTGGCCGGGGGCGGAGGTGCCAGCGATCCCGAGGACAGGTCTGGGGTGAGTGGGACCCATCCTGCCCTTGAGCCACATCACGCAAAACTCCTTATTCCTCCGCCTTTGCTTAGGAAGTTCTCTACCCATTTACTCTTAGTTGCCCACCAGCAATTTCAGCTCCAGGAACCTCTTCCATCCACTGACCTCCTCCCTCTGACAGCCAGGTTACTAATTCACTCCAGGCACCCCTTCTTAATTCTCGCCTTTCCCCTTCCTGCACTGTCTCCACTCCTGGGGGTCTACAATGGAGGGCCACTGACCGACTTTATGGGGCCCAGGAACCCCTGAAATTGTAGGACTAAGGAGCCTGCCGTGCGTGTTCACATACATTGTTGCAGCGACGGTCTGACATCTGTCTAATCCTCTGGAATCTGAAGAACACTGGGATAGGGAGACAGGCAGGGTGCACTTTCTACCCCACATTTCTTAATCTGGGGCCTGTGGCTGTCTTAAAGGGTCACAAACCTTCACCACCCCTTAGCCTATTTGTATGTACATTTTTCTAGGGAGCAAAGCGATTCCCCCAGCTTGCATCAGATTCGCAAAAGGGCTGTGTGACCCCAAACGCCAAAGGATCCTTGGCCTAGCCGGGAGCCCACCTGGTCTCCCCTGTGACCCCTACATCCCCAAGGAGCCCCCTGCACACTCTTGTTTACTTTGTCCACCGTCACCCCCAGCTTGGGTGTGGCTCTCCCCTGGTGAATCAGGAGGACCGGCCGGGCAGGTTCAGGGAGGGCGGGACAGAGCAGAGGCCGGTGTGAAACTGGAGAGCCTCACGTGGGGCTGGGAGCCGAGTCCGGAGTCCATCAGCTTGCCAGCTTGCCTGCTGAGGCCTCTCTTTGCTCTGGGGCCCCTGGCTGGAGTCTGCTCTGAGCCCCCCTTCACCCCACATGCCTTCCTTGGGGACGTGTTCACACATGTGGCCCTAGCTGTGAGAGACAGACCTGCCTTGACGTGCCTGTGCCTGTGTGCAGGGGCTGACCCTCCTGGGCCCCATTGCTTTTTTCTCTCTGCCTGCCCTCTCACTTCCTTGGCATCTCAGAACAGCTGAGCTGGAAGTGGGTGAATAATAATAATAATAATAATAATAATAATAACAACAACAACAACAATTAGCACTCACTCATGTTTAGCCCTGTGCTAAGTGCTGTGCTTTTATTAACTCACTCCTCGCAGCAACCCTAATGAGGTAGATACTTTTTTTTTTTTCTGAGACAGTCTCGCTCTGTTGCCCAGGCTGGAGGGCAGTGGTGCCATCTCGGCTCACTGCAGCCTTCACTTCCCGGGTTCAAGTGATTGTCCTGCCTCAGCCTCCTGAGTAGCTGAGACACCAGGTGCCCGCCACCACACCTGGCTCATTTCTGTATTTTGAGTAGAGACGGGGTTTCATCATGTTGGCCAGGCTGACCTCAAGACTCCTGACCTCAAGTGATCCACCCGCCTCAGCCTCTCGAAGTGCTGGAATTACCAGCATGAGCCACTGCACCCGGCTGAGGTAGATACTATTATTATCCCCTTTTACAGATGAGGAAACTGAGGCACAGAGAATTCAAGTCACTTGTCCAAGGATATACACCTTGCAAGATGCAGATCGAATAATTCTAATCCTTACTGTACACCAGACACTGTTTTAAGTTTTTTCTTCTTTTTTTTTTTTTGGTCTTTTTTGTCAATTTTTTTTCTGTCATTTTTTATCTTAAAACAGCATCTATCTTAATTAAGGGCTTTGTATGTGTTAACTCTGAGTCCTTACGACAGCACTGAGATTGTCTCCATTCAACAGATGGGGGCCAGGCTCAGTGGCCCAAGCCTGTAATCCCAGCACTTTGGGAGGCCGAGGCAGGGGGATCACCTAAGGTCAGGAGTTCAAGACCAGCCTGGCCAACATGGTGAAACCCTGTCTCTACTAAAATACAAAAATTAGCCAGGCGTGTGATGGCGGGCACCTGTAATCCCAGCTACTTGGGAGGCTGAGGCAGGAGAATCGCTTGAATGTGGGAGGCAGAGGTTGCAGTGAGCCGAGATTGCACCACTGCACTCCAGCCTGGGTGACAGAGCAAGACTCAGTCTCAAAAAAAAAAACAAAAAAAAAAACCAAAAAAACAGATGGGGAAGCTGAGGCATAGAGAGGTGAGATTCTTTGCTTAGGGTTGGCCACGTCAAGTCAGAGCCAGGATTCTAACTCAGTTCTGGCTGAGTTTCAAACCCATCGTTTAAACCCTGCAGTGTGTAGATCTGTTCCTAACTTGTCTCCCTCCCAGGCCTCCCTATCTCCAGTTTTTTTCTCATCCTTCCAGAATCTGCCTCCATGGCCCAGCTCTGTCTGCTCAGGTGCCCTCTCTGAGAGCAGTCAGGGGCTCAGTGCTGCGTTTGGAGCCTCCGGTCTCCAGGCGCCTTCCCAGAATCGACTTCCTTCCCTCCTCCTGACCCCCTCTGCTGTAACTAGGCCTGAGTACACACTGTTCCTTGAACATTCTTCTGTTGTCCTGCCTCCACGCATTGCTCAAGCCATTCCCACTGCCCAGCATACCCTTGCTTCCTTCTCCCTTAATTTTGAAATCCTCTCTGACCGTAAAGGCTCAGCTTCCTTTCTCCCTTTCCTCCTTCCTTCCTTCTCACCATCCTGTCCTTCTTTTTTTAAAATTGTGTTCTCTTTCTTTTTCTTTTTTTGGTAGGGATGGGGTCTTGCTATCTTGCCCAGGCTGGTCTTGAACTCCTGGGCTCAAGTGATCCTCCTGCCTCAGCCTCCCAAAGTGCTGGGATTACAGGTGTGCTATCCTATTCTTCTAATGAGACAAAAATCACTCCCTAAGCCCCTACCATGTATTTGGTCCTATGTTAGCTTTGCTGGGGAAACAGCAGTGACCAAGACACTCATGGAGCTCCCAGGCCCATGAAAGAGACAGACCAATCAGCCGACAGTCACAGTTCAGAGTGGTCAGGAGGATGTGTGAGCCCAGAAGGAGGTCACTGGCCAGACACAGGGTATCAGAGAGGGCTTCCTGGAGGAAGGGGCATATAAGCTGAGACCATTGTGAAAAAAATCCGAGAAAGCCCAGATAAACCATTGGATCTAACTTTTTTTTTTTTTTTTTGGAGGGGGCGCAGTGCGGAGTTTCACTCTGTTGCCTAGGCTGAAGTGCAGTGGCGAGATCTCAGCTCACTGCAACCTCAGCCTCCCGGGTTCAAGTGATTCTCCTGCCTCGGCCTCCCAAGTAGCTGGGACTACAAGCGCACGCCACCACGCCCGGCTAATTTTTTTTTTAGTAGAGAGTGGGTTTCACTATGTTGGCCAGGCTGGTTCTGAGCTCCTGACCTCAGGTGATCCACCCACCTCAGCCTCCCAAAGTGCTGGGATTACAAGCATGAGCCACTGTGCCCGGCCCGGATCTAACATAAAACAGAGAGAGAAGATATTATGTTTATGATTAAGGGGCCAGGTGTGGTGGCTTATGCCTATAATCCCAGCACTTTGGGAGGCTGAGGTGGGAGGATTGCCTGAGCCCAGAAATTTGAGACCACCCTAGGCAACATAGTGAGACCTCATCTCTACTAAAAGGAAAAAAGAATTAGCTAGATGTGGTGGTGTATGCCTGTTTTCCAGCTATTCGGTAGGCTAAAGCAGGAGGATTGCTTGAGCCTGGGAGGCAGAGGTTGCGGTGAGCCAAGATCACACCTCTGCACTCCAGCCTGGGCAACAGAGTGAGATCCTGTCTCAAAAAAAAAAAAAATTACTATTAAAAAAATCTCAACTAACATTCTTCAGTCCAAGCATCAAAGAATGTTTCTGGAGCATCTGTCATGTGCCAGGCCATGTGCTGGGGACATAATCATAACCATGACAACCCCAGTCTCTGCCATCATGAGCTTGTAGTCCAGCAAGTGTGTAGGGGATAAGCCCCAAGGCACTGGGATCCACCAGAGCTAGAACCCCAGCGCTGTGTGGGGTGATGTTAGGTAAGTGGCTTCACCTCTCAGACCCTCTGTTTCCTCCTCTGTAACACCGAGATGATAATCTCCCTGGGGTTGTGTTTTTAGAAATTAAGTAGGTTGTGGCACACTGAGTCTTTGTCATTGTGCCTGGAATGTTCCAGGTACTTAGTAAACAGGAACCTTTATTAATCATCTCTTCCCCAGGGCCGGCAGCTGGATTGGGGAGGGACTAGCCCTTCCTGAACCCTGACTCCCTCTTAACCTTCCCACTGTCAAAGAGATGTCTGTGAGGTAGCTGGGCTCTGAGGGGGCGGGAGAGATGAACACGTCCCTGATCCTGGGGTAGGAGAGGGATGAGCCATACAGTTTCCTTCTCTGGAGGTGACCCACTCTTCCAGTACTTGCTAAGGAACTTGACATGCTTGTGGGGTGCAGAATGTATGTGTTCATGAATCAGACACTAACCCTGTCTCAAAAAGCTCATAGTTTAGTCGGCATGATACAACGAAAACCCTGTTTTCTATTTGCTTCTCTGGTTTTCTTTCTTTCTTTCTTATTTTTTTGAGTCAGGGTCTCACTGGGTCACCCAGGCTGGAATGCAGTGGCACAATCACTGCTCACTGCAGCCTCACCCTCCAGGGCTCAAGTGATCCTCCCACCTCAGCCTCCTGAGTAGCTGGGACTACAGGTGCATACCACCACGCCTAGCTGATTCTTAATTTTTTTTTTGAGATGGAGTCTCGCTTTCTCGCCCAGGCTGGAGTGCAGTGGCACGATCTCGGCTCACTGCAACCTCCGCCTCTCAGGTTCACACCATTCTCCTGCCTCAGCCTCCCGAGTAGCTGGGACTGCAGGTGCCCGCCACCATGCCCAGCTAATTTTTTGTATTTTTAGTAGAGATGGGGTTTCACTGTGTTAGCCAGGATGGTCTCAATCTCCTGACCTCATGATCCCCCTGCCTCAGCCTCCCAAAGTGCTGGGATTACAGGCATGAGCCACTGCGCCCGGCCTAATTTTTAAACATTTTGTAGAGATGGGGTCTTGCTATATTGCCCAGGCTGGCCTCAATCTCCTGGGCTCAGTGGTCCTCCCACCTTGGTTTCCCAGTGTTGAGATTACAGGCGTAAGCCATCGTACCCGCTGCTTTTGTGGTTTCCTTTGTTCTCTCTCTCTTTCTCTACTTCTGTTCATCTTTTTCTTTTCATCATTATTTTGTATCTCTCTCTTTTAGTCTTCCTATATTTGTTTTGTTTTTTTTTGTTTTTGAGACAGTCTTGCTCTGTCGCCCAGGCTGGAGTGCAGTGGCGTGTTCTTGGCTCACCGCAACCTTTGCCTCTCGGGTTCAAACGACTCTCATGCCTCAGCCTCCTGAGTAGCTGGGACTACAGGTGTGTACCACCACGCCCGGCTAATTTTTGTATTTTTAGTAGAGGTGGGGTTTCACCATGTTGGCCAGGCTGGTCTCAAACTCCTGACCTCAGGTGATCTGCCCACCTCACCCTCCCGAAATGCTGGGATTACAGGTGAGAGCCACCACACCCGGCCTATTTCTTTATCTTTTAGCAATTCTATACCTGTCTCTGTATTAGTCAGGGTAGGTCAGGATTTTCTGCAGTAACAAAGAGCCCCCAAATCTTAGTGACTTAGAACAACAAAGGATTATTTTGCTTTATATTACACATTGGTCACAGGTCAGTAGTGGGTCAGAGGCTCTGCTTCATGCTGTCTTCACTCAGGGTCCCAGGCTGAGGGAGCTTCCATTTCTTTTCTTACTCCCTCACCCACAGGGGAACAAACGTGGCGAGTCATAAACTGGCTCTTAAGGCTCCTACCCGAAAGTGACACTTCTGCTCCCAGTTAATTGGCCAAAGCAAGGCCAGGTGTGGTGGCTCACACCTATAATCTCAGCACTTTGGAGACCAAGATGGGAGGATTGCATGAGGCCAGGAGTTCAAGACCAGCCTGGGCAACATAGCAAGATGCCATAAAATAGCTGGGCATGGTGGCACACGCCTGTAGTCCTGACTACTCAGGAGGCTGGGATGGGAGGATCGCTTGAGTCCAGTAGTTGGAGGTTGCAATGAGCTATGATGGTGCCATTGTACTGCAGTCTGGCTGACAGAGTGAGACCCAGTCTCTAAAACAAAACAAAACAAACAAAAAACAACAATCCCCAGTTCAGGAGGGCAGGGACGTCCCTGAACTAATAGCTGGAGCTATGTGGTGAACAGCTGTCATGACTGCCATGGTCTCTGTCGCTGTCTCTGTCTCTCTGTCATCACTATGTCATCTGCCTCTCTGTTTCTGTCTCTCTCTGTGGTCCATCTCCATCCATCAACTCCTGCCTCTATAATTTTCCCCAAAAGGTCTGACCTGGTTTAGGGACAGAGATGGGGCTTCCAAGATTTGACACTGGTCCCTACATAATGGCTTATGCCTGAAACCCCAACACTTTGGGAGACTGAGGCAGGTGGACTGCTTGAGGTCAGGAGTTCAAGACCAGCTTGGGCAACATGGTGAAACCCCATCTCTACTAAAAATACAAAAATTAGCCAGACATGGTGGCATGCACCTGTAGTCCCAGCTACTCGGAGGGTGAGGCAGGAGGATCACTTGAACCTCGGAGGCAGAGGTTGCCGTGAGCCAAGATGATACCACTGCACTCTGGACTAGGTGACAGAGACCCTGTCTCAATTAAAAAAAAAAAAAAAAAAAAAAACATTTGGAACTGTGTATGTGCAGTGGAAGATGTAAGGGTTGTTTGTTAAACCACAACAAAACCTAGCCTGTCCTTACTCATAAGATCCTTACTCATAAGAGAAGGACAGAGAGACATAGATACAAAGAAAGTGATGACAGAGGGGAGAAATGGGCAAAGAATTTCCCCTATCTTGCTGAGGCCTTTGGGCGATCATGTGATTGCTGAACTAAGTGGGGCTCACTCACCCCAACAAGCCTGGGAACAGTGATCCCAGGAAGCCCCTGGCCCTGGAAAGACTGCAGGTCCCCTTTCGTTCCCTCTCATGGCAGCACCTCTAGCCCCTGCCTTCCCTGGCCTTGGCCCTGACCCCACCCTGCTCTGCTCCCTACAGAGCAAACCCTGGAAGAAGCTGAAGACAGTTCTGAAGTATTCACCCTTTGTGGTCTCCTTCCGAAAACACTACCCTTGGGTCCAGCTTTCTGGACATGCTGGTAAGTGGGGTGGTGGTGGACAGAGCTGGGCAGAGTCTCCTGGGCCAGGGAAAGGGATGTTCTCTGTAGTTTAGTTCCCCCACCTAGTGATGGGCTTGGTGACAGTCCCCACCTTATGGGACTGTTATGGGCAGTGCTTAGGCCTGGGCCTGGCCCTTCGTATGTCAGGGCAGAGGGCTATTCTTTGTTATTCCGGTGGAGAGAGGGAGCTTCAGACGGACCTGAGCTCAAACCCTAGTTCTGCTCTGTATTCATGGGTGACCTTGAGCAAGTTACTTTCCTTTACTGGGCCTCAGCTGCCCCATCTGTTAATGTGGAGATAACCTTACCTTCCTTGCAGGATTAACCGAAGAGTTAAAATCAAAATGTATATAAAGATTGAGGCCAGGCACGGTGGCTTACATCTGTAATCCTAGCACTTTGGCAGGCCAAAACAGGAGGATCGCTTGAGCCCAGGAGTTTAATACCAACCTAGGCAATATAGTAAGACCCCGTTTCAATTAAAAAAAAAAAAGATTTAAAAAAAGATTGGCTGGGCGCAGTGGCTCATGCCTGTAATCCCAGGCCTTTGGGAGGCCGAGGTGGGTGGATCACCTGAGGTCAGGAGTTTAAGACCAGCCTGGCCAATGTGGTGAAATCCCTTCTCTACTAAAAATAAAAAAATTAGCCAGGCATGGTAGCGGGTACCTGTAATCCCAGCTACTCAGGAGGCTGAGGCAGGAGAATCACTTGAACCCGGGAAGTGAAGGTTGCAGTGAGCCAAGATCGCAGCATTGCACTGCAGCCTGAGTGACAAGAGCGAAACTTCGTCTCAAAAAAAAAAAAAAAAAAAAAGATTGAGGCACAGGACTCTTATGAATGGAAATGATCACTCCTTGCCTTCTCTGCGTGTTCAGAGCATAGCAGGCCTTCAGTAAGTAGCAGCTGTAACATTTTGCCCCCAGGACCTTGCAAATGCCTGCAGCACAGAGTAGCACAATGGTGGCATATAGTGCTCTTTTGAAAGGCTAGGCCATAAATATCTTAGGTTTTGTGGGCCTTATGGTCTCTGTTGCAGCTACTCAGCTCTGCTGTTACAGCAGGAAAGCTGCCATAGACACTATGTAAACATATGAGTGTGTCTGTATTCCAATAAAACTTTATTTGCAAAAACCAGCAGCAGGCTGGACTAGAAAACTGTGCCCATTGGCAAATGGAGACAGTAAGAGAATTTGTCTGCCTTGTTTGTCTTTAGATCTGACCTGGAAATAAGGCAAGGCCCCCTAAAACTGTGTCAACACAAGTTTGCCATGTATATGTGTTCTGGTTACTATTGCTGAGTTTATTAAAAAAACAAAAAACTCAGCAGAGCACAGCGGCTCATGGCTGTAGTTCTAGCACTTTGGGAGGCTGAGGTGGGAGGATCACGTGAGCCCAGGAGTTTGAGACCAGCCTGGGTGACATAGTGAGACCTTGTCGCTACGAAAAATAAAGAAATTAACTGGGCATGGTGGCATGCACCTGTGGTCCCAGGTACTTGGGAGCTGAGGGTGGGAAGATCACTTGAGTCCAGGAGGTCTGGGATGCAGTGAGCCTTGATCGCACCACAGTACTCTAGCCTAGATGACCGAGTGAGACCCTGTCTCAAAAATAAATACGCCAGGGGCGGTGGCTCACGCCTGTAATCCCAGCACTTTGGGAGGCCAAGGCAGGCGGATCACGAGGTCAGGAGATCGAGACCATCCTGGCTAACAAAGTGAAACCCCGTCTCTACTAAAAATACAAAAAATTAGCCGGGCATGGTGGCGGGCGCCTGTAATCCCAGCTACTCGGGAGGCTGAGGCAGGAGAATGGCGTGAACCCGGGAGGCGGAGGTTGCAGTGAGCCGAGACAGCACCACTGCACTCCAGCCTGGGTGACAGAGTGAGACTCTGTCTCAAAAATAAATAAAATAAAATAAAATAAAATAAAATAAATACAAAACAAAACCCAAAAACCCCAAGACTTAGTGATGGTTAAAAAAAAAACTTAGTAGAATAAAACAATCATTTTATTGACCTCAGAAGTTTTGGGTCAGCAATTCAGACAGGATGGCAGGGATGGCTTTTCACTGCTCCACAATATCTGGGAACTTAGCTAGGGACACCTGGAGGCTACAAGCTGAAAACTTTGGAGGTTCATTCACTTGCATGCCTGGTGATTGATGCTGGCTATTGGCTGGGGTCTCAGATGGGGCTGCCACGTGGCTTTGCCATGTAGCTCCTTGAGCTTCCTCACAGTATGGTGGCCTCAGAGTACTCAGATTTCTAACAAGACAGCTCAGGACTACCTTGAAGGTAAGTGTCTCTGCCAACAGAAGTCATGCAGTAGCACTTCTGCCATAAACCCTCCCATATTTAATGGGAGAGCAATCTATTTTTTATTTATTCATTTAATTTTGAGATAAGATCTCACTGTTGCCCAGGCTGGAGCGCAGTGGTGCAATCATAGCTCATTGCAGCCTTGAACTCCTGGCCTTAAAGGATCCTCCTGCCTCAACCTCCCAGAGTGTTGGGATTATAGGCATGAGCCACTGCACCCAGCTTGGGAGAGCAATTAAGAGTATACTCCTTGATGGGAAAATTCTATAAGAGCAGGATCAGGAATGGGTCTGAGACCCACTGTGATCAGGAGATACTGTTGTAGCCAACTTTGGAAAATGTAATCCAGGCTGGACATAATCACAGCACTTTGGGAGGCTGAGATGGGAGGATCATTTGAGGCCAGGAGTTCGAGACCAGCCTGGGCATCATAGCAACTCTACCCCAACCCGACATTACACATTTTTTTTTTTTTAGATTAGCTGGGAGTGGTGGGGGTGCACACCTGTAGTCCTCGCTACTCTGGTGGTTGAGATGGGAGGATCACCTGAATCTAGGAGCTTGAGGCTGCAGTGAGCTATGATTGCGCCACTGCATTTCAGCCTGGGTGACAGAGTGAGATCCTCTCAAATAAAAAAAGAAAAAGAAAATATAATCTGAAAATACAGCTGGCCACAAGAAGAAATTAGAATTATTATAATCTATACACTCTGCATGGTCCAGGAAATGCTTGATCTATAAATTAACTTAAATAGTCCCTGGTTGTTAGCACCTTGGGATTCCAGGCAGCAGCAAAAGCAAATCCACTCTGGAGAGTGACGCTCTGGACTTAGATCTCACAGAATTCCCACAGATGATCACATGTGTACAATCAAAAATTACAAAACAAATGAGGATATCCTGTGATGGGAACAGGACTTGGTTTAAGCAACAGAGAACAGAAATTTGCCCTTTCCTTACCAACCCCTGGGCAAGACTTTTAAGAGTTGCGGGCTGGGCACAGTGGCTCACGCTTGTAATCCCAGCACTTTGGGAGGCCAAGGTGGGTGGATCATCTGAGGTCAGGAGTTCAAGACCAGCCTGACCAACAAGGTGAAACCCTGTCTCTACTAAAAATACAAAAATTAGCTGGGCTTGGTGGTGTGCATCTGTAATCCCAGCTACTTGGGAGGCTGAAGCAGGAGAATTGCTTGAACCCAGGAGGCGGAGGTTGCAGTGAGCCGAGATCGCACCATTGCACTCCAGCCTGGGCAACAGAGTGGGACTCCATCTCAAAAAAATAAAATAAAATCTTAAAATCATTAAAAAAAAAAGTTGCAGGGAGAGAAAGCATTGCAGGAGGGTCAGGCAAGATAATGGTGGCCAGGATCTGATGCAAACAGGCAGCTGGGGGGAGGTTCTCTTCCTGATCCAGTTCCTGATCCTCTCATTTATTCTACCACCTTTAGGGAACTTCCAGGCAGGAGAGGATGGTCGGATTCTGAAACGTTTCTGTCAGTGTGAGCAGCGCAGCCTGGAGCAGCTGATGAAAGACCCGCTGCGACCTTTCGTGCCTGCCTACTATGGCATGGTGCTGCAGGATGGCCAGACCTTCAACCAGATGGAAGACCTCCTGGCTGACTTTGAGGGCCCCTCCATTATGGACTGCAAGATGGGCAGCAGGTGGGGCTGGGGCAGCCCTGGGGCAGGGATGGAGGGCAGGGGGTGGGCATTATTGAAAATATTGGCCTGGCCGGGCGCGGTGGCTCACGCCTGTAATCCCAGCACTTTGGGAGGCCGAGGCTGGTGGATCACCTGAGGTTGGGAGTTCCAAACCAGCCTGGCCAACATGGTGAAGCCCTGTCTTTACTAAAAATACAAAAAATTAGCCAGGCATGGTGGCGCATGCCTGTAATCCCAGCTACTCAGGAGGCTGAGGCAGGAGAATTGCCTGAACCTGGGAGGCAGAGGTTGCGGTGAGCTGAGATTGAGCCATTGCACTCCAGCCCGGGCAACAAGAGTGAAACCCTGTCTCAAAAAAAAGAAAAGAAAAGAAAAGAAAATAGCACCAAGTCCATTTTCAAAGTGGTTGTATCAGTGTACCTTCCCACCACCATGTATGAGTGTTACAGTCGTCCCAGATTCTCACCGGTGCTTGGTACTGTCTGTTTTATTAACTTAAACCATTCCGATGGGTTTGGAATAGGATCCCTTTTTTTCCTCTTTGAGACAGAGTCTTATTCTATCGCCCAGGCTGGAGTGCAGTGGCACGATCTCGGCCCACTGCAATCTCCACCTCCTGGGTTTAAGTGATTCTCCTGTGTAAACCAAGTAGCTAGGATTATAAGCGCCCGCCACCACACCTGGCTAATTTTTGTATTATTAGTAGAGATGGGGTTTCACCATGTTGGCCAGGCTGGTCTGGAACTCCTGACCTCAGATGATCCACCCACTACGGCCTCCCAGAATGCTGGGATTATAGGCGTGAGCCACCACGCCCAGTCTGCAAGAAGTGAACTCTAATTGCTTTCTCCAGCTGGGCTCAGTGGCTCTCACCTATAATCCCAACGCTCTGGGAGGCTGTATACACACAGACACACAGACACACACACACAGACACACACACACAGACACACACATAGTCTTCAACTCTCCCATTTCATTCTTTTAGTAGTCTTTTGATAAACATATTTTTATAAACAAAATAGTATTTGTATTATTACTCTTTTTTGAGACAGAGTCTCATTCTGTTGCCCCGACTGAAGTGAAGGAGCATGATTATAGCTCACAGTAGCCTTGAACTCCTGGGCTCAGGCGGTCCTTTCACCTTAGCCTCCAGAGTAGCTGGGACTATAGGTATGTCCCACCAGGCTTGGCTATATTTTATTTTTTATAGAGACATGGTCTCCCTGTACTGCCCAGGCTGGTCTTGAACCCCTGAGCTCAAGTGATCCTCCTTCTTCTGCCCCCTGAGTAGCTGGGACTGTAGGCGCATACTATCACACCTAGCTAATTTTCAATTTTTTGTAGAGACAGGCTATTTAGGAAAAGCTCTGGATCCATGCTTTTCCGTTCTCACACCACTGCCACAACAATGACAGCACAGAAGACTTCTGTGACCAAATGTTTAGGTTTTTTAACCCCACACACCAAGCAACGGACACCAGCTGGATGTCCTCCAATTCAAGTCTAAAACCATCTACCTGGAAATAGTGTCAGATCCCACAGGTTGGGGACTCAGTCCCCAAGACTGCCCCCCAGTTACAGACACCAGTTATAAGTTCAGGCCTTCGAAACTTCTGACTGATTGGCTCCAAGTTGGAGTTCCCATGTCCTCCTCTTTGGGTTCAAATAATTTGCTGGAGTGGCTCAAATAACTCAGGGGGACACTTACTTACCTTTACTGGTTTAATATAAAGCAGGGGTCCCCAACCCCTGGGCCGCAGACCAGTACCGGTCCATGGCCTCTTAGGAACGGGGCCCCACCATAGGAGGCCAGCGAGCATTACCGCTTGAACTCCACCTCCTGTCAGACTAGCGGGCAGGAGATTCTCTGGAGGGCGAACCCTATTGTGAACTGTGCCTGCAAGGGATCTAGATTGTATGTTCCTATGAGAATCTAATTGATACTTGATGACCTGAGGTAGAAGAGTTTCATCCAGAAACCATCCCCCTCACAGTCTGTGGGAAAAATTGTCTTCTACAAAACCAGTCCCTGGTTGGGTACTGCTACAAAGGATACTGCAAAAGATGAAGAGAAGTGTAGGGCAAGGTAGTGTGTAGGGCAAGGTATGGGGGAAGGGGTACGGAGCTTCCATGCCCTCCCTGGGCGCACCACGCTCCAGGAACCTCCACAGGGTCAGCTATCTGGAAGCTCCTGAGCCCAATCCTTGGGTTTTTTTTTTTTTTGAGAGGGAGTCTTGCTCTGTGTCCCAGGCTGGAATGCAGTGGCCTGATCCGCCCGCCTTGGCCTCCCAAAGTGCTGGGATTAGATGTGTGAGCCACCATGCCCAGCCTAATCCTTGGGTTTTTATGGAGGCTTTAAGACACCAGCATTCCTTCCCCCAGAGTATAGGGTGGGATCCTCTCTGGGGAGGGTCCTAAGACCCACAGTCAGGAAGGTGGGGAAAGATTAGAGTCCTGCCTTGGGGCAGGTGAAAGGAGGGCAGGAGGAGGTCAGAGATTTTGGTTTCTTGAGCCAGCTTCTGAGATCTAACACACCTAAAATTATAACAAAAGATTGTGGCCGGGCGCAGTGGCTCATGCCTGTAATCCCAGCACTTTGGGAGGCCAAGGCAGGCAGATCACTTGAGGCCAGGAGTTCAAGACAAGCCTGGGCAACATGGTGAAACTCTGACTCTACTAAAAAAATACAAAAATGTGCCAGGTGTGGTGGTATACTCTTGTAATTCCAGCTACTCAGGAGGCTGAGGTGGGAGGATCACTTGAACCCGGGAGGTCCTAGAAGTTGCAGTGAGCCAAGATCACGCCACTGTACTCCAGCCTTGGCGACAGAGCAAGACTCCATCTCAAAAAAAAAAAAAAAAAAAAAAAAAAAAAAAAAAAAGGCTGGGCGTAGTGGCTCACACTTGTAAATGGGAGGCAGAGGCAGGCCGATCACGAGGTCAGGAGTTCGAGACCAGCCTGGCCAACATCGTGAAACCCCATCTCTACTAAAAATACAAAAAATTATCCAGATGTGGTGGTGGGCACCTGTAATCCCAGCTACTCAGGAGGCTGAGGCAGGAGAATCACTTGAATCCACGAGGCAGAGGTTGCAGTGAGCCGAGATCACCACCATTCCATTGCACTCTAGCTCGGGCGGGCGTCAAAAAAAAAAAAAAAAAAAAAAAAGATTGTAACAAGGGCTATGAGAGTTACCAGCCAGGAACCATAGAGGGAAACCGATATACATTGTAACTAACACCGGGTCTCGCTATGTTGCCGAGGCTGATCTTGACTTTCTGGGCTCAAGTGAACCTCCTGCCTTGGCCTCCCAAAGTGTTGGGATTACAGATGTGAACACTGCACCTGGCCCTACCTTTAATTTAGTCCAGTTTGTCAGTTTTTTTCATTGTGTTTAAGAAATCTTTTCCTACTCCAAGATCATGCAAATATTATGTTTTCTTCTACAAGCTTTATTGTTTTAGATTTCATATTTAGACCTACATTCCAGATAGAATTAATGTTTCTGTGTGTGGGAGGTAGGGATCAGGTTCATTTTTTTCCATATGGATTGTTGACCCAGCACTGTTTATTGAAAAGACTTCCCTTTCCCCACTGAATTGCAGTGCCTTGTCATAACTGCACAACTCTACGTGTGTGTCTTTGTGGACTCTGTTGTATTCTGTGCGTTGATTTACCCATTCTTGTGCCACACTGTGGCTTTATGTCTTAATATCAGGAAGGGTAAGCCCTCCAGTTTGTTCTACATAATTTCCTTTGTCACATCCTCTGTGTGCTCAGGACCTATCTGGAAGAGGAGCTAGTGAAGGCACGGGAACGTCCCCGTCCCCGGAAGGACATGTATGAGAAGATGGTGGCTGTGGACCCTGGGGCCCCTACCCCTGAGGAGCATGCCCAGGGTGCAGTCACCAAGCCCCGCTACATGCAGTGGAGGGAAACCATGAGCTCCACCTCTACCCTGGGCTTCCGGATCGAGGGCATCAAGGTGAGGACCAGGAACCGCCTGGCCTGTCCCGGGAAGGCCTATAGCCAGATCCCAGGCAGGGCTTCTTGGGGAAAGCCACGAGAGAGTGCAGGAGACGGCGTGGGATGAAAGGCTGGGGCTGGGGAAGCCCAGCCTCTTTCTTACCTCCATACCCATCAGAGCCCAGGTTCTGTTTATCCGTCTGCCTGAGCATCTCCTGAGTCCATCTTTTCCTCCTCTCCTTCTCCATGGTCATGTCCTAGTCCAGCCCCATCTTCTCCTGCCTCTGTCTCCCTGGGCATCCTGGCCCTGGTCTCCCTGCAGCACAAGAGCTGGAGGGATCCCTTTCCCCAGCTATGGAGAAGGTTTCTCTTTTTCTTTCTTGCATTCCTTTTTCTTTGTCAAATTAAATATAATTGTATGAATAGGCCAGGCATGGTGGCTCATGCCTGTAATCCCAGCACTTTGGGAGGCCAAGGCAGGAGGATTGCTTGAGGCCAGGAGTAGTTCAGGACTAAGCTGGCCAACATAGGGAGCTTCTGTTTCTAGAAGAAAAAAAATTGTTTGAATAGCTAGTCACACAGTTCAAAAGTCAAAATAATATTATAAAAGGGTAAATGTGGAGAAATTTCTCTCCCAACTCTGCTGCTGTCCTTCCCATTCTGTCCCTCTATCCCTCTACCTGCTCATGGGGAACCACTTTGTCAGTTTCTTGTATTTCTTCCTGTTAGTGCCAGTAAATGGAGTTGTAGATCCGAAATGTTCCTCAGTACGCATACTGATTGGTACTTTGCTATTTTCACTTAATAGTAACACCCTGCAGAGTTTTCCACATCATTCCATAGAAAGCTTCCTTTTTCTGTTTTTTTTTTCCCCCACAGCTATGTAACACTGTTTTTGTGACTGTGCCTGGTCCCCTATAGACAGACACCTGGGTTGTTTCCATTTTTTGCCATTAGCAGGCCTCAAAGAATCACTTTGTATATAAGACATTTTGCAAGTATGCAGATTAAGCTGTAGATTTCCAGAAGCAGGACTCCTGGGTCAAAGCTTAAAGACATGGGAAATTTGCGAGAGATGACCAAACTTCCGCTCTCGGTGTTATGCCACTGCACATCCCACCAGCAATGTATGAGAATGCCTGTTGCAGATCTGACCATGCCATTCTCCTGTTCGAAACCCTTCTGTGGCTCCCTAGTACCTTGAAGCGAAGTTCCATAGCCTGTAGGGCCCTCTAGGATCTAGCCTCTTCTCTCTCATTCTTCTCTTTTCTTTTTTTTTGAGAAAGAGTCTCGCTCTGTCACCCAGGCTAGAGTGCCATGGCACAGTCTCAACTGATTGCAACCTCCACCTCTTGGGTTCAAGCGATTCTCCCACCTCAGCTTCCTGACTTGACGTGATTACTGGCACGCACTACCATGCCTGGCTAATTGTTTTTTTTTTTTTTTTTTTTGAGACAGAGTCTCGCTCTGTTGCCCAGGCTAGAGTGCAGTAGTACAGTCTTAGCTCACTGCAAACCTCTGCCTCCCGGGTTCAAGCGATTCTTCTGCCTCAGCCTCCCAAGTAGCTGGGATTACAGGTGTGCGCCACCGCTCCTGGCTAATTTTTGTATTTTTAGTAGAGACAGGGTTTCACCATATTGACCAGGCTGGTCCTGAACTCCTGACCTTGTGATCCACCCGCCTTGGCCTCACAAAGTGCTGGGATGATTACAGGCATGAGCCACTGTGCCCGGCCTAATGTTTGTATTTTTAAGAGAGGCGGGGTTTCACTATGTTGACCAGGCTGATCTTGAACTCCTGGCCTCAAGTGATCTGCCTGCCTTAGCCTCCCAAAGTGCAGGGATTATAGGCGTGAGCCACCACGCCCAACCTCTCATTCCTCTCATTCTTTTTGTGTACCTTCAGGCACAGTGAAGCACTTACATTTACTTGAAATAGGCTTGCTTTTTCCTGCCACAAGGCCTCTGCACCCCTCTGCCAGGAATGCTCTTCTATTTTTTTTTTTTTTTGAGACAGGGTCTCACTCTGTCATCCCCCAGGCTGGAGTACAGTGGCGCGATCACAGCTCACTGCAGCCTCAATCTCCTAAACTCAAGTGATCCCCCCACCTCAGTCTTTTGAGTAGCTGGGACACAGGTGCGTGCCACCACACCCTGGTCTCTTCCGTCTGTGCCCCCTGGTCTGGTTGATTCTCAGTCATTTTTCTGTCTCCTTTCAAATTTTGCTTCCTCAGGGAAGCCCTCCCTGATTTCTGTTCTACTGATCAGGGTCCCCTCTTCACCTCCTCATAGCTCCTTATACTCTTTCATTATTCTTATCTTCCTTTCTGATCATCTTAATCAGTGTCTGCTCCCTCATCTGACTGTGTCTGTTGTGTTACTCCCTATTGCCAAGTGCCCACATAGCACCTGGCACAGTGTGGCAGATGACTTAGGTGGGTTCTCTGAGCCCTACTGAAACATAACAGATAACATTAGTCTCATTAGTCTCAAATAACTATATGCCAGGCACTGTGCTGTGCATCCTACACACCTGGTTTCCTCTAATCCTTACACCAGCCTTAGCAAGTAGACACCAACACAATTCCCGTTTTCCAGATGAGGAAACTGAGGCTGAGGCAGCTGAAATGACTTAAGACTGCCCAGCTAGAAAAGAGCAGAGTCACGGCCAGGTGCAGTGGCTCACACCTGTAATCCCAGCACTTTGGGAGGCCGAGGCGGGCGGATCATGAGGTCAGGAGATCGAGACCATCCTGGCTAACATGGTGAAACCCCGTTGCTACTAAAAATACAAAAAATTAGCCAGGCGTGGTGGCGGGAGCCTGTAGTCCCAGCTATCAGGAGGCTGAGGCAGGAGAATGGCATGAACCCGGGGGGCGGAGCTTGCAGTGAGCCCAGACTACACCACTGCACTCCAGCCTGGGTGACAGAGTGAGACTCTGTCAAAAAAAAAAAGAAAAGAGCAGAGTCACGATTCACAGCCAGCTCCACCCTGCTCCAAAGCCCACTTTCCTAGATGGGTTCAACCAGGAGGTTCAAGGTTGGAAGGGTGTGGAAGGACTGGGGCTCAGGCATGTGACCTGGGGCTGGGTTGAGCTGGGCTGGGCAGGTAAGCTGGCTTCCTCCTCTGGCAGCAAGTGTGCAGGCAGGTGGATGGCCCCGGGAAGTTGTTTTTTTTGAGACAGAGTCTTGTTCTGTCACCCAGGCTCGAATGTAGTGGTGCAATCAATGCTCACTGCAACCTCTGCCTCCCGGGTTTAAGCGATTTTCCTGCCTCAGCCTCCCGAGTAGCTGGGATTACAGGCGCCCGCCACCACACTTGGCTAATTTTTTGTATTTTTAGTAGAGACGGGGTTTCACCATGTTGGCCAGGCTGGTTGTGAACTCCTGACCTCAAGTGATCCTCCCGCCTCGGCCTCCCAAAGCACTGGGGTTATAGGCATGATCCCACACCTGGGACCACAGGTGCATACTACCACACCAGAATTTTTTTTTTTTTTTAAATAGAGATGGGGTCTTGCTGTGTTGCCCAGGCTGGTCTTGGCCACCGCCCCCGGCCTCCTGGGAGGTATTTGAGGTTGCTGGGTATTGGGCGTGGGAAGGAAAAGCCCATGACCCTGCCCCTCCATACCCTGCCCTACAGAAGGCAGATGGGACCTGTAACACCAACTTCAAGAAGACGCAGGCACTGGAGCAGGTGACAAAAGTGCTGGAGGACTTCGTGGATGGAGACCACGTCATCCTGGTGAGTGGGACACCCATGTCCCAGAATGTAGCAGCTTAAGACAGCCACCATTTATTCTTGCTCCAGAGTCAGTGGTCTTCTGCTTTGGGTGGGGCTGGACTGATACTGGCTGGCTTTGCTCAGTCTGAGGTCAGCTGGTGGCTTGGCAAGGCTGGCTGGTCCAGGGGGCCCTGCTCCCAGCTCTGCCGGTTGGCTCATGACTTGGCCGCACGTCTCTCGATAGCAGGATGGCCTGGGCTTGTTCTCACAGTGGAGGCAGGGGGCCAAGAGAACAAGTAAAAATGCAAGGCCTCTTGATGCCTGGGCTCAGAATGGCCACCATCATTTCTGCCGTTCGGCAAGTCATGTGACCCAGCCTGGATCGAGGGGTCTGGAGACAGACTCCGCCTCCGGATGGGAGTGGAAATTCATGGAATCCACCACTCTTCTCCATGCCACCTTGATGAATCCAAGCCCTCACTCCTCTGCCCTGTCTTCCCCGTGGCTCCCCTATTCCATCCTGGCTAGAGCCTGCCTGCTCCTTTGGGGGAATGGGGTGAGGTCAGAGCTCAAGGTGGGCAAGGCCCCACAAAGTCCCCATGCTAACCAAAGAATGCTCCCTGTCACACAGCAAAAGTACGTGGCACGCCTAGAAGAACTTCGTGAAGCTCTGGAGATCTCCCCCTTCTTCAAGACCCATGAGGTGCGAGCCCTGGCTTCCATGGGTGGATGTATGGGTGTCGGGGTCCAGGTGCATGGAGGGGAAACCATTGATGAGTTACAGGTCAAAGATATAAAAAGGGGCTGGGCGTTGTGGCCCGCACCTGTAATACCAGCACTTTGGGAGGCTGAGGTGGGAGGATTGCTGGAGCCCAGGAGTGCCAAGACCAGCCTGGGAAGCATAGCAAGACCCCGTCTCTATTTGAAAAAAAAAAAAAAAAAAAAAAAGGCCGGGTGCAGTGGCTCATGCCTGTAATCCCAGCACTTTGGGAGGCTGAGGCGGGCGGATCACTTGAGGTCGGGAGTTTGAGGCCAGCCTGGCCAACATGGCGAAACCCCGTCTCTATTAAAAATACAAAAATTGGCTGGGCGCGGTGGCTCATGCCTGTAATCCCAGCACTTTGGGAGGCCGAGGTGAGCAGATCACGAGGTCAGGAGATCGAGACCATCCTGGCTAACACAGTGAAACCCCGTCTCTACTAAAAAATACAAAAAATTAGCCGGGCGTGGTGGCGGGCGCCTGTAGTCCCAGCTACTTGGGAGGCTGAGGCAAGAGAATGGCATGAACCCGGGAGGTGGAGCTTGCAGTGAGCCAAGATTGTGCCGCTGCACTCCAGCCTGGGCAACAGAGTGAGACTCTGTCTCAACAACAACAACAACAACAACAACAACAAAATTAGCCAGAAATTGCTTGAACCCAGTAGGCAGAGGTTGCAGTGAGCTGAGATTGTGTCACTGCACTCCAGCCTGGGCAACAGAGTGAGACTCTGTCTCAAAAAAAAAGCAAAGCTAGGCATGGTGGTGCACACCTGTAGTCTCAGCTACTCAGGAGGCTGAGGCAGGAAGAGGGCTTGAGTCCAGGAGGTCAAGGCTGCAGTGCATTTTGATTATGCCTCACACTGAACATTTGCTGTGTATTTGCTATGTACCAAGCACTGTCTTAAGCACTTAATGTAGATTAATTCCTACATATAATATGCCCAGCAGCCTCTGAGGTAAATGATCCTACAGTCGACCCCTTATCCTCAGGTGATCTCCTCCAAACCCCCAGTGGATGCCGGAAACTGTGGATAGTACTGAACTATAGACTGTGTTTTCTCGATCTGATAACCAAGATGGCTCCTAGGTGACTAGTGGGTGGGTTGCGGATACAGCATAGACTTGCTGAACAAAGGGATGATTCGCATCCCAGGTGGGACGAAGCAGGATGGCACGAGATTTCATCACAGTACTTAAAACAATGTGCAACTTAAAACTTACACGTTGTTTGTTTCTGGAATTTTCCACTTAATATTTTTGGATCGCAGTTGACTGAGAGTAACTAAAACCAAAGAAAATGAAACCACGGACTGGGGAGACTAACTGTATTACTCTCACTTTGTATACGAGGACGCAGAACCACAGAGAGGTTAAGACACCTGCCTAAGGCTGCACAGACAGGAGGTGGCACAGCCAGGATATGAATCAGGCAGCCAGGCTCCAGGGTTCATGCTGTCAATCACCCTGCTCTGCTGCCTGTCAGGAAGGGACCTTGGCCAGTGCCTGCTCCTCCCTTAACCTCCCGTCTCTCCCCCGGCAGGTGGTAGGCAGCTCCCTCCTCTTCGTGCACGACCACACCGGCCTGGCCAAGGTCTGGATGATAGACTTCGGCAAGACGGTGGCCTTGCCCGACCACCAGACGCTCAGCCACAGGCTGCCCTGGGCTGAGGGCAACCGTGAGGACGGCTACCTCTGGGGCCTGGACAACATGATCAGCCTCCTGCAGGGGCTGGCACAGAGCTGAGCTGCTCAGCCACCATCAGGTTAATTGGATGGCGCCAGTCTGGCTGGAGGAGCCCTGAGATGCCATGGGAGGCCTGAGGTTGGCCATGGGGGAGCTGGCCTCCAGGGACGGGAGAGATTGTGTCATGTGCCACACGAGACCAACGTGGAAAAGTCTGAAGGGCCTTGGGAGACCAGGTAGCACCTGGCCCCATCATGATGCAGGGGTTTTGGGGACCTGGAAGGAAGGTGATGAGGCAGTGAGTCAGAAAAACCAGAACGGGGTCCCCCGATCTGCCGGGAAGGCTTCTGGGGGGCTGCCCTGAGAGCATTCAGTTCACATGTCACAGGGTATGGTGTGACAGGGTGCCTGTGGACACACGAATCACTTCTAACCTGCCTGTCAGCCTCCAGGCTGCCAGCTGGCTGAGGCCAGGGACTGGGTCAGGCTCATCTGTGGCGCCTCAGAGGGTCAGGCATCGTTGGTGAACAGATGCAGGCGCTGCTGGACCATCTGGGGAGAGTGACAGTCCATGTCTTCACCAGGGAGCCATTTGAGTGCTGAGCGACAAGAGGCTCAGAGGGCATGACCCCATGGGACTGGATGCGGCCTGAGGGCTGATACCGCTGGGCGGTATCCTGCCCTGCCGTGGCCCTGTGGGATCCTCCGTGTTCCTCAGCGGACTCTGCTGACGACCTGCAGACCCAAACCACAGCCACATCCCAGCTTCTGTGCCAGCACTGTGACAGTACCTCGCTCCTCTGTGCACCAGATCCGGCCTCAGGACTTACACCTCCTGCCTGACCCCCAGGCTTCTCTCTCCTTTCTCCCAGGAAACTGCAGTGGCAGAAAGGAGGTTCAGAGGCTGGGAAAGTGGGCCTCCCCTTGCAACTCAGAGCTGCTGCACTCAGGAGGGCCCCATCCAATCCCGGGCCCCTGCAGGGAAAAGCGCTGGGTGTGTGTCAGAGGCGCAGGGTGGGTGGGGCTGCCAGCCAGGACCCTGGCCTGCAGCCTGATCCAAACCAAAGACTGTAGAACCCTGGGGTGTGGCTAACGGCCACTCCAGCACCCATAGCCAGGTTTTCCTGGCCCTTGAGGCTGGGCTGGCGGACAGGCACCTACCTCTTCCTTAAGCTGAAGCTCCCACACTGTCTTCCAGGGCTGAGGAGATGCTCTCCTTTTCTACTGACCATCTTGATACTTATTTATATGAGAGGCAGTTGCTGGACGGGGTAGTACTGGGAAGCAGGAGGCAGAATGGCTCTGCTGAGCCTCCTACCCATGACAACACCCCAATAAACAGAACATTCAGAGCCAATGTCGTAGAGCTTTTTATTTTGCATCTGGAGTGTATTTGGACACGTGGGCTGGGTGGGGTAACAGGATAATGAGCAGTTTGGGAAAGAGGCAGGCTCCGAGCAGGCTGGTTCACTCACTTGGCAGTCACTGGGCGGCTATTCTTGTGCCTGGATGTGTTACAATGCAGGGGACACGGTGGTGAGCAAGGCTGCTCCAAGCCCTGGCTGGGATGGGGGATGCACAGACAGGCTGATCAGGGCTGGGATGGTGGACACGCATCCTCTTTACCCTGATCACTGGTTAGAAATACTGCACTGTGGCCGGGCTCAGTGGCTCACACCTGTAATCCCAGCACTTTGGGAGGCCGAGGCGGGTGGATTACTTGAGGTCAGGAGTTCGAGACCAGCCTGGCCAACATGGCAAAGCCCCGTCTCTACTAAAAATACAAAAAATTAGCCAGGCATGATGGTGCATGCCTGTAATCCCAGTTACTTGGGGGGCTGAGGCAGGAGAATCACTTGAACCTGGGAAGTGGAGGCTGGAGTGAGCTGAGATCACGCCACCGCACTCCAGCCTGGACGACAGAACGAGACTCCATCTAAAAAAAAAAAGCAACAGTGCTCTGTAGTTTCCCTAAATGAGATGGGCTTAGTTAGGGACAGAGAAGTGATCCAGACAGGCCTGTTCCTCCTTCAGAGTGGAGGGGTCAGGTATTCATGAAGCTAGTAATCACACACACTCACTAGAAGTTTGTATGGGTGGACAGGAACGTTTGTGGTCAGCACCATAATGTTCAGGGAGCCAGGAGACAGCCTGGCTGAGATACTGACTACCTAGCTTGAATCCTGACCCTGCCACGTGCTAGTCATGTGACCTCAGGCCAGCGATTCCACTTCTCCAGGCCTCAGTCTTGCCATCTGTCAAATCGGGTCCATCTAGCACCCCCCCTTACAGGGTTGCCAGATCTGCTAACACAGGTAGAGGGGCTGGCACAGGTAACTGCTCCCAGATGGGCTTTAAAACTGTGAAGACATGAGGTGGGGGAGGGGTGTCTTGACTGGGGCTGCAGGACTCTTCCCTGAGGTAGTGATACCTGAGCCCCAATGGAGAAGTTAAGGAGTGATCCGCAGCAGAGGGCTGGGGGTGGGACTCAATGATCCGGGGATTTGAACAACACTTCAGGGATCTAAAAGGCCAGTATGACTAGTAGGTGGCAAGCGTGAGGAAGACCTTGGGCTAAGGAGGGGTGAGCTGAGGCTGACGCAGTTCAGTGTCCCTGTCCTGTGAGAAGCAGAGGGCCCAGGCAGGAGGTTCCTTCGATGTCTAGTGAGATGACAGAGGCGGCCCCTAGTGAGAAACAGACGATGTGACATTCAGATGGAATAGGCAGGCCGCAGGGTCTGGGCTGTTGTCAATCTCTCCCTAGAGGGACCAGCTGGTGCTCAATACTGCAGGGGGTGGCCCTGATGAAGGAGGACTGGACACCCCTGAGACCTAGCTTCAATCTTGTCGCCATCACACAGTGGGAGAAGTGTAGGCACACTTCAAATGGTGACCGAGCTAGGCTGCAGCCTGAGACCGCAGCCCCAGCTAATGGCTGCAGTCCTGTGGTGTGAGGAGCAGGGCCTGGCCACAGAGGCCAGCCCGTACCCCACCCACGGGCACCACGTACACCCGGCCGTCAGTGGCCCGTGAGGGCGAGAAGTCCGTCAGCTGCAGGTTGCTCTCCCGGACCTGGTCGTAGTCCCACAGCTGATAGTGCCAACTCTTGCCCTGCTTGGACAGCAGGTAGACAGCTCCCGGGGAGCCCTCCTCTGGCAGGGATGGTGGTTGGCAGGGCGTGCCCAGCACTGGGTGGAACAGGCCCGGCAGCTCAGGGTCCTCAGTGTAGCCGAGACTGGGCACAGCCTGAACACCCAGCAGGACCCCTGGGGGAGAGGAGAAGGTGGTGAGTGGCAGTGACTGAGCCAGGACCAGGTGCTGGGGCTCACTAAGTTCCGCCCTCTCCCGGCCCTCCAGGGTGGGTGCAGCTGCCATTCCTAGGTTACGGTGACGTTAGTGGTGGCCAGTGGGTTGGGATTTGGACCCACCGTGGCACCCGGCTCCAAAGCTGTAGGTGTTTTAAGTCTTGCCTCATCTGGCCTGAGCACAGGGGAGGTGGGGAGGCAGCATGAGATGAAGCAAATGCCGTCACCCGGTCATCCTCAGCTGTTTAGGGAAGAGGCTCCAAGAGGAGCTGTCAAGACCACAAAGCCATGAAGAAGCTGAGTGGAGCCTCCCCCGGACCTCCTGACGCGGACCAACCTGGCCTTCTTTCTTTCAGGCAGGGGGAATGATGAAAACGGTGCTGGTAATACTTACAGAGACATGTCACACGCCAAGCCCTGTTCTATTTTTTTTTTTTGAGATGGAGTCTTGCTCTGTCACCCAGGTTGGAGTGCAGTGGCACGATCTCAGCTCACTGCAACCTCCGCCTCCCAGGTCCAAGCAATTTTCCTGCTTCAGCCTCCCAAGTAGCTAGGATTTCACGCATACACCACCACGCCTGGCTAATTTTTGTATTTTTAGTAGAGACAGGGTATCACCATGTTGGCCAGGCTGGTCTCAAACTCCTGACCTCAAGCGATCCACCCACCTTGGCCTCCGAAGTGCTGGGATTACAGGCGTGAGCCACCGCGCCTGGCCAAGCCTTGTTCTAAGAGTGCTGAGTGCTCTGCCTACAAGGCAGCCTTATGAGGTGGGTACTGTTACCCCCGATTTCCAGATGGGGAAAGGAGCTGTCCAGAGAGGTGATGATACCTGCCCAGAGTCACAGAGCCTAGAAGAGGCTGTGCCAGGCCTGGAGCCCAGACGGTCTGATCCTAAAATCTGTGCTCTGAGCTTCTGTTTGTAGAAGCTCCAACTGGCAGACACCTGGGGCCCAGCCTGCCCGGTGCTAATGCTAAGTGCCCAGCCTGGCTGGGGAGGCACCAGCACAAGGGGTGAGAATGTCAGGAGGATTAATGGAGGCCGGGGAGACCCAGGTTGAGGGGGGCAGACGAAGGAGGGGGAACCCACCTGCACTCACCGCCCAGTGTGCCTTGTGGCCCTTCCTCTGACACGGCTCATGGTTGAAGTCCTCGTCGTAGCTGGTGCTGGCATTAAGGTAAAAACGATGGTGTCGCCCTGGGACCCACCCTTTGCCACCCCTGCCCTCCTCTCTCCCAGGCCCTGGGATACGGGATGAGCAGGGGATGTCCAGTGACCAGGTGCTGCAGGACGAGGTCTCTGTTGGGACCGCCCAGGCCACCAGAGAGCAGCTTGGCCTGGCAGCCCAGCACCTCCTGGGCCAGCCTGCCCATATCGGCCACTGCAGGGTGAGAGCACACAGAGGGGGCTTGCTGCATGTGCCCAGCACCGTGCTGAGGGCTCACAGTGGGCGATGCTTCCAACCCTCACCATGACCTTCCACCCCTTGGTACAAATGCAGAAAATGAGGCACAAAGAGCGTCAGTGGCTTGTCCATGGCCCCAGCAAAGAGGTGGCAGAGCTGGGTTTGCAACCTAGGCAGCCAGCTCAAGTCCATCTTGTAACCTCTCTGCTCTACTGGGCAGTGGGAAGGGCCCAAAGAATGGAATGAGACACCCTGACACACGGCTGCCAGCATCCCACCCAGCCTCTCTGGTCCCAGCCTCATGAAGAGATGATGGAGCACGCAGTCACCCAGCTCACCTGAGAACATCTCTCCCTGGGCCGTGTAGCCTCTTTCCGTGGCCACCCGTATGAGTCTCTCCAGGGGGACGCCACTGGGGGGCGACAGGAGAGTACCTGCCATCCACAAGGCCACCAGCCCGCATCTGGGGACAGAGAGGCCCAGCCTGTCAATCCTATGTCACAGCCCCCTTACCTGGAAGCTGGAGTTGGGGAACAGGTTTGCTGCCCTGGAGGAGTCCCCCTCCCCTCTCCCAGGCCAGCGTGGGAGACCTGACTCCCCTTCAGGGGAGAGCCCAGGGCTGGAGGGCTGGGGGTGGAAGGCGGGGGAGAGGTCACCTGAGCTTCCTGGGAGGAGGAACCAAGGTGGAGTTAGAGACATGGACCAGGCTCATTCGTTCATTCCTCGCATGTCCCAACTATGTTTACTATGCAGGCACTCAGAAGCCTGAGTGGAAAGTTCCCCCTTTCCTTCCCTCCTCCTCCCAGCAGGAACAATCCACTCCTCTTCTCCAGATCAGTCCTTAAGAAGCCCAGCAAGGGCAGAGTAAAGGCAGCAGATGGGCTGGGGTTCCCGCATCAGGGCACATACTGAGGGCCTTCTTGGATGAGGGACGGCAGGTCTGCACAGAAGAGGATCCACCGCAGGTCACCTCGGAACCTGAAGCAGAGCCGTGCTCAGTCACCAGGGAGCCAGCTCTGAAGCACCCTCTACCCTGAGGTCTGGCTGGGAGTGGGCGTATCCAGGGACGATGAAGGGAATATGGGCCTGGCTGTCCTAAGGCTGAAGGCGGCTCCTGGTTCAGTCACTGACTTCCCCTCCCCAAGCTTCAGTTTCCTCATCTGGTTTGTGGGAATGGTCCTTCTGCCTGCCTGCTCCCTGCTCGCTCTCTCAGTTATTGAAGGGTGAGGAGCAAAGGGTGGCACTTTGCAACCAGGTTTATCTGAGGAAATTTCTCAAAGTGGTATCTCTATCTCCAACTCTTTTTCTTGCTCTGTTGCCCAGGATGGAATGCAATGATGCAATCAAAGCTCACTGCAGCCTCGACCTCCCAGGGTCAAGTTATTCCTCCTGCCTCGGCTTCCTGAGTAGCTGGGAGTATAGGCATGTACCACCATGTCCAGCTAGTTCTTTTTATTTTATTTTATTTTGAGACAGAGTTTTGCTCGTTTTGCCCGGACTGGAGTGCAACAGCGCGATCTCAGCTCACTGCAACCCCTACCTCCCGGGTTCAAGTGGGTCTCCTGCCTCAGCCTCCCGAGTAGCTGGGATTACAGGCATGCGCCACCACGCCCAGCTAATTTTGTATTTTTAGTAGAAACGGGGTTTCACCATGTTGGCCAGGCTGGTCTCGAATTCCTGACCTCAGGTTATCGACCCACCTTGGCCTCCCAAAGTGCTGGGATTATAGGCGTGAGCCACCATGCCTGACTCTTTTTATTTTTAGTAGAGATGAGATCATGCTATGCTGCCCAGGCTCCAAACTCTGTGATTTGTTTTTCGCTTCAAGTCTGTTTCTTGGGCTGTTCAACAATGAAAATCCCTTAACTGAACTTTGAATAAAACCAGGTAACAACATGCTTAAGGCCTAAAACATCACCTTGATAGTGAATCTTTGTACCCTGGGGGAGGCCACTCAGATAGTTTGGCCCTGAGGGATTCATTCCTTTTTTTTTTTTTTTTTTGGGGACAGAGTTTTCCTCTTGTTGCTTTGGCTGGAGTGCAATGGTGCGATCTCGGCTCACCACAACCTCCACCTCCTGGGTTCAAGCGATTCTCCTGCCTCAGCCTCCTGAGTAGCTGGGATTATAGGCATGCGCCACCATGCCTGGCTAATTTTTTGTATTTTTTTTTTTTTTTTTGAGATAGCTGGAGTGCAGTGGCCCGATCTTGGCTCACTGCAAGCTCTGCCTCCCGGGTTCACGCCATTCTCCTGCCTCAGCCTCCCGAATAGCTGGGACTACAGGCTCCCGCCACCACGCCTGGCTAATTTTTTGTATTTTTAGTAGCAACGGGGTTTCACCCTGTTAGCCAGGATGGTCTCGATCTCCTGACTTCGTGATTTGCCCGCCTCAGCCTCCCAAAGTGCTGGGATTACAGGCGTGAGCCACCGCGCCTGGCCCTTTTTTCTATTTTTAGTAGATACGGGGTTTCTCCATGTTGGTCAGGCTGGTCTCGAACTGCTGACGTCAGGTGATCCACCCGCCTCAGCCTCTGAAAAGTGCTGCGATTACAGGCGTGAGCCACCATGCCCGGCCTCCTTTTTTTTTTTTGAGATGGAGTCTTGCTCTGTCGCCCGGGCTGGAGTACAGTGGCGCGATCTTGGCTCACTGCCACCTCCACCTCCTGGGTTCAAGCAATTCTCCTGCTTCAGCCTCCCGAGTAGCTAGGATTACAGGTGTGTGCCACCATTTCTGGCTAATTTTTGTATTTTTGGTAGAGACAGGGTTTTGCCATGTTGGCCAGGCTAGTCTCGAACTCCTGGCCTCAGGTGATCTGCCTGCCTTGGCCTCCCAAAGTGCTGGGATTATAGGCGTGAGCCACCATGCCCGGCCCATGCTTATTATTCCTATTCCAAGGCTGGTAAGAAGGCAAGGTTCAGTTTGGGTGCGGGGGGGGTGCAGACTCAGAGCTCCTGGTTCCTAGTTTAGGGTACCCTCCTGATGAAAGATGATACCACATAAGTATGATTAAAAGCATGGAGGCCGGGTACGGCAGCTCACGCCTGTAATCCCAGCACTTTGGGAGGCTGAAGCAGGTGGATCACCTGAGGTCAGGAGTTCGAGACCAGCCTGGCCAACAAGACGACACCCTGTCTCTACTAAAAATACAAAAAATTAGCCAGGCGTGGTGGTGGGCACCTGTAATCCCAGCTACTCAGGAGGCCGAGGCAGAAGAATCGCTTGAACCCGGGAGGCGGAGGTTGCAGTGAGCTGAGATCACGCCACTGCACTCCAGTCTGGGCAATAAGAGCGAAACTCCATCTCTAAATAAATAAATAAATAAAAAAGCATGGAGCCAGGCTGGGTGCGGTGGCTAACGCCTGTAATTCCAGCACTTTGGGAGGTTGAGACAAGAAGATCGCTTGGGCCCAAGAATTCAAGACCCAGCCTGGGCAACACAGCAAGACTCTATATCTACAAAAAAATATATATGTACAAAAAATTAGCTGGGCATGGTGGCGCACATCTGTGGTCCCAGCTATTTTGGAGGCTGAGATGGGAGGATCACTTCAGCCTGGGAGGTTGAGGCTGCAGTGAGCTGTGATCCAGCTACTGCATTCCATCCTGGGCAACAGAGCAAGACCCTGTCCCAAAAACAAACAAACAAACAAACAGCTTGGAGCCCTGCTGCCAGAGTTCAAATTGGACTCTTCCTCTTTCTGCACTATAGCTAAGGGGCATTATAGCTAAGGGGCTTCACTTCTATGAGCCTCAGTTTTCTCACCAGGAAAATGAGACAATAAAAGTTTCTACCTCATGGGGTTGTTGAGAGGATTCAGTAAATTAATATTTAAACACAACAGCGCCTGACATAGGGTAAGGCATTCAGTAAAAGGTGGCTGTAATTTGCATTAAATTTGCCTCATCTCAGTGGGGGCATTTAGGGAAGGTTATAAATGTGTCCGGAGGCCAGGCGCAGTGGCTCACGCCTGTAATCCCACTTTGGGAGGCTGAGGCAGGTGGATCACCTGAGGTTGGGAGTTCGAGACCAGCCTGGCCAACATGACAAACCCTGTCTCTACTAAAAATACAAAAATTAGCTGGGCGTGGTGGTGGGCGCCAGTTCACTCCAGCCTGGATGAAAGAGGGAAACTCCATTAAAAAAAAAAAAAAGTGTCTGGAAAGCTTGGAGTTTCAATGTGAGTCCTGGCAAGTCGCTTCTCCCTCTTTTCTTCAGCCAGGCAATCACTAAACCTCAGCCTCAGGGCCCCAGCCTAGGTCTGGCACTCTCCTTTCCCCTCCCACCTGGGTCCCTGGATGTCCCAGTTTCCTCAAGGCTCCTAAGTACCACTTCCACAGGCAGCCTCCTTTTCTGCACAGAGCCTCTCCAGGGCTCCCCCGTGCCCTCAGGAAAGTCTCAGTCCCTTTGCACGACCCGCTCTGTCCTGCGTGGGCTGGCTCTGCCGCTTTCACAGCCCCATGTTTGCCACTTCCCCCGGCAAGTTAAGGACATATTTGCAGTTCCTTGAATAGAACATGTCCTCATTTCACTCCAGGCCCCTGCACAAGCTATATACTCTCATCACACAGCATTTGCACGACTTGCTCAACAGCACTCAGGGTTCCCCTTCTCCAAGAAGCTCCCCCTGACTCCCCAGCCTGGGTCAGACACCCCTCTGGGCTTTGTCATGACAGCCCTGACCACTCTGGGTTGTCACTGTCTGGAAAGGTGGAGGCATCTGTCTCTCTCACTAGACTGGGCATTTGCTCTTTTTTTTTTTTTTTTTTTTTTGAGACAGAGTCTTGCTCTGTCTTCCAGGCTGGAGTGCAGTGGCGCAATTTTGGCTCACTGCAACCTCTGCCTCCAGGGTTCAAGCGATTCTCCCGCCTCAGCCTCCCGAGTAGCTGGGACTACAGTTGCATGCCACCACACCCGGCTAATTTTTGTATTTTTAATAGAGATGCGGTTTCACCATATTGGTCAGGCAGGTCTCCAACTCCTGACCTCAGGTGATCCACCCGCCTCGGCCTCCCAAAGTGCTGAGATTACATGCATGAGCCAAAGCACCCGGACTGGACTGGGCACTTGTGAGGACAGCTTTCTTCATTGCTGGAGGCACACCACCATGGAAGAGATCTAGGTGGGGTACCTAAGTAGTCAGGCTGTTTGATCTTGAGGACATGGGAACCCCCCCACCCGCCAAGAGATCTGTGAAGTGTCTAGGGCAGAGCCTGGGTGGTGGGTGGGGCATGGAGACCCTACCGGTCCTTGTGTAGTTTCAGAAGCCTCTTCACATCTTCTCTGCCCTTGGGGACCGGGCCAGCCTTCTCAAAGGCCTCCTTCAGGAGCTGGCTCTTCTCCAGGCCGAAGACATGAGGGGGAGCAGGCCCTGTGGCAGCGGGTGGAGGAGGCAGTGGGGGCGGTGGGGGAACAGGGGTCTGCTGACTCCAGGGAGGGGATGGTAAAGCTAAAAAGTCCAGGGGACTTGGTGGTAGAAGAGGAGATGGAATGCTGCTGGCTTGGGGTACAGGGGTTTTTGGAGGAGAAATTGGTGGTTTTAGGGGAGGAGAGCATGGAGAAGTCATTTTGGGGTCTACAGGAGGGGTTGAGAGGTTCAGAAAGCGGGGAGGGAAGGATCCTCCAACGGAGAACGGTCTCAGGGATGGAGATTTTAAAGGTTTAAGAGCTGAGTTCCAGAATCTGGGGGCTGAGCAGTGGGTGTGAAAGGACCAGGGCTAATATTTGAAACCATGGGAGCAGGAATTGCGAGGCCGACTCAAGTCATAAGGCACCTGACGGTTAACAGGGTGCGGTCCTTAAATCCGGAACCGGATCTGTGGTACCGGTTGGGTTACCTCGGGAGTCTTAGGTGGAGAGTTAGTAGGAGTTAACTCATTCTTTGGGGCTGGATGTGGAAACTCATGAGTGAGTTTGGGATATGAAGGCTCAGATCTAGAGTGAGGTGCCTTAAGGGTGCGACTTAGGGACCCAGGGCTAAAGATTCGGAGAACTTAGGTTCAGTCCCCCCTCACATCCCAGGCCCGAGTTCGGAACCTTTGAGCTGACCTTTGAGTCAGAGGTCAAGAGGTCAAAAAGGACACCTGGCAGGGAAAATGGCCTAGTTGTGGAGAAGGTCCTGGAACCAGAGCAACAAAAAACGTCTGTGGGTTGGAGAAGACTCAGAGATCAGAGGCCGGTGGGCGCCGCGATAACCAGTGGAAAAAGGAAAGGAGTCAGGAAGTAAAGTGCACCTCCCACTCCCGGAAAATGGCGGCCCCCGCACACTGCCTTTCCCATATCACGTGGTATTACACGCAACAGTTCCCGCCCATTTTGCGATCACGTGACAGAAAACGCAGCTAGCTCTGGCGGGGGTAAGAGGCGGGACTTCAAAAAGGATTGCCTCCGGAAGACACCGCAGCGCGGGACGCGTACAGTCTCGTGACCTTCACTGATTGGTCCGTAGACCCGGGCGCCACGGAAGGAGGTGGGCTTTCAGGGAGTGGGGCGGGGTTTTTCTACCGGGGCGGGGTTTTTTCTACCTAGGCGGGAACCCAAATATCGTTTTGATTGGCAACAGCTGAGCCCAGAAACGAGACTTGCTCTGATTGGTCAAGCTACTGCGTTTCCGCGCGGCGATTGGCTGGCAGAAAGGCAGAGGCGGGGCCAGGAGAGAAAGCTTTGTGGTTTGGTTTCAGGGAAGTAGCAGGCGCCGGTTGAGAGAACTACGGCCCTGTCGGAAGGTAACCTCCGGTGCAAACGACCATCGGCGGCAGGCGAGCGGTACGCTTGGCGTCCGGGCCTTCCTGGGCCCGTCTGAGGAAACTTGCTGCTCGAGGCCAGGCTGCCTAGGACCTGTCCCTTTTTTCTGTACTGGCTCCCACATCCGGGTTTTTTCTCCGGGACGGCCCTTCGGATGCTTGGGCCAATGGGAATCGCCATTTAGGGTGCTCCGCCCACCGGGTCGCGTAGAGCATCCTGGAAGTCGTAGTAAATCTCTCGAGAGTTCCCTCCGCACGCGGGCTGGAGAAGCGGGTCCTACGCAAGCTTTGTTGTCGCGCTTTGCCTCCGTCCTTACCCCTACTCCCGCCTTACCTGACTTCCTTTTCGGAGGAAGATCCTTGAGCAGCCGACGTTGGGACAAAGGATTTGGAGAAACCCAGGGCTAAAGTCACGTTTTTCCTCCTTTAAGACTTACCTCAACACTTCACTCCATGGCAGTTCCCGAGACCCGCCCTAACCACACTATTTATATCAACAACCTCAATGAGAAGATCAAGAAGGATGGTGAGTTCTCGGGATAGTCCGGAGTCCAGACTGTCCCGCACGGGCTGGCCCCTCTTCCATCCCCTGCACCCGCCTCTCTTTCTAAGTGTTTGTCCAGCCAAACTTCGAGTTAACCCCTTGGCCTTTACACAAACTACTTCCTGTCTTCAACACTCCATTAGTTCATCTTACACTCTGCCCTTTAACGTGGTCACTGCTGCTCATCTTACAAGGTTTGAGGTCACAGGACCCTTCCTCCAGGAAGCCTTGCCTTGTCCCTTCACGTGGCTGCCGCTGACTTCCCGTACGCTGAGACCATCTCCCATCAAGCCCTGATTCCTCTGAGCTGTCGTGGGGCTCTCTCTCCTCCCAGTGGCCTTTGAACTCCGTGAGGGCAAGGACTGGGGCTTTCTTGGTCACCGGCTTTTTCAGTGATCAGCCCACAGTGAAAATGTACCATAATGGTGGCTAACGCTCTGTATCATGGGCTGGTCTGTGTGCTTTCATATAAATCTTGATTACATTTAATTCTCACAACAATCTTGTAGGAAGAAGGCTATTGTTATTCCCATTCGTCAACTAAGAAACTGGGGCCGGGCGCGGTGGCTCACCCCTGTAATCAATCCCAGCACTTTGGGAGGCCGAGGCGGGCGGATCACCTGAGGTCGGGAGTTCGAGACCAGCCTGACCGACATGGAGAAACCCTTTCTCTACTGAAAATACAAAATTAGCCGGGCATGGTGGCGCATGCCTATAATCCCAGCTACTCGGGAGGCTGAGGCAGGAGAATTGCTTGAACCCAGGAGACAGAGGTTGCAGTGAGCCGAGATTGCGCCATTGAACTACAGCCTGGGCAACAAGAGCGAAACTCCGTCTCAAAAAAAAAAGAAAGAAAAGAAAAAGAAACTGAGACAGGGGTGATGTGACTTGCCCAGGGTCACATAGCAAGTAAAGTGGTTGAGGCCACCCGTATAGAATTCTGCTTAGGAACCCAATTTTTGGCCGGGCGTGGTGGCTCAGGCCCGTAAGCCCAACACTTTGGGAGGCTGAGGCAGGAGGATCACTGAAACACAGGAGTTCAAGATCAGCCTAGGCGACAAAGCCAGACCTTTTCTCTACAAAAAAAAAAAAAAAAAAAAGGCTGGGCGTGGGTGGGGTGCGTCTGTGGTCCCAGCTACTTGGGAGGCTGAAGTGGGAGGATCGCTTGAGCTAGAGAGGTTGAGGCTTCAGTGAGCTATGATTGCACCACTGCACTGCTGCCTGGGCTGAGCAAGAGCCTATCTGAAAAAAGGAAAAAAAAAAAGAACTCAATTATTGAAATCGGAAAGACTCTCTCACATTCTCAAGTAAATTATCACCTTTATTGAACCTCATTTTCCAGATCTAAAAACTGAGCAAAATCATAATACCTTTTTTGCATGGATGTTGGGGGAGATTAAATTAGCTAAACCTTGCAGTATTTCTTTTTTATGGTAACTGGCAGCTAGTAAAGGGCTGGATAAATGTTAGCTCTTATCACTTCAAGAAAATTATCGGGAGAACTGAAGGAGCTTGTTGGGATTCAGTTTGAGGTTACCAGTGAAGTTGCTGTTGAAGAAAGCAAAACCAGCAGCCGGGCACTGGCTCACGCCTGTAATCTCAGCACTTTGGGAGGCTGAGGTGGGCAGATCATTTGAGGTCAGGAGTTCAAGACCAGTCTGGCCAAGATGGTGAAACCCCGTCTCTACTGAAAATACAAAAATCAGCTGGATGTGGCGGTGCGCACCTATAGTCCCAGCTACTCGGGAGGCTGAGCAGGAGAATCACTTGAACCCTGGGAAGCAGAGGTCGCAGTGAGCTGAGACTGCACCACTGTACTCCAGCCTGGGTCATAGAGACTGTCTCAAAAAAAAAAAAAAAATCAGGAGTGTAAATTTTGCATATGTTTTTAGAGTGTGGTGCCCAACCATTATCGGGCAGTGCTGGGGACACATTGGTGACATAGAACCCTGGTTTTTTGTTTTTAAAACTTATTTTATTTATTTATTTATTTATTTTTGAGACGGAGTCTTCCTCTGTCGCCCAGGCTGGAGTGCAGTGGCACCATCTCTGCTCACTGCAAGCTCTGCCTTGCCTCCTGGGTTCACGCCATTCTTCTGCCTCAGCCTCCCGAGTAGCTGGGACTACAGGCGCCCACCAGCACGCCCGGCTAATTTTTTGTATATTTAGTACAGAAGGGGTTTAACCATGTTAGCCAGGATGGTGTTGATTTCCTGACCTCGTGATCTGCCCACCTCGGCCTCCAAAAGTGCTGGGATTACAGGCGTGAGCCACAGCGCCCTGCGTTTTTTTTTTTTTTTTTGAGATGAGACGGAGTGTCGCTCTGTTGCCCAGGCTGGAATGCAGTGGTGCGATCTCAGCTCACTGCAACCTCCGCCTCCCAAATTCAAGTGATTCTCTGCCTCAGCCTCCTGAGTAGCTGGGATTCCAAGCACCTGCTACCACGCTTGGCTAATTTTTGTATTTTTAGTAGAGACGGGGTTTCACCATCTTGGCTATGCTGGTCTCGAACTCCTGAACTGTGATCCACCTGCCTCGGCCTCCCAAAGTGCTGGGATTACAGGTGTGAACCACCGCACCCGGCCAGAACCCTGGTTCTTTAGGACAGTGACAGCCCAGAGTAGTCAGGGCCATCAGGCAGGAAGCTTAGGCAGAGTGTTAGAGGGCTGGGATTGGGAACTTAGACAGAGAGATCCATTCAGCTTCCTGGAAAAGGAGACATTTTGGAGAGCCTGCCAGGTAGAGTAAGCAGTATTTATGTTACACTGAGGGAGAAGAGCGTTCTTAACTTGGTCCAGCTTGTTCAGATGTTTAGGGGCAAAAGAGCCTGGCGTATTCTGAGTATTACAAGTAGTTTTGAGGCTTGTAAATCATGGGGAAACTTCCAGTGAGCTGTGCACTGGTGGCTCATGGCTGTGAGGTGTTGGACTTTGCCCTGAGGGTGTTGGGGAGCCAGACTGCTTCCCTGTCCTGGCTGCCTCCCTGGTGGAATATCCTCCCAGCTGTGGAGGGTAAATGCGAATGGGCGAGGGGAGGCTGGAGAGTAGAGAGAGGCCCAGAGTCCCGTGGAATGAGTGAAGTCTGAGCAAGATTCATGGGGATGGAGTATGGAGAGGAAAACCAGAAATGTCACCACCAGGAGAATTTTTGACTAATTGCTTAAAAACAACCTTGACTGCTGTCCCTGCCCCCACCCAGCCTACACATTTTCTTGCTTCTTTCCTAGCCTGGTATCTATTTTACAAGTGGCTTCTGCTTCAGCTTAGCTTTTTTTTTTGAGATGGAATTTCGATTTGTCACCCAGGCTGGAGTGCAGTGGCGCAATCTCTGCTCACTGTAACTTTTGCCTCTCTGGTTCAAGCTATTCTCATGCCTCAGCCTCCCCAGTAGCTGGGATTACAAGCGCCCTCCACCACGCCTAGCTAATTTTTTTTCTTTTCTTTTTTTTTTTTTGGCATTTTTAGTCAAGACAGGGTTTCACCGTCTTGGCCAGGCTGGTCTTGAACTCCTGAACTCACGTGATCTGCCTCAGCCTCCCAAAGTGCTGGAATTATAGGCATGAGTCACCATGCCTGGCCAGTTTTTATGAAGGTTGGAGTCCAGTGGTGAGGTCATGGCTCACTGCAACCTCTGCCTCCAAGGCTAGAGTGATCCTCCCACTTCAGCCTCCCAAGTAGCTATGACCACAAGGCAGGCACCACTATGCCTGGCTAATTTTTGTATCTTTTGTAGAGACAGGGTTTCACCATATTGCCCAGACTGGTCTTGAACTCTTGAGTGCAAAGGATCTGCCCACCTCGGCCTCCCAAAGTGCTGGGATTACAGGTGTGAGCCACCATGCTTGGCCATCTCAGCCATCTTCTTTGCATAAGACATTGGTGCCCTTTGCAGACCTGGGTGGTGAGAGGGAGTCCGTCCTTGTTGAGCTTGAATCTCACTTGCTGTCAAGTGATGCCCTTTGCTGGTGAGATGTGGTGGTACCGGGTTCAGATGGAATACGTGGACTGGGCTCTGCCATACGCTTCCTTGTGCCCTCCAGATTGTTGCCCTGGGCCAGTGAGGAATCCTCTGAGAACCTGTTTCCAGTAAAATTGGGACAGTCATAGTTGCCACCTAATGGGGTTGTTGTGAGGAAGTGACCTCCATAAAGCATTTGATGGGGATGCGATGACTCATGCCTGTAATCCCAGCACTTTGGGGAAGCCAAGGCAGGAGGATCACTGGAGCCCAGGAGTTCAAGACCAACCTGGCCAACATAGGAGACTGTGTCTACAAAAAATAAAAAATTAGCCGTGCGTCGTGCTGCGTGCCTATGGTCCCAGCTCCTTGGGAGGCTGTGGTGGGAAGATTGCTTGAGCCTGGGAGGTCAGGCCTGTAGTAAGCTACCATCATGCCACTGAACTCCACCCTGAGCAGTAGAAGGAGATCCTGTCTTAAAAAAAAAAGGCACTTGATGTTATCTGTAGTCAAATGCTTGCGGCCAGGTGTGGTGGCACACTCCTGTAATCCCAGCACTTCGGGAGGCCAAGGTGGGCTAATTGCTCAAGCTCAGGAGTTCAAGACCAGCCTGGGCAACATAGCAAGACCCTGTCTCTTGCACAAAATCCGGAAATTAGCTGGGCATGGTGGCATACACCTGTGGTCCCAGCTACTCCATAGGCTGAAGTGGGAGGACCGCTTGAGTCCGGGAGGTTGAGGCTACGGTGAGCCATGATCATGCCACTGCACTCCAGCCTGGGTGACAAAGTGAGACCTTGTCACCAAAAAAAAAAAAAAAAAAAAAAAAATTGTGGTGGAGTCTGTGCTAGGCTTGGCATACTGCAGTAAACAAATGGGACAGGCTTATAGCTCCTCAGGCAAGATAGACAAGTTAACGTACCATGACAGGAGGTGGGAAATAGTCATGAAGGAAAAGATGTGGTGGTCAGAGGTGGTAACATTTCCTCTGAGACTGGGAGACTAGAAGGAGGCCACCATGTAAACTTCAGGGGAGGGATGTTCCAGGTAAAGAGAGCAGCCAGTTCAAAGGCCCTGGGGCAAAATTGGTGTGTCAGACCTGGGGGCCAGTGTGGTTGGGAACTCAGGAGGGCGGTGGAATGTGGGCAGGGATGAGGTGGGGGAAATCTGCCAGGGCCACGTCATGCAGGCCCACATCAGGGTGCTGGTGGCAATGAAAAGAATCACTCATTTATCGAGTGTTTACTATGTGCCGGATGCTGTCCTGAGCACTTTGCATGTATGTGCACATGTTCATTATATAGCAGCTCTCTGTAAGCACATCTTACAGAAGAGTAGAAGAGTGTACTTGGCCACTTGAGTGGTTCCTGGCTGCTTCTGTGATTGTTAGGTCTTGAGAGATTATGGACCCAAGGCATTCTGGGTACCCCGTCAATTGGCTGATGGTCTTCTATCTGGGCTGCGCTTCTTCTAAAAAGGGGAGCTCAAAGGTCTTTTTTTCCCCCACTGCAGAGCTAAAAAAGTCCCTGTACGCCATCTTCTCCCAGTTTGGCCAGATCCTGGATATCCTGGTATCACGGAGCCTGAAGATGAGGGGCCAGGCCTTTGTCATCTTCAAGGAGGTCAGCAGCGCCACCAACGCCCTGCGCTCCATGCAGGGTTTCCCTTTCTATGACAAGCCTATGGTGAGCATTGCGGGTACGGAGGCTGTGTGGGTGTGTAAAATGTTATAGGAGACTGGGCGGGCCTGGATTAGAGGAGGGGCTATTACGGTTCATTCGCCAAGGTGAGGCTGGACCAGGCTCCCACTGCATCTTGCCTCATTTAAAAATCTTTTCTTTGGCCAAGCGCGGTGGCTCACGTCTGTAATCCTGGCACTTTTGGAGGCCGAGGCAGGGGGATTACCTGAGCTCAGGAGTTTGCAGCCAGCCTGGGCAACACCGTGAAACCCTGTCTCTACTAAAATACAAAAATTAGCTCGGTGTGGCAGCAGGCACCTGTAGTCCCAGCTACTCCTGTGGCTGAGGAAGGAGAATTGCTTGAACCCGGGAGGCGGAGGTTGCAGTGAGCCAAGATCCTGCCACTGCACTCCAGCCTAGGCAACAGAGTGAGACTCTGTCTCAGAAAAAATAAATAAATAAATAAATAAATAAATAAATAAATAAATAAATAAATTATTTTGAGACAGAATCTTGCTCTGTTGCCCAGGCTGGAGTGCAGTGGTGCAATCTTGGCTCACTGCAACCTCCACCTCCCGGGTTCAAGTGATTCTCCTGCCTCAGCCTCCTGAGTAGCTGGGATTACAGGCACGTGCCACCATACCTGGCTGATTTTTGTATTTTTAGTAGAGACGGGGTTTCGCCATGTTGCCCAGGCTGGTCTCAAACTCCTGAGCTCAAGTGATCTGCCTGCCTCAGCCTCCCAAAGTGCGAGGATTACAGGCGTGAGCTACTGTGCCACACTAAGAATCTTTAACATACCTTCCCCTACTGAATAAGCACCATGAAAGAGGGGTTTTTGTCTATTTTGTTCGTTGCTTTATTCCCAGAGCCTCGAATGGCGCCTGGCATCTGGCAGGTTCTCCTTAAACAGCTAAGTGAATGAGATTGAACCTGGAAGACTGAAGTATTCTTGTGTGACAGGAAATCCCCCTGCACTGCACTCCTCTCCTAGCATTGTCTCCTCGGTCCTTTGGCCTGATGTTTATTGCTGTTCCAGCTTCCCTTAAAAATACCAACAGCCTTTCTACTGAACACTTGCTTACTGTGTGTCAGGTACTGTTCCAAGCACTTTAACTCATTTAGTCCTCACAACAGTCCTTTGAAGTGGGAAGTATCATAATCCCCATTTTTCAGACAAGGAAGTTAAGGCCAAGATATTTCTGTGTTTCTCAGTAAGCTCCTGATAAGGTCCGAATTTTTTTTTTGTTTTTTTTTGTTTTTTGTTTTTTGCTCTGTTGCCTGGGCTGGAGTGCAGTGGTGCCATCTCAGCTCACTGCAACCTTTGCCTCCTGGGTTCAAGCGATTCTTCTGCCTCAGCCTCTTGAGTAGCTGGGACTACAGGTGCGCACCACCATGCCCAGCTAATTTTTGTATTTTTGGTAGAAATGGGGTTTCCTGGCCAGGCGCAGTGGCTCGTGCCTGTAATCCCAGCACTTTCGGAGGCCGAGGTGGGTGGATCACCTGAGGTCAGGAGTTCGAGACCAGCCTGGCCAACATGGTGAAACCTTGTCTCTACTAAAAGCACAAAAATTAGCCGGGCATGGTGGTGGGCGCCTGTAATCCCAGCTAGTAGGGAGGCTGAGGCAGAATTGCTTGAACCCGGGAGGCAGAGGTTGCAGTCAGCTGAGATCTCATCACTGCACTCTAGCCTGGGTGACAGAGCAAGACAATGTCTCAAAAAAAAAAAAAAAAAGAAAAGAAACAAAGAAATGGGGTTTTGCCATGTTGGCCAAGCTGGTCTCCACCTCCTGGCCTCAAGTGATCTGCTCGCTTTAGCCTCCCAAAGGGCTGGGATTACAGGCATGAGCCGCAGCACCTGGCCCCTGATAAAGGTCCAATTTTGAATCTTGGCAACTGGGCTCTGAATCCACGCTCTTAACCCGTTCTGCTCTCTGTTTGGTAGCGTATCCAGTATGCCAAGACCGACTCAGATATCATTGCCAAGATGAAAGGCACCTTCGTGGAGCGGGACCGCAAGCGGGAGAAGAGGAAGCCCAAGAGCCAGGAGACCCCGGCCACCAAGAAGGCTGTGCAAGGCGGGGGAGCCGCCCCCGTGGTGGGGGCTGTCCAGGGGCCTGTCCCGGTAAGCCAGGTCCCGGAGACCAACCCTCCCACTGCCAGACCTTCCTCAGCCACATGGACTGGCTTTGGGACAGGGTGGGGAGAGTTCTCCCCTTGGGGCTTCAGACCCCTCCTTTCCATTTCTTTATAGAGATGTGTTTCTGTCTCTCTTTTGGGGGTATTGAGCACCTAGATGATGCTATCTCTTTTCGAAACTCTTGTTCCCTCCTTGTGACTGTTTCTCAAGGTCTTTCTTCATGGCTGTGACTTGGTTTCGCTCTCTCCGTGGCCTTGATTTTGTCGCCTGTGTCTTGTAACTCATTGTGCATGTAGAAAATCCAAGTGTCTACTAAGCAACTGTTAGGATTAATAAGTGAACTTAAATTTAGAAAGATCGCTGGATATAAAGGCAATATGGAAAAAATTAGTTTTATTTATTTATTCATATTATGTTTTGAGACAGGGTCTCACTGTCACCCAGGTTGGAGTGCAGTGGTGCCATCACAGCTCACTACAACCTCCGCCTCCCAGGCTCAAGTGATACGCCTCAGCCTCCTTAGCAGCTGGAACTGCCAGTCCGTGCCACTCCACCCAGCTAACTTTTGCATTTTTTGTAGAGACGGGGCTTAGCCATATCACCCAGGCTAGTCTCAAACTCACTGTCTCAGCCTCCCAAAGTGCTAGGATTACATGCATGAGCCACCATGGCTGGCCCCCAGTTTTATTTTTATATGCCAGTAACAGACCAGTAGACTTCACATTGAAAAGTAGCACTGAGGGGTAAATCCAACAAAAGGTTTGCAGAACGACTACACTGAAATCACAGAATGTAGCTGGGAGAAATCAGAGACTCAGCAATGGATAGGAAGACTCAGTATTGTCAAGAGGTCAGTTCCATCCAAATTAATTGAAGATTCAACGTGATTGCAATCAAAATCCCACCAGGAATTTCGGTAAACACTGGACACTGATTGGCTCTTTCTAAATGTGTGGAAAGACAAGGCCAAGCCAGGCGAGGAGAATAAAGCACCAGGACCTGCATGACCAGGGGAAGCTCCAGCAACCAGGCCAGGCCCAATGGCTCATGCCTGTAATCCCAGCACTTTGGGAGGCCAAGATAGGAGGATTGCTTTAGGTCGGGAGTTCAAGACCAGCCTCTATAAAATAGCAAGACCTCATCTCTACAAAAAATAAAATAGAAAACTGGGCGTGGTGACTCATTCCTGTAGTCCCAGCTGCTCAGGAGGCTGAGCTGGGAGGATCGCTTGAGAACTGGAGGTCAAGGCTGCAGTGAACAGTGGTTTTGTCACTGCACTCCAGCCTGGGTAACAGAGTGAGACCTTGTCTCTTTTTTGTTTTGTTTTGTTTTTTTTCGAGAGGGAGTCTCAGTCAATCTGTCTCCCCAGGCTGGAATGCAGTCATGCAATCTCGGCTCACTGCAACCTCTGCCTCTCAAGTTCAAGTGATCTTCTGCCTCAGCCTCCCAAGTAGCTGGATCACAGGCACATGCCACCACGTCCATGTGCAAAAAAAAAAAAAAAAAAAAAAAACTGCAGTAACCAACCAGGATGATATACAGTTGGTAGAAGTGTAGGAAGACAGACCAAGGGGACAGGATGAAGAGTCTAGGCACAGCCACACTTGTATAATTACTTGATGTGTGATCGAGGTACCACTGCACTTCACTGAGGAAAGGACTTTTTTTCCCCTAGTTCATGATGCGGGGCAGTTGGGTATCTGCAAGGGGAAAAAATTAGCCCTACCTCATACTATATGCAAAATATAACTTGAAGTGAATTGCAGATCTAAATGTGACAACTCACAAAATATAGTTTCTTTTCTCTTTTCTTTTTTTTTTTTTTTTTTTTTTTTTTTTGAGACAGAGTCTCGCTCTGTAGTCCAGGCTGGAGTGCAGTGGTGTGATCTCAGCTCTCTGCAACCTGCGCTTCCTGGGTTCAAGCGAATCTCCTGCCCCTGCCTCCCGAGTATCTGGGACTACAGGCATGTGCCACCACACCCAGCTAATTTTTGTATTTTTAGTAGAGATGGGGTTTCACCATGTTGGCCAGGCTGGTCTCGAACTCCTGACCTCAAGTGATCCGCCCTCCTCACCCTCCCGAAGTGCTGGGATTACAAGCGTGAGCCACTGCACCCGGCCCTCACACAATAAAGTTTCTAGAAGAAAACAGGAAAATGTCTAAATGACCTTGGTGAGGGCATGAAAAGTGGAAACATCCTGTTTTCCAAACAGGATACAAAAAGCACCGAGTACAAAAGAAAAGATGGATGAACCAGGCCCACTCCTTAGTGGGCCTCCGTGTCTCTCTGGCTTTCATGAGTCTCATGGCTCTGACTGGGTCATGCTCTATTCAGTGCCACTCACACTTTCTCCAAGTTGGTGATGGTGTCTGGATTACTGTGGGCTCCTGTTAACCTCTCTCCTCTTCCCTGCACCTAGTTTTCTGTCCACTTTTGACTTCAGATTGTGATTCCAGCCCCTGAGTGTGCTGCCTGCCATCTGTTGTCTTCCCTCTTCCCCTTGCTGCCACGCGTTTTGTTCTGCACCTGCCCTGAGTGTCCCTTTCCATCACTGCCCTCCTTTGTTTTTGTTTTTTGAGACAGAGACTTACTCTGTTGCCCAGGCTGGAGTGCAATGGTGTGATCTCGGCTCACTCCAACCTTCTCTTGCCGGGTTCAAGTGATTCTCCTGCCTCAGCTGCTCTAGTAGCCGGGATTACAGGTGCCCACCACCACGCCTGGCTAATATTTGTATTTTTGGTAGGGGCGGGGTTTCACCATGTTGCCCAGGCTGGTCTCAAACTCCTAACCTCAGGCGATCCGCCTGCCTCGGCCTCCCAAAGTGTTAGGATTATAGGCGTGAGCCACTGTGCCCGGCCTACCACACATTTCTTTCTGCACCTGCCCTGACTGTCCCTTTCCATCTCTTCCCCTCCTTTGATTTTGTTTAAGAGACAGGGTCTTGCTCTGCCTCCCAGGCTGGAGTGCTGTGGCACAATCAGAGCTCACTGCATGCAGTCTTGACCTCCTGTGCTCAAGTGATCCTCCTACCTCAGCCTCACAAATAGCATTTAACTCTTTCTGATTTAATGTCCCACTAGACCCTGGGTTTGTTTTGCTCTGTCGGGCCCTCTTTGGGTTCCTTTTGCGCCTCTTTCTGGGTGTTTTTCCTTACATCTCTCACCCGCTAGGTTTCCTCTCATGGCCTCTTCTCTGCCTCCTGGGGCTGCTGTAACCACGCACTCTCCTCCCTCTCTCCACAGGGCATGCCGCCGATGACTCAGGCGCCCCGCATTATGCACCACATGCCGGGCCAGCCGCCCTACATGCCGCCCCCTGGTATGATCCCCCCGCCAGGCCTTGCACCTGGCCAGATCCCACCAGGGGCCATGCCCCCGCAGCAGCTTATGCCAGGACAGATGCCCCCTGCCCAGCCTGTGAGTATCTAGTCCCGCCCACCAGGTCTCATATAAATAGTGAGAATACAGGACTAGAAAGGGACCAGTTGGGGGGCTGCTGTAGGTTGGGTGGTCTGGGCAGGCCCCCTGAGGAGGTGGTACTGAATGAGGAAGTAGCAGTGGGGGTGGGCCCTGGGCAGAGGAATTGGCATGCTGGTTGGAGGGTACGGAAGGTTAGGGTAGGCTGGAGTGGTGCCAGCACCTAGATTGATTCCATGAGCTATTGAGTGCCTCCTTATGTGCCAGGCCCCGTTCTGCACTGTAGGGCTGCAGCAGGGACTGAGATAGAAACCTCTGCTGTCCTGTGGCCTATAGTCTGTAGGGACAAAGAGGTGGGAGGCAGACAGGCAACAGACAACAATATGTGGTATGTTGGGTGGAAGTACCAGAGTGAATTCAAGCAGGGTGAGGGATGGAGGAAGTGGCAGTACTATGGGTCTCCCACTGGACTCAGGGCTCTTGTGCTCACCGACTCCCCTACACCCCCGCAGCTTTCTGAGAATCCACCAAATCACATCTTGTTCCTCACCAACCTGCCAGAGGAGACCAACGAGCTCATGCTGTCCATGCTTTTCAATCAGTAAGTGGGGCCTGTGGCTGGGTGGTCCCTGGAGCGTGATGGCCAGGAGGCATCTCCATGGAAGCAGGCCTCAGAACTCTGCCAGCAGAGCTCTGAGCCAAGTAGGGCTTTGCAGAAGGGACAGCGACCAAAGATGTGAAAGGAGGAGGCTGTGGCTGGGCCCATGGCCTGTGGGGAACATGGGGATGAGGCTGGAAAGGTCTCCATGGCCAGGGCTTGCCGGCTTTTTTCAGCCTTGTTTGAGGGCTGAGGGAGTCCAGGCTCTGGGCCTCATTTTCCCAGCCCCTAAAATGGGGGCATGCAAGGCAAGGTATGTGTAAAACTGCATCGAGATGTCCTTGAACATTGGCTAAGACTGGCAGAAGTCAGCGTGCTCAAAAACAGCAAGTGTGGGAGATGGGGATGCGTGAAACTCTTGTGCCTGGCGTCAGGGTGGAGGCCGGTGCAGCCGATGTGTAGAGGGGCTGTTCACCATTGTTGAGTGAAGTCGTGGGTGTGGGTGAGTTCATCTGGTGGTTCTGTTTCAGGGGCTGTGAGTGGGGCATTCGTCAGTGTTTGTGGTGGGGAGTTGGAGGCTGTCTGGGAGAAGGGATGGCTACATGCAGCATCTCACCATGCTGCACTGCGTGGCACTTAGAAGAACAGAAAGCACAACTTTATAATAGTGCCGAGAGAAGATTGTGAGAACCTGAAAAATACAGAAAAACAATACCACATGTGCAGCCTGTCCACAAAGCTGTATATTTTGTGAGAATGCCGATGGAAAAAAGGATACCTAGTAAACATGAGGATGGCTGCTTAATGGAGAAAGAAGTATGCAATGAGAAGAGGGAAATTAGAGAAACAGCATATCAGAAAAGTGAGGGTAAGGCCGGGTGCGGTGGCTCACGCCTAAAATCCCAGTATGTTGGGAGGCTGAGGCAGGTGGATCACTTGAGGTCAGGAGTTCGAGGCCAATGTGGGCAACTTGGTGAAACCCCTTCTCTCCTAAAAATACAAGAATAAAAATGGAAAAAGTGAGGGTATTGGTTATTTTTTTGGTGTGGCGGGTGGGTTATGATTTAGGAAGGGCCCAGGAGACTGCAGTGTACTGTTTCTTGATTTAGGTTGCAGTTGCATGGGTGTTTGTGTTTAAATTTTTCATTAAATGCTATGTTTACATTAGAGTTTTTCAACTTAGTACTATCTGCATTTTGGGCTGGATAATTCTGAGTAATGGGGCCCTGCCCTGTGCATTGGAGGCTATTTGGCATCATTTCTGGCCTCTGTCCACTTGATGCCGTTACGTTAGGGGGAAATGCTGAGTCCCTGAGGTCTGTCGTTCTCTTTCAGGTTCCCTGGCTTCAAGGAGGTCCGTCTGGTACCCGGGCGGCATGACATCGCCTTCGTGGAGTTTGACAATGAGGTACAGGCAGGGGCAGCTCGCGATGCCCTGCAGGGCTTTAAGATCACGCAGAACAACGCCATGAAGATCTCCTTTGCCAAGAAGTAGCACCTTTTCCCCCCATGCCTGCCCCTTCCCCCGTTCTGGGGCCACCCCTTTCCCCCTTGGCTCAGCCCCCTGAAGGTAAGTCCCCCCTTGGGGGCCTTCTTGGAGCCGTGTGTGAGTGAGTGGTCGCCACACAGCATTGTACCCAGAGTCTGTCCCCAGACATTGCACCTGGCGCTGTTAGGCCGGAATTAAAGTGGTTTTTTGAGGTTTGGTTTTTCACAATCATTTGTCTGTCTGATTTTCTTGCTCTTCATGGTTCCTTTCCCTCCACCTCAGCAGCACATCCTGGGTTTTTGGACCTCTTGGCATTTTGAGGTTTGCAACCTTGGGGAAACATAGGATAGTGTAGTAATATTGTTCAAACTCAGGTTACAATTACTACTTTGGCAGTTTTGTATGTTGTCCCAATTCACAGCAGGAAATGGAATCCTGGGTCAGGAAATGGAAAGTCAGGGCTGCCACGTACAGTTAGGCAGGATGGGTACTGCACAGGAATGGCACCTTTTAAGGGCACACCATTCACTTTGTAGGCTTACATGTTTATGCCACCACTTTTCTAACAGATGACAAGAGTGTTGAGGAAGAGGTGTTTCTTCACCTTTTTTTACTCTTCACAAAAGTGCAGCCTGTTGTAGCAATGGCCCCAGAGAAACCACAGTAGGTAGTTCAAACAGAAAGGAATTTAATACAGGAAACTTGGTGCTGCTGAAATCATGGGGAGTGTGGGTGGTAGGAGTGGCGGTCTGGGTTTGAGACTCTTGAGTTCGAGTTTGCAGCCCCTGAATGAGCTCCTAGCTAGAGTTCAGCGGGATGCCACTCTGGCTTCCGGCAGTGCCTGGACTCATTTGGTCACTCCTGGGAAGCTACTGACTTGATGCTGGTATGAGGGGTGTGGCCACCTCACACACAGGTGATCTACTTTCCTGGCCAGTGGCCAGCCAGGAGCTTCAGGCAGGTGCCTGACCCCAATTCCCCTGCAGTGTCTAGCTGCAGGGAAGTCTAGGATATGTGACTTCTGGCTGTACAGCCACAAACGCAGCTGCAGCTCTGGATTAGAAAGGGAGATTGGGCAGGGTGGCTCACACCTATAATCCCAGCACCTTGGGAGGCCGAGGTGGGCAGATCACGAGGTCAGGAATTCCAAACCAGCCTGACCAACATGGTGAAACCCCGTCTCTATTAAAAATACAAAAAAAATTAGCCGGGCATGGGGGTGCGTGCCTGTAATCCCAACTACTCAGGAGGCTGAGACAGGAGAATTGCTTGATCCCAGGACGGGGAGGCTGCAGTGAGCCAAGATTGAGCCACTCCACTCCAGCCTGGGCCACAGAGCGAGACTCAAAAAAAAAAAAAGGTTGAGTCAGGCGTGGTGTCTCACACCTGTAATCCCAGCACTTTCGGAGGCCGAGGCGGGCGCATCACCAGCGGCCAGGAGTTCAAGACAAGCCTGGCCAACATGGAGAAACCCCATCTCTACTAAAAATACAAAATTAGCCAGGCGTGGTGGTGTGCTCCTGTAATCTCAGCTACTTAGGAGGCTGAGGCAGAAGAATCATTTGAACCCAGGAGGCGGAGGTTGCAGTGAGTCAAGATCGTGCCATTGCACTCCAGCCTGGGTGACAGTGAGACTCCGTCTCAAAGAAAAAAGGAAGGGAGATTGGTTGGGGGGACCATCCTTAGGAGTTTGTCACATCCCTGTCCTGGGGAATTTTAAATTGACCAAAAATAATATGCACATGGCCCGGTGCTGTGACTCACACTTATAATCCTAGCACTTTGGGAGGCCGAGGTGGACAGGTTGTCTCAGCTCAGGTTCAAGACCAGCCTGGGCAACATGGTGAAACCCCATCTCTATTAAAAATACAATGAATTGGCCAGGTGTGGTGGTTCATTCCTGTAATCCCAGCACTTTGGGAGGCCGAGGTGGGTGGCTCACCTGAGGTCGGGAGTTTAAGACCAGCCTGGCCAACATGGTGAAACCCCGTTTCTACAAAAATACAAAAATCAACCAGGCACGGGTGGCGGGTGCCAATCCCAGCTACTCGTGAGGCTGAGGAGGGAGAATCGCTTGAACCCGGGAGGTGGAGATTGCAGTGAGCCAAGATCACGCCATTGCACCCTGGCCTGGGCAACAGCAAGAATCTGTCTCAAAAAAAAAAAAATTAGCTGGGCATGGTGGTACACACTTGTCCCAGCTACTTGGGAGGCTGAGGCATAAGAATTGCTTGAACTTGGGAGGCAGAGGTTGCAGTGAGCCGAGATTGCACCACTGCACTCCAGCCTGGATGACAAAAAGAGTGAGACTCCATTTCAAAAAAAAAAAAAAGTGTGTGTGTGTGTATACATATATATATATATATATGCGCATGCGCATATTACTTAAGACCCTTTCTCACACCAGGTACATGGAAAAAGGCAACCTTTTGGCAAAAAGTAGATCTACCACTAAATACAGTAGGCCAGGTGCGGTGGCTCACGCCTGTAATCCCACCACTCTGGGAGCCAAGGTGGGCAGATGACGAGGTCAGGAGATCGAGACCATCCTGGCCAACATGGTGAAACCCTGTCTCTACTAAAAATACAAAAATTAGTTGGGTGTGGAGGCGCGTGCCTGTAACCCCAGCTACTTGGGAGGCTGAGGCACAAGAATCGCTTGAACATGGGAGGCGGAGGTTGCAGTGAGCCGAGACTGCACCACTGCAATCAATCAGCCTGGTGACAGCGAGACTCTGTCTCAAAATAAATACATACATACATGAATACAGTAAAACATACTAAATTTTTCCTTGTTTTTTGAGATGGAGTCTTGCTCTGTTGCCCAGGCTGGAGTGCAGTGGCATGATCTGAACTCACTGCAACCTCCGCCTCCCAGGTTCACGCGATTCTCCTGCCTCAGCCTCCTGAGTAGCTGGGACTCCAGGCACCCGTCACCATGCCTGGCTAATTTTTTTTTTTTTTTTTTTTTGAGGCGGGGTTTTGCTCGTCACCCAGGCTGGAGTGTAGTGGCGCGATTTCTGCTCACTGCAATCTCTGCGTCCCGATTCTCCTGCCTCAGCCTCCTGAGTAGCTGGGATTACAAGTGCATGCCACCACACCTGGCTAATTTTTGTATTTTTAGTAGAGACAGGGTTTCACCATATTGGCCAAGCTGGTCTCGAACTCCTGACCTGATGATCTGCCTGCCTTGGCCTCCAAAAGTGCTCGGATTACGGGTGTGAGCCACCGCGCCCGGGCTTTTTTTTTTTCTTTTTTGAGACAGAGCCTCACTCTGTCACCCAGGCTGGAGTGCAATGGCGTGATCTTGGCTCACTGCAACCTCTGCCTCCTGGGTTCAAGCAATTCTCCTGCCTCAGCCTCCTGAGTAGCTGGGACTACAGGCACCCGCCACCATGCCCGGTTAATTTTTGCATTTTTATTAGAGACGGGGTTTCACCAAGTTGACCAGGCTGGTCTCAAACTCCTGACCTCAAATGATTCACCCACCTCGGCCTCCCAAAGTGCTGGGATTACAGGCGTGAGCCACTGTGCCTGGCTAAACATACTAAATTCTTATTTTCCTGCCAAGGCTCTAAGCCCAATCCTGCTCATGCCCTGCTCTCCCTGTTCACGAGGAATGTCAGTATTAGAAGCAGTGAAGATACAGGGCACCCCATGCAGACCTCCTCCACTTGTGATGGGAAAGATGGGAACGAGAGGAATTGCCCTCTGCAGTAAATGACGTTTATTGCTGACAGGCAAGGGGAAACATCTCGCCCACCATACTGGCAACCACAGGCCTACTGGCTATTAAGTATGTGGGTTCCGTGGTCAGCTGGTCCTGGTTTCTGCTTTCTGGGGACTTCCTAGCTGTTAGCCCATGGGCAGTTGATGTCCCCAGTCTGAGTTTTGTTTACTTCCTGTGTAAAGAGTAGTCCCTCTATATTAATACCATGATGATGTTTGTACTCATTACCCATCCCCCAGCACACACTCTCTGCCTTTCAGTCACTTAGCAAGCACTCAATAAGTTCAGCAAATATTTGCTGGGTACCTATTGTGTGCTGCATACTTTTGCAGGGATAAGGTATGCAGTGATTAATAAAATAGACAATTTCCAGTATTGTGTTGTGATGAAAACAAAACTGATGTGGTGGGGCCAGCATACTGAGAGGCTGAGGTGGGAGGGTCGCTTGAGGCAAGGAGACCAACCTGGGCAACAAAGTGAGACCTCATCTCTACAAAAAAAAAAAAAAAAATTAAAAATTAGCCATGAGTGGTGGCATGCTAGTTGGGAGCCTGACCCAGGGGGTTCACTGGAGCCCAGTTCAAGGCTGCAGGGAGCTATGATGGTGCCACTGCACTCCAGCCTGGGTGACAGAGTGAGACCCCATCTCCAAACAAAAAACAACCTAGGCTGGGCCGGGCACAGGGGCTCACACCTGTAATCCCAGCGCTTTGGGAAGCTGAGGTGGGTGGAACACTTCAGATCAAGAGTACGAGACCATCCTGGCCAACATGCTGAAACACTCTCTCTACTAAAAATACAACAACAGCCGGGCGCAGTGGCTCATGCCTGTAATCCCAGCACTTTGGGAAGCCGAGGTGGGCGGATCACGAGGTCAGGAGATCGAGACCATCCTGACTAACCCGGTGAAACCCCGTCTCTACTAAAAATACAAAAAAATTAGCCGGGTGTGGTGGCGGGCGCCTGTAGCCCCAGCTACTTGGGAGGCTGAGGCAGGAGAATGGCGTGAGCCATTCGGGAGGTGGAGCTGGCTGTGAGCCGAGATCGTGCCACTGCACTCCAAAATCCAGCCTGGGCGACAGAGCAAGACTCTGTATCAAAAAAACAAACAAACAAAACAAAACAACAACAACAAAATTAGTTAGACGTGGTGGTGCGTGCTTGTAATCCTAGCTACTTGGGAGGCTGAGGCAGGAGAATCACTTGAACCTGGAGGTGGAGGTTGCAGTGAGATGGAGGTGCAGTGGCACTGCACACTCCAGCCTGGGTGACAGAGCAAGACTCCAAAAAAAAAAAAAAAATCCTGATGTGAAGCGGGTGATGGGGTTGGGAACAGTAATGAGTGGTCCAGAAAACCCTTCTGAGAAGGTGCATTTGAGCTGAGCTCATGGTGCTTGGTGTTGGGTTTGTAGACATGGCACAGACCTAGTCTTCATCCCTGACAAACTCTTCCCTGGCCCCAAGCCTGTGTGTGTCCATCCTCTTCTAAAAAAAGCTTGGACTTGCCAGTCTAGAGGTGAGGGTCCCGGGGAGCAACGTGGACCCTCTGGAGAAGGACGCTTAGCCTGTGGATCTCTGAAGCACACTTTGGAGGTGAGAGATGAAAAAAAAGAGTCCGGGCACGGTGGCTCACCTCTGTAATCCCAGCATTTTGGGAGGCTGAGGTGGGCAGATCACTTGAGGTCAGGAGATCGACACCAGCGTGGTGAATATGGTGAAACCCGTCGCTACTAAATATACAAAAATTAGCCAGGCATGGTGGCACGTGCCTGTAGTCTCAGCTACCTGGAGTCTGAAGCAGAATTGCTTGAACCCGGGAGGCGGAGGTTGCAGTAAGCCGAGATCACGCCACTGCACTCCAGCCTGGGTGACAGAGTGAGATTCTGTCTCGAAATTTTAGAAAATTAAAAAAAAAATGCTTCTCAGTGGCCCTGCTCCTGTGGCTACAATATGGAGGGAGAGTACAAACGGTGGGTACAAAGACTGGCCTCTGTCTTGCTGTTGGGAAATCCAGCTGCCACGTTGTGAGCTTGTGTCTGGAATTGGTTCCTTCTGGTGGGTTCTTGGCCTCGCTGACTTCAAGAATGAAGCCATGCACCCTCGCAGTGAGTGTCACAGTTCTTAAAGATGGTGTGCCTGGAGTTTGTTCTTTCAGATGTTCAGATGTATCTGGAGTTTCTTCCTTCTGGTGGGTTTGTAGTCTATGCTGAGTTCAGGAGTGAAGCCGCAGACCTTCGCGGTGAGTGTTACAGCTCATAAAGGTAATGTGGACCTATAGAATGTGCAACAGCAAAATTTATTGCAAAGAGCAAAAGAACAAGGCTTCCACGGCATGGAAGGCGCCCTGAGCCAGTAGCAGCTGCTGGCTAGGGTGGCCTGCTTTTATTTCCTTATTTGGTCCCACCCACATCCTGCTGATTGATCCGTTTTACAGATAGCTGATTGGTCCATTTTACAGAGTGCTGATTGGTCCGTTTTTACAGAGAGCTGATTGGTGCGTTTACAAATCTTTACCTAGACACAGAGTGCTGATTGGTGTGCTTACAATCCTTTAGCTAGACACAGAGCGCTGATTGGTGCATTTACAATCCTTTAGCTAGACAGAAAAGTTCTCCAAGTCCCCTACCTGATTAGCTAGACACAGAGCACTGATTGGTGTGTTTACAAACCTTTAGCTAGACACAGAGTGCTGATTGGTGCATTTACAATCCTTTAGGTAGACAGAAAAGTTCTCCAAGTCCTCACTGGCCCAGAGGCCCAGCCCTCTTCACCTCTCAAGCTGTCTGTAGAGGTCCACGTGTCAAGAAAACTGAGGACAGAGGCCCTCAGTCCAGTTCCCACAAGCAACTGCATCTCCCCAACAGCTGCCTGAATGAGTTTGGAAGCAGTCCTCCCACCATTCAGCCTTCAGATGAAACTGCACCCCTGGCTGACAGGCTGATTGCAGCCTTATAGCAGACCTTGAGCCTGAGACATTTGACCCACAGAAAAGGTGATAATTTTGGTCTTTTTTTTTCTAAACAGGTTCTTGCTCTAGAGTGCAGTGGCACGATCATGGCTTACTGCGGCCTCTACATCCTGGGTTCAAGTGGTCCTCCCACCTCAACCTCCTGAGTGGCTGGGACTACAGATTTGTACCACCATGCACAGCTAGTTTTTCTCTTTTTTTCTTCTTTTTGTAGGTACAAGGGTCTCCCTGTGTTACTTAGGCTGGTCTCAAATTCTTAGGCTCTAGCAATCCTCCTGTCTCAGCCTCCCAAAGTGTTGGGATTACAGGCATGAGCCACCGCACTGGGGCAATGTTGGTCTTAGGCTAATTATGCAGCAGGAGATACATGCACTGTGCTTTGGGAATTGAAGTCACTTCTATTTCTTTGTGGCTTCATCAGTAATATGGGGCAGGGGGCACGGTTCCCACAGCTGATTCTTGAGTGTTCTTTCTGAGTATCCTTAATACTTCACACACTATCATATATCTGAACTTTGTTCATTGATTATCTCCCCTTTAATTTTCATTCCTTGATGAATCTCCAGGGTCTGGATCAAGGCCTAGGATATTTTATGTACTCATGAAATCTTCAATGAATGAAGAAATGATTTTTTTTTTTTTGAGACAGAGTCTCACTCTGTCACCCAGGCTGGAGTGCAGTGGCATGATCTTGGCTCATTGCAACCTCCACCTCCCAGGTTCAAGCAATTCTCCTGCCTCAGCCTCCTGAGTAGCTGGGACTACAGGCATGCGCCACATACCTGGCTCATTTTTGTATTTTTCAGTAGTGACAGGGTTTCACCATATTGGCCAGGCTGGTCTTGAACTCCTGACCTCAGGTGATCCACCCACCTCAGCCTCCCAAAGTGCTGGGATTACAGGTGTGAGCCACTGCATCCGGCGGATTTTTTTTTTTTTTTTTTTGAGACACGGTCTCACTCTCTCGTTCAGGCTGGAGTGCAGTGGCGTGATCTTGGCTCACTGCAGCCTCCACCTCCCAGTTTCAAGCGATTCTGGTTCGGCCTCCCAAGTAGCTGGGACTATAGGTGTGTGCCACCATGCCTGTCTAATTTTTGTATTTTCACCATGTTGGCCAGGCTGGTCTCAAAACTCCTGACCTCAAGTGAGCCGCCTGCCTCAGCCTCCCAAAGTGCTGGGATTACAAGAGTGAGCCACCATGTCTGGCCTGAATGAAGAAATAATTTTTTAAAGAGTGTTTTAAAGTGGGGCCGGGTGCGGTGGCTCACACCTGTAATCCCCACACTTTTGGAGGCCAAGGCGGGTGGGTCACTTGAGGTCAGGAGTTTGACACCAGCCTGACCAACATGGTGAAACCCCATCTCTACTAAAAATACAAAATTAGCTGGGCATGGTGGCGCATGCCTGTAATCCCAGCTACTCGGGAGGCTGAGGCAGGAGAATCACTTGAACCCGGGAGGGGGAGGTCACAGTGAGCTAAGATCGTGCCATTGCACTCCAGCCTGGGTGACAAGAGCGAAACAATGTCTCAAAAAAAAAAAAAAAAAAGAAAAAGAAATTGCATTTCAAAGCCAGGTGCAGTGGCTCACACTTATAGTCACAGCTACTTAGGAGGCTGCGGTGGGAGAATAGCTTGAGCCCAGTCGTTCAAGGCTGAGTGAGCTGTGATTGTGGCACTGCACTCTAGTCTGGGTGACAGATTGAGACCCTGTCTGTAAAAAAAAAAAAATCTTTCAGGCCAGGCGCGGTGACTCACTCCTGTAATCCCAGCACTTTGGAACGCCGAGGCGGGTGGATCACCTGAGGTGGGGAGTTCGAGACCAGCCTGGCCAACATGGACAAACCCTGTCTCTACTAAAAATACAAAAATAGCCGGGCATGGTGGCGCATGCCTGTAATCCCAGCTACTCGGGAGGCTGAGGCAGGAGAATTGCTTGAACCCGGAAGGTGGAGGTTGCAGTGAGCCGAGATTGTACCACTGCAATATGAGACTCCATCTCAAAGAAAAAAAAGAAAAAAAAAAAAGATAGCATAGCAATGGCTGTGGGCCTGGATATAAGTCTTAGCCTCTCCACTTCTCCACTTCCTGGCTCTGTAAGCCTTAGACAAGTTCCTTAACTCCACACTTCCATTTCCATGTAACAAGGGGTTATAGGCCAGGCATTGGTGGCTCATGCCTGTAATCCCAGTGCTTTGGGAGGCCAAGGCGGGAGGATCACTTGGGGACATGAGTTCAAGACCAGCCCAGGCAGCACAGTAAGACATTGGCTCTAGAAAAATAAAAATAAAAGAAATCATCCAAGAATGGTGACTTGCCTACTATTCTACTCGAGAGGCTGAGAGGGGAGGATTTCTTGAGCCCAGGAGTTTGAGGATGCAGTGAGCTATAATCACATCACTGTACTTCAGCCTGAGCAACAGCAAGATCCTGTCTCAAAAAATTAAATTAGGCTGGGCTTGGTGGCTCATGCCTGTAATCCCAGCACTTTGGAAGGCCATGGTGGGCAGATTGCTTGAGCCCAGGAGTTTGAGATGAGGCTGGGCAACATGACGAAACCCCGGCTCTACCAAAAAATACAAAAAATTAACTGGGCATAATGGTACATGTCTGTGGTCCCAGCTACTCGGTAGGCTGAGGTGGGAGGAATGCTTGAGCCCAGGAAATAGGGGCTACAGTGAACCAGGATCATGCCACTGTACTCCAACCTGGGCAACAGAGCAAGACTCTACCTCAAAATAATTATTTAAAAAAATGGATTAATTGGGCATAGGTGGCTTGTGCCTGTAGTCCCAGTTACTCAGGAGACTGAGGTGGGAGGATTGCCTGAGTCTAGGAGGTTGAGGCTGCAGTGAGCCGGGGTGGCACCATTGCACTCCACCTGGGTAACAGGGTGAGACCCTGTCTCAAAAAAGAAAAAAAAGGGAGGGGTTGTAATCACTCCTCCTGACATGATACAGAGTATCCATTTGAGTTCATAACATAAATATGTACTTGGTGAATGCTCTATAACTATTGGCTTTTTTATTGTCCCCATTTTACATATAAGGAAGCTGAGGCTTTGTGAGGAGAAATAGCTTAGCCCAGGTCATCCAGTGGGAAGCGTCTGGTGCAGAGGAATAGTGATCATGGTGGGACTTTGCCTAGCCTAAGGTTCAGCATACAATATTCAGTCAGTACTCAAGGGCTGGGCTGTTTCTGGTAATCAAAGGGCTGCCTTGTTCTCCTGCCCCACAGCACAGGAAATTCCAAGGTGGTTTTCTTTACAGGCTCCTCCGCTTCTGTGGCCAGAGGGAACAGCGGAGGAGCCCAGGTACCTAAGCCAACTCAAGAGAAGATGGAATTGAATATTTCAACCACCTTATCTAGGCCTCTGTGATTGTTGAGGAGGGGGCTGTCACTGGGAAAGTTGTGAGCTGCTTTGGACCTTATCTGGGAATTTCCTTGGGCTTACAGCCTTTACCCTATCCTTGAAATGGTTCTGGTTGTATAGCAACTTCTAGGTGGTGTGGGCGAAGTTTGGGACTGGTTTAGGGCGGGGACAAGACCAAGAACACAAGTTTCCTTGTACTACGGGAGAGAGGGAGGGGAGGAAATTGGAGACCCCAGCACCCCCTTGCTCACTCTCTTGCTCACAGTCCACGATGGCCCGGTCCCTGGTGTGCCTTGGTGTCATCATCTTGCTGTCTGCCTTCTCCGGACCTGGTGTCAGGGGTGGCCCTATGCCCAAGCTGGCTGACCGGAAGCTGTGTGCGGACCAGGAGTGCAGCCGTAAGAATGGGGAGGGGAGAATTGGGGGCTTGGGCGTTAGCCTGTGTGGAGGGTGCTGCATTCCCTTCTATTCCTTCCCTAGACCCTATCTCCATGGCTGTGGCCCTTCAGGACTACATGGCCCCCGACTGCCGATTCCTGACCATTCACCGGGGCCAAGTGGTGTATGTCTTCTCCAAGCTGAAGGGCCGTGGGCGGCTTTTCTGGGGAGGCAGCGTGAGTCTTGGGAGAGTGAAAGAGGGAAGGGTACAGAGCTGGGGTAGACTCATTATCCCCATGAAGGGAAGATTTGAGGGGGGTGAACTGAAATAGACATTGTGGGGGGATATTGTTACTTACTTTATTTTATTTGCTTATTATTTTTTAATTTTTCCGAGACAGAGTCTTGCTCTATCACCCAGGCTGGAGTGCAATGGCACGATCTCGGCTCACTGTAACCTCCACCTCTTGGGTTTAAGCGATTCTCCTGCCTCAGCCTCCCAAGTACCTGGGATTACAGGCATGCACCACCACACCTGGCTAATTTTTGTATTTTTAGTAGAGACAGGGTTTTACCATATTGGCCAGGCTGGTCTTGAACTCCTGACCTCATGATCTGCCCGCCTTGGCCTCCCGGAGTGCTGGGATTACAGGTGTGAGCCACTGCCCCCCAGCCTATTTTCACTTTATTTACCAATTTTAGGGCACCTGATATGGTCCCACGTTCTGTTCTAGACACCAAGATACAACAACAAACGATCCTTTTTATTCTAATGGAGGGAAATGAACAAAAAGCAAGGCATAAAAAATAGCAGCAGCTGGGCACAGTAGCTCACACCTGTAATCCCAAGTAAGGCCAAGTTGGGAGGATAGCTTGAGCCCAGGAGTTCGAGACCAGCCTGGGCAACATAGCAAGACCCCCATCTCTATAAAAAAAAAATTTAAAATTAACTGGGCATCATGGCCTGTGTCTGTGGTCCCGGCTACTCGGGAGGCTGAGGTGGGAGGATTGCTTGATCCCAGAAGTTGAGGCTGCAGTGAGCCGTGATCATGCTACTGCACCCCAACCTGGGCGACACAGTGAGACCCTGTTTCCAAAATAATAATAATAATAAAAGCAAATATGCGCTGCTGTGAGAATTAACAGAGACTTACTTGGGTGTTCAGAAAGGGCCTCTGAACAGGTGGCATTTAAGCTGAGATTCATATGACAAGGATGGAGCCAGTTATGTGGAGATCAGGGAGAAGGGAGAATGCAAAGGCCTTCAGCAGGCACAAGCTTGCCATCTTCCCAGACCCTAGCTTTTAACTCCTCTTCCCCAGGTTCAGGGAGATTACTATGGAGATCTGGCTGCTCGCCTGGGCTATTTCCCCAGTAGCATTGTCCGAGAGGACCAGACCCTGAAACCTGGCAAAGTCGATGTGAAGACAGACGTGAGTGTCATGGGGGCTGGCAAGAAATGTGGGGGGAGGACCCTTAGGTTGTGGGGATGGGCAAAAATGCTCCCACACTTGGCTCCCTGGCAGCCTAGGTATGTGCGCTGGGAGAAATTCTTTCCCTGCCTCAATTTTCTCACCAGTAAAATGGGTCCAGTTGGGAGGTGCAAAGATTAGAGGGCTCTAGGCTAATTTGCATAGCACTTGTGTGGCCAGACCTGGGCCCTGCAGCTGCAGCCTTTGCTAAAACCACTAGATCCTTTGTGGTGTGACCGCTGGTTTTCTTTCCACTGTTTCCCCTTTCTCTTTTTCAGAAATGGGATTTCTACTGCCAGTGAGCTCAGCCTACCGCTGGCCCTGCCGTTTCCCCTCCTTGGCTTTATGCAAATACAATCAGCCCAGTGCAAACGGCTCGTCTCTGTGGTCTTTGGGGTGGGGTAGGGTAGGGTGGGGACTGTACAAATGGAATGTTTCTCTAGGTTGCTGAATCTAACCAATTAACCCGCTGCCTGTGGTAACGTCAGTGGTTGCTAGGCAGAGTTTCACTGATGAAAGCCCTGTGCAGTAGGAGCGCTCCTAAGCTTAGGTTTCGGACACAAGCAAAGGAAAACCTAAGCAGCCCAACTAGGGGATTGTAGTGTCCTCTCTAGACCAGTGGGAGGGAGCCAATCGGACTACGCGGAGGATATAAATCGCACAGCAAAGGTTTTCTTGGAAGATTATCTGGAAAGGGAGGTGGGAAGTAACGTGCGCCTATCTGCCCAGTTTTCCTCCTTTTCGCCTTTGAGAACAGTAATCGCTCCCGCCAGCTCAAGATCAGCTCCTCTTCCAGCCTCTTTCTGTCAATCCTGCCCGTGCCCCCTTCTTTGCATTTGTATCCCCTCCCCCAAGTCCGCTCCGATCCAATCCGGAGACTCGACTCTGCCCCCCGTACTCCAGACTAAATCCGTTCCTCGGCTCAGCTAAGCAGCTCTGCACGTCCCTTCCCACTTGCTCAGCCAATCGCTGGGCTCGGCCCCGCCCCTTTGGGCTTGGTCCTTCTCACGCCACCAATCCGCGCCTCTTGTCCCGCCCCCTGCCCGCGAGTCCGCCAATCCCGCCCTTCGGAAAGCGTCGCCTGGTATCCAGCTGCCGGAGCGGGTCGCGCCGGAGGGGGGCGGAGGCGGAAGTGGCGGTGCCGGGCCCGGGGAGTAGGAAGGAGCCGGGGCTGTAGCCGGAGTGGAGCGGCTGCCAGCCGAGGAGCAGGCGCGGCCGCGGCGCCATATTGCGGCCCTCAGCGGCCGCGACCGAGTCATGGCTGAGACCTACGGTGAGGGTGGTGGACGAAGCTGGGGTCCTGGGTCTGGGCCCAGGGAGGATGCGGCCTGTGGGAATGGGCGGGGCTTTGTAGATCAGGGGGCGGGGTCTGGTGTGATGGAGGCAGGACCTAAGTGGATGCTGGGAGGGGTTTAGTGGGTCTGAGGCTGAGCTTAATCGATTTAGGTGGAGCCTGAGGGTCTGGTGCGTGGGTTAAATAGATCTGGGGCGGGATTTGAGGGAGCTGGTCCTGAGGGGTTCAGGGAGGCCCTGAGGGAAGAGGTGGGCCTTAATGGATCTGGGCGGAGCCTGAGTGAAGGGGCGGGGCTGACTGCATGAATGGCAGGAGTCGGGCTTATGGGCTAGAGGGAACACTGAATGGAAGCTCGGGACCCTGGGGCTGATCTGGCTGGAGAGAGCTCTGGAATGGGTTTGGGGATGGGCTGTCCTTGAGTTAGGGGCAGGACTTAGTGGCAAAGGGTGGGACTTATGCATGAGAATGGAGCCGGGTTCTGGGCAGAGGGAGGGAAGGAGAGGTCGGGAAGTGGAAAATCAGTAGGGATGCACCATAGGAGGTGGTGATTGGAGGCAGGGGAAGTGCAGGTTTAGGAGTCAGAGGGAGCCGCATTCATTCAACAAATATAGAAGAGAAGGGAGAAGAGTGCAAAGACCCTGAGGTGAGAACCAGCTTGTCATTTTCAGGGAATAGACTGAAGGTCAGGAGCTATCGTGGAATGAATGAGTCAGAGGGTGGTAGGAGGTGAAGAGGAACAAGGGCTATATCGTAGTCCTTGTTTAAATAGCTTTCAAGAGACTTTAGCGACGAAATAGCTAAGATCTGGGACTCTGGAGCCCTTGGCCTAGTTTGAATCTCACTTCTGCCCAGCTGTGTCACTTTGGGCAAGTCAGTTAACCTTTCTGGCCTGTTTCCTCATCCGGAAAATGGGAATAATTTTTAGTCTACCTCCCTCATAGAGTTTTCCTGAGGATGATGTGAGCTGTTGATGTGAGTAAAGACCTTTAGAACTGTTCCTGGCCCACAACAACACACAATTGACCCATGTAACAAACCTGCACATGTGGGCTGGGCGCGGTGGCTCATGCCTGTAATCCCAGCACTTTGGGAGGCTGAGGCGGGCGGATCACCTGAGGTCGGGAGTTTGAGACCAGCCTGACCAACATGGAGAAACCCCGTCTCTACTAAAAATACAGAATTAGCTGAGTGTGGTGGCGCATGCCTGTAATCCCAGCTACTCGGGAGGCTGAGGCAGGAGAATTGCTTGAACCTGGGAGGTGGAGGTTGCGGTGAGCCAAGATCGCGCCATTGCACTCCAGCCTGGGCAACGAAAAGTGAAACTCTGTCTCAAAAAAACAAAAACAACGACAAAAAAACCCCTGCACATGTACCCCCTGAATCTAAAATAAAAGTTGAAAAAATATATATAGAATGTGCCTGGCACATGGCAAGTACTACATAAGAGTTATCTGTTACTGTTACCTATTGGTTTGTTTCTGCCTATGTCTGTTTCTCTCCCTCTAACTGTGACATCTTTTTTCCCTGTATCTTTCTCTCCCTGTGGGTATCCCTGATTTTGGCTCCATCTGGTCAGACTTCCTCTTCAAATTCCTGGTGATTGGCAGTGCAGGAACTGGCAAATCATGTCTCCTTCATCAGTTCATTGAGAATAAGTGTGAGTTTCCCGCAGTGGTCCTGGGAACCCTGAGCTGTGTTTATGCGCATGGTGTGGGCTGGTGGGCAGCCAGTGGGGAGGGCAGGGCTGGCCATAGCTACAAGTCCAGTGCTGGCTTTTTGGTCCTTGCTTTGTCGTATGTCCTTTACTAGGTTCTCCTTGACCTCAAGTCACTCCAGCAATGAGAATGGGTTTGTAGAGACTGAGAGGGCCTTGGAGGATGGGGGATCCTCTGAGCTGTCTCCTCTCTCCCTGTACTGCCCCTTCTGTTCCTCCTACTCCCAGTCAAACAGGACTCCAACCACACAATCGGCGTGGAGTTTGGATCCCGGGTGGTCAACGTGGGTGGGAAGACTGTGAAGCTACAGATTTGGGACACGGCTGGCCAGGAGCGGTTTCGGTAGGTGGGTTGGGCTCCCAAGGGTGATGGGGAGAGAGAGTGAGAAGGAAAGAGAGAGATGTGTGTGTAGAGTCACTTGGAGACACTGAGAGGGCAGACAAGGCAGACAGAGAGAGATGAGACACCGTAGTTAGCAGGTATATATATCCAAGGAGAGAGGGAGTACTGGAGAGAGAAAGAGATGGTGGAAGAAAAAGAGGCAGGGGCCAGGAGCAATGGCTCATGCCGGTAATCCCCGTGCTTTGGGAGGCCACGGTGGGAAGACTGCCTGAGCCCAGGAGTTTGAGACCAGCCTGGGCAACATAGTGAGACCCCATCTCAAAGAAAGAAAAAGAGATAGAGAAAAGTGGCTTGGGGGTGGGGAAAGGGATGGAGACTGAGAGACACTGAAACAGAAAGAGAAGGGGAAACTTGAGAGACTCACACTCAGAAAGGAAAAGAGCAAGAGAGACAGAGACTAAGAGAGTTGAAGAGAATGATAAGGGAGGTAAGGAGGCCTGGCACGGTGGCTTACACCTATAATCCCAGCACTGTGGGAGGCTGAGGCAGGTGGATCACTTGAAGTCAGGAGTTCAAGACCAGCCTGCCAACATGGTGAAACCGTGTCTCTACTAAAAAAAATAAAAAATAAAAAAAATAAAAAAAAATTTAGCCAGGCTGTGGTGGTGGATGCTAGCTACTCGGGAGGCTGAGGCAGGAGAATTGCTTGAACCTGGGAGGCAGAAGTTGTAGTGAGTCAAGATCGCACCACTGCACCCCAGCCGGGGAGACAGAGCGAGACTCTGTCTCTGAATAAATAAATAATAAATAAATAAATAAATAAATGAATAAATAAATAAAAAAGGGAGGTGAGGAGACACAGAGAAACAGAGGTCAGAGGCAGAGAGGGAGACAGGGTGAGTCAGACAGGTGTAGTTGGACGTTGAATGAATGAATGCACGAATTTATGGGAAGGCAAGGGTGAGCATGAGAGCCACAGAGATGGAACAGAAAGAGAGACAGTGAGAAATAGGGAACTGAAGACACACACGCCAAGGCAGGAGAACCGCTTGAGTCCAGGAGTTTGAGACCAGCCTGGGCAACATTGTGAAATCCCATCTTTCCAAAAGAGAGATGGAGAAATGGACGTGTTGTGGGAGAGAGAGAGAGAGAGAAATGCGTAGGGCTCAACACACTGTAGGTCTTCAGGAAATGCCTGCAGAGCAGAAAAGTTGATAGACACATAGAAACCTTAGGAGAGGCCGGGCGTGGTGGCTCATGCCTGTAATCCCAGCATTTTGGGAGGCCGAGGCGGGCGGATCACGAGGTCAGGAGATCGAGACCATCCTGGCTAACATGGTGAAACCCCATCTCTACTAAAAATACAAAAAATTAGCTGGGTGTGGTGGCAGACGCTGGAAGTCCCAGCTACTTGGGAGGCTGAGGCAGGAGAATGGCATGAACCCGGAAGGCGGAGCTTGTAGTGAGCCCAGATCGCGCCACTGCACTCCAGCCTGGGCGACAGAGCGAGGCTCCGTTTCAAAAAAAAAAAAAAAAAAAACCTTAGGAGAGTCGGAGAAACAGAGAGCAGGGAGAGAAATAGAGGGAATTCAGTCCATGGAAAAGTGTGATCTATGGCAGCACCTAGTAGCTGCTGAGTTAATTCTTGCGTATGGATTAACTGCCTGAGGTGCACAGAGCCCAAAGGCAGAGAGAGGGGCTGAAGGATAGACAGGTGTGTAGCATGGGCTAGGTTTACGGTGAGTGCTTAGTAAATGCTGTGGAATGATTGCATGAGTTCCAGAAGGACCCAGACTGGTGAGACAGAGAATGCAGAGTTGGCTATACTGGGAAGGAGCCTCCACCTGACACAGCAGGAGAAGGATAAGCAGATGTTGTATAGTGCTTGGGCAGGGCCAGGCAAAGGGGAGATTTGCTCAGAAAATGTTGAATGAATGAATGCACAAATGCATGGGAAGGCAAAGGTAAGCATGAGAGAGCCACAGAGATGAAACAAACAAACAAAAAAGACAGAAATAGGGAATTAAATAGGGCCAGGCACGGTGGCGTGACGCCTGTAATCCCAGCACTTTGGGAGGCCTAGGCGGGCAGATCACTTGAGGTCAGGAGTTCAATACCACACTGGCCAACATGGCGAAACCCCATCTCTACTAAAAATACAAAAATTAGCCGGGCGTGGTGGTGCATGCCTGTAATCCCAGCTACTTGGGAGGCTGAGGCAGGAGAATCACTTGCATCCGGGGGGCAGAGGTTGCAGTGAGCCAAGATCATGCCACTGCACTTCAGCCTGGGCGACAGAGCAAAACTCCATCTCAATCAATCAGTCAATCAATCAATCAATCAATCAATAAAGACATGTAGGGCCGGGCACAGTGGCTCACGCCTGTAATCCCAACACTTTGGGAGGCCAAGGTGGGCGGATCACTTGAGCTCAGGGGTTCGAGATCAGACTGGCCAACATGGCCAACCCCATCTCTACTAAAAATACAAAAATTAGCCTGATGTGGTGGCGTGCATCTGTAATCCTGGCTACTCGAGAGGCTGAGGTGGGAGAATCACTTGAACCCGGGAGGTGGAGGTTGCAGTGGTTGCAGTGAGCCGAGATCATGCCACTGCACCCCAGCCTGGGAGACGAGTGAGACTCCTACTCAAAAAAAAAAAAAAAAAGAAAAAGAAAAAGGAAAAAGACACATAGGTTAAGGCAGGAGAATCACTTGAGCCCAGGAGTTGGAGACCAGCCTCGGCAACCTAGCAAAGCCCCATCTTTACAAAAAATATTAAGAAATTAGCCAGGTGTGGTGGTGCACACTTGTAGTCCCAGACACTCCATAGGCTGAGGTGGGAGGATCTCTCCCTTGGGATACTGAGCCTAGGAGGTCGAGGATGCAGTGAGCCAAGATCGTACCACTGCACTCCAGCCTGGGCTACAGAGCAAGACCGTCAAAAAAATAAAAAATAAGATACACATGAAAGAGACACAGAGAGAAAAACAGATGAATGGAAAGATAGGGACACAGGGAGAGACAAAAACGGAGATTCATAAATAGAGACAGCTGGCCAGCTAAGTGAGATAGAAGCTGAGAGAGGCGAAGAGAGAGGGACTTCAAGGATGCAAGAAGAGAGGAATTGCATGGTGACCCGACCAAGGCCAGGTTTTGGGGGATGGGCCAGCAGTGAAAGGGGGGCCTCCGAACCACCAGTCTCTCTCTGTAGAGGGGGGCATTCTCGGGGCAGACCCCAGCCTTGGGGGTGACTGGGTCCCCCTGGCCCCACAGGTCAGTGACGCGGAGTTATTACCGAGGGGCGGCTGGAGCCCTGCTGGTGTACGACATCACCAGGTGGGTGCCCGGGGTGGGTGGGGTAGGGCATGGGTGGTTCCTCTCCCGCACTGCCTCCCTCCCTTCTCCCTTCTCCACAGCCGGGAGACATACAACTCACTGGCTGCCTGGCTGACGGATGCCCGCACCCTGGCCAGCCCCAACATCGTGGTCATCCTCTGTGGCAACAAGAAGGACCTGGACCCTGAGCGGGAGGTCACTTTCCTGGAGGCCTCCCGCTTTGCCCAGGAGAATGGTGAGGGCTGTGTCGTGGACCAGGTGGTGGTGGGGGTGGACAGTCCACAGGGACTATGGGTTTACTGGCTCTCAGTGGCTGTACCCAGCAGGGGAACGTGGAGGTTCAGAAGTCTGGGTTCAAATTTGAGTGTTGGCTGGGTGTAGTGGCTCACACCTGTAATCCCAGCAGTTTGGGAGGCCAAGGTGGGAGGACTGCTTGAGCCCAGGAGTTTGAGACCAGCCTGGATAACACAGTGAGATCCTATCTCTACAAAAAATTTAAAAAATTAGCTGGGTGTGGTGGCTCATGGCTGTAGTCCCAGCTACAGTGGAGGCTGAGGCAGGAGGATCACCTGAGCCTGAGAGTTTAAGACTGCAGTGAGCTGTGATCACGCCATTGTACTCCAGTCTGGGAGACAGAGCAAGACACTGTCTCCAAAAACAACAACAACAACAAAACTAAGTGTTGCCATCAGTGAGCTATGTGATTACACTGGTTCTCAGTTTCTTCATCTGGAAAGTGGGATCACAGTGTTTCTGCCCCACAGTGTGCTGTGATGATTAAGGGAGATTGTGGAAAGTCCTTAGCACCCGCCACAGAGGGGGTGCTAGATTAATGTTGGCCGCTAAGATTTCGCCTACCGTCGGGAGGCCGCACAGGGTATTGGTTTTTTAAATTAATTATTTTATTTATTTTTTCCTCCTACCGCACCTTCCCGGGTATTGGTTTAATGTAGAGATTGCAACCCCAGATGGCCCTAGGTGAAAGGCACGTTTTTTTTTTTTTTTTGAGACGGAGTCTTGTTCTGTTGCCCAGGCTGGAGTATAGTGGCGCAATCTTGGCTCACTGCAACTTCTGCCTCCCGGGTTCAAGTGATTCTTCTGCCTCAGCCTCCTGAGTAGCTGGGACTACAGGTGCGCGCCACAACGCCTGGCTAATTTTTATATTTTTAGTAGAGACGGGGTTTCACCATATTGGCCAGGCTGATCTCGAACTCCTGACCTTGTGATCCGACTGCCTCGGCCTCCCAAAGTACTGGGATTACAGGCGTGAGACACTGCGCCCGGCGAAAGGCACATTTTTGAATACAGGAGATGGGATGGGGTAGATCCTTGAGTAACAGGTACTGGTGTTAAGGGGAGTGCAGCATACTGACAACCCACACCAAAAGGTTTGCAAGGGCCAACCACAATGGCTCACACCTGTAATCCCAGCATTTTGGGAGGCCAAGGTAGGAGCATCACTTGAGATCAGGAGTTTTAGACCAGCCTGTGTAACAGAGTGAGACCCTGCCTCTACAAAAAAAAAAAAAAAAAGCCTGGGTGTGGTGGTATGTGCCTGTGGTCTGGGGTACTCAGGAGGTTGAGGCAGGAGGATCACTTGTGCCCAGAAGTTCGAGGCTGCAGTGATCTGCAATCACACCACTGCACTCCAGTCTAGGGGACAGAGAGAGACTTTGTCTCAAAGAAAAAAACAAAAAAGGTTTGCAAGTATAAACTCATTTGAAAACATTGTGTTGGCCAAACCACCCACATCTGGTGGCTTGAGATCTGCCTGTGTTCCCCTGTTTTGCAACCTCCAGGTTTAAAGGAGGTTTTGCCATCAGAGAGGTGTGGGTGTGAATTCAGCTCTGATTTTCTGACTGTAGGGCCTTGTCATGCTGCTGATGGGTAGACTCTGGTTGGCCTGTTCCTGTCCTAGATGGTGCTAGAGACACAGTGTTGGAGACAGCCCTAGGCCCAACCTTCATGGAGCTCACAGTTCAGTGGGTGAGGGTGGAAGGACAGACCCACTTCCAGACAGTGACACCTCAGAAAGGTCAGGGCTTGATGGCGAAGCACCAGGAGACAGGGGTCAGAGCCAGCAGGGGAGAGCCCCAGAGGGGTCAGGGCCAGTACTGGGGGGGCAGGCAGAGGGATCGGGGTGGGATGGAGAACACAGGCAGAGGGGTCAGGGCTGGGATAGGGCAGGCAGAGGCAGAGGGGTCAGTTGGGATGAGGGGACACAGGCAGATGAGTTACATGGGATGGGGGGCAAGGGCAGAGGGGTTGGGGTGGGATGGGGGGCCCAGGTAGAGGGGTCAAGGCCAAGTTTGGGAGGCACAGGCAGAGCGGTTGCATGGGATGGGGGAGCATGGGCAGAGGGCTCAGGGGTGGAATGGGGCAGGCCTAGGCAGAAGGGTCAGGGGTGGAATGGGGCAGGTCCAGGCAGAAGGGTCAGGAATGGAATGGGGCAGGCCCAGGCAGAAGGGTCAGGGGTGGGATGGGGACCCAGGCAGAGGGTTGGGGCCAGGATGAGGAAGCACAAGCAGAGGGGTCAGGGCCAGGATAGGGGGCCACAAGAAGCTGTGGGAGCCCTAAGTCGGTACCTGACTCAGCCCAGGAAGTCAGGGAGGACTTCTTGGAGGAGGAGCTGTGTGAGCTGAGCTCTGAGGGAAGAGCTGGGTGGGCATATCGGGAAGCGGACATTAGTGGCAGGGAAAAGGCATGCGCAGAGGCCTGAGGTGAGGGTAAGGGGGGATGGAACATTGGAGGAACAGGATGAGAGTCAGCAGGTGAGAGCTCAGTGGAGGGTGGGGACTAACTGGGGTCCTGACCTCAGAGTGTGTGCCCCTGCAGAGCTGATGTTCCTGGAGACCAGCGCTCTCACAGGCGAGAACGTGGAGGAGGCGTTCCTCAAGTGTGCCCGCACTATCCTCAACAAGATTGACTCAGGTGAGGCCCTGACCGGCCCGAGTGGGAGCGAAGGGCAGGCCCGGGGGTCTCCAGGCAACCAATGCTGACCTCTCCCCTTCCCCACAGGCGAGCTAGACCCGGAGAGGATGGGCTCTGGCATTCAGTACGGGGATGCGTCCCTCCGCCAGCTTCGGCAGCCTCGGAGTGCCCAGGCCGTGGCCCCTCAGCCGTGTGGCTGCTGAGCTCTGTGGAGCCAGGTGGGACACTGGGGGCTTAGGGAGGCAGGGCGATCTCTTGGGAATGGGGGAGATGGTGTGGAGATAGACACTGAACATGTGATGACAAGAGAAACAGAGTGAGAGAAAGATGCAAAAACACACAAGCTAAAGGAGGCATCTGGCTGGGCGCAGTGGCTCATGCCTGTAATCTCAGCACTTTGGGAGTCCGAGGCGGGCGGAGGCAGTTCATTGGGTGGGGGTGGGGAGACAGACCCACTTCCAGACAGTGACAGCTCAGAAAGGTCAGGGCCAGCCCGGGCTCGGTGGCTCATGCCTTTAATCCCTGTACTTTGGAAGGCCGAGGCGGGCGGATCACCTGAGGTCAGGAGTTCGAGACCAGCCTGGCCAACATGGTGAAGCCCCCTCTCTACTAAACATACAAAAATTAGCTGGGCGTGGTGGCAGGTGCCTGTAATCCCAGCTACTCGGGAAGTTGAGGCAGGAGAATCACTTGAACCTGGGAGGTGGAGGTTGCAGTGAGCTGAGATCACACCATTGCACTCCAGCCTGGGTGACAAGAGCAAGACTTTGTCTCAAAAAAAAAAAGAAAGAAAGGTCAGGACCAGATGGGGAAGCACTGGGGGAGAGGGGTCAGAGCCAGCAGGGGAGAGGCCCAGGGGGGTCAGGGCCAGGGTCGGGGCACAGGCAGAGGGATCAGGGTGGGATAGGGCAGGCAGAGGCAGAGGGGTCAGGGTGGGATGAGGGGACACAGGCAGAGGGGTTGCATTTGATGGGGGGTATACATAAGGTGAGGAGTTCTAGACCAGCCTGGCCAACGTGGTGAAACCCCTCCTCTACTAAAAATACAAAAATTAGCCAGGCATGGTGGTACATGCCTATAGTCCCAGCTACTTGGGAGACTGAGGCAGGAGAATCACTTGAACCCAGGAAGCTGAGGGTGCAGTGAGCCAAGATTCAGCCACTGCATTCCAGCCTGGGCGACAGAGCAAGACTCTGTCTCAAAAAAAAAAAAAAAAAAAAAAAAAAGGAGACATCTGCCGGGCCACAGGGAATCCACCTGCAGCCCCAGGCCAGCTTCCTGCCCTAGACCTTGACCCTCCCATTCATAGTTCTCCAGCGATTTATTGAGCACCTGCTGTGTGCCAGGCCCTGCTCAAGGCACTGGGGATATGGCAGGGGGTACAACAGACTCCCATCCTCATGGTGCTGACATTCTCTTTGGGGGAGACAGGTGATAAACAAGAGATGTAAGTCGACTGGGCGCAGTGGCTCACACCTGTAATCCCAGCACTTTGGCAGGGTGAGATGGGAAGATCACTTTGAGACCAGGCTGGGCAACAAAGCAACCTTATCTCCACAAAAAGTTTTTTAAAATTAGCGAGGCGTGGTGGTGTGCACCTGGAGTCCCAGCTACTTGGGAGGCTGAGGTGGGAGGATGGCTTGAGCCCAGGTGTTCGAGGCTGCAGTGAGCTGTGACCATGCGCCACTGCATTCCAGCCTGGGTGACAGAGCGAGACTCTAAAAAAAAAAAAAAAAAAAAAGTAAAGTATGTAGTAGTGAGGGAGGTAAGAACTATGGGGAAAAATAAAACAGGCACAGATGGGTGGATAGGGTAGAGGAGTGTACTTTTTTTTTTTCTTTGAGACGGGGTATTGCTCTGTTACCCAGGATGGAGTGCTGTGGCGTGATCTCGGCTCACTGAAACCTCCGCCTCCTGGGTTCAAGTGATTCTCCTGCCTCAGCCTCCCGAGTAGCTGAGATTACAGGCGACTACCACCATGCCTGGCTAATTTTTTTTAATTTTTATAGAGACAGGGTTTCTTTTTTTTTTTTTTTTGAGACGGAGTCTTGCTCTGTTGCCCAGGCTAGAGTGCAGTGGCATGATCTTGGTTCACTGTAACTTCTGCCTCCTGAGTTCAAGTTGCCTCAGCCTCCTGAGTAGCTGGAACTACAGGCGCCCGCCACCACGCCTGGCTAATTTTTATGTATTTAGTAGAGATGGGGTTTCACCATATTGGCCAGACTGGTCTCGATCTCTTGACCTTGTGATCTGCCCGCCTCGGCCTCTCAAAGTGCTGGGATTACAGTGTGAGCCACCGCACCTGGCCGACACAGGGTTTCATCATGTTGGCCAGGCTGGTCTCAAACTCCTGACCTCAAGTGATCCACCCACTCTCGGCCTACTAAAATGTTGAGATTACAGGCGTGAGCCACTGCGCCCGGCCAAGAATGTACTTTTTTTTTTCTGAGATGGAGTTTCACTCTTGTTGCCCAGGCTGGAGTGCAATGGCGCGATCTCGGCTCACCGCAACCTCTGCCTCCCAGGTTCAAGCAATTCTCCTGCCTCAGTCTCCTGAGTAGCTGGGATTACAGGCATGTGCCACCACGGCCAGCTAATTTTGTATTTTTAGTAGAGACGGGGTTTCTCCGTGTTGGTCAGGCTGGTCTGGAACTCCCGACCTCAGGTGATCTGCCTGCCTCAGCCTCCCAAAGTGCTGGGATTACAGGCGGGAGCCACCGCGCCCAGCCTTTTTTTTTTTTTTTTTTTTTGAGACAGAGTCTCACTCTGTCGCCATGCTAGAGTGCAGTGGCACGATCTCGGCTCACTGCAACCTTTGCCTCCTGGGTTCAAGCAATTCTCCTGCCTCAGTCTCCCGAGTAGCTGGGACTATAGGTGTGTGCCACCATGCCCAGCTAATTTTTGTATTTTTAGTAGAGACATTTCACCATGTTGGCCAGGTTGGTCTCGATCTCTTGACCTCGTGATCCGCCCACCTCAGCCTCCCAAAGTGCTGGGATTACAGGCGTCAGCCACCGCACCTGGCCAAGAGTGTACATTTAAACAAGATGAGGAGGGAAGCCTCGCTGAGAAGATGACATTTGAGTGAAGGAAGGGAGATAGGGAGGCCTGTGGGGATCTGGGGCAAGAGCACTGCCGGAGAGCACAGCAACGCTTCTAGCGAGGGGTATGCCTGGTATCGGTGAGGGTGACCGAAGCAGCCAGTGTGGGCATCATGGAGGACCTGTGTGTGTTTTGTGGGTACAGCATGAGATGGGGTCAGGGGTTGGAGGAAGCAGATCAGTTAGGGCCTGTGCGCCCTGGGGAGGCCTCTGGCTTATACCCTGTGTGGGAGCCACGGGAGGCTTCTGAACAGAGGAAGGACAGGATCAGATTCAGGGGTGCAGAGAGTTCCTCTGGCTGCATAAAGGGAAGGGGCTGTGAGGGACAGAGGAGGTCACCAGGACACCAGAGAGGAAGCTGCTGCAAAGTCCAGGGAAGATGGTGGAGGACAGGACAAGCGGGCAGGAAGAGGAGTGGCTGAGAAGGGAATAGGGTTCATGTCCTCCCTAGACTCTCTGTCTTCCAGTCTTGGCCTCTCTCTCTTTTTTTTTTTGGTTCCTGTCTTTTTATTTTGAGACAGAGTCTCGCTCTGTCACCCAGGCTGGAGTGCAGTGGCGCGATCTAGGCTTACTGCAAGCTCCGCCTCCTGGGTTCACGCCATTCTCCTGCCTCAGCCTCCTGAGTAGCTGGGACTACAGGCACCCGTCACCACGCCCAGCTAATTTTTTGTATTTTTTTTAGTAGAGATGGGGTTTCACGGTGTTAGCCAGGATGGTCTCGATCTCCTGACCTCGTGATCCTCCCGCCTCGGCCTCCCAAAGTGCTGGGATTACAGGCATGAGCCTTTTTTTTTTTTTAAATTTTTTTATTTTAGAGAGAATCTCACTCTGCTCACTCTGTCACCCAGGCTAGAGTGCAGTGGCGCCATCTTGGCTCACTGCGACCTCCGCCTCCCGGGTTCAAGTGATTCTCCTGCCTCAGCCTCCCAAGTAGCTGGGATTACAGGCATGTACTGCCACAACCAGCTAATTTTTGTATTTTTTTTTTTTTTCTCGAGATGGAGTCTCACTCTGTTGCCCAGGCTGGAGTGCAGTGGTGCAGTCTCGGCTCACTGCAACCTCCGCCTCCTGGGTTCAGGTGATTCTTCTGCCTCAGCCTCCCGAGTAGCTGGGACTACAGGTGCGTGCCACCACGTCTGGCTAATTTTTTGTATTTTTAGTAGAGATGGGGTTTCACCATGTTAGCCAGGATGGTCTCGATCTCCTGACCTCGTGATCCACCTGCCTCGGCCTCCCAAAGTGCTGGGATGACAGGCGTGAGACATTGCGCCTGGCCAATTTTTGTATTTTTAATACAGACAGGGTTTTGCCATGCTCGTGAGGCTGGTCTTGAACTCCTGACTTCAGGTGATTCACCCGCCTTGGCCTCCCAAAGTGCTGGGATTACAGGCCTGAGCCACTGTGCCCAGCCAATCCTGTCTCCTTTTGATGCAGCCACTGGGTCTTTCTAACACACATATCTGCTCCTGTCGCTCCCTTTTTCAAAACCATCCATGCATCTCAGGGCCCCAGGACACAGCTGAACTCCTCAGCCTGGTGTTTGACCCTCTGCAGGGACTGGCCCCTGCCAGCCCAGCCTCACCGGCCTCAGCCACTTGTCGGTCTCCCTACCTCTCAGGCCACTCCAGCCACACTGAAGTTCTTCCCATTCCTCTGGGCCCTTGCTCATGCTGGGCCTCTGCTTGGAACATTCCTACCCTCTTTTCCCTGGCAACCTCCTTCCCTCCTCCAGGCAGCACTACTTGTTCCTCCAGGCTTGGTCCAAACTTTTGTTTTTTTTTGAGATAGAGTCTCACTCTGTCACTCAGGCTGGAGTGCAGTGGCGCGATTTCGGCTCACCGCAACCTCCGCTTCCAGGTTCAAGCAATTCTGGTGCCCCAGCCTCCTGAGTAGCTGGGACTATGGGCATGGGCCACCAACGCCTGGCAAAGTTTTTATATTTTTAGTAGAGACAGGGTTTCACCATGTTGGCCAGCTGCTCACAAACTCCTGGCCTCAAGTGATCCACCCACCTCAGCATCCAAAGTGCTGGAATTATAGGCATGAGCCACTGCACCCGGCCCCAAACTTCTTGACAGGCTTTCAAAACCCTGCAGGATTTGGTCCCCATCCCTCCTTCTCTGGGGGATGTGTATGTCTTGCCAGTTCTCCCTTCTATACTTCATGCTAAATCCCCTCCCAGCCCTTGGCAGCTCCAGGGCGGGACAGGTGGGGAACAAGTGGTTAGACCTTGGATCTACTTGGAAGGCAGAGCCAACATGATTTCCTGATGGAATGGATGTGTAATCTAAAAGAGAGAGAGGAATCAAGGATGATGTCTTCGGACAGTGCTCTCTTGTCTTGCCAGGACTTTGCACCTGCTGTGCCTGAGCCTAAGTTTGCTCATCTGTAAAATGAGGCTAATAATAGCACCTGCTTCTATAGGTGTTGAGAAGAAGAAATACATTAATTCACGAAAGTGCTCAGAATGGGGCCTGATGGTCAAGACTTGATCGATGAGGGCTGTTTTTAAAGTTTTCTTCTTATCCATCTTTGGGCAGAGCTCAAATGAATGGGTGTGTCTTCTTCACCTCAGGGCTTAGCAGAGACTCTGTCCTAGAGAGTTTGCCCTCAGTAGGTGAAATGTAACAAGGCAAGGCAAGGCAAGGCTTTTTCACACTTTGCTGACTGCAATCTACAGGAGGAAATATATTTTATGTGTTAATCAAGGACTGACTGTAGCAGATCCCACCCACATATAAAACTCAAACACACATTTTCCTACCACCAGTATTCTTTCGTTTCTTGGCACTAAAATGAAAGTCACATAACATACATTTACGTGACTTTTCAAAGTGTACAATTCAGTGGCATTTAGTACATTCACAGGGTTGTGCAATCACCACTTCTGTGTTGTTCCAGAATGTTTTCTTTTTTTTTCTTTTCTTTTTTTTGGAGACAGAGTCTCGCTCTGTTACTCAGGCTGGAGTGCAGTGGTGCGATCTCGGCTCATTGCAAGCTCCACTTCCAGGGTTCAAGCAATTCTCCTGCCTCAACCTCTGGAGTAGCTGGAATTACAGGCATGCACCACCACACCCGGCTAATTTTCGTATTTTTAGTGGAAATGGCATTTGACCGTGGCCAGGCTGGCTTGAACTCCTGACCTCAGGTGATCCACCCGCCTCGGTCTCCCAAAGTGCTGGGATTACAGGCGTGAGCCACTGCGCCCGGCCTCAGAACGTTTTCATTACTCTAAGAGGTACCATACTTATACTGCTTTGTACCTTATACCTTTGTACCCATATTTATTAAGCAGTCACTCTCCATTTCCCCCAACCCCTAGCAACCGCCAATTTGTTTTCTGTCTCTTTTGGCCAATATGATATTCTTTTCCTTTTCCTTTTTTTTTTGAGAAGGGTCTCACTTTGTCATCCAGGCTGAAGTGCAGTGGCACCATCTCAGCTCACTGCAGCCTTGACCTCCTGGGCTCAAGTGTTTCTCCCACCTCAGCCCCCCAAGTAACTGGGACTACTGGTGTGCACCACCACGCCCAGCTAATTTTTATATTTTTATTTTTTGAAGAGATGGGGTTTCACCATGTTGCTCAGGCTGGTCTCGAACTCCTGAGCTCAAGTGATCCACCCACCTCAGCCTCCCAAAGTGCTGGAATTACAGGTGGGAGCCACCATGCCTGGACTCTTTTCCTTTTTTCTTTTTTCTGTTTTTTTTTTTTTTTTTAGATATGGTCTCACTATGTTAGCGGGGTTGGTCTTAAACTCCTGGTCTTGCCGGGTGCAGTGGCTCACGCCTGTAATCCCACCACTTTGGGAGGCTGAGGCAGGCAGATCACGAGGTCAGGAGTTCGAGACCAGGGTGACCAACATGGTAAAACCCCACCTCTACTAAAAATACAAATATTAGCCAGGTGTGGTGGTGTGCTCCTGTAATCCCAGCTACTCAGGGGGCTGAGGCAGAGGAATAGCTTGATCCCTGGAATCGGAGGTTTTAGTGAGCCGAGATCGCACCACTGCACTCCAGCCTGGGCGACAGAGCTAGACTCTGTCTCACAAAAACAAAAACAAACAAACCAAAAAAACCAAACCAAAACAAAACAAAAAAACTCCTGGCCTCAAGCAATCCTCCACCTCAGCCTCCCAAAGTGCTGAGATTACAGGCATGAGCCACCAAGCCCAGCCAACCAATATAATATATCTTTTTAAATTATTATTATTATTTTTTGAGATGGAGTTTCGCTCATGTTGCCCAAGCTGGAGTGCAATGGCGTGATCTCGGCTCACTGAAATCTCCGCCTCTCAAGTTCAAGCGATTCTCTTGCCTCAGCCTCCCTAGTAGCTGGGATTACAGGCGCCCGCCACCACGCCCAGCTAATTTCTTTGTATTTTTAGTAGAGACAGGGTTTCAGCATGTTGGCCAGGCTGGTCTCAAACTCCTGACCTCAGGTGATCTGCCTGTCAGCCTCCCAAAGTGTTGGGATTATAGGCATGAGCCACTGCGCCCGGCCTATTTACAAATTTTTTTTTTTTTTAAATAATGTTTTAATTTTGTAGAGACGGTGTCTATGTTGCCCAGGCTGGTCTTGAACTCCTGGGCCCAAGTGATCCTCTCTTGCCTTTGCCTCCCAAAGTGCTAGGATTATAGGCGTGAGCCACTGTGCCCGCCCAACCAATAGACTATTCTTATTATATATGATGCACTCTGGTATTTGCCGTTCTGTGCTATTCTGTTTGAATTTAAAAACTGGTCAAGACCCACCAAACTGATTTCCCCACCAAGGCAGTGACACACATTAGAATGACCTGGAGAATTTTAAAAGATACTGATGCCCAGGCCTCACCCTAGAGATTCTGAAGTGGTTTCAGGACTTTTTCTTAATTAAAAGATAAATAGAGATGAGGTCTCACTATGTTGCCCAGGCTGGTCTCAAACTCCTGGCCTCAAACGATTTCTCCCACCTTGGCCTCCCAAAGTGCTGGGATTAAAGACGTGTGCCAGGCCGGGCATGGTGGCTCACGCCTGTGATCCCAGCACTTTGGGGGGCTGAGGCGGGCGGATCACAAGGTCAGGAGATGAAGACCATCCTGGCTTGATCTGTAGATCAAGTGAAACCCCGTCTCTACTAAAAATACAAAAAAAAAAAAAAAAAAAAAAAAAATTAGCCAGGCGTGGTGGCAAGTGCCTGTAGTCCCAGCTACTCAGGAGGCTGAGGCAGGAGAATGGCGTGAATGCAGGAGGCGGAGCTTGCAGTGAGCCTAGATCGCGCCACTGCACTTCAGCCCAGGCAATAGAGCGAGGCTCCATCTCCAAAAAAAAAAAAAAAAAAAAAAAAAGATGTGAGCCAGCCAGTTTCAGGATTTCTGGAAGCTCCCAGGTAATGCTATATACAACCAAAGTGAGAACCACTAACCTAACGTTGTCTCCCCAGCTTGGAGAACAGTGAAATGAGACTTACAGCCAGGGTGATCCAGGAACATAGAGGTACACAGAAAGATAAGAAGGCAGTTCATTTTATTTATTTATTTATTTAAATTTTTTGAGATGGAGTGTCCCTCTGTCGCCCGGGCTGGAGTGCAGTGGTGTGATCTTGGCTCACTGCAACCTCCGCCTCCTGGGTTCAAGTGATTCTCCTGCCTCAGCCTCCCAAGTAGCTGGGACTACAGGCACCTGCCACCACGCCTGGCTAATTTTTGTATTTTTAGTAGAGACGAGGTTTCACCATTGGCCAGGGTGGTCTTGAACTCCTGACCTTGTGATCTGCCTGTCTCGGCCTCCCAAAGTGCTGGGATTACAGGCGTGAGCCACCTGCCTGGCCGATTTATTTATTTATTTATTTATTTATTTATTTTGAGATGGAGTTTCGCTCTTGTTGCCCAGGTTGGAGTGCAATAGTGCGATGTCAGCTCACCATAACTTCTGCCTCCTGGGTTTACGTGATTCTCCTGCCTCAGCCTACTGAGTAGCTGGGATTACAGGCATGTGCCACCACACCTGGCTAATTTTGTATTTTTAGTGGAGATGAGGTTTCTCCATGTTGGTCAGGCTGGTCTGGAACTCCCGACTTCAGGTGATCTCCCCGCCTCGGCCTCCCAAAGTGCTGGGATTACAGGCATGAGCCACTGCGCCCGGCCTATTTATTTTTTTGAGACAGTCTCACTCTGTTGCCTAGGCTGGAGTGCAGTGGCACAATCTTGGCTCACTGCAATCTCCACCTCTCAGGCTCAAGCCATGTTCCCACCTCAGCCCCCCAGGTAGCTGGGACTACTGGTGCATGCCACTACGCCTGGCTAATGTTTGTATGTTTTTGTAGAGACGGGGTTTCGTAGTGTTGCCTAAGCTGGTCTCAAACTCCTGGGCTCAAGCATTCCTCCTGCCTTGGCTTCCCACAGTGCTGGGATTACAGGCGTGAGCCACTGCGTCCATCCAGATTCATGATATTTAGATGTTGAAATGTGGCTTTACAGACTCAGACAGCTCTCTGAGGCAAACAAAGAGGGAGATGCAGGTACCCTCAGCACAAGCCCCAAATTACCTGCGGGGGAGAGGCGGAAAATCAGACAATGTAGAAACCGGGAGAAGAAAGGTATGGACAGACCGATGCAGATAGGAGGGGAAGGAAATACCTGGAAATGAGATAGAGACCGGCTGGACAGACCCCGGGGACCCTGCAGGTCACCACACCCTTCTCTTTCAGCTCACCTGTTCTCCAGGACCAGCCCTGCCCTTCCAGCTGGGGCCCAGGCCCAGGCTCTGAGAGGCCGTGTCCTAACCTGCCCTGGCCCTGGAGAAGCTACGTTGCCACCTGTCCCCCTTCTCTGGCCTGGTGGGGCCTGGCTTTGGGGCAAGACTGAGCCACGGGGGAAGGGGGATCCCGTACCTGCTGCTGCTTCCTCTGTCTTGGCTAACGTCTGTCCCCCTGAACCCCTAACCATACCCCAAGAGCTCCCAAAGCCTGAGACCAGGGTCATTTGTCCCCAACTCCCCATCTGGCCCTGCTGTTGCTAGTACCTGTTATTTATTACCTGGAGGCCTGTCCAGCACCCACCCTACCCCCATAAAGCATTGTTTACACCTGTGTCTTGGCCTCCATTATTCTGAGATGGCAGGGAGATGGAAGAGGTCCCTGATGGAAGAATCATGTGTCATGGTGTTTGGGGGCCTTGTTTCTGTTTTTTTTTTGTTGTTGTTGAGATGGAGTTTCCTTCTTGTTGCCCAGGCTGGAGTGCAATGGCGTGATCTTGTCTCACCACAACCTCCACCTCCCGGGTTCAAGCTATTCTCCTGCCTCAGCCTCCCGAGTAGCTGGGATTACAGGCATGTGCCACCACACTTGGCTAATTTTGTATTTTTAGTAGAGATGGAGTTTCTCCATGTTGGTCAGGTTGGTCTCGAACTCCCAACCTCAGGTGATTCGCCCGCACTGGCCTCCCAAAGTGCTGGAATTACAGGTGTGAGCCACCGGGCCTGGCCTTGGGGGCCTTGTTTCCTGATTGGACGTGGTGTGGGGTATACCAAGCATGATGACTCAGGTGCCTGTTGCGGAGGGAGGGAATTTGTTACTGTGTGGACAGTTTGTGACAATCTGTGTTCTAAGCTCACGTGTGTAAACACGCTGATGTCCCTGTGTTTGTGACGTGTACATGTTTCCAGTACCTGCATATGGGATGATATCTATAGGATATAATGTGTGCTGGTTGTGTGTGATGCTGACAGCCGTAACTGCTCTGTGGCCTTGGTCATTGTATTGGTGAGGCTGGTATTGTTTGGGACATCAAGGCCAGGGGATGGGAATTTGGACCTATAGGTGGGCCTCCGGTGTGTGCATGTCTGATGCCTGAGAGTCAGAGGCAGTGACTCACTACTGCGTGTGTGCCTGTGCACCCGGAGGTCTGTGTGTGTTTTGGTGTGAATTTGGCTCCTTTTAAACACCCATGTGTGGCCAGGCGTGGTGGCTCATGCCTGTAATCCCAGCACTTCGGGAGGCCAAGGCAGATGGATCACTTGAGCCCAGGAGTTGGAGACTATAGCCTGGGCAACACAGAGAGACCCTATCTACAAAAATAAAAAACAGAAAAAGTTAGCCAGGTGTCGTGGTACACACCTGAAGTCCCAGCTATTCCGGAGGCTGAGGTGTGAGGATCACTTTAGTTGGGAGGTTGGGCCTGCAGTGAACTATGATCATGCCACAGCACTTCAGCCTGGGCAAAAGGGTAAGACCCCATCTCAAAAACAAAACTAAACTATAAACACCCTTGTGTGGCCATGATCCCTGTGTGTGCCCTGAGGACTGCGGGCTTTTGTGCAATCCTCACGCATGTGTGGATACCAGTATGCATGCCCTTGTGCTCACGCGAACCGCCCTACGCCCTCAGGTGGCCTGCAGGGGACTGGTGCAGCCCCCTGAGGACACTCCCAGTTGCTCGTCGCCCTCCCATCTCCACGTCGGCCTTCACCGACCCGGCGGGAGCCTTGAGTCCCAGCTCTCCAGAGCAAGGGTGGAGCGGGCGGGGCATTCAAAATGACCTTATCTCCTTAGTCTCCTAAAGTGTTCCCAGCTGGCCATGCAAATGTCTTCTCTGTGTAGCGTTCCGTGGATTTTTGTTTCATTTTTTAATTTTGTGTAAAGATAAGGTCTCACTCCGTTGCCCAGACTTTCCCTGGTTCTTTATTCCCACAATCGTCCCGAGGGGGCAGGCTGGAGCGGGTCTTGAAAATACACATTTGCACATCCCTCCTAGTCCGCGTTCCCTTTTCTCAAGGGCAACCAGCACTTTTTTGCCTCCGTTATAAAGATACTTATGTAAATTACTTACTGATGTGCGAATTTACATACATTTCTCAACCAACTGCGTAGCCATTTCTCCGTCTCTCACCCCCGTTCCTGGACGGCGAGAAGGAGGAGGAGCTGACCATGTAAATGAAGTCACGCGCACCGCGCTGCCGGACTCGGTGCCCCGCGCTGGGCGGGGGGCGGGTAGGCCTGTCCATGTAAATCACATCATTTGCGTGCCCCGCCCCGCCGACGCCACTTGATTCCAACATGCAAGAAACGCCCCCTCCCAGACCCGGCCCCTCACACTGCGTTCCCCCTCCCGCGCAAAGGGGGCGGGGCGGAGGATGCAAATGGCCTCGTGTCGGCCACGGACTGCTGTTTCCTTTCTCCTTGGTAGGGGGGTTGTCCCGAACTTCCTCGCCCCGCTCCGCCCCGCCCCGCGCGGCTCGGGCCTGCGCAGGCGCCGTCCCCTCCGCGGGGCGCGGTCACGTGCCCACCGGGCGAGGCGGGGCGGGGCGTCGCGCGCGGTGGGGGCGGGGTATGGCGCGCTGTGCGGCGCAGGGCGGCTGGCACAAACGGCGGCGCCGGGGCCGGAGGAAAAAGCTCGGTGAGGAGGTCGCGGGTCGAGAAGGGAGCGGGAGGAGACTAAGCCGGAGCCGGGGCGCCGGCGCGAACCGGGCGGGGTGTGGGGGCGCGCGCCGGGGCCTGCCGGGGCGACCCCGGGAAGGGGGATGTGGGTGCGGCGCGGGGGAGGGGACGCGCGCCGTTTACGTTGGGTGCCGGCCGTTGGGGGGGTTGGGGTGGGGGCGGGGAGCGCGCGCCGGGCGGAGGCCGAGTGGAGGGGGAGGGGAGGGGGTCCGAGCGGCCCTTAGGCCCTGCCCCTGTCGCCTACTGCGCTCAGAAGGGGCCTCAGGGCCTGCCCCGGGTTGGGGGCGTTGGGGTGCCCTGGATGGGGGCACCTTTATCTCTCGTCCTGTCTCCGGGTGCGTGCACCCTCCTCCGTCCTTTCCTCTGTCGCCGCGGACCCTCTCCCCGAGGGCCCCTCCCGTCGGTCAGTCTCGGGACCTCCCTTCCGTCTGGGCGTGTGTCCGCCCCCGGCCGGCTTCCTCCCGTCGGACTCGGGTCGACCCCACCGCCCCGCTCCGCCCCGGGTCCTCCCTCCCAGCTTCCCTCCGGTCTAATTTTCTGTCTCTGGGCCCCTCGTTCTCTTTGTCTTTGGACTCCCCAGTTTCCTCTGTCTTTTGACCCCCCCGCCCCCACCCTGACTCTCCCTGGAACCCCCACGTTTCTCTGTGTCTTTCTGGAACGCCGAGGCAGGTCCCTCCTATTTTCCAAACCCCCTCCTTTCCCACCCCTCCACACCACCCTTTTCTACTCCGGCCCTCCTTCTTCTGTCTTTGGTTACCGCGTCCCACAACCTGCACCACAGTCCTCTGTCTTAGGGTCATCTACCCAGCCCCTGGCCTCCAGCCTCTCCCTATCACTGCCTCTTATCTGTCAGCGGACTCCTGCACCTCCAGATTCTCAGGGTCCTCTCCCCGACTTGGCCTCAGGTTTTGGGGGGCCTCTATAGTCAAGTCTGTCCTGTTCGTCTTCCCCACTCCTGCCCATACCATCCCGGCTTTCCCCTGCCTGCCTGTCTCTAGTTTTTCTCACATCCCTTTTTTTTTTTTCCTTTCTCTAGCCACCCTGAAGGGTCCCTTCCCAAGCCCTTAGGGACGGCAGAGGACTTGGGGACCAGCAAGCAACCCCCAGGGCACGAGAAGAGCTCTTGCTGTCTGCCCTGCCTCACCCTGCCCCACGCCAGGCCCGGTGGCCCCCAGCTGCATCAAGTGGAGGCGGAGGAGGAGGCGGAGGAGGGTGGCACCATGGGCCCGGGCGGTGCCCTCCATGCCCGGGGGATGAAGACACTGCTGCCATGGACAGCCCGTGCCAGCCGCAGCCCCTAAGTCAGGCTCTCCCTCAGTTACCAGGGTCTTCGTCAGAGCCCTTGGAGCCTGAGCCTGGCCGGGCCAGGATGGGAGTGGAGAGTTACCTGCCCTGTCCCCTGCTCCCCTCCTACCACTGTCCAGGAGTGCCTAGTGAGGCCTCGGCAGGGAGTGGGACCCCCAGAGCCACAGCCACCTCTACCACTGCCAGCCCTCTTCGGGACGGTTTTGGCGGGCAGGATGGTGGTGAGCTGCGGCCGCTGCAGAGTGAAGGCGCTGCAGCGCTGGTCACCAAGGGGTGCCAGCGATTGGCAGCCCAGGGCGCACGGCCTGAGGCCCCCAAACGGAAATGGGCCGAGGATGGTGGGGATGCCCCTTCACCCAGCAAACGGCCCTGGGCCAGGCAAGAGAACCAGGAGGCAGAGCGGGAGGGTGGCATGAGCTGCAGCTGCAGCAGTGGCAGTGGTGAGGCCAGTGCTGGGCTGATGGAGGAGGCGCTGCCCTCTGCGCCCGAGCGCCTGGCCCTGGACTATATCGTGCCCTGCATGCGGTACTACGGCATCTGCGTCAAGGACAGCTTCCTGGGGGCAGCACTGGGCGGTCGCGTGCTGGCTGAGGTGGAGGCCCTCAAACGGGGTGGGCGCCTGCGAGACGGGCAGCTAGTGAGCCAGAGGGCGATCCCGCCGCGCAGCATCCGTGGGGACCAGATTGCCTGGGTGGAAGGCCATGAACCAGGCTGTCGAAGCATTGGTGCCCTCATGGCCCACGTGGACGCCGTCATCCGCCACTGCGCAGGGCGGCTGGGCAGCTATGTCATCAACGGGCGCACCAAGGTAAGGCTAGGTGGGGGCCTCTTTGGAGGGGCTTTGCAGCACCCTGGTTTGCAGCATTCAGTGCTCTGAGCACAGTGGGTTTGGAGACAGGCTTCTGGGAGGTCACAGAAGGTTTAGGCAGTTCAGTGGAGTGGGTATGCTCACTTGTGGGGACTTGGGGGGGGTCTTTATCCTCCCTACTGGCCTTAATGTGTGCACCTGATAAGCTAGGAGTTTGTCCTGGAGCCACAGTGGTTCTTGAGTTTGCCAGGAACCCTCTTAAGAAACTCATGAGAGCTGCTGACATTCACAGCATGGACCTTGGTGGGGTTCATGGCCTCCTGGTGTCAGTTTGTGGCCCCAGACCAAGCACGGGGATGTAGATAGGCACACAGTTCACCTGGCCGTTCTCTGTTGCTGTCTGTCCCTGTTCATATCCTTCCCTGTGCACCTGTCGTCCATCCCTGTTTGCTGGCCCGTGTTTCTAGTCCATCCATCCTGTCTCCAAGGCAGGAGAAGCAGAAGGGGGAGGGTGGCTGTGATGAGTGAGCCCTGGGCTGAGGGAAGGAAAGGGGTGCTGCCCGCTGGGCCGAGTGCTTGGCCCTGGACTGCATTGTGCCCTGGGTCCCCACTGTGGCATGTGCATCGAGGACAGTCTCCTGGGGGTGGTACTGGGTGGCTGCCTGTTGGCCCAGGTGGAGCTCATCCCCATGTCTCCCACCCTTCACTGTCCCAGTCCCTGCCCTCCATTCCCCCTGTCCTGTGTGTCACTTCCTCCCTACCCATGTCTGTCTCTTCCCTCTGCCTTTATGTGTTTGTTCTTAGTCCCTTTTTCTTTTTGCTTTAGAACAATAGTTCTTAATGGTATTTTGGAGCCTGGGTCTTTTTGAGAATCTGTCAGAGGCCACAGATCCTCTCTTAAGACAAATGCTCATTTGCTTGGAGTTTCCGGGCAGTTGTCAAGGCCTCATGGCCTCCAGCTGCCTGTTCAGGAACCTGGGGTCAGGAGCCCAGCACAGGACAGTGGTCCACAGGGCCTTTCCGGGCTGCTGACAGGATCATTGTCTTCATGGGTGGCGTGGGGGCCTGACCTTGAGTCCAAGACTTGGTGTCCTTTGGACAAGGCCCTGTAGGGAGTGCCCACTGCTCAACACAGTGATGCCTGGCTGGCTGATGGCACGGGCAGTGTTGTGCCCTGCAGGCGTGAGGCTGAGCTCCTGATGTCCTCTGCCTCCTCCTGCAGATCCCATCTTGGGTTCTGCCTCTGTGTGGCTTTCCTCTCAGGCTGGAGCTGGCTCAGGGACCAGGGCTCCCCCGGGGCCAAGGCCTGTTTCCTCCCCACCCCAGCTGGAACTTGTTCTACTTCCCTCTCCCTCCCGTTACTTGATAGCTGAGCCAGAGCCGGCCCCTCCCTGGGCTTGGCTCCTGTGCGGGCGGGATCAGTGGCCTCCCTGGCTCAGCATCTTCACCCCAGGTTGGCTGTCGTCCTCGTCAGGGGGAGACCAGACGGGCTGAGTGGCCCAGATGGGACACTGCTCTGAGCCTCAATTTGCTGATCCACGGAATACGAAAACCAGGTTACATCCCCAGCGAGTCTGGCAGTTTAGGGAGGGGAGAGTAGGAGAAGATCTCTCGTGTTTTGGTGCCTCTGGTGCCCACCTTCTATGTGGTTGGGGACAGGGCCCCAGCGAGGATTGGGGAAGGGGAGTGTTTGGACTTTTTTAGCCCTAGGTGACCTTGATTGTCCTAGGGAAGTAAGGACAGGCTAGGCTGGACTGAGAACATAGGGGAGGAGCCCTCCCCTCCCCAGTGAGACAGCAACTCCAGCCTTTCCCGCTTTTAGATGGGCCCCATCTGGACTCTCTCCTGTACTCCAGAGTAAGGCTGTGGGGTGCTCAGGTGGGCTGCAGCAGTTGCCGTGGGGACATGGATCACCAGTGTGGCTAGAGCCAGTGGGAACTTGCTTCTTAGTCGTTCTGAGTGGAGCTCCTGTGTCATCCTCCCTTCCCCCAACTCCCTGGTTGGGGACAGGTGCTCGGTTGACCTGTAGGTGGGAGAGAGTTGACTCCCACTGGCAGCAAGGGCTACCAGAGGGGACCCCAGGGAGAGTCCAGCTTGCTTGGTTTGCTCCTTGAAGAGCAGCTTGGAGGTGGGACAGTCACAGGCTTCTGACTGGGGTGTGTGTGTAGTGGGGGTGGGGCTCTTGGCAGGCAGATTGTCACCAATAGCCTTTAAGTCTTTGGTCTCCTGGCCCTGGTCCCACCTGTCCCTCCCCTAGGTGGGAGGGGTGGAGAGCAAGTTTCCTGAGGCCTTCCCCTGTGAGGGCAGGAAGTAGATACTTTCCTTGGGGCCAGAGGATGCTTTCACCCCCAAGGTGTGTATATGTGGGGGAAGGGTGGGGCCCTAAAGAGCAGGTTCCTGTTTCTGTGTGAGTCCCGTGTGCTTGGTGGGAGGCGCTGTGTGAGAATGTACAGGGCAGGAGGGAACATAGCAGGGCTGGGGTGCAGAGGAGGCCCAGAGCAGTGCACTCAGTCTGCAGGTACTGCACTGGGCACTGGGGAGACCAACCTGGCCCTAGGGGCTTCCCTGTGGCTGCCTTCCAGGTCAGTACTAGGTAAACAGGTGCCTGTGCTGATGCCATGTTGCTAGGAGTGGAACGGACAATCAGCCGGAGTACTCAAGGTGACCCTTGGTCTCTGAATCCTGAGTAACAAAGAGGGTCAGAAGGAAGAGTGTCCCAGGCCAGTGCTGAGGCCTTGTGGTGGCGACGAGCTCAGCCTGTTGAGGCATGGAGCAGAGTGATGGGAGAGGCACATGAGGTTGGGGGCCTTTGAGGCTGTGGTTGGGAATTTGTATTTTCTCGGGATGGAGTGAAGACCTGGAGAGGAGGGGCTCTGGCTGCTGTGTGGGGATGAATTGTGGGAAGAGGGTGCAGCACTGGACCCCTTCCCTGCCACCCATCCACGTGCATCATCAGTGTAAACTCTGATTGGATTCCTAATTGGGGAGGCCTTGCCCATCTCTAGTCAGTAACTCACTGTTTCTAAGCCTCCTGGGCCATGGCCAAATTCTTCTCCCAGTGAGGTGGTTGCTGAGAGTGCTGACCCTTCCATAGGGAGTGAGCAGTGCAAAGAAGGTGCCCCCTCCTGAACCTTGAAGTGTAGTGGTTAGGGTTTTCCCTGGGGGCCTTCTCACTAATTGTACTCTGGTGCTGCCAGAGAGAAGGTTGTCAGCTTCCCACTGCTAGGTGGCAGTAGACGGTGGCAGCCCTCTCTTTACAGGGCAAGGTCTGGTGGATGAGGTGCACATGGTTAATGCAGAGCAGCTTAACATCCACCACAGAGGGTGAGCCCTGGGATAATGTGTTGGGAGGCGTCCTGGGGAGGGTGAGGATTGAAGCAGCCCAGCCTGCCGTGGCGTGCGTGCTTGGCTAGCATCCTGTTGTGGCAGTGGCCACTGATGTTTAATCGTGAATGTTTATCTTGGGACTGTCTTGCTGGGCCGGGCCCATAGGTGTAGCTGAGCATTCGTGGGGAATGGACGCCAGCAGAGTTGTACCAGGGCAGAGAGGTCAAGACAGGTGGTCCGGGCTGGGGAGAAGTTGAAGGGTCCTTGTGCCAGTCCTCCCCTTTTTGTCTGCTACCTCATCTTGCCACTGCAGTGACTTTGGGCAGAGGGTGGGACAGGGACCTTTTAAAATTTTTAAATGGCATTTCAGCCTGTGCTCCAGTTCTCCATGTGGCAGGCACTGTGCTGGCTGTCTTCCCAGACACTTGTTATCTTGTTCACTTGTTCCACAACAACCTGTGAAATAGCTGTGAGCTCCATTGGATCCATGGATGAGGAACCTGAGACCAGGAAGTCACCTGCCTGATGCCACAGCTCATGTGGCAGCACTGAGACTTGAACCAGGGAATTGTGTCTGCAGAAGTGGCTGGGCCATTTCCTTTACCTCTCAGCCACCTTTCTGCCAGCTCCCTGATGACAAACATCCCGGGGCCCTGGCCACAGCATGGTAGGGCTGGGTCAGGGGAGTGGCAACTGTCAGGCAGAGGAAAGAACCCTGTAGACAGAGAAACCAAGCCCTGCAATGAGTCCTGTTAGATCTCCGGGGGATGGGGGTCCAGAACCTCCCAAGTTATGTTCTCAGAGAGATTAATTGCTACCGCTGTAAACAGCAGTGTTTATTACCCCTGCTGTACACATCAGGCAGTTGAGGCCCATTCAGGTGTTGGAACTGGCTAGGGTTACCCAGCAAATTACCCTTGGAGTTGGAATTAGGTCTTTCTATTCAGACTGTAGGTTTTGGCTCCTGTTCGGATGTCTATGGGACAGATAATTTAGTGGGGATTCTTTGTAGTCCAGGGCAGCAGTTCTTAACATTGCTGCATGGTAGAATTACCTGGGAAGCTTTACCAATTTCAGGCCCTTCCTTAGGCCAGGTACTTCAGAACCTCAGAGCTCCCCAGGGGGCTCCACTCCACAGCCAAGGGTAAGAATTCCTGGTCTAGGGCTGTGAGGCCACCTCCTTGCACACCTGAAAATGTTTAAATTGGTATTATTCTACTGAAATGGCTGAGGTGGGGTTTGGGGTATCTTGAAACAAATCAAACTCTGTGTTACTAATTGAGCCCTAGCTGGGTGCCAGGCTCCAGGTATGTGTGTTGGGAGGGAGTGGGCTCTTGAGGCCCAGGAGCTGAGGTTTCTGATGGACTTGGGGATGGGATTTTGGCTGAAAAAGAAAGTCTTTTGGGGCAGGAGCTTGGAACCCTTGACCCAAGGAGTCAAGGGGAAGATGGGGCAAGGAGGGGTGGGAAAATAGGTAATTCATGGCTGCTTCTCTAAGATGTGCCTGCCCAGCCCCAGTAAACCTACCTCCCTCCATCCCTGCCAGGCCATGGTGGCGTGTTACCCAGGCAACGGGCTCGGGTACGTAAGGCACGTTGACAATCCCCACGGCGATGGGCGCTGCATCACCTGTATCTATTACCTGAATCAGAACTGGGACGTTAAGGTAGGGGTGAGGGTGAGGGTGAGGGTGGCGCTGGGGCTAGGGCTGGGGCGGGGGTGGCGTGCGTCCACTCCATTTTCCACTCTCAGCCCAGATTCTGGCATTCTCCTGTTTCTCTTCTCAACACACAGCGGGCAGTGCGATCTGCCGGCTCTTCCTGGGAAATGGCACCTCCTCCTCTCTAGCGGACTGTGTGGTGGGAACTCCCCTCTTTCCGGGAATGGTGCTGTCTGCCCAGCCCCACCCGGCCTTGTAATGAACACTTTCCCCCTTTTCCTGTCTTTAGTAGCTTCCTGCCCATCTCCATGGTGATGCAGTCTCTGGGTTGTCATTCACTTTGAGAGCCCGAGGGGTGGGAGGGAGTGATGCAGGCAGACGCTGCGCCCCCTAGTGGGCTCCCAGGGCACCGTGGGAGGCAGCGGCTCCTGGCCGTACCAGCTAGCCTCATCCTTTGGCCTGCCCCCAGGTGCATGGCGGCCTGCTGCAGATCTTCCCTGAGGGCCGGCCCGTGGTAGCCAACATCGAGCCACTCTTTGACCGGTTGCTCATTTTCTGGTCTGACCGGCGGAACCCCCACGAGGTGAAGCCAGCCTATGCCACCAGGTATGACCTGTACTTCTGGAGACGCACCCAGGTGCTCCCCCTGTGACAATGTCCTGTCAGAGCCTCAGAGTGACTAGGGAGCGACGAAGTATTGAGAGGGGGCCTAGGTGGGAGCAGAACCGGGTGGCTCAAAAGGATGGCTGCCTAGTGTGTGTGGATATGGTAGCTGGAATAGCAGAAAACTAATGTCCAACCACCCTGGTCCCCAGGTACGCCATCACTGTCTGGTATTTTGATGCCAAGGAGCGGGCAGCAGCCAAAGACAAGTATCAGCTAGGTACCTGCTTCCCTCCCTTCAGTCCTTCCTATTCTGTGGGCCCTGTTGGGCCTGATGCCACCCCATCCCCCTCATCAGCCTCTTGTTAAATCCCACCACTCATTTTTCTTCATCTCTGCCCACCTTCCTTAGCCCACTCTCCTGGTACCCCAACAGGAGCCCCATTTCTTCCTGGTCCTCTCCCCATCTCCCCAGGTTTCCCTTGGCTTCTTTGTCCTTCTCCTGATGACTCACTGTCTCCTGTCCCCTCTCACCCCCAGCATCAGGACAGAAAGGTGTCCAAGTACCTGTATCACAGCCGCCTACGCCCACCTAGTGGCCAGTCCCAGAGCCGCATGGCAGACAGCTTAAATGACTTCAGGAGAGCCCTGGGCCTGTGCTGGCTGCTCCTTCCCTGCCACCGCTGCTGCTTCTGACTTTGCCTCTGTCCTGCCTGGCGTGGAGGGCTCTGTCTGTTGCTGAGGACCAAGGAGGAGAAGAGACCTTTGCTGCCTCATGATGGGGGCTGGGGTTGTCACCTGGACAGGGGGCAGCCTTGGAGGCCACCGTTACCAACTGAAGCTGGGGGCCTGGGTCCTACCCTGTCTGGTCATGACCCCATTAGGTGTGGAGAGCTGGGAGGAGGCATTGTCACTTCCCATCAGGATGCAGGACTTGGGGTTGAGGTGAGTCATGGCCTCTTGCTGGCAATGGGGTGGGAGGAGTACCCCCAAGTCCTCTCACTCCTCCAGCCTGGAATGTGAAGTGACTCCCCAACCCCTTTGGCCATGGCAGGCACCTTTTGGACTGGGCTGCCACTGCTTGGGCAGAGTAAAAGGTGCCAGGAGGAGCATGGGTGTGGAAGTCCTGTCAGCCAAGAAATAAAAGTTTACCTCAGAGCTGCACACATCTGACTCCATCTGCAATTTAGGGCCTTTATTGACGGAGGAGGGTATGGAGGTTTGAGGGCCAGTGAGCCCACCATAGTGGAGCCTGACCTCAGCAGGCCACTGGCTGGAGCTGGAAGTCTAGGGGGGACACTGCCCAGGCCAGTGCACTGCAGGTGAGGTTGATGGTGCCAGGGTGTACCACAGGGAGCAGGCAGAACCTCTGTAAGGTGGCCGTAAGGAATAAGAAGATACCCGAGTGGGCCAGGCCTATGCCCAGGCACATCTGCTTTGCCGGGTACACAGGTGCATAGTGAGCACCAGGCACCCCAGAGCCAGTCCAGGCTGGTCCCCTTCCTCCTCTGCCTGCACCTGAGGCAAAGGGCATGAAAGCATCATTGCCCTGGAACTTGCCCTTGTCCAGGAAGTTGGTAGGGTTGAAGCAGTCTGGGTCCTTGAATTGAGTGGGGTCCCGGTGCGCAGTCACAAGCAGGGGAATCACAAAAGTGCCCTGGGGATACATGCAACTTGGGTTACCTGCGGGCTTGGTGAGCACCTGCACCTTCTCCATCCAAGACGCTTTTTAAAAGCCCAAGGGAATAGGCCGGGCAAGTAGCTCACGCCTGTAATCCCAGCACTCTGGGAGGCCGAGGACAGATCACTTGAGGTCAGAAGTTCGAGACTAGCCTGGCCAACATGGCGAAACCTGTCTCTACTAAAAATACAAAAATTAGCCGGGCGTGGTAGTGGGTGCCTGTAATACCAGGTACTCAGGAGGCTGAAGCAGGAGAATCGCTTGAACCCAGGAGGTGGAGGTTGCAGTGAGCCAAGATCATGCCACTGCACTCTAGCCTGAGTGACAGAGCCAGACTCCGTCTCAAACAACAACAACAACAAAAAGCCTAAGGGAAGGCAGAGTTGCCTTCCTGCTCCAGGGGTAACTGATTTGTGTTTTGGTCTGCACAGCGCACACCTGCTGATTCTGGCTGATCTCATGCACCCGGGTCCCGCACAGGATCCCCAGACTCAGTAGGCACCTTTGGGCAGACAGTGGCTGTGCAGGTGGGTGTCGAGGGTGAGGGTGCGCGGCAGCCCCAGGGGCACCACGCTGATGAAGCACTGGATCTCGAGCAGCACTGCGTTGGTGTAGGGCAGGCACACCGGATAGTCCAGGCTTGGGGCGGGCCTCCACCCTACCACAGGGTCCAGCTCCTGCACCTTGGCTCAGGCCGGGGGAGGCTGTGAGCTGCGCACTTCCAGGACCCTCCAGCCATCCCCAAACTGCAGCCTCCCATTCTGGGTCTCTCCGGGTTGCACACCTGCCACCTCTGGGTACTTAAGCAGAATGAGGAGCCCATAGCACAGGGTGGTGCTCATGGTTTCGGTGACGCCAAAAAAAAAAAAAAAAAAATGCGTCGTCATTACCGACGTCTACTCCTGGAAATGGCTCTCCGGGTCCTGCTGTTACTGTGGGCAGAGGAGATGGTGCTGCCGCGTGCCAGGCACCTGTTGGTGGGTGGCATGGATAGAGTTTAGAGAGCTGGGACCCACGCCTTACCCATCTGGTCAAGCAGTCAATGAAATCGCGGGGCTCCGCTGGCTGCCGCATCTGCCAGTGTCGTTGGATTTGCTCAGAGATGACCCGCAGCTCCGAAAAGTTTCGGAAGATTCGGTGGTGCGGGCCCGGGAGCCAGTCCATGAGAGACGGGCAAGTGTACATCTGGAGAGACAGGGTCTGTCTCAACATGGGCCCTGCACAAGGTCACTAGGCCTTAGTTTGCCTACAGGGAGATTGGACTAGGACTTTGATACTGGATGTTCTAGAACTCTTACAGGAATCTGTCCCATTCTAATGATCCATTGTAGGTAGGTCTGTGTACTCGGGATTTGGCATAAGGCTGGACGCACCAAGGAAAGATTGTGGCCGGCCCTCTCACCTCGCCCCATCTGGAACTAATGATGCGGAAGTTGTCACTGAAGAGGTTCAGGAGCCTCAGGAACTCCGGGTCCCCGTAGCCATAGCGGTTCCCGAAGACAAGAACAGATAACATTGGATACAGCATTATCCAGTAGCCGCACGGGGTCAAACGGGGCTCCTGGGGGTAGGAACAGGACGGTGGTCATAACGCGTGGTCCTGCCCCCGGCGAGCCCCATGGGCTTACTGGCTTTCTTCCACCCAAATACCTTCCCGTGGCCCCGTCTTGGCAGTGCAAGGGACTCTCCCACACCAGGCCCTTCCGCTCTCCCGGCCAGGCCGAAGCAATGGTGGCTTGAAATTCGTTTAGCAGACAAGCCGCCTCCTCCAGGACGCGCGCCTCGAGGGTCCGCGTACCCAACCCGAACTTCTTAAGCGCTCCAAGTGCAAAATTGCGCAGTGTCCACCAGCACGGCCGGTTAGAAAACAAGATTCCTGTGGTGGGGACGGGAAAGGAGGCGGGCCCGGGAGCCGGCCACGCCCTATCCAGGAAGCGCCGGGTCACTGGCTTCATCCCTTTAGGGGCCTCCGAGTCCTGCGGCCGGCTTCGTTCGCTTTGCTTCTTTACCACACCTCCAAGTGCCCTATCCACACATTGGCCCCGCCTTTGCTGGGCTCGATCCCTGACCTAGGCTGGCTCTGGGACTTTGAATCTTAGGCTCTTCTCTCCTCTAGGCTGCAGGATGAACCTCCATTCTAACCTTACGCTTTAGCGCCGCCCCGCCCTCTCTCGGCCGTTTGCACCTCATTAGCTGGAGTCTCTATTAGGCCCCGCCCCCACTTGCCCGCCTCTACCATTTACCCGCCCAGCCTGGAGCGTCCGGGCCGGCAAGTCCAGCGCCGGGGCCTCACTGTTTCCGCGTGTGAAGCGTTCGAAGACTGCCATGGACCCGCGGCCGGAGACCGCATCCGCCTGTAGCACTAACGCGTCCCGCAGCGCTGCGTAGCCGCACAGCACCACCGCAGGGCGCGGGCCCAGCCGCACTGTGAACACCCGGCCCCAGCGGCCGGAGAGCTACGGGTAGGCGGTGCTCAGCGGGTGCCCATAGGGTTCCTCATCGGAGCCATTGCCCCCAGCTCCCTCTTCCTTCAGACCCAGGAGTCCTCGTCTCAGACCCTCATTCCTCATGCCCAGGAATTCAGATCCCCAGCTCCTTCCTCCCTGAGATCCAGGAGTCCAGGCCCCCACTTCCTTCTTCCCTTGGGACCTAGAAGTCCAGCTTCCCAGCCTCCTGCACCCTCAGAGTCGTCTCCTGGGCCCTCAGTACTCAGCCTGCCCACCCTGAACCAGAACAGACCCCCTGCTCCCCTCTTCCCACAACCTGATTTCCTGCTCTGGGCTCCTTCGTTAGGACCCAGTGTCCCTGCCCCAAGCTCTCCACTCCCTATTACTCCTTTCCTAGTACTCAGCAGGCCGGAGCACTCATCCTTCCTGTCCTTCCTCAAGATCATAGAGTACAAACCCTCAGCTGTCTTCATTCAGGAGGAGTTCTAGTCCCCAGCCCCACCTTCACGAATCCAGAATTCCGTCCCCCAATTCCTGTCGGGAATGGAGTGCGCGGTCCAGGCCTCCGGACTGCAGCTGCAAGTTCCCCAGCAATGGGAGCAGCCTGGGCCGGGGAGGTAGGGACCCCCGCATCTGAGCGCGGCACCCACCCTACCCCCACCACGCCGGCGCCAGCACCAGAAGCCACAACAGCAGCGCAGCGATACCCGCGATCATCATGCCTGCAATTCTCCACGCCTGCACCCCTTCACCTCTATTTGATTTCCAAGGGGTCTTAGGGGTGGAGCGGGGCGGAGACGCGATGTGGGAGGAGTGGGCGTCTCCGGGCTGCTCATTCCGTGGATTCCCCAACCCGACGTCTCCACCCCGCCCCCAGCCCTAGTGGAGCTGTGCCCTGGCTCCCCCTGGCTTTTTTTGTGTGTCTGCCTCAGCCTTTCTTACTTAGCAACTTTGCTGCACCAGCATTTTCATGGCAACACACCTGGACAACAGGTGCACCCTCCTGAGCCCCTAGCACCTTTGAGTCCAATTTACTTGGCCTGTAGGTGTGTATCCCTCAATCTCCGGGCCACCTCTGGGTCCCCTGAAGGCTGTACCCTGTACCTCTGATTCCTAAATACACACCGACTCTCAAATACACCACTTCTGGTTTTTTTTTTTCCTTCTTAGAGTTTCGCTCTTGTTGCCCAGGCTGGAGTGCAGCCGTGGGATCTCGGCTCACTGCAACCTCCACCTCCCAGGTTCAAGATTCTCCTGTTTCAGCCTCCCGAGTAGCTGGGATTACAGGCATGCACCACTAGGCCTGGCTAATTTTTGTATTTTTAGTAGAGACGGAGTTTCACCGTGTTGGCCAGGCAGATCTCAAGCTCCTGACCTCAGGTGATCCGCCTGCCTCGGCCTCCCGAGGTGTTGAGACTACAGGCCACTGCGCCTGGCTCAAATACACTTCTAAAGACACCCCTGGCACTCCTGTGCTCTGTGCCTGTGATTCCTAGGAGCTCACACCTGAGCCCTTGTCACTTCCCTTACTCTTAGGACCCTGTGTACTATGCTTGTTCCCCAGATCTGCCTTCAATTTCCCTGGCTTCTGGGTGTCCATCAGTCTGGCACTTCTGTGCCTCTCCTAAGTTCTTCAGGGTGCCTTTCTGCATGTTGATCCCCTTGTACTTCCATATTATGTCCTGCCCTGAATCTACCATCTCTATCCCCAAGGCACTGGCTCCCAGGTGCCCCCAAATGTTCTGTGCCCATGCTGCTGAACCCCCTGGTATCCAGTCCCCCAAGTCCCTGTCTGAGGCCAGGCCATGACGACAGACAAACTTATCCCTCATTCTCTCACCTATCCCCCCCACCCCCCATCCTAGGGCATGGGCTAGAGGGGGCAGACTCTGGCCTGGATGGGCCAGGGCTGTGGTGGTGGGAGCAGTGAGGTTGGGGCTGTATTTGGAACAGACTGTTCAGGAATGTGGTCCACCCTCCTGCCTGTCCCCACTTGGCCAAATCCAGCCTTCCTCCAAGTGCCTGGCACAGGGCCCAGACCTGGGGAGATGGTGGGCGGGGTTGGGGGGGCACTGTGCAGAGCCTAGGACTGGCGTTGTCTCTGGGAGGGTCTCTGTGTATCTTTGTTTCATCTCTCAGTCTTGCTTGCTCCCTCCCTCCCTCTGTCTCTCCCTCCCTCCCTCCCTCCCTCCCTTCCTTCCTTCCTTTTTTCTTTTTTTTTTGAGACAGAGTCTGGCTTCTGTCCCCCAGGCTGGAGTGCAGTGGTACGATCATGGCTCACTGCAGCCTCAACCTCCTGGGATCAAACAAGCCTCCCACCTCGGCCTCCCAAGTAGCTGGGACCATAGGTACACACTACCACGTCCGGCCAATTTTTGTATTTTTTAAGGAGACAGGATGTCACTGTGTTGCCCAGGCTGGTCTCCAACTCCTGGGCTCAAGCAATCTTTCTGCGTTGGTCTCCCAAAGTGCTGGGAGTATAGTTGTGAACCAGTGTGCCCAGCCTCCCTCACTCTCAGTCTCTGTGTTTCTGTGTTCATCTCTCTCTCTCCTCTTTCCGTCTCTTCCCATCTCTCTCTCTTTTCTCTCAGTCTCTGCCTCTGTTTGTGTCTGTTTTCTGTCTCTCTTTTCAGTATGTCTGTGTCTTCCCCTCCCTGTATCTCCCCCAGTCTGTGCTTCCCTTTGTCTCAGCCTGGCACTTCTGTGCCTCTCCTTATTTCTTCAGCGTGCCTTTCTGCATGTTTACCCCCTTGTACCTCCATATTCTGTCCTCCCCTATCCTGGGTCTTCCTACCTGTCAGCCTTTCTGGAACCTGGTGACTGACAGGGGTTGTGGGGCAGGACCCCTGCTCAGAGCTGCTGGCTCCACTGACAGCGGGAGTGTGGTGGGGCACAGTAAGCCGCATCCTCCCCCAGCCCTACCCCACCCTCTGTGACAGGCTTTAATGGATCCTCTTTATTATGGCTTCTGGTTTCTCCCCAGCTCCTGACTCTTCCTCCATTTTGCTCGGGTGGGCTGTCCTCTGGAATGTCAGCTCTTCCAGAGCAGGGATTTTGTCTTGTTCGCTTCTGTATCCCAGCACTTAAAGTAGCGCTCAGCACAGCGGTAGGCACTTAGTAAATGTTTGTTGAATGAATGCCCAATTTTTCTTCCTCCGTACCTCTCTTTGTTTTTTTATAGAGATGGGGTCTTGTTAAGTTGGCCAGGTTGGTCTTCAACTCTTGGTCTCAAGCAATCCTCCTGCCTCAGCCTCCTAAAGTGCTAGGATCACAGGTGTGAGCCACCGTGCCCAGCCTCTTTCTTCCCTTCCCTCCCCTCTTTTCCCTTTCTTCTTCTCTTCCCTTCCCTTCCGTCTGTCTTGTTCTGTTGCCCAGGCTGGAGTGCAGTGGCACCATCACAGCTCACTGCAGCCATGACTGCCTGGGCTCAAGTGATCCTCCCACCTGAGCCTCCCAAGTAGCTGGGACTAGAGGTGCGTGCCACCATGCCTAGCTAATTTTTAAAATATTTATAGAGACCAGGTCTCACTATGTCGCCCAGGCTGGTCTCGAACTCCTGGGCTCAAGTGATCCTCCTGCCTTGGTGTTTCTCTCTCTTTGTAATTAGACTGGATTTCTCTGTTTCTCTCTTTCTTTTCCTCCCTTTTTCTTTTTCTCTCAGGTCTCTCTATCTCTCTTCATTTCTGTTCTCTTTATTTATCTTTGCTTTAGGGTCTCTTTGTCTTTCCTCTCTCTGGACATCACTGTCTTTCCCTTTTCTCAGTGGCTCTCTTTCTCCTCCCGGTCTCTGTTTTCCAGGATCTCTTTGCCATCCCTGCGTATCTGTCTCTTCCTTTTCCTCTCCATCTCTTCTCAGTGTCTTCACGTGTTTTTCTCCATCATCTCTCTCTGCCTGTCTTTCTCAGGACCTCTGAGTCTCTCTGTCTCTCCCTCTCTTCTCCCTCTCTCCCCCGACCTCTGTGTCCCTGGCTGGGTCCTGGGGCAGACTCTGGTCAGCCTGTGATGGGAACTGTGGGGATTAAAGAGCTGACATCTTAATCCCCATGTGGGCACTGCCTATAAGCCTCACTCCAGTCAGCCCCATGCTCAGCAGAACATGTCCCAGTTTCTGCATCACGTTGGGGAGACCCCGTTCAGGGTAGAGCCTCCCAGGCCACCTCCACTGATGGCTGAGGGGCCAGTTCCACTCTGCCTGAATCTGGCTCGATGTGCTTTGGGACGCCTGCCCAGCGAGAACAGCCACTGTCAGCAGGATGTTAGGGTATTAGGTCGGGACCCAGGTTGGGAGGGTACATGCCTGGGGTTGCCATCCTCATCCCAAAGGGGAGAATTTCAGTGAGAGGGTGGGAGGGCCGACTGCAGTGGTTCATGCCTGTAATCCCAGCACTTTGGGAGGCTGAGGTGGGCAGATCACTTGAGGCCAGTAGTTCAAGACAAGCCTGGCCAACATGGTGAAACCCCATCTCTACTAAAAATACAAAAATTAGCCGGGCATGGTGGTGCATGCCTGTAATCCCAGCTACTCTAGGGAGGCTGAGGCACGAGAATCACTTGAGCGCTGAAGGTGGAGGTTGCAGTGAGCTGAGATCATGCCACTGCACTCCAGCCTGGGCAACAGAGTGAGACTCTGTCCCCCCAACCCTCCAAAAAAAAAAAAAAAAAAAAAGAAAAAAAAAGAAAGAAAAAGAAAAGAGGGGCTGGGGATTGAGGGAGAGAGCCTCAGTCCTCAGAACTCCCATTGTCATTGCTCATCTGTCTTTCTCTGGTCATTTCTCTGTTTCTTTCCATTTTCTCTCTCAATTCCCCTGCCTCCCATTTCTTAGTGTCTGTATTTCTCTGCTTTTCTCTGTATTTAAGGGTGTCTGCCTCTTTCTTGGTCTCTGACTTGTGAATTAAAAGGTAGTAGTTAGAAGTGCAGTGTCTGAGTAGGGCATGGTAGTGTGCACAGGTTGTCCAGAACTTTGGGAGGCTGAGGCTGGAGAATCACTTGAGGTCAGGAGTTCGAGACCAGCCTGGGCAATATAGTGAGACTGCCTCTACAAAAAATAAAAATAAAAAAATTAGCAGCTGAGTGCAGTGGCTTATGCTTGTAATCCCAGCACTTTGGGAAGCTGAGGTAGGCAGATCACCTGAGGCCAAGAGTTCAAGACCAGCCTGGCCAACATGATGAAACCCTGTCTCTACTAAAAAAAAAAAAAAAAAAAAAAAAAAAATTAGCTGGGTGTGGTAGCAGGTGCCTGTAATCCCAGCTGCTCGGGAGGCTGAGGCACGAAAATTGCTTGAACCCAGGAGGTGGAGGTTGCAGTGAGCTGAGATCGAGCCACTGCACTCCAGCCTGGGTGACAGAGCAAGACTCTGTCTCAAAAAATAAAAATAAAAGTAAATTAGCCAGGTGTGGTTGTGGTGCACCCTGTAGTCCCAGCTACTCAGGAGGCTAAGGTGGGAGGATTGCTTGAGCCTGGGAGGCTGAAACTGCAGTGAGATGTGATTATGGCCATTGCATCCCAGCCTGAGAGACAGAGTGAGAGCTTGTCTCTAAAAAAAGGAAAAAAAAAAAAAAAAAAAAAAGAAGAGGAAGAAGAAGAAAAAGAAGTGCAGTGTCTGTAGCCTCAGAGTCTGAATTTAGATCCCAGCTCTGCCTGTTTCTGTGTGATCTTGGGCAACTCACTTCACCTCTCTGAGCCTCAGTTTGCTCATCTGTAAAAATGTAATACTGCTTTGTGGCCAGGTGTGGTGGCTCATGCCTGTAATCCCAGTGCTTTGGGGGGATGAGGTGGGAGGATCGCTTTAGGTCAGGAGTTCAAGACCAGCCTAGGCAACACTGCAAGACCCTGTCTCTACTAAAGATTAAAAAAAAAAAAAAGTTAGCCAGGCACGGTGACTGTAGTCCCAGCTATTTGGTGGTCTGAAGCAGAAGCAGGAGGATCAGTTGAACCCAGAAGTTCAAGGTTGCAGTGAGCCTTGAATTGTGCCATTGCACTCCAGCCTGGGCAACAAGAGGGAGACCCTGGCTATAAAAGAAACAAACAGGGTAGGTGCGGTCGCCGGTGGCTCACGCCTCTAATTCCAGCACTTTGGGAGGCTGAGGTGGGCGGATCACAAGGTCAGGAGATTGAGACCATCCTGGCTAACAGGGTGAAACTCTTGTTTCTACTAAAAATACAAAAAATTAGCCGGGCGTGGTGGCGCACGCCTGTAGTCCCAGCTACTCAGGAGGCTGAGGCAGGAGAATCACTTGAACCAGGGAGGCGGAGGTTGCAGTGAGCCAAGATCGCGCCACTGCACTCCAGCCTGGGTGACAGAGCAAGACTCTGTCTCAAAAAAAAAAAAAAAAAAAAAAAGGAAAGAAAAAAGAAACAAAAGTCCCCAAAACAAACCAGAGCAAAGTAGGGAGACTTAAATGAGGCATTCAGAACAGTGTGCAAATAGGGAGTGTCATTTAGTGTCAGTGCTTGTTCCATCTTAGCCTCACTTTGCCCTGCTTTCCCCATCTCTCTGCAGTGCCCTGCATCTCTTGCATATTCTCTCTGATATCTCTCTGCTGTCTTCTTCTTTTTCTTTCTTACTTTTTTTTTTTGGGGGGGGGTCTCACTCCCGTCTCCCAGGCGGGAATGCAGTGGCACAATGACACCCCATTGCAGCCTCGACCTCCCAGGCTCAAGAAATCCTCCTGCCCCACTTTTTGACTTTTTTGTAGAGTCAGGCCTCACTCTGTTGCCCAGGCTGGTCTCAAACTCCTGGGTTGAAGCAATCCTCCCGCCTCGGCCTCCCAAAGTGCTGGGATTACAGGTGTGAGCCACTTCGCCTGGTCCTGCTATCTTTTTCTCTGTCTTGGTTTCTCTGCCTCACTGGCTTCAGGTCCTCAAAGCCTTTACCTTCAAACCTGTCTCCAGGATACAATTTGTCCCACCCTAGCCACCCTAAAGGTGAGGGCAAAACTAGCCAGTGCCTCCATCTCTGCAGCCAGCTCCCTTCTCCCCATCCTAAATGACTCTCATCCTCACTTTAATTCAGCCAAGACTGGTTTGAATCTATTACAAATGTACTAAGAAATGATACAAAAAGCCCAGAAAAGGGCGTGCCATAGAACAAGCTCTGTGGGTACAAAAAGACATGCCACATCTGCCTCTGCCCTGCAGACGGGGTACAGATTGGAGGGATGGGGGAAGGGCACGCGGCAGGCACAGCATGCAGGGAAGACAGCGTGACTGCCAGAGGGATGGGGGCAGACCGTGGACCAAGAAGGGGACGTAGCAACCCACATGGGTGGGCCTCATCGCTCACAGGCGAATCTGGAAGGGCCGGGGCGTTAGCGCGGGCGCAGGCACAGCTGGAAAGGCCGCGGCAAATTGCCAAGACCTGAGCTGAGCGGGGTCAGGTCGATGTCCTCGGGCGCACCCAGCGGCTGCAGCGAAAAGCTCTGCAGGATGGCGGTGAGGTACAGAAAGAGCTCCATGCGCGCCAGCGACTCTCCCAGGCACAGACGGCGCCCTGCAGGGGTGGCAGGATGGGGAGCGGCGGTGAGATAAGATGAGGTTAGAGGCTGCAACCCCACATTCCCAGAGGAAAACATAAGAGGAAAGGAAGACAGCAGCTGGGGACGTCACAGATTCACCCATGTAAAGATCTGGGAAAGATGCTTTAAACTGTGGAGCGGAATGACCTGGGCTGCTTGGGTTCAAATCCCAGTGCTGTCACTACTAGTTTTGTGATCCTGGACAAACCACACTTTCTGGGTATTTAAAATGGGGGTATGAAGACTGGGCGCGCTGGCTTAGGCCTGTAATCCCAGCGCTTTCGGAGGCCGAGGCAAGAGGATCTCTTGAGCCCAGGAGTTTGAGAGCAGCCTGGGCAACACAGCAAGATCCCATCTCTATAAAAAATTTTAAAAAAAATGTGCAAGGTGGCACATGCCTGCAGTCCCAGCTGCTTGGGAGGCTGAGGCGAGGGGATCACTTGAGCCCAGGAGATCAAGGCTGCAGTGAGCCATGATCGTGCCACTGCCCTCCAGCCTGGGTGAGAGCATGACCCTGTCTCAGAAAGAAAAATAAAAGGAGGGATAGTAATAGTGCCTCATGAGGCTGCTGTGAATGGTAAACACAGGGAAAGCAGTGAGGCTGTAAGTAGCTCACCATGGGCTACCCTACTCTAAGCATTACATCACAATTAATTCTAACAACTCCAAGAGGCAGGCCTTAGTATTATCTCCATTTTATAGATGTGGACATTGAGGTACAGAGAAGTGAAGTAACATACCCAAGGCAACACAGCTAGGGGGTGACAGATGGGATGCAAACCCTGCTGGAATCTGGGCTGCACATTCCCAGCGGAAAACATAAGCTCTTAGCTGGGCTCTTGTAGAGGCAGCACTTGACGCACAGTAGGCAATATGGTAAGTTACCTATTATTATGCCAGTTGTTTTTTCTTTTCCTGCTACTGAGTAAAGAGGGAAGTATTTTTCAGCAGGGTAAAGAGGAAAGCCAAAAAACAAAACAAAACAAAAATCCTAGAACCACCTCAACTGCGCCACCCAGTGGAGAGGTAGACAATGACCACTCCCAAGTTCAATTATTTTTTTTTCTTTTAAACATTTTATATATTTTTTATTTTTGGCTAGTCAGTATTTTTTATTTTAGAGAAAGGATCTCGCTCTGTCGCCCAGACTGGGGTGCAGTGGCATGATCATACTCACTGTAACCTCAAACTCCTGAGCTCAAGTGATCATCCCACCTCAGCCTCCCAAGTAGCTGGGACCGCAGATGCACACCACACCACATCTAGGTAATTTAAAAATTTTCAGTAGAGAAAGGGTCTTGCCATGTTGTCCAGGCTGGTCTTGAACTCCTGGCCTCAAGCGATCCTCCCACCTCAGCCTCCCAAAGTGCTGGGATTACAGGCATGAGCCGATGAACCTGGCCCAAGTTAAATAATAATTATTATAATTATTATTTATTTATTTTTTTGAGACGGAGTTTTGCTCTTGTTGCCAAGGCTGGAGTGCAATGGCACGATCTCGGCCCACTGCAAGCTCCATCTCCTGGATTCAAGTGATTCTCCTGCCTCAGCCTCCAGAGTAGCTGGGATTACAGGCATGTGCCACCATTTCCTGGCTAATTTTTTTTCTTTTTTTCTTTTTTTTTGAGATGGAGTCTTACTCTGTCGCCCAGGCTGGAGTGCAGTGGCGCGGTCTCTGCTCACTGCAAGGTCCGCCTCCCAGGTTCACGCCGTTCTCCTGCCTCAGCCTCCCGAGTAGCTGGGACTACAGGAGCCCGCCACCATGCCCGGGTAATTTTTTTGTATTTTTAGTAGAGATGGTGTTTCACCGTGTTAGCTAGGATGGTCTCGATCTCCTGACCTTCTGATCTGCCCACCTTGGCCTCCCAAAGTGCTGGGATTACAGGCGTGCATTCCTGGCTAATTTTGTATTTTTAGTAGAGACAGGGTTTCACCATGTTGGTCAGGCTAATCTTGGACTCCTGACCTCAGGTGACCTGCCCGCCTAGATCTCCCAGAGTGCTGGGATTACAGGTGTGAGTAACTGCCCCTGGCTGTTAAATTATTATCATTATTTTTTTTGAGACAGAGTCTTGCTTTGTTGCCGAGGCTGGAGTACAATGGTGCAATCTCAGCTCGCCGCAACCTCCGGCTCCCGGGTTCAAGTGATTTTCCTGTTTCTCCTCAGGAGTAGCTGGGACTATGGGCGCCCACCACCACACCTGGCTAATTTTTGTATTTTAAGTAGAGACAGGGTTTCACCATATTGGTCAGGCTGGTCTCGAACTCCTGACCTCAGGCGATCCACCCACCTCAGCCTTCCAAAGTGCTGGGATTACAGGTGTGAATCACCATGCCCAGTCCCAAGTTAAATTATTAATCAACCTCCCCACCTTGCTTCACGAGGATTTTAGTCACTACTTGCCTATAGGAGCAGAGTTGAGAGGAGGAATGAATGTCTCTGTGCATCCAAAGCTGAGAATGGGTGGAAGGAAGGAGTGAGAGGATTTGGCAAGTGGAATTAGGATGAGGAATGTAGGTAGAAATTGGGCCAGAAAGACTCTGATTCCTGCCCTCACCAGCTAAGAAGGGCATGAAGGCTGGGCTCTTCTTGAAGGACTGATTGGCATCCAAAAAGTGCTCGGGGTTGAACTCCTGGGGCGTCAGGAACTGGCTGGGGTCGTAGTGGACGGTGTTAAGGAGGGTGATGACATCGGTGCCCTGTGTGGGTGAGGAGGTGGACTTAGCAGTGTAGGAGGGCTGGGAGGCTCCCAAACTCCTTTCCATTGTATTGGGCTGGGTGTCCTGGGGACTTGATAAGGGGTGGGTATAGGTGGGTATAGGACTCAATCGGGGGCCAAGGAAATATGTGTGGGTGTCTAGGGTCCCAAGTGATGGGTGCTATATGCTGTATTATTGGGGACTTTGGCAAGGATGTGGGAAACCCCCATCCTTTGTGGGAGCAGATGTGGGGTTTCTGGGAAAAAGGAGGGGTCCCTGAGAATAGCGTTTAGGCCCAGGGGATCCTCCAGATGACGTTCCAGACCCCAGGGCTTCCAGGGAGGGGTTCTAGGAAGGGGATTTGTCATGGTGAAGGGGTCTAGTCCAGTATGATATGAGATGGGGTCCTGGCAAAGGCCTGAGCTTCTGGATTTAAGGGTCTGAGATGTCTGTAGCTAGGGCTTGGGATGCCAGTTGCTAAGGCCTGGGGTGTTGATTGCTAGTGCCTGGGATACTGCTTGCGAGCTGCAAGAGCCTGGGATGCCTCCTCTTAGGTTGCCTGATGTCGTTTGCCAGGCCTAGCGCACCTTGGGTATCAGGAAGCCGTGAAAGGCCGTGTCCCTAGTGATGCGGTGCGGCAAGTTCATGGGGATGATGTCTGCAAAGCGCTGCACCTCGTGGATCACCGCGTCTGTGTAAGGCATGGCCGCGCGGTCCTTCAGCACTGGCAGCCGCGCGCGTCCCACCACAAGGTCGATCTCCTCCTGCACGTGGGCTGGAGGGGAAGGGGGAAGTGGGGTGGAGGGTATCAAACCAGGCTGGGAAGAGGTGTGTCCGTATGTGGGGAGGGGTCTAGTCAAAGCCTCCCAGCGCTGGGCGCCACTGCTGGGGCGTATGTGAGAATTAGCTAGAGCTGGCCGGGCGCGGTGGCTCATGCGTATAATCCCAGCACTTGGGAGGCTGAGGTGGATGGATCACTTGAGCCCAGGAGTTTGAGACTGTAGGGAAAAGAGAGATCAGACTGTTACTGTGTCTATGTAGAAAAGGAAGACATACGAAACTCCATTTTGATCTGTACTAAGAAAATTACTTTGCCTTGAGATGCTGTTGATCTGTAACTTTAGCCCCAACCCTGTGCTCAGAAACACGTGCTGTATGGAATCAAGGTTTAAGGGATCTAGGGCTGTGCAGGTTGTGCCTTGTTAACAATATGTTTACAGGCAGTATGCTTGGTAAATGTCATCGCCATTCTCCATTCTCGGGCACAATGTACTGTGGAAAGCTGCAGGGACCTCTGCCCAAGAAAGCCTGGGTATTGTCCAAGGTTTCCTCCAACTGAGACAGCCTGAGATATGGCCTTGTGGGAAGGGAAAGACCTGACCATCCCCCAGCCTGACACCCGTAAATGGCCTGTGCTGAGGAGGATTAGTAAAAGAGGAAGGCCTCTTGCGGTTGAGATAAGAGGAAGGCCTCCATCCCTTGCATGTCCCTGGTAATGGAATGTCTCAGTGTAAAACCCGATCATACATTCCTTCTGTTCTGAGATAGGAGAAAACCACCCTGTGGCTGGAGGTGAGCTATGCTGGTGGCAATGCTGCTCTGTTACTCTTTGCTACACTGAGATATTTGGGTGGAGAGAAGCATAAATCTGGCCTACCTACACATCTGGGCACAGTACCTTCCCTTGGACTTATTTGTAACCCGGATTCCTTTGCTCACATGTTTTCCTGCTGACCTTCTCCCCACTATCACCCTGTTCTCCTGCCGCATTCCCCTAGCCGAGATAGTGAAAATAGTAATCAATAAATACTGAGGGAACTCAGAGACTGGGGCTAGTGCAGTTCCTCCGTATGCTGAGCACTGGTCCCCTGGGCCCACTGTTCTTTCTCTATACTTTGTCTCTGTGCCTTATTTCTTTTCTCAGTCTCTTGTCCCACCTGATGAGAAATACCCACAGGTGTGAAGGGGCTGGCCCCCTTCAGAGACCAGCCTGGGCAACATGGTGAAACTCCGTCTCTAAAACAAAATAGAAAAATTAGCTGGGCATGGTGGCGCACACCTATGGTCCCAGCTACTCAGGAGGCTGAGGCAGGAGAATTGCTTGAACCTGGGAGGCGGAGGTTGCAGTGAGCCGGGATTGGCCCACTGCACTCCAGCCTGGGTGACAGAGCGAGACTCCATCTCAAAAAAAAAAAAAGGAAAAAAAAAAAGAGTTAGCCAGGGCCTGGGAGGAAGTGGGTCAGTGAGGGCGAAAGGTTGGCTTGTGCAAGGGCCTGGCCGTTGGGTTGTGTGGGTGGGGCTTCAGGGAGGCCTGGAATCCAGGACCTGATGGGATTTCAGGAGCAGTTTCGGGACCCTACTTGCTGGACGGTGGATCGAGTGGGTGGACTGTGTGGGAGGGCTGGAGATCAGAGGCAGAGCAGGGGTTATACCCAGAGGTGGAGCTTGGGGAGGTGGAGTAGCAGACAGAGCTCCGTGTGTGGGCCAGGCTGTGTGGGAAAGGTAGGGTTCCCTGGCAAGTGGGTGGCTGGGGCTCTGGGGCAGAGTTCTGGGAGGACTGTTAGCTGGGCTCTGAAGCCAGCATGCGGTGGTGGACACGGTGGGCACAAAGCAAGACTAAGCAGGTGGAGGCGGGAGCGTTGGCTCACACCTGTAACCCCAGCACTTTGGGAGGCCGAGGTGAGAGGATTGCTTGATCCCAGGAGTTGGAGACCAGCCAGGGCAACACAGCAAGGCTCTGTCTGTACAAAAAATAAAAAATTAGCTGAGTGTATTGAGTGTGGTGGTGCACGTCTGTACTCTCAGCTATTGATAAGGCGGAGGTGGGAAGATCGCTTGAGCCCGAGGTCGGGGCTGCAGTGAGCTGTGATTGTGCCACTGTACACCTGGGTGACAGAGTGAGTCTGTCTCAAAAACAAACAAAAAACTAAGCAGAGCTGGGTGCAGTGGCTCACGCCTGTAATCCCAGCACTTTGGGAGGCCGAGGTGGGTGGATCACTTGAGGCCAGGAGTTTGAGACCAGCCTGGCCAACTTGGTGAAACCCTGTCTCTATTAAAAATACAAAAGTTAGCTGGATGTGGTGGTGTGCACCTGTAATCCCAGCTACTTGGGAGGCTGAGGCAGGAGAAAATGCCTTGGACTCAGGGGGCAGAAGTTGCAGTGAGCCAACCGAGATCATGCCACTGCACTCCAGCCTGGGTGACAGAGCGAGACTCCGTCTCCAAAAAACAAACCAAAAACAAAAAAACCAACAATTAAGCGGGTGGGATCTGGGTCGGGATTCAGGCAGGCTGCGTGGACCTCGTGGGCCACGTGGTGGGATTGGCCTCCGTGTGGGTTTGTGGGTTTGGCTGTGGAATCCTGGTGCCAGCAGGAGGCTATATCAGACGTGGAAGGCGGGACTGGAGGCGGGGTCGTGGCTTCCTGCTCTGGGGTGAGGCTGGAACACATGGGCACCTCCACGCTGCTGTGTGGGTGGGCCTCACCTTGAACTTTCGGGTACTTCATGAGTGCCAGGAAGGCGTGGCGCAGCGTGGTGCCCACCGTCTCGGTGCCGCCAAAGAGCAGGTTATGTGTGGTCATCAGCAGGGTATCCATGTGGAAGTGGCTCAGCGGGTCCTCCTTCTTCTGCCGTGGTAGAGGGGTGGGGATGTGAGCCAGGGATGGAGACCCCTTCACTCTAGACCAGTACAACTGCTGCTGGGGGCCCATTCAGTCCCAGCTGGGTTTAACTTTCTTTCCCTGGGAGAGCTGGGGAACGCAGAAGGGCAGGGCAGGGAAAATCTCAGCTGCAGGGCCTACAATTAACTTCTTGGATAGAGCTTGAATGACTTCTTGTTTTTTTAAAAAATACATTTTATGTATGTATGTATGTATGTGTATGTATGTATGTGTGTGTGTATGTATGTGTGTATGTATGTCTGTATGTGTGTGTGTATGTATGTGTGTATGTATGTGTGTATGTATGCATGTGTGTATGTGTGTATGTATGTCTGTATGTATGTGTGTATGTGTATGTATGTGTGTATGTATGTATGATGTATGTATGTGTATGTATGTATGTGTGTGTATGTATGTGTGTATGCATGTGTGTATGTATGCATGTGTGCATGTGTGTATGTATGTCTGTATGTATGTGTGTATGCATGTATGATGTATGTATGTATGTGTGTATGTGTGTGTGTATGTATGTGTGTGTGTGTGTATGTATGTGTGTATGTATGTGTTGTAGAGACTGGGTCTTACTATATTGTCCAGGCTGGTCTCGAACTCCTAGACTCAAGCGATCCTCCTGCCTCGGCCTCCCAAAGTGCTGGGATAACAAGCCTGAGCAACTGCCCCCTCCGCCCTGCCCCACCTCCTTTGATGACTTCTTAATGAGCTGTAAGTTGGCGGTGGCTGTGAGTGGCTCCTGGCTCCAGCCCAGCTGGGCCAGATGCTTCAGCTTCTCCAGGGAGAAGGTCCCCCAACCCTGCCCCATCTGGGGTCCCTGTGGGTTTGAGGCAGGGGCAGCAGGAGAATTTCAGGTCAGACTAGAGGTGGGATTTCCAGGTAGGGATTACCTCTGCCATCTTGGTGAGGAAGCAGTGGATGAAGTCCCGGGGAGATCTGGGGTCTAGTGAGGCCTGGTGGTCGTGGACGCTGTGGGCGATGAGGTCTCTCAGGCACTTGAAGTTCTGGAAGATGCGTTGGTGCGGCCCGGGCACCCAGTCCAGGAGGCTCGGGAAGATGTCGTACAACTGGGGACCAGACAGAGTGGGAGGGTTTTGGAGGAGGACGAAGGGTGTTCAGGGGCGAATGGGGTCAGTGTGGATTAGGTAGGCAGGGACAGGGTCTCCAAGGGCAGCCAGGTCCGGGGTGGGGGTTGGGGCCGAGGGGGAGTGGGAAGGAGGCAGTGGCGGCCATAAATGCTCAGCGGAGGGGAGTGGGCGTGGCCGTGTAACTCTGGGTGGGGTCAGATGGGAGGGGGCGGGCCCTGGGCGGGCCTTTCGCAGCCCTTTCCCCGCCCACTGTTTCCTCTCCATTCCTAGATCCTGCGGACTCCACAGCCCGTCCCTGCTGGACTCAGTTGGCTGACCTCGCCCCAGGGGCTGCTCATGATTTGAAAGTTGTCATTGATAAGGTGGATAATGGTGAGCAGACGCTCATCATCGTAGTCGAAGCGGCTGCCGAAGAGCACGGAACAGATAATGTTGGACCCTGAGCGACTCAGTACAAACGTAGGGTCAAAGGGCTCGCCTGAGGGTGAAGAATGGAATGGGTCGGGAAGACGCTGTGTGCAGCACACCAGACCTCATGCAGCAACACCATTAATTTGCACAACATCCGACTCAACCATGGCAACGTGTCTTACGGTGCAAACACGGGCACATGGTCACAACATGCTGCTTAACAACACCCCAAAAGCATCTGTCAATGCCACAGACAGCACCGAACCCACAACTTCCTGCAGCACATCGACAGCAACAACGCCCAACCACAGAACGGGCTATTCTTGGCAACACAACACACAGCACGCGACATAGCACAAGGCAATCATGAGGCATCACGGAACACAACAACACAGGGCAACAGAACACCCAGCAAATACGATCACAGTACATGCCAACACATGACACACAGTGACCCAACAGCCAGCCCGGAAACATCCCAAGACACGGTAACCACACACCAACACATAATGCCAGCATACCGCTACATAATCCTGCCACACAACACACGCTAGTACACAGCAACCCAGCAGACAGCACAGAACACATGATGTGACATCACAACACATACAGTCAACGCAGCAGAACAAAGGACACGCTATGCAGCAATGCAACAACGTTGGCAGCCAGCAGATGACACAACGCAAAACCACATGCAGTGCCTGACAACTCTAAAATCTCACCCAGAAATATCTCAACACAACACGTAGCATCTGGCCGTCCAACAGCTTAACAGACCATAGTAAATACTGAACAACACATTTCTTTCTTTCCTTTTTTCGAGATGAAATCTCGTTCCGTCGCCCATGCTGGAGTGCGGTGGCACGATCTCGGTTCACTGCAACGTCTGCCTCCCAGGTTCAAGAGATTCTCCTGCCTCAGCCTCCCAATGAGCTGAGATCACACCCGGCTAATTTTTTTGTATTTTTAGTAGAGATGGGGTTTCACCATGTTGTCCAGACTGGTCTCGAACTCCTGACCTCAAGTGATGTGCCCACCTTGGCTTCCCAAAGTGCTAAGATTACAGGCATGAGCCACCGCGCCTGGTCTAGTTTTTGTATTTTTTGTAGAGACAGGGTTTCACCATGTCGCCCAGGCCGGTTTCGAATTCCTGAGCTCAAGTGATCCACCACCTTGGCCTCCCAAAGCGCTAGGATTACAGGCGTGAGCCACCATGCCTGGCCAAAACAACATATTTCAACACAGCACCCAGGACACAATAGCACAACCCGGAAAACCAGATCTGGAGTTAGATGGACGTGGTTTGAATCCTCGTTGGTCTCTTAGCCTTGGTGTGACTTGGGCAAACTGACTTCCTTTTTCCGAGCCTCAGTCTTCTCATCTGTAAAATGGGCCTGATGCCACTCCTCTCATCATGGGGCTACTATAAGGAGTCAGTGAGTGTGTGACTGGGAGTCAGTGAAGGGCCTGACCCATTGCAAGGCTGTTACAGATCATGGTGTTGTGGCAGGTTGTAATGCCCCCCAAAAGATGTCCAGGTCCTTATCCTTACAACCTGTGAATTTGTTACCTTACATGGTAAAAAGGACTTTGCAGGTGGGATTAAGTTGAGGATTTTGAGATGAGAAGTTTACTCTAGACTGTCTGGCTGGGCCTAATGTAATCACAGGGATCCTTTTTAGAGGGAGGCAGGAGGGACTGAGTAAGAAAAGATAATGTAGGCTGGGTGTGATGGGTCACACCTGTAATCCCAGAATATATTGGGAGGCTGAGGAAGGAGGATTGCTTGAGCACAGGAGTTTGAGACTAGCCTGGGCAACACAGCAAGACTCCCTCTCTATAAAAAGTTAAAAGAATGAGTTGAATGTGGTGGCACATGCCTGTAATCCCAGCTATTTGAGAAGCTAAGGTGGGAGAATCAGTTGAGCTCAGGAGGTCAAGGCTGCAGTGAGCCAAGACCATACCACCGCACTCCAGCCTGGGCAACAAGAGTGAAGCTTCATTTCAAACAAACAAACAAACAAACAAGTAAACAAACAGACCCCAAATTATTATTTTAATTCTGGAGCCCAGAATTCCAAAATCAGCTTCACTGGGATAAAGTCAAGGTGTCAGCAGGGCTGGTACCTCCTGGAGCCTTGATAAGAGGATCCATTTCCTCGCCTTTTCAGCTTCTGGTCGCCCCTTTATTCCTTTGTGCGAAGCCCCTTCATCCATCTTCAAAGCACATCACTCCAGTCTCTGCTTCCATCCTCACATTGTCTCTCTCTGACTCTTCCTGCACTCCTCTTTTTTTAAAATTAATATTGCCACATTATTTTAAATTATGTACAAAGACCTAACATGTCACTCAGGGACCATTTCAGCCACTGCTCTATTTAGCTGCCAGTCTCTTCAGCAATGGTGAGGGTTTGGTGTACACATTATTTCATCACCCAGGTAATAAGCATAGCACCCGACAGGTAGTTTTTCGGTCCTCACCCTCCTCCCATCTTACCCTCAAGTAGGCCCTGCTGTTTGTTGTTCCCTTTTTTGTGTCAATGTGTAGTCAGTGTTCAGCTCTCACCTATAAGTGAGAACCTGTGGTGTCTGGTTTTCTGTCCCTGCATTAGTTCACTTAGGATAGTGGCCTCCAGCTCCATCTATGTTGCTGCAAAAGACATTATCTTGTTCCTTTTTATGGCTGTGTAGTATTCCATGGTGTATATATACCACATTTTCTGTCTTTCTCCTTCCTTCCTTCCTTCCTTCCTTCCTTCCTTCCTTCCTTCCTTCTCTCTTTCTTTCTCTTTCTTTTCTTTTCTTTTCTTTCTGAGAGTCTTGCTCTGTTGCCCAGGCTGGAATGCAGTGGTGTGATCTCGTCTCACTGCAACTTCTGCCTCCTGGGTTCAAGTGACTTCTCCTGCCTGAGCCTCCCAAGTAGCTGGGAATACAGGTGCCCGCTACTATGCCTGGCTAATTTTTTGGTATTTTTAGTAGAGACGGGGTTTCACCATGTTGGACAGGCTTGGTCTCGAACTACCGACCTCACGTAATCCACCCACCTTGGCCTCCCAAAGTGCTGGGATTACAGGCGTGAGTCACCACGCCCAGCCCACATTTTCTTTATCCAGTCTACCACTGATGGGCATTTAGGTTGATTCCACATCTTTGCTATTGTGAACAGTGCTGCTGTGAACAAAGGTGTGCACGTGTCTTCATGGTAGAACGATTGATATTCCTTTGTGTATATACTCAATAATGAGATTGCTGGGTTGGATGGTAGTTCTATTTTAAGTTTTTTTAGAAATCACCAAACTACTTTTCACAGTGGCTCTTGGCTTGAATTTGGAAGCAGAGGTACACTCCCTTTACACCTGATTTTTAAATTTCTTTTCTCCTTGATCAGGTAATATGTTGACACTATCCAAAATTCAAAAGATACAAAATGATGGAAAGTGAAATTTCTTCAACCCAGTTTCCCTTCCCAAGTTGATACTAATGTTACCAGTTTCCAGGGTATTCCATACACAAATACACAAATAGTAACTTACTATATCCACTGTATCTGTCAGGTTGGGTTGGAATTTTTTTTCTTTTTCTTTTAAGACCGTCTCACTCTGTCTTTCAGGCTGCAGTGCAGTAGGGCAATCTTGGCTCACTGCGACCTCTGCCTCCCGGGCTCAAGTGATTCTTGGGCCTCAGCCTCCTGAGTAGCTGAGATTACAGGTGTGTGCCACCACACCTGGCTATTTTTTGTATTTTTAGTAGAGACAGGGTCTTGCCCTGTTGGCCAAGCTGGTCTTGAATTCCTGGTCTCATGATCTGCCCACCTCAGCCTCCCAAAGTGTTGGGATTACAGGCGTGAGCTCCTGGCCATTGTGCTGGGTATTCTATTTGCCCTACCATCTCCACTCTCCACCATGACCTGTCTTTTAGAAGGGTGGCCTCTATAAACTGTACCACCCATGCTCCCTTCACCTCTACATTAAAAAAATTTTTGGGTTTGGCCAATGGAAGTTTGAGAGAAGAGCAATGTCAGATTATTTTGCTTGGCTGTGTGATAGCAGTGGTTGTATTCCTCTGCCAGAAACCATGCCCTCCTGCTGGGGGCTCTCTTTTACCCCTATACAATCAGTCTCGGTTTCGGAAACTACTCCCTCTCACTGCACCTTTCCACCTAGGGATGATGATGGCGTCTCCTTATTGTAAGCCATAGAGTGCTTCAGCGTCTTGTAGGGTTCTTTCACACTGCCCTCCACTTTGTAAAAAGTCCCTCCATTGGCCAGGCGCGGCGGCTCACACCTGTAATCCCAGCACTTTTGGAGGCCGAGGCGGGCGGATGACGAGGTCAGGAGACCGAGACCTTCCTGGCTAACATGGTGAAACCCCGTCTCTACTAAAAACAAAAAATTAGCCGGGCGTGGTGGCGGGTGCCTGTAGTTCCAGCTACTTGGGAGGCTGAGGCAGGAGAATGGCCTGAACCCGGGAGGCGAAGCTTGCAGTGAGCTGAGATCGCGCAATTGCACTCCAGCCTGGGCGAAACAGCGAGACTCCGACTCAAAAAAAAAGTCCCTCCATTAAGCACTCATATTTTTCTGCTGGGGTTCTGATGGACCAAGTCTATCAAATGAATGCATCATAATTTGTTTAACCAATATCTTGGTGCATATGTTGGTTTCCTATTTTTCATTATGTAAACAGTTCTTTGATGAATCTAGGTGATTTTGCACACTTTCTTGTACATCATAGGAGACATTACTAGAAGTGGAATTAACTGAATCTGAGAGTATGTTCTTTTGTAATTTAGAGAAAAGCATTCACATTACTCTCCTCTGAAGCTGTACCAATTTATAGTTCCACAAACCGTAACTGAGAGTAAGGATTGCTCTGGGAGGCTGAGGTGGTAGTGGATACTAGCCTGGGCCCTATAGCGAGACACCATCTATACAAAAACATTAAAAAAAGTTCTACTACTAGGGTGTGGGAGAATGCACCTGTGGTCCCAGCTGCTTGGGAGGCTGAGGTGGGAGGATTGCCTGAGCCAGGGGGTTAAGGCTGCAGTGAATTATGATTGCGACACTGCATTCCAGCCTGGGTGACAGAGTAAGACACTGTCTCAAAAAGACAAAAAAACCCACCCCAAACAACCAACAAAACAGGAGGCCATGATTTCACACCCAGTGATCTTAATAGCTCAAATATTGAATTAGAGACTGTGGTTTTAACATCTGCTAAATTCCTTATGTTGAGGAATCACTGAGTCAAAGGTTTCAGCCTCTTTCCAAGGGGGAGAGCACGTGGACAATTACATCTCATGCAGGCATTTGGTTTTATGGACTCACGTGCTTGTTACAAAACCAGACACAGCTTTAGGGCTTCTTATTACCTTCCCCCACCCGTCCTTGGTAGAAGAGTCAACAAATGACATCTAAGCTGCCAACACATATCGGAAAATGTTTGAAACTTGAGATCTGTGGTTTATTATGAAACAGGCAGTGCCCTGGAGTTTGAATTTTTTCCCAGTTGGTCTTAGTACCCTGTCTGCAGATTGAGGGTAAAGGGCAGGAAGGGGAGTAAATGTAGTTAAGAGCATAGCCTCAGCTGGGTGTGGTGGCTCACGCCTGTAATCCCAGCACATTGGGAGGCCAAGGAGGGTGGATCGCTTGAGGTCACAAGTTCAAGACCAGCCTGGTCAACATGGTGAAACCCCCATCTCTACTAAAAAATACAAAAGTTAGCCAGGTGTGGTGGTAGGTGCCTATAATCCTAGCTACTCGGGAGGTTGAGGCAGGAGAGTCACTTGAACCTGGGAGGCAGAGGTTTCAGTGAGCCGAGATTGTGCCACTGCATTCCAGCCTGGGTGACAGAGTGAGACTGTCTCAAAAAAAAAAAAAAAGCATAGCCTCTAGAGTCAAACAGATCTGACTCCTACATCTGTGCTAGGTCCTTTCAGTGGTTGAATCTTAATGATTCTGACTCTGTTTGCTCACATGTAAAATGTGGATGGTCATAGAACTTTTATCACAGATTTGTGAAGACTGCATCGCACACTCCATGAAAAGTTCTCCTTAGCACAGCATCAGGCACAGGGAAGCTCAACGCCTTGAAGCTGCTGTTTTTATTTCTAGGTCCCTAAGATCTTCCTCGTCCTCCTTATGGCTCCCCCCTTTATTCTCCATATTTGTTCCTTCCTTGAAAGTCAAGGGTGCAGGAAGAAGATGATATCCTGGAGGCCAAGCCCACACAATTAGGACATGTGGTGGACATTCACCTGTTCTTAGATCCACTGCTGCTTTTCCTCTGCTTGTCTATCACAAGGGGCTGACACCTGCACACTAATTCTGTCTTGAGGGAGACTGTGTAGGGGAACATGGCCATTTGGGTCCATTAGGAAAGGGTTTTGAGGTCAGGACATGGGTATTTGGTGTACATGGGAGTTTGGCGGCCTCTATTGTAGGAGGCTTTGGAAATGTGTATTGTTGGAAGGTCCTGAGGGAGGAAGTTTGGGATGAACATGGAGATTCTAGGCTGTGGAGGAAGATGTAACATGGCTATTGGAGGATTCTGGGACCTTACCTTGGTACCTTGGTACCTTGGTAATGAGGAAATCTTCAGCTTTATTTTTATTTATTTACTTTTTTTTGAGATGGAGTCTCACTCTGTCACCCAGGCTCGAGTGCAGTGGCGTGATCTCAAAATACCAAAAATTAGCTGGGTGTGTTGGTGGGCACCTGTAGTCCCAGCTACTTGGGAAGCTGAGGCAGGAGAATCGCTTGAACCTGGGAGGCAGTGGTTGCAGTGAGCTGAGATGATGTGGCTGCACCTCAGCCTGGGTGACAGAGTGAGACTCTGTCTCAAAAAAAAAAAAATGTTCATCCCTCAGCTGCTCAGCCGGTAGTCATTCTTTTCTCAGTAGCTGTTTTCTCCTCAGCTTTGTGAAGTCTTTCCCTCAGCCTGTGCAGCTCTGTATTCAGCCAATGATTTGAGGCCACTGTAAGCAGCTCTTTCCCTTTGGAGCTCTTTTTGTAAGCAAAAGCTCAGTTTCTTACGTAAGAAAACCCAATTCCCCTTGAGGAAGAGAAAGAGCTGGAGTCCTTTAAAATTAACTGCCTGTTTTTCTGTGGCTAGGGAGCCTTATCTCTCCCTTTGCGAGGCATTGTGAAGACTCTGTTTCTCTAGCTGTGCAGCTGCAAGGTCACTAGACAGATAATCTCAAGTCGTAAAATATGCTGTTCCTTGAAAAGTAAGAAATGATGTAATGCATGTCTCTACTGAATAAGTGTCTTTGTTTCTCGATTCTGTTGTATGCTTCCCCCTGCACAGATCTCCTCCTGCCCCAGAAATGCTTAAAAGGTAACTGGACTCTTTGTTTGGGGCTCAGTTATTTTGGATGTTGATCTGACTGGGCCGGTGCACCTAAATAATAATAAGAAATCCTCCTCAACCCCTCAGTCTCTCTGATTCCTAAATTATCTCACTGCAAAGGCAGGAGAATTGCTTGAGCCCAGGAGTCTGAGACCAACCTGGGCGACATAGTGAGATCCTGTCTCTACAAAAGATTAAAAAATTAGCCAGGCATTGTGGTGCATGCCTGTGGTCCCAGCTACTCGGGAGGCTGAGGTGGAAGGATTGCTTGAGCCTGAGAGGTCCTGGCTATGGTGAGCTATGATCACACCACTGCCTTCCAGCCTGAGTGACAGAGCAAGACCTTGTCTCAAAAAAAAAAAAAAAAAAATTGGGCTGGGCATGATGGCCCAGGCCTGTAATCCCAGCACTTTGGGAGGCTGAGGTTGGTGGATCACCTGAGGTCAGGAGTTCAAGACCAGCCTGTCAAACGTGGTGAAACCCTGTCTCTACTGAAGAATACAAAAATTAGCCAGGTATGGTTGTGTGCACCTCTAGTCCCAGCTACTCGGGAGGCTGAGACAGGGGCCTAGGATTAAATACGGAGTTTTGGCAAAACTAGGCTGGAACTCCAAAACCTGCTACATAAGTACTCACAAGGGTTGCTAGTTATTAGTATTATTACTTTGTTGTTATTTGGCTCTGGTCAGATTTCAATTAATGTCACAGATAGGATTTAAACATTTGTTTTATTATTTTTAAGATTTTAGGCCAGGCGCACTGGTTCCCAGCACTTTGGGAGGCCGACGGGGGTGGATCACCAGAGGTCAGGGGTTGGAGACCAGCGTGGCCAACACAGTGAAACCCCTTTTTTACTAAAAATACAAAAAAATTAGCTGGGCGTGGTGGCATATGCCTGTAACCCCAGCTATTCGGGAGGCTGAGGCCAGGAGTTTGAGACTAGCCTGGGCAAATAGTGAGACCTTGTCTCTACCAAAACAAAACAAAACAACCAACAACATTAGGCCAGGCGTGGTGGCTCACACCTGTAATCCCAGTACTTTGGGGGGCCGAGGCGGGTGGTGGATTGCCTGAGGTCAGGGGTTTGAGACCAGCCTGGGCAACATAGTGAAACCCTGTCTCTACTAAAATACAAAAATTAGCTGGGCATGGTGGTGGGGCACCAGTAATCTCAGGACTTGGGAGGCTGAGGCAGGAGAATCGCTTGAACCTGGGAGGCAGAGGTTGCAGTGAGCCATGATCTGGCCATTGCACTCCAGCCTGGGTGACAAAAGTGAAATTCCATCTCAAAAAAAAAAAAAAGTTAGCTGGATGCTGGATGTGGTGGCATGTGCCTATAGTCAGCCACTCAGAAGGCTGAGGTGGGAGGATCACTTGAGCCTAGGAGTTCAAGGCTGCAGGGAGCCGTGATCATACCACTGCACTCCAGCCTGGGCAACACAGCAGACTCTGTCTCAATTAAAAAAAAAAAAAAGCGCAGAAGAATATTGGTTTATGGAGAGTATTATTTTAAGTTTTAGAAATTTTCTATGCAAAACAAACAATGGAAAATAAGAAATGCATTACTCTATAATAAAATATAGCCTTTTCTCTCCCATATATACATATCAGTGGATAAAAACAGTCATAACTTCCTACACATTTAATCCTCTATACTAGCTCTCATACCCACTTACCACTCCCTCAATGACAAACATACCAAAAAGATGCTAAATAAATGAAAACAATACTTTGTATTCTTAACTATGTAAAGTATTGTACTTAACAGGTATTTTCTTGGCTGACTGGTTCTCCATACCCAACAAACACAGTGATGTCAGCTCTCACCACTCATATTAAACAATATAGCCATTGCTGTAAAGTACAAAAGAGAAATGCAGTACAAATTGAAAAGGAGGAAATAAAACTTTTATTCATCGCTGATATTATCAGATACATAAAATCCCAAGGAGACAAAAGCTACTACTAATGAGATTAGAAGGATCCCAGAAACAGACACAGACATGCACACACACCTCCCCACAGACACAGATACACACTCACAACAGACTCAGAAGTACATTTTATTTTATTTTGAGACAGTCTCGCTGTGTCACCCAGGCTGGAGTGCAGTGGCTCCATCTCAGCTCACTGCAACCCCTGCCTCCTGGGTTCAAGCGATTCTCCTGCCTCAGCCTCCCCAGTAGGTGGGATTACAGATGTGCACCACCATGCCTGGCTAATTTTTTGTATTTTTAGTAGAGATGGAGTTTCACCATGTTGGCCAGGCTGGTTTTGAACTCCTGACCTCAAGTGATCCACTCGCTTTGGCTTCCCAAAGTGCTAGGATTACAGGCGTGAGCCACCACGCCCAGCCAGAAGTATCTTTTAAACAGGATTTTTAAAAGTGAGAGTTGACCCTTTCCATAATCTGGAGTTGGGATGGGTATTAGTGGTTTGGAGAGGAAAGAGCAGGTGTGTTGTGGCTGGGAGGCGATTCCTTTCAGCACCTTGGGTGATGTCTGAGGCCATACCCACTTTCTGTGCTAGTTTTGGGATTATGATGATTAACCCACACTCCCTTTGTTCCTCCCATGTAAGCTGGATTCTTGGGCATTCAACCAATATTAAACCCTTCCTCTGAAAAATTCCTGGATTGACAAGAGCACACTGGACCCATTTCCATTCCCCGTCGTGATCAATAGGTATCAAAAGAAATGATAGCTTCTTAGAATAGAAATTTGCAGCCACTGGGGAATGTAGTTCTTAATGTGAATACAGAAGAATCTCATTATAAAATTCTGTATGGCTCTGGATTTAAGATTTTGTTAATTTTTTTTTTTTTTTTGATACATGGTCTCTCTCTGTCACTCAGGCTGGAGTGCAGTGGCACAATCTCGGCTCACTGCAGCCTCTGCTTCCCAGGCTGAAGCGATCCTCCCACCTCATCCTCCTGAGGAGCTGGGACCATAGGCGCACACTTCCACGCCCGGCTAGTTTTTTTGTGTTTCTGTATTTTGCCAAGTTGCCCAGCTAGTCTTGAACTTCTGAGCTCAAGCGATCTATCCACCTTGGCCTCTCAAAGTGTTGGGATTACAGGTGTGAGCCACTGTGCACGGCCAGGATTTAAGATTTTAGGGGATATTGAAAGCCTTTTATTATAATACCATTGAAAACATAAAATACTTAAAGATAAAATTAACAAAAGTTATGCAATAGTGTAACTACAAATCATTGATGAGAGAGATTAAATATCTAAATAAAGAGATATATCATGGCCACGAATTAGAAGACTTAATATTGTTAAGATGTCAGTTCTTCTGAAATTGATCAATAGATTATTTGTAATCTCAATCAAAATTTCAGCAGGCTGTCTTTGTTTTGGTATAAGTTAATAACATGATTTTAAAATTCTCAGCTGTGGCTGGGCAAGGTATCTCACGCCTGTAATCCCAGCACTTTGGGAGGCTGGGGCGGGCGGTTCACCTTAGGTCAGGAGCTTGAGACCAGCTTGGCCAACATGGCAAAACCCTGTTTCTACTAAAAATACAAAAATGAGCTGGGCATGGTGGCGGGCACCTGTAATCCCAGCTACTCGGGAGGCTGAGGCAGGAGAATCACTTGAACCCAGGAGGCAGAGGTTACAGTGAGCCGAGTTCGTGCCACTACACTCCAGCCTGGGTGACAGAGAGAGACTCTGCCTCAAAAAAAAAAAAAAAAAAAAAATTCTAAGATGTATATCTTTTACAACTACCAGTCAAAGTAATTATAAAAGAGTAACAAATTCAGAGGGCTCACCTTATTTTACCATAAAGTAGTGTAGGCATATACTGATCAATTAAATAGAAAAGAAGGTCTAGAAACAGACACTTATATGATCAATGGATTTTTGATTAAGATGCCAAAGCTATTCAATGGGAGAAAGGAAAGTCTTTTAATGAAAGTGTTGGAATAACTGAATTTCCTTAAGGAAAAAATATGCTTTTGCTCTTATTTCACACTATATTTAAAAATTAACTCATAATGACTCAGACTTAAAAGTAAAAGCTATAACTGAATTCTTCAAAAGAAAGCATAGGAGAAAATCTTTGTGAACTTGGGGTAGACAAAGATTTTTAAAATGGAAAAATCGATCATACTTCTTTATTTGGAAATTAAAATAAAAATGCCATAAGCAATGACACAAAAAATGGCATACCTAGCATTACATTTGGCTTACATTTAGTGTAAGACCTACACAGTAAAACCCACTAAACATTGCCGTGTCATGTTGAGGAATTTTTTCCTTCCCTTCCTTCCTTCCTCCCTCCCTCCCTCTTTCTTTTCTTTTCCTTTTTTATTTTCTTTCCTCTTTTCTCTCTCTTTCTTTCTTTTTCTTTCTTCTTTCTTTCTCTCTTCCTTCCTTCCTTCCTTCCTTTCTCCCTCCTTTCCTCTCTCCCTCCCTTTTATTTTCCTTCCTTCCTTCCTTCTCTCTGTTTTTTTTTTTTTAAGACAGAGAATCCCTCTGTCATTTAGGCTGGAGTGCAGTGGCACGATCACAGCTCACTGCAGCCTTGTCCTCCTAGGCTCAAGCCATCCTCCCACCTTAGCCTCCCAAGTAGCTGGGACTATAGGTGCACATCACCATGCCCAGCCAATTTTTGTATTTTTTGTAAAGACAAGGTTTCACCATTTTGCCAAGGCTGGTCTTGAACTCCTGAGCTCAAGCGGTCCTGCCTGCCTTGGCCTCCCAAAGTGCTGGGATTACAGGTGTGAGCCACCGCACCTGGCCAATCTTTTCTTTTTCTTTCATAAAAGTTGTACTATTTATGGAGTACATGTGATATTTTGACACATAGACACAATGTGTGATAATCGAATCAAAGAAATTGGGATATCCATAACTTCAGGCATTTATCATTTCTTTGTATTAGGCACATTCAAATTCCACTCTCAGTTATTTTGAAATATACTATAAATCATTGTTAACTACATTGACCCTATTGTGCTACCAAATACTAGATCTTATTCTTTCTATATAACTGTATTTTTGTACCCATTAACCATCTCCTTTTTATCCTCCCTTCTCCACTACCCTTTTTAGCTTCTGCTAACCATCATTATACTCTCTACCTCCATGAGTTCGATTTTTTTTGGCTCTCCCATAGGAGTGAGAACATGTGGCCTTTGTCTTCCTGTGCCTGGCTTGTTTCACTTAACGTAATGTCCTCCAGTTGCAACTGTGTTGTAAATGCAGGATCTCATTCATTTTTATGACTGAATAGTACTCCTTTTTGTGAATGTACCACATTTTCTTTATCCATTCATCTGTTGATGGACAGTCAGGTTATTTCCAAATCTTGGCTACTGTGAATAGTGCTGCAGTAAACATGGGAGTGTGGATATATCTTGGATATACTGATGTCTTTTCTTTGGATATATACAGTGGGATTGCTGGATCATAGGGTCATTTTATTTTTAGTGTTTTGGAGAACCTCCAAACTGTTTTCCATAGTGGTTGTACTGATTTAGATTTCCACCAAGAGATATGTATGAGAGTTCCCTTTTCTCCACATTCTTGCCAGCATTTGTTATTGCCTGTCTTTTGGATAAAAGCCATTTGAACTAGGGTGAGATGACATCTCATTGTAGTTTTGATTTGCATTTCTCTGATGATAATTATGTTGAGCACTGATATGGTTTGGATCTGTGTCCCCACCAAATCTCATGTTGAATTGTAGCTCCCAATGTTGGAGGTGGGGTCTGCTGGAGGGTGGTTGGATTTCTCATGAATGGTTTCATACTGTCCTCTTGGTGCTGTTCTTGTGATAGTGAGTGAGTTCTCATGAGATTTGGTTGTTTAAAAGTGTACAGCACCTCCCCGCTCACTCTCTCTTGCTCCTGCTCCCGCCATCTAAGATGCCTTACTCCCTCTTTGCTTTCTGCCATGATTGGCAGTTTCTTGAGGCCTCTCCAGAAGCAGAAGCTGCTGTGCTTCCTGTACAGCCTACAAAACTGTAAGCCAATTAAAACTCTTCTCTTTATAAATTACCCAGTCTCAGGTATTTCTTTATAGCAGCATGAGAACGGATTAATACAAGTCTCAGGTATTTCTTTTCTTTTTTTTGAGATGGAGTCTCACTCTGTCGCCCAGGCTGGAGTGCAGTGGTGTGATCTTGGCTCACTACAACCTCTGCCTCCCAGGTTCAAGCAATTCTCATGCCTCAGCCTCCCAAGTAGCTGGGACTACAGGTGCCCAGCACCACGCCTGACTAATTTTTTTGTATTTTTAGTAGAGACAGGGTTTCACCATGTTGGCCAGGCTGGTTTCGAACTCCTGACCTCAGGTGATCTGCCCGCTTTGGCCTCCCACAGTGCTGGGGTTACAGGCATGAGCCACCGTGCCATCAGGTATTTCTTCATAGCAGTGTGAGAACGGATTAATACAAGCACCTTTTCATATACCTGTTTGCCATTTGTATGTCTTCTTTTGAGAAATGTCTATTCAAATCTTTTATTCATTTTTAAATTGGATTATTAGATTTTTTTCCTATTGAGTTGTTTGAGCTCCTTATATTTTTTTGTCAATTATTCTTTGTCAGATGGAAAACTTGCAGATATTTTCTCCCACTCTGTAGGTTGTCTCTTCATTTTGTTGATTGTTTCCATTGCTGTGCAGAAGCTTTTTAACTTGATGTGATCCCATTTGTCCATTTTTGCTTTGGTTGCCTGTGCTTGTTGGGTATTACTCGAGAAATCTTTACCCAGTGCAATGTCCTGGAGAGCTTTCTCAGTGTTTTCTTTAGTAGTTTCATGTTTGAGGTCATAGATGTAAGTCTATGATCCATTTTGATTTGGTTTTTGCATGTGTCAAAAAATAGGGGTCTAGTTTCATTCTTCTGCATATAGATGTCCAGTTTTCTTGGCATCGTTTATTGAAGTGACTGTTATTTCCCCAGTGTATGAATGTTCTTGGCACCTTTGTTGAAATTGAATTCACTGTAGATGTATGAAGTTGTTTTTGGGCTCTTTATTATGTTCCATCGGTCTACGTAACTTGTTATGCTAGTACCTTGTTGTTTTGGTTACTATAGCTCTATAATACGATTTGAAGTCAGATAATGGGATTCCTCCAATTTTGTTCTTTTTGTTTAGGATAGCTTTGGCTACTCTAGATCTTTTGTGGTTCTGTTTAAATTTTAGAATTGTTTTTTCTATTTCTTTGAAGAATGTCATTGGTATTTTGATAGGAATTGCATTGAATCTGTAGATTGCTTTGAGTAGTATGAACATTTTAACAATATTGCTTCTTCTAATCTCACTGTGTCACCCAGGCTGGAGTGCAGTGGCTCCATCTCAGCTCACTGCAACCTCTGCCTTATGGGTTCAGGCAATTCTCCCACCTCAGCCTCCCAAGTAGCTGCAACTGCAGGCGCATGCCACCGTGCCCGGCTAATTTTTGTATTTTTAGTAGAGATGGGGTTTCACCATGTTGGCCAGGCTGGTCTCGAATTCCTGACCTCAAGTGATCTGCCCGCCTCGGCCTCCCATAGTGCTATAATTAACAGTATGAGCCATCAAGCCCTGCCATATTTCATTGTATGAACATATCACAGTTCATTTATCCATTCACTTGTTGAAGAACATCTTGGTTGCTTACAAGATTTGGCAATTATGAATAAAGCTGCTATAAACATCTGTGCAGAAGTTTTTGTGTTGCTATATGTTTTCAACTCATTTGGGTTAATACCGAAGAGCATGATTGCTGTAGCACGTGGTAAGAATATGTTTAGCTTTGCAAGAAACCACCAATTTGTCTTCCAAAGTAGCTGTGCCATTTTGCATTCCCACCATCAATGAATGACACTTCCTGTTGAGCCACCTCCTTGTCAGCATTTGATGTTGTCAGCTTTGGATTTTAGCCATTCTAATAGGTGAGTAGTGGTACATCATTATTGTTTCAATTTGAAATGGCTACTGACATATGATATGGAGCATCTTTCCTTATGCTTATTTGCTATGTGTATATTTTCTTTGGTGAGGTGTCTGCTCAGATCGTTTGCCCATTCTTTAATTGGGTTGTTTTCTATTGAGTTTTAACAGTTCTTTGTGTATTTTGAATGTAAGTCCCTTATCAGGTATGTCCCCTGCAAATATGTTCTCCTATTCTGTAGCTTGTATTGTCATTCTCTTGACAATTCTTTTGCAGAGCAGAAGCTTCTAATTTTAATGACACAGGACTTATCAATTGCTTCTTTCAAGGATTGTGCTTTTGGTGTTGTATCTAATAAGCCATCACCAAACTTAAGGTCATCCAGATTTTCTCCTATGTTATCTTCTAGAAGTTTTGTACCCACTATTCATTTAGGTCTACAATAAACTTGGAGTTAATTTTCGTGAAAGCTGTAAGGCAGCTTCTAAGGGGGACACACACTAACTTCTTTGAGAGTGGGCAGTGATTGTGAAACTCTCAGCTGGGTCTTACAACAGACCCCAGATCCATCAGGAGAGCCCAGCCTTCAGAAACCCATAGTGGAATGTGTTTCATGCATACACGGAGGAGAATATGCAGTCATATGCTCACATGCATGTCTGAACATGATCACACACATGAATATGGCTATGTCCTGATCCAGAGTTCTCTCATCATTCTCTGTAAGTGATTCTTTCCTTCAACTTCTTCATTAAGGGATATATTGACAGAATGTCATTAAAATTAAAAACTTCTGCTCTGCAAATATTGTTAATGGACTGACTCTGTATGTCCATTCATGTCTCGTTGTGTCCCTGGACTGACTCTGAATGGGCTACAGTGGCCTTATCTGGTAGCGAGCACAGATTACACCCGGGTATTCAAAGCATGTTGAGTAGGTGAGAGTGTGGGCATGTGTGCAGTGAAGGCAGGACAGCCACCCGCCAGGTCTCTGGAAAACTCCCCAGGACAGGGATGTTCAGGCCATGTGATGCTATACTAAGCTGTTTTATGTGAGGAATGGGTGGTTTTTAAGAATGTGTGAGGGCTATGGGCACAGATCTGTGTTCAAAGATTTTCTGGGCACTTATGTTTTGTGAGACATCAGATAGAGCCAACTTTCTAAGCCTCAGCTTTGTCACGTGTAAAATGGACATGAACGCGTTTCCCCTTCGCAGAGGTTTGTGGCAATTAAGGGAGGTGAGCGTGCAATAGTTTTTGAACAAAGGTGACACGGGGGTACTTGCTCAGGAAATAAGAGCTGCTATTATTACTACTCTTCATAGCATAATGTAAGGTTTCCCTTCCTCTCATCCCACCTCGGAAGCACCTTATCAAGGTGAACTGAGCCCCTTCTGTTTCTTCTCTTCCCTCTAGCCACCACGCCCCTTCCTTTCTCGCATCCTCCCCCCATTCTTATACCCGCCCCTTCCGCGAACCCCGCCCTGACCCCGCCTTTCCCTGGCCCCGCCCACCAGCCCTGCACCGGCACAGCCCTCGCTCAGCGGGGCAGGAAGCTCATGGTGTACTTTCGTGGGATCGTGGCAAAGCCCACGTGTTTGGGGGACACGTCAATGTCCTTAGGTGACTGGGAGGACTTGAAGCGGAAGTTCTGCATGACGGTGGTGAAGAAGAGAAAGAGCTCCATTCTGGCCAGGCCTTCTCCGAAACAGTTCCGCTTTCCTGAGGAGGAGAGGCAGGAGGGGTGGAGGTGAAGCCCACTCTCAGTGCAGCCTCGCCCCACTACCGACCTCCAGCTGCGGCTCTCCCAGGGAGGAGGGGTGGAATATTATGGCCTGAGAGAGTTTCAGAGGAGACTCTGATCCTCCCTGAGCCTCAGTTTCTTTCTATAAGAGATGTAACAATGGTGAACCAATATTGATATATTATTACTAACAAAGTCCATAGTTTACACTAGGGTTTACTCTGTGTTATACAGTTCTATGGGTTTTGAAAAAGGCATAATGTCACACATCCATCATAGATGGGGTGATCCATGCCAGGTGTAGCAATGGGAGGTTTAGATGTCCTTCCTGCCAGATACACTTGCAAATATGACTGCTGTGCCGTCATCTCCTTTTTAGGGATCTGAGGAATCTGCTGTGTGACCCTAGAGAAATACATCTACGGGGAAAGATGTTTCCTTTCCTTTTACCTGGGCGCAGGTATTGGGTGCTTGGTAGTTAAGGAAGTATCAGCTGGTGGCTCAAGGGTAGATTCTAACAGGAACTTCCAAGCTGGAGAAATAACAGGCTACACCACAGAGAGGGGAGGTGGGTGAGGGAGGCGCCTGCTGGTGTGAGCAGTGGCCTGGCAGCAAACAGTGGTCTCTTACCGATGGAAAAGGGCACAAAAGCATCACTCTTCTTAAACTGCCCCTTGTCATCCAGGAAATGCTGGGGATTGAAGTCCTGAGGGTTGGAGAAGAAGCTGGGGTCTCTCAGCACGGAGCCCAGCATAGGGAACACTTCGGTGCCCTGGTAGGGAGGAGGAAGTTGTGTGTGATGAGGCAGGTTAGGGGATTGGTGAAAGTACACAGGGGCTGGAGAGGGAACTAGGGTGCCCCAGGTTAGGGGAAGTGGCAGGCATGGAGGAGTTGGGGTCCTGTGAAGGAGGAGCTTTGGGGGATAGAAGGTTCACATCTCTGAAACAGGAAGTTTGGGAGACATGGGGTCCATGTCCTGCTACGCAGGTTGTTTGGGGGACCTGAGATTTGTGTCCCTAAGACAAAAGGCCTAATGGAAAGGGGGCTTCTGTTTCTTAAGATAGAAGTTTTGGAACATGAGTTTGATTCTCCCGACACAAAGAGTCTGGGGAGATGCAGGACTCAGGAGTGTCTAAGTGGAAAGGTGGAATGGATGTGGTGGTCGGGGAAGTCCTTTCTGACTGATTGAGGGAGTGGGACAGTGAGTAGAAAGCTTCTAATGGGGGCAGGATTCTGGGGACACAGAGAGGGGCTGGAAGTCCCCGTAGTCTAGGGGGTGGGGAGGATAGCACCTTAGGGAGGAAAAAATCCCGAAACTTGGTGTCCTTTTTAACCCTGCGGGCCAAACTCATGGGGATCACGTCTCCAAATCTTTGGATCTCGTGGATCACTGCCTCCATGTAGGGCATCTTGGTCCGGTCCTCAAACTTGGGCTGCCGGTTCTTGCCGATCACTCTGTCAATCTCCTCATGGACCTTTGCTGGGGGAGGAGGGAATGTGTTTAGGTATCTAGGAGTCTCAGAGCAGGAAATGATAGTCCGAATAGGTAAAACGGGGTAGATGATACGGCTCTGCCTATGACACGGAGGTAGAGCATTCATAACAGAACAGACATCAGCCATTCGCATTGTTGGAGTAGGATCCTGTTAACCAGGTTGTGCCAGAATCACAGGGGAGGCACAGGGAGGAACTTAGGGGATGACCCGGGGGAACGGGCAGCGGGCACTCAGTGGGCTTGGTACAGAAGTGACTGACCAATCAGTGCAGACATTTTCAATATTTTAATAGCTAATGAGACTCAGCTGATGCCTACCAGCTGAATGTTGCCCTGTCTCTGGACAGCAAGGCACATCTCAGGGTCCTGGGATCTGGGACAGGTGGGGACATTGCACCAGGCTAAGGGGAATTTTGAGGGTCTGGGGCCCTCCACTTCCGTCCCCCTCCAGCCTTACCCTCCACCTCTGGGTGCTTCATGAGCAGCAAGAAGCCATAGCGCAGGGTGGTGCTGACCGTCTCGGTGCCTGCAATGAAGAGGTTCAACGTGCTCATCATCAGGTTCTTCAAGTAGAACTCCGTGTTGGGGTTCTTCTCCTCCTGCAGGGAGAGGGGGCTTTAGGCCAACCTCACTCCTCTTGCCCTCAGGGCCCTTCTAGGGCTTTTCCTTTGGAGCTACCTCTCTTTGGTCCAGACCAAAGGTGGAAAGAGGGACCCTAGATCTACCAGACTTGCTCTAGGTTCCAGCCCTTGCCCTGGCTGCTGGCTTTGCCCAAAATGCTCTTCCTTCTCACCTTCTTTACTTTGCTGACCATCTGTCCTTCAATTATCAACTTAGCTGTCCGTTTTTTTTTTCTTACACTGACTTGGTCTTGCTAAGTTGCACAGGCTGGACTCGAACTCCTGGGCTCAAGCAATCCTCCACCCTCAGCCTCCTGAGTAGCTGGAACTGCACATGCGCATGACCATGCAGGCTCACTTACTTTTTAAACAATTAATTAATTTTTTTTGAGACAGGGTCTCATTCTGTCACCCAGGCTGGAGTGCAGTGCAGTGATCTTGGCTCATTGCAACCTCTGCCCCCCTGGGCGCCACCACGTGCAGCTAATTTTTGGATTTTTAGTAGAGACAGGGTTTGACCATGTTGGCCAGGCTGGTCTTGAACTCCTGACCTCAGGTGATCCACCTGCCTTGGCCTCCCAAAGTGCTGGGATTACAGGTTGTTAGCCACCGCGCCCAGCCAATTGTGAGGATTATTATGATGAGGGCTAATTTGAACGGGTCTGTGTCGTCTGCCCGCCCCACTCCCAGTCTGATTTCCCTCTGCCTGGCTTTGCACCTCCCCGCACTGGCTGCTGGGGTGTACCTCCTGCATGCGGATGAGAAAGGAGTCAATGAAGTCCCGTGGGGAATTGGGATCCAGCGTGCGCTGGTTGTGCTCCACCTTCTTGGCTATGAAGTCCTCCAGCCCTTGCAGCAACTTAAAGGCCTGTTGCTGTGGTCCTGGCAGGTGTTTCATCACCGAAGAGAACATCTCATAGAGCTGGGGTTGCAGAGAGAGGATGGGAATGGAAGGACAGCTGTCACGGGGCAGGAGCTGATGGGAATGGGGATTTGTTTCATAGCAAGGAAGGAACTGAGTTAAAGGCATCTGTCCAGGTGTTTAGGTATTTCAGTGGGGTTGGATGGAAACTTATATCTAAGTTTTCACGTGGATTAGGTGCCAGGGCCACGGTCTAGTAATTTAGGTGAGAAGAACTGAGACATATATCCAGGTTTCAGGTATTTAAACGAGGCTGGATTGGAGCACACATCTAGGTGTTCAGATATTCAAGTGAAGTTGAGTGGGAAGTCACCTGTCCAGGTGTTTAGCTCTTCAGGTGGGGCTGGTATGAGGTGAGTGGCACCTGTCTAGGTATTTAGGCATTCAAGTAGGCTTGGTTGGAGACAGCTATCCAGATACTTACTGGGTCTGGATTGGGGGCTTTTGTTCGGGTGTTCAGGTATTAAAGTGGGGCTGGTGAAGATGTTGAAGTGGAGGGGATACCTGTTGAGGTGTTTACCTATCCAAGTGGGATGCACTGGGAGCACCTCTGTAAGGTGTGTGATTGGAAAGCGTTGGGGAACACTTATTTGTGTGTCAGGGAACAATCTCTCTAGATATTTATGTGTTTAAGGTGTTGGTTAGGGCAGCTGTCCATGTTTTCAGGTATTTAAGTGGGTGAAGTAGAGGGCGCTTGGCCAGATATTCCAGTGGGCTAATCTGGGACATTTGTGTAGATGTGAAATGATTATGATGGGCTGGATTTTGCAGCACCAGGTGTTCAGGTATGCAGGAGGCGGGTTGAGGCAGTCACTTGTCCAGGTGTTAAAATATTCAGAAGAACTGGGTAGGGAGCATCTGTTAGAAATTACGGTAAGTTGGGGATGGGAACACGTGCCCAGGTGAGAGGGCTGAGCTGAGGGTATGCATCCTGCCAGCAGGCTCTGTTTTGGGGAGCATCTGTTGAGCTATCCAGGTGTCCTTGGAGACTGGGTATTTGGCATCTCTCCTGGGTTCTGGTGCAACTCTCCAGTTGTCCAATATCGGGGACTGATTTTGAGGGGACACTGTCTGGAGGGCGGTGGGAGTTTGGGGCACCTGTCTCCAGGTAGGGGAGCAGTTGGCAGGTTGTGGTAGGGGCGTCACGGGCCGGGCTGCAGCCAGTTACCTGCCCCGTGGAGGTTGACGTGAACTGGAAGATTCCCAGCATCATGCTCAGCAGTGACAGGAACTCTTTGTCCTCATAGTCAAAGCGGTCCCCAAAGACAATGGAGCTGATGACATTGGAGACTGTGCGGCTCAGGAAGAAGGTGGGATCGATATTGGCGCCTGCGGGTGTGGAGGGAGAAGGGAGTTGGGGAGAGAGTCAACTCAGAGGTCTGAGGAGAATCAGAATTCCAGGAGGCAGGGCCTTGTTGAGCCAAATTCCCAGCGCCAGACTCCAGGGCTGGAAGTGCGGGCGCCTTTCCCCACCTAGTCCCCATCTGCAGGCAGAACGCGCGCGGGTTCCTCGTCCTGGGCGTTTTCCTTCTCCTGCCCCCGCACTCGGGGAACCTTACTCACCGTGCGTGCTCCGGATGGCCTCGATGAGGAAGCCCGCCTCCTCCTGGATGCGCTCCTCGATGCCTCGCTTGCCTACCCCGAAGTCCCTCAGGGTGGCGATGGCAAAGCGCCGGAGCTGCTTGGCGCGCTCCCCGTTGCTGAACACCACGCCTGGGGAGGTGAACGCGGGGGTGGAGAGAGGTCAGGGGGCGGCAGTGGCAGGAGCGGACCAGTTCCAAGGGGCTCCCCAAGGGTGGAGCAGAGGGGTAGTGGGGTGGGAGAGAGATGGATTCAGTGTCAGTGCCCAGGACAGGTGCAAACTCAGTCAGAGAAACACGAGGTCGAGAGAGAGAGAGAGAGAGAGAGAGAGAGAGAGAGAGAGAGAGGCAGAGAGAGAGAGGAGAGGAGAGGAGGAGAGGAAGAGAGGGGGAGAGGGGAGAGGGGAGAGGAGAGAGGGGAGAGGGGAGAGGGGAGAGGGGAGAGGAGAGAGGAGAGAGGAGAGAGGAGAGAGGAGAGAGGAGAGAGGAGAGAGGAGAGAGGAGAGAGGAGAGAGGGAGACCGGGTAGAAAGAATAAGAGAATCAGAAGAGAAACAGAAAGGCCAGACAGAGAGATGCACAGAGAAACAGAGGGTTAAGGGGATACTCCATGGAGGAAGGGAAGGAAGTGGGGAGAGAAAGAGAGAGAGAGATGGAGGAAGAGGATGGAGGGAGGGGAAGTGAGATATGGGGAGATCTGGGAGGAGGAAATAAAAATGGTGAAAGATTCTTAAGCTGAGCTGGAGAAGAGAGAAAAATATTGAGATAGAAACAGAGAGGGTCTGGAAGGAAGAGAGACTCTTACCAGGAGATGGAGGCTAGAGATGTGGAAGTAAGAATAGCATGAAATCCTAAGAGAGAGGAAAAAGTGAGAGAGGGAAGTGGAGAGAGGAGAAACAGGGAGAAGCACAGAAGCTGAGAGCAACAAAAAGACAAATGAAGACAGAGGACCAGGGCTGGAAAACAGAAACCCAGGATGTCCTCAGAGATGGAGAGAGAGGGGAAAGAGGAGACTACAGTGAGAGAGAACAAGGAGATGGGGCAGAGAGAGGCAGGGAGGAATCAGGACAGGGATGCTGGAGACAGGTGAGGGATACACATGGAGAGGCCACAATGAAGGGAGATGGGGAGATAAGACCAGACCGGGGGTTCTGCCATAGCCTCCAGTGGGCAGGAGAGTCAGGGAGAAGGCTGGGAACACTGAGACCATCGTGTCCGCCTGGCCACCTTCCCCCTCTTGGGCACCCCCTCACCATAGCCTTTGAAGACCCAGTCGAAGGTGGCTTGCTCGCCTCGCCCGCTGAACTCCTCAGCCTGGTCCACCAGAGCCTCCTTGACAGCATCATGTCCACACAGCACCACGACCCGCCGGGGCCCCAAGTGAATGGTGAACACGGGGCCATAGTGCTCACTGAACTGATGGAGGCGGGTGGGAGTGGTTAGAGGGAGCAGCCCCCACTCTGAATGGGGCCCAGCACCGAGATGTCAAGTACTGGGATCCTTCACCCCCAGGTTCTCACAGTCAGGGAGCTGGACATCCCAAGATCCTGTCTTTCCTGGCTAGGACCCTGATGCTGAAACTCCAAAACTCCCTTTCCTAAGACTCTGGTCCACACTGGTCAATCCCCTGCCACAAAGCCCCAGCCAACTAGGCAGCCCCCACCCTGTGCCACCCATCTCCCTGCCTTGGGACACCTTCATGATGGAGTCACATATGTGCTCTGTGTTCAGCTGGAGGTAGTTTCCAATGAAGGGCAGTGGGGTGGGTCCCGGAGGCAGCTTCCCCCTGCTCTTCCTCTGCTGCCAGACAGACATCAAGACCATCACAGTCAGGCAGGCCAGCAAGGCCACCAGAAGCAGCCCTGAGGCCAGCATGGTGGTAGTGAGATGACAGATGGTGATGGGTGGGGTGGTTTGCCTTTATACTGCCTGAAAAAGAGGGATGGACTTTGGCTAATTACATAATCACCTCATTTCACCTCCCAACTACACGCCCCACCATGAATGCCACCTAGCTTGGGACACAGCCAGCAAAGGAGGATAAGGGGACCCCAGGGCAGCTGAACAGGGAGGGGGCCTCCAGACTAAATCTGTGGTACTTCAGGAGGGGTGCCGCAGGGCTGTGGATTTAGGAGGGGGCAACAGATAAGCCGTAGAACTGAGGAGTTTGGAATATTTGCATAGGGGAGCACTTGGGCTTTGGATTTGGGGTCTGAGAGTGAGAATGCACCCCAACGTTGTGGATCTGGGGGTTCCAGGGGAGAGGAATCCAAAGGTCTGGGTTTTATTAGGGTGAGATGGAAGTGTGGCTGTGCATCTGGGGGTCTTCTGTTGTGGAGGATGCAGGGTTAAGGGTCTCAGGACGGGGGACTCCAGGCGTATGGACTTGAAAGTCTCGGGGCTAGGAAGACCCAGGGCTGTGGGTGTGGAGTTTCTGGGAGGAGGAGTGTGTAGCAAGCCAGCAGGTGCTCCCAGAAAGCCCCGCAGCCCAGCAATGGGCCCAGGGGCTGACTTGATTTTGCTTTTGCCCAGAGCTGTCTCTTGATGCCCAGAATCCTCATTGGAACCTCAGAGTGAGGCCAGGATGGGTGCCATGGAACCTCCACTGCCCATCTCTGATTGGGAAAGGGGCGGAAGACCAGAGCCATATTTCAGGGGAACTTTCCCCACACCTGGAGAAGAGTACCTGGAGTTAGCAGTTGGCAGAGGGATTGGCTAGGTCTGGAGAAATACTAATAACAACCCCCAAATGATGGAAAAATCTCAAGTGTCCCAAGGGTTGTAATTTACAAAGACCTCCACTGGTTTCCAACCCAGATCCTTAGGGAAACCCACTAGATTGATTGTATCATCCCTATTAATATTATGATTGTTATTCATGTTTCTCATTTTATATAAGGATCTGTGGAGGACAGAAAACAGACAGTGGGCAGGGGACATGCGTGAGTGGCCCTGAACTCCCATCTCTCCTGCTCTGCGTCCTTAGTTCCACTTTCTGGATTTGGTTTTCCTGCCAGTGGAAAGGGAGTGTTTGGGAAGAGAAGATCACATCTGAGGGTAAGTTAAGTCTCCTTTAAGGGCGATTCCTGCTTTGTCAGGGGCTACTACTATTAGCAGGCAGAGGGAACAATCGCAGAAGAGATTGGGGTAAACTCCAGTATTAGGCACAGAGGTAGATCCTGGGGTGGGTGGGAGTGGAGAAGGGATGAGTAGCCCTCCTGTCCTTCCCTCAGGGAAATTCTTCCTTAGTAAACAGGACAGTTACCCTTTGGTGAGCATGGTCGTATATGGGAAGATTAAGTCTAGGTGTGTATGATCTGGTTGAATCTTTGTAACAGTGAGGTTGGTTCATCGTGATCATCCTCATTTTGAAGATGAGCAGATCTAGACTCCATAAATCCTCTTGAGTGAGGTCACACAGGGAGTAAGTGAGGGAGCTGGGATGTGAACTTTCTCCTCGCCCCCCCTTCATTGACTGGCCTAGATCACCCTGGGAGTCAAGTGTGGGCCAGCCTTAGCAGGAGGTGAGTGCTGAGACTGGCATCAGCAGTGGACACACTGATGACATTGGCGGGTTCTGATATCAGCATCAGGTATGGCCAGGGAGGGAAATGCATCGTGTTGGCTTTGGGACTGCCCCCAGGTATATGCGAGGATGGGAAACAAGTTGGCACTGAACTTGACACCAGGAGAATATTGAAGTCATGTTTGGTGCCAAGAGGGCTCTGTGTGTTGTCTCAGGTGTCATTGAGAGCATAAGAGTGTCCTGCTTCAGGAGGGCATAAGAGTGGCACCATATAGGGTCTGAGGTTGGTTCCAGTGGGCTCTGACATGAACATGAGACAGGTGCTGATATTGGTCCTATGTGGGTCTGAGATGAGCCTCAGCCAGACCCTGAGAGGGGCCCCAGATGGCCACAGGACAGGCTCTGATGGTTGGACCACTTAGGGTTGCACCTGTCCTCTGGGTCACCAACTTTGGACAAGTGGAGGTCGGTGAGGTTGGCACCCCCAGGACTGACATCTTGCTCAAAGTGTTCTAGGATGCTGAGCTCTGAGACCTGTGTGGAGGGAACAAAGGTCAGAGAACAAGGCAGAGAGAGGAAAGTTGTTTGTTGATTTTGGAGGGGAAGAGGTGGGAAGGAAGATTAGCACCAGCTTGGCAGATATCAATCGCTCGAATCCTGTTCACCAGCCTGCACCTGGGCCTGGCTCCTCCTTTTCCTTCTTGTTTCTTAAAAAGGTGGGAGACAGAAATCTGGGGAGTTTGTTTCTCAGTGGAGTTGGCACTAGGAAGTGCACTGCGTGATCAGCAGGTTGCCATGACCTGGCCAGGGAGGGGATGGGGAGAGACAGTTTGGGAGAACTCTAGTATTTGTGGACATAGAGGTCAATGAATTTTGGACTTGTTGATTACCCTGGAGCATGGAGTGAGAGAATGGTGTCTGAAATCATGTGGGAGGAACTTGTCCCAGTGGGCAGTGTCTTGGGAACAGGCTTTCAGAGTGAGTTAGTGGAAAACCCAGGAAGATCCCTTTCCTTTGCTTGGCCTCAGTTTCCTTTTCTGGATGGATGGTACAATGATTAAGGCCTGGATTGGAATCCTAACCTTATCCTTTCTTTGTTGTGTGGCTTTGAACAGCTGACTTCATCTCTCTGAGTCTTATGGAGCCAAGAACAGCTCCTACCTCTTTGGCTATTTAGGGGAGAAGTATATGTGTTAATGCAGATGAGGTACATGGCAGTAAGTGCTCAGTGAATGGTAGTTGTTCTCTTTAATCTGTAGGATGAAGCAGATGGATGAGATGTTCCCTAAGCACATTCCTTGCTTTTACATTCTCTAGTCTAAAGCTCACAAATCTTTTCCTTTGGGAAGGAGGAAAGGGACAGAGTCTTTGGGAACCTCCTTCCCCATCCCTTCCTCAGCATAGCCAAGCTTTACCCCATGGAGTTGTGAATAGGAAATTAATCCTTCATGGCCTCCTGGAGTGTGGTGCTGAGTTAGGCAGTATCTGCGGAAGGACAGGCCAGCATTAGACTCTCAGGTTATTCTGGTTGGCCCTGGAGCCCTGCACAGGACTTTGCCCACCTGTCTGTCTATGCTTGTCTTGCATCACATCTTTCTATCTTTCTCTTTCTCCTTCCCTGCAAGTCAGTGTTCCCCTCAATCACCCTGTGTGCTCCTGCATCTTTGTGTTTTGTGCCATTTTGTCCAGTGGGTTCTCCTGGATGCCTCTGCCATGTTTATCCTCATTTATACAACTGTGTGTGTGTCATTCTGGGTGCATGCTTTTAGTGTCTATGTGCATGTATGTTTCAGCACGTTCATGTTGATACATGAATTTATGTGTGCACCAGGCTTTGTGGTGTGTATGTTTGTGCTTGATAATGGGTATCCATTCCAACTTATGTCTGCACATGCACATGTGTGTGTGTGCCTGACAGGGTGTGGCACTGTTTCTCATTGCTTGCCAATCTGTGTCTGTCTCTGCATACAGCATGTGTGCACACATGATTTAGGGGTGTCTACGATGTGCATTTCTGTGTATAACAAGATGAATGCTGCATATTCATATTTATGTGTATACATTCACAATTGGGTGACTACATATAAGTATGTGGATTTTTTTTCTTTGTTTGTTTGTTTTTTTGAGACAGAGTCTTGCTCTGTCCCCACGCTGGGGGGCAGTGGCATGGTCTCGGCTGGCACCTCTGCCTCCCAGATTTACACCATTCTCCTGCCTCAGCCTGCTGAGTGGCTGGGGCTACAGGTGCCCGCCACCATGCCCGGCTAATTTTTTGTATTTTTAGTAGAGATGGGGTTTCACCATGTTAGCCAGGATGGTCTCGATCTCCTGACCTCGTGATCCGCCCGCCTCGGACTCCCAAAGTGCTGGGATTACAGGTGTGAGCCACCGCGCCCGGCCAGTATGTGGATGTTTTCATGTGTTCATTCTGGTGTGTGTGTGCAGACTTGTGGGCCATGTTGCATACACGTGAACATCTGATATTTTCCTGTGCTCATCTGTGTTTGGATTAAAACAATCCTATCCCAGCTCCATTTATCTGCTTGAAAAAACCCCCAGAACTGCAGGAAGCTTTTTATGAGCATAATCTTAATTGAACTCCTGATTGCAAGACTGAGGTTAGCTTTATCATCTCCATTTTGCAAATGAGTTAGATAAGTTCCCCCAAAGCCGGTCATAAGTGACTTGCTTCTGCATTTCACAGCTAATGAGTGTAGAGTCTTAGTATGGTCTTGTGTGATGGTAAATTTTTTTTTTTTTGGAGATGGAGTTTCGCTCTTTTGCTCTTGTTGCCCAGGCTCGAGTGCAATGGTGCGATCTTGGCTCACTGCAACCTCTGCCTCCTGGGTTCAAGTGATCCTCCAGCCTCAGCCTCCCGAGTAGCTGGGATTATAGTCACCAGATGCAGCTCATTTTTGTATTTTTAGTAGACACAGGGTTCACCATGTTTGTCAGGCTGGTTTCAAACTCCTGACCTCAGGTGATCTGCCCACTTCGGCCTCCCAAAGTGCTGGGATTACAGGCATGAGCTACCATGCCTGGCTATGAATGTAAGTTTCATGCTGTTAACCACCACTTTGGACTGCCAGGCCCCACCTGTTTTTCTTTATGAAACATTAGAAAAACTGCTTGTACTCTCTTGTGTTTCTTCAAATACTTCCGTGTAAACATGTAACAAAAGATTTCAAAATGTTAGAAAAAAAAGTCTTTTAATAGGAGGGAGACTTGACCTTCTATAGTGTTTGCACTCTTTGGAACCTTAAGCAAAGACCTAGTTGGCCAGTATAGCCCTCATGCCATTGGCAATGAAGCAGTGGGGGAGTTGGGGTACTAGTTGTTGTGGCCAGAGAGTGAAATGTCTGTGTTTCACATTTCAGATTGATGATGAGGATTTGGGGGGTGGGGCTGTGGGAATATTGGCTGAAAATAGAGTGAAGAAGGTCAAAGAAGAGAAGACAGTCAAGATTCTTTTTTTCTGAGTGTTTGGACAGCTCACATCCATGGCCATGAAGTTCCTCCCTACCAGGAAAATGGCAGGACTTAGAGTTCAGAGATGGGAAAGAAGTTGGATAGATGACAGGGATGAGCAGCTTTTTTTTTTTTTTCTTTTGAGGTGGAGTCTTGCTCTGTTGCCCAGGCTGGAGTGGAGTGCTACGATCTTGGCTCACTGCAAGCTCCACCTCCCGGGTTCATGCCATTCTCCTGCCTCAGCCTCCGAAGTAGCTGGGACTACAGGCGCCCACCACTACGCCCGGCTAATTTTTTGTATTTTTAGTAGGGACTCTGTCTCAAAAACAAGACAAACAAAAACAAACAAACATGATGCAACTATATGCTGCCTATAAGAAACTCATTTTACCTGTAAAGACGCATATAGACTGAAAGTACGTAGATGGAAAAAGATATTCCATGCAAGCAAAAACCAACAGCAAGCAGTAGTAGCTATAACTTATACCAGTTGAAACAGATTTTAAGGCCGGGCGGGAACGGTGGTTCACGCCTGTAATCCCAGCACTTTGGGAGGCTGAGGTGGGTGGATCATAAGGTCAGGAGATCGAGACCATCCTGGCCAACACGGTGAAACCCTGTCTCTACTAAAAATACAAAAATTAGCCGGGCATGCACCTGTAGTCCCAGCTACTGGGGAGGCTGTGGCAGGAGAACCACTCGAACCTGGGAGGCAGAGGTTGCAGTGAGCAGAGATCGTGCCACTGCATTCCAGCCTAGGCGACAGAGCGAGACTCCGTCTCAGAAAAAAAACAAACAAAAACAAAACCCATTTTAAATCAAAAACATTAAAAATAAAAACAAAACAAAGTATGAACCCGGGGGGGTGGAGGTTGCAGTGAGCCAAGATCACACCAGTGCACTCTAGCCTGGGCTGTAACAGAGCAAGACTCCATCTCAAAAAAAAAAAAAAAATTCTGGCAGCATCACATTTCTTAGTCCCAGAAAGAGGGGCATGTGACTAGGCAAAAAATGACCCAGGTTCCATTTCATGCACACACCCTCTGGAGCACAAATCTCCTTCTCTCTATCCCACTTAGACCTGGGTTTCTCTCTTGTCCCTGTATCTCTTTGTTTCGTTGCCTTTCTCTTTGTTCATCTCCATCTCCAACTTTTTGTCTAGTTGGATTTCTCTCTGAGTCATGGGTGCGTCCACTCTTTGGGTTCCTCTTGATTCTCTTCTCAGCCGTATGTCACCTTCTCAGTCTCTGTCTCACTGAAACTTTTTTCCTGTCTTTTATTCTTTCTGCTTCTATCTCCCTCTCTCTGTTTCTTTGAATTGCCTTTTGTCTCTGTGTCCTCCTTGACATTTATCTTTGACTCACTGAATCTCTCTCTCTCTCATCTCAATTTTGTTTTGTTTGCTTTGTTTTGTTTTTGAGACAGTCTCGCTCTTGTTGCCCAGGCTGGAGTGCAGTGGTGCGATCTTGGCTCACTGCAACTTCCACCTCCTGGGTTCAAGCAGTTCTCCTGCCTCAGCCTCCTGAGTAGCTGGGATTACAGGCGCCCACCACCATGACTGGCTAATTGTGTGTGTGTGTGTGTGTGTGTGTGTGTGTGTGTGTGTGTGCATGCATGTATTTTTAGTAGAGACAGGGTTTCACCATGTTGGCCAGGCTGATCTCGAACTCTTGACCTCAGGTGATCCACCTGCTTTGGCCTCCCAAAGTGCTGGGATTACAGGTGTGAGTCACTGTGCCTGTCCTCATCTCTATTTTGATCTCGCTCTGGTTCTGTTTCTATGCACCTCTATTTTGTCTCAATCTTGATTTCTGTCTCCATCACATAATACCTGGCATAATCTGCCATGCTCTGAATTTCTCTGCCTCAAGTCCTCTGCAATTATTTTTCCTCTTTAGCTTGCTTCTACTTTTTAGTTCAAGTTCCTCCACTCCTGGCTTCCTATCTGGAGGTGGGATGGTGAAGGGAGCTGTTCTAAGAGTACTTGCTCTCTCCCTTCCCGTCTGAGTAGGAAAACCAGACTCACCATCACCACACACATGCCACCACCCTGAATGGGTGTTAAATGCTGGGGTGTGAGGATCAGAATGGGATGGGGAGGTGAAATCTAAGAGAGTCAAAGGAGATGGGCTGAGCTGAGTCTCTACTCCAAGAAAGACATTCTAGCAGCAGATCCAAGAGACAGAACGTGACTGTGTGTGAGTCACTCAGTTTTTGCAGAATTTCCACCACTTCTGGACACAGGATGCCTCAGCTAAGCCAGCCAAACCCCATTCCCAAAACTTACAGATACCTTGAGGGATTCAGTTTCCAAGTCTGAGAATACAGTTGTGTGAAAAGGACATTGAATTTTGATAAATAGTATATGTGGGTAGGATATAATATCCAGGAAGTTCATTTCAGGCCAATAAGGCTTTGAAAATATTTGGTGCGGAAAAGGTAGTGAATCACTTTTTAGATTATTAAGGAACACAATCACTAATTGCGCTGGAGGAGATGTTCTCCTCCAGAGACTGGGGTTCAGAGGTGATCCCTACACCTTAGACTTTTAAAACACACACACACACACACACACACCAACACACACTACAGCAAAGTTCTTTTTTTCTTTTTTTAATTTGATACAGCAAAGTTCTGATACACCAACACAAGTAATCTTTGATTATTGTTATTTAACATCTTGAGTAGAAAACAAGAACTTTTTGAACAAAACCCTTTCAATTGATTTATTTCTCTTGTTTTCTAAATCTTCAGCTTACTTTCCTTATTAACATTCTAGTGTTCCATTACACAGTAGGGTAGCTGTAGTTAACGATAATACATTGCGTATTTCAAAATAGTTAGAAGAGAGGATTTTGAATGTTCTTACCACAAAGAAATGATAAATGTCTCAGTAATGGATATAATAATTACCCGAATTTGATTGTTATACATCGCATACATGTATAAAAACATCACACTGTACCCCACAAATATGTACAATTATTATGTCAATTAAAAAAATTTAATAACTGTTTAATTAGGGTTATACTTAATTAAGTAATGAACAAAGAGTTTTCCTTGTTGTCTATCAAGACTTTCTAAAACAACATGGTCTGCCAGCTGTGGTGGCTCACGCCTGTAATTCCAGCACTTTGGGAGGCTAACGGTGGGGGGTGGATCACTTGAGGCCAGGAGTTCGAGGCCAGCATGGCCAATATGGTGAAACCACATCTCTACAAAAATACAAAAATTAGCTGGGCATGGTGGTGTGTGCCTGTAGTCCTAGCTACTTGGGAGGCTGAGGCATGAGAATCGCTTGAACCCTGGAGGCAGAAGTTGAAATGAGATTATACCACTACACTCCAGCCTGGGTGACAGAGTGAGAATCTGTCTGAAAAAATAAAACAATAAAAAAAAAAAAAATAAAACAGCATGGTTTCCCTATTTGATAGATGGGGAAACAAGTCCCAGAGGTTAAGTGACTTTCCCAGTGAAGAAAAGACAGAGCTGCCACTTGTACCCAGATTGTCTGGATCCTAAAATCAATAGCCTAAAAAGATAATAATTTGCCTCTTACACCCCACCAAGAAATTCTGTTTAATTCTGTTGAGCTGAGAGAGAAGAACAGGGAGACTGGAAATATGAAGAAAGGGGAATGGCCCTAGAGGATTTCCCTGTGTGAATTCAATTTACCTTTATTCAGGTGGGAGATTATAGGTTATATAACCACCCCCAATATAAAGCAATCTCTTCACCAATGACACTCAAACCCGGAAAACTTGAATCCCAGGGTGTTCAGATTTTGGTATAAGCTGATCTCCCAGGAACTACTTGGCAGGATCTGGTGCCCAGGACAGAACCTGTTGACCTGGCACCATGGAGCTGGGAGGGGCTGTCACCATCTTTCTGGCACTCCACTTGTCTTGCCTGCTCATCCTCATTGCCTGGAAACGAATGGATACGGCAGGAAAGCTGCCCCCACGTCCTACACCAATTCTTTTCCTGGGGAACCTGCTGCAAGTTTGAACTGATGCTACGTTTCAGTCTTTCATGAAGGTGAGTCTGTCTGTCCCCTTTAATAGGGCTAAAAGCAACTAATCCTATAGCCAGATTCATATAGAACCTTATGACTTCTAAAAGATAGACTCTCAGAAACACAGACTTTGCAAATCTTAGAATTCTGAAATTCCAGAATCCTAAAATGTTGGAAACACACATTCTCAGTGCATTGAAATAAGATTTTCATGATCTCAGGACTTTGGAATCACAGTACATTATATTTTTAAACACAGGATTCTTTGACTCAGCTTGTCTTAGCACTTTGAGACTTGGTATCATGAAGTCTTAAGATTCTAGAAATTTAACATTTCAGAGAGAGAAGTATGAATCTTAGAATTCATCAAATCCAGGTCCATTATTTTAGAGATGCAGACAGTAAGTCTTGCGGGGAGGGATGAGCTTTTGCCAAGGGTGACAGGAGCCAAGACTTCCATGCCTCTTTCCCAGTATTCCTTCCAAGCCCAGATTTACCTTGGTTCCTTAGTACCATGTTTATATCCCTCTGAAATCGCCATCCTCTAAAATCCTCAACTGGCCTATGCTTGGTACTCCAGTCAGCCCCTCCTCTTGTGTTTTCCTTCACTCCAAGCTCAGGGAGAAATACAGCCCTGTGTTCACTGTGTACATGGGTCCCGGCCAGTGGTGGTTTTATGTGGACATGAAGCAGTGAAGGAAGCCTTGATAGACCAAGCGGATGAGTTCAGTGGCCGTGGAGAACTGGCTTCAATAGAGCAAAACTTCCAAGGTCATGGTAGGTAGCAACAACAACAAAAACAATAAGACCAGAAATGACTGCAATGCACTCCCTATATGCCAGGTTCTTTGGTAAGTAGTCCACATGACTTACTGCATTGACTCCCTTAGGAGAGCTGTTAACATTATACTAATGTTGTCAATGAAAAAGCTAAGATAGGCCGGGTGTGGTGGCTTATGCCTGTAATCCCAGCATTTTGGGAGGTTGAGGCGGGCAGATCACCTGAAGTCAGGAGTTTGATACCAGCCTGGCCAACATGGTGAAACCCCGTTTCTACTAAAAATTAAAAAAAAAATTAGCTGGGCATAGTGGTGGGCACCTGTAATCCTAGCTGCTCAGGAGGCTGAGGCAGGAGAATCACTTGAACCCTGAAGGCGGAGGTTATAGTGAGCTGAGATTGCACCATTGTACTCCAGCTTGGGCAACAAGAGTGAAACCCTGTCTCAAAAAAAAAAAAAAGAAAAAGCTAAGATAAAGGTTAGATAATGTCACACAGTAAATGGTAGGATAATTTCATTTTGAGCCTATGCCATCTGACTCTAAACTGTTTTCTGTGTTATTTCTGCTCCTATTTTTAATGGATTAGTTATTTTATTTTATTTTTTTTTGAGACAGAGTTTCACTCTTGTTACCCAGGCTGGAGTGCAATGGCATGATCTTGGTTCACCACAACCTCTGCCTCCTGGGTTCAAGCCATTCTCCTGCCTCAGCCTCCTGAGTAGCTGGGATTACAGGCATGCACCACCATGCCCGGCTAATTTTGTATTTTAAGTAGAGATGGGGTTTCTCTATGTTGGTCAAGCTGGTCTCGAACTCCCAACCTCAGGTGATCCACCTGCCTCAGCCTCCCAAAGTGCTGGTATTACAGGTGTGAGCCACTGAGCCCGGGGGATTAGTGATATTCTTTATGCACCCATAGCCAACCCTCATACCCCTTATAGCTAACCTTATTTCTCATCTTCCTATACTCATACACATACCTAACCCATAGGTCTCTGCCTCCTTCACTTAGGTAGATCTCTTTCTCTCATGCATCCATCTCTAACTGCCCACATCCTTCAATTCCAAGCAGGCTCACCACATTCTGCCTATCTATCTATCTATCTATCTATCTATCTATCTATTTATCTATCTATCCATCTATCTATCTTTCTATTACCTTTTTTTCCTTCTGTCCGTTCATCCATATTCATCAGAAAATCCATTCATTATTCTTTCTATAAAAATATCTTTCACTCTATTATCTATACATCTGTCAATTAACTTTCTATTTATTCATCTAGTCATCATTCCTTCCATTCATTAATGCTTTCATCATTCACACATCTATCAATCTCTCTATCCACTCTCCAACTGTTATTTACTCAGTTATTTTTTTATTTATCCAGTTCCACCTCTGCTTCCTGTAAGAAACACTCTTTGATCTCCCCCTATCATTCCTGCACTGATTCCCTTTTCCTCCACCTGAGTCTGGACTTTTTTTTTTTTTCTTTCCTGAGGATCCTGCAGAGAGGGAACCTTACTCTCTTGATTGAGTCTTGAAGGTTGAGGATGGCTTCCTGGACAGCAGAGTCTAGAGCTTTCATAATCTTTCCTCATCACTGCCTAAGCACAGAGTTGAACACAGCAAGGGGAGGGAGGCAGAAGCCTGAGACTGAGATCTTGGCAGGTGTAGCTCTGGCCAATGGAGAACGATGGAGGATTCTCCGACGCTTCTCCCTGACCATCCTTCGGGACTTCGGGATGGGAAAGCAGAGCATTGAGGAGCGAATTCAGGAGGAGGCCAGCTACCTACTGGAGGAGTTCCGGAAGACCAAGGTATGAGGGCCACAAGGGGGAGGACCACTAGGTGACTGGGTGGTTATGGAGCTCTCAGTCACGAGAAGATGGGCCTTGGTGGGAGAAAGCTCTGGAATGGAAGAAGAGGGAAAATATTAAGAATCCACTGAGATTTCTGGCAGCTTCCATATTAAGAGTTTACGTGATCATGCCTGTAATCTCAGCACTTTGGGAGGCCAAGGCGGGCAGATCACGAGGTCAGGAGATCAAGACCATCCAGGCTAACATGGTGAAACCCTGTCTCTACTAAAAATACAAAAAAATTAGCCGGGTGTGGTGGCGGGCACCTGTAGCCCCAGCTACTCGGGAGGCTGAGGCAGGAGAATGGTGTGAACCTGGGAGGTGAAGCTTGCAGTGAGCGGAGATTGCACCACTGCACTCCAGCCTGGGCGACAGAGCGAGACTCCGTCTCAAAAAAAAAAAAAAAAAAAGAGTTTACATGAGCTGGGCATGGTGGCACATGCCTGTAGTGTCAGCCGCCTGTGGGGCTGAGGCTGGAAGTTGCTTGAGCCCAGGAGTTCAAGGCTGCAGTGAGCTATGATCATGCCACTGCACTTCAATATGGGAGACACAGTGAGACTCTATCTCTTAAAACAACAACAACAAAACAATTAACATGGAAGACCCTTAGAGACCACTTATCTAGAAACTTTCATCAGTGGATCTCAGGGTGGGTCTGTGAGCTCTCGATATCCTACACAGATTTTGGTGACATATGACTTTGTGACTCTTCTTGAAGAGAGTCTCAAATTTCATTCCATTTGTATATCTGTATTGTAGTAAAAAAAATACATAACATAAAATTTACCATATTCACCATTTTAAGTGTCCAGTTCAGTAGTGTTAAGTATATTCATGTTGTGAAAAAAATCTTTTGAACTTTTTTATCTTGCAAATGTGAAACTCTATACTCATTTCATTGTGTTTTTAAAGGAGTTCAGTTCCACCAAAAAATAAGGTCTAGAAACACTGGGGTCTATAGAGAAAAGACAGAGAGGCTGAAAACAAACAAACAAACAAACAAACAGAGAAAATTAGATAAGAGGTAGAAATAGAGACACATTTTCTCTACACCTGAGGCTCCTTGCCTGGTCTCTATGGGTGATTAACAGGTCTATATAAAAGCTTCAAATGCCCATGTACCCCAGAAATTATTCATAAAATTGTGTATTTGTGAATATGTGCATTATTCTAGAGAAATTGTTCCCAGATCTACTGATCTTGTTTTACGGAAGGTGTAGGTGAGGGCAAGGGAAGGATTTTGTTTTGTTTTGTTTTGTTTTGTTTTGAGACAGAGTCTTGCTCTTGTCACCCAGGTTGGAGTGCAATGGCATGATCTCAGCTCACTACAACCTCCACCTCCCAGTTTCAAGCGATTCTCCTGCCTCAGCCTCCTGAGTAGCTGGTATTACAGGCACCTGCCACCACGCCCGGCTAATTGTTGTATTTTTAGTAGAGACGGGGTTTCGCCATGTTGGCCAGGCTGGTCTCCAACTCCTGACCTCATGATCTGCCTGCCTCAGCCTCCCAAAGTGCTGGGATTACAGGCGTGAGCCACCGCGCCCAGCCCGGAAGGATTTTTTAAATTGCCTAAATGGAATTATCGGTAGAGCTAGACAGAATTCAGGAACTTTTATAATGTGTCCCTTATCCCACTTTTCTCCAAATATGTGAGTCTCTAACATCAACACATTTAAGTAATAATAATAAAAAATAATGATTAAGCTCAACTAGCTTTTCTTGAGTGCTTACTGTATGCCAGGCATTGTGCTAATTATTTTATATGGATAATGATACTGAATCCTCGTGACTCTTCACCCTTTAGAACTTCAGGACGTGGAAACACAAAATCCCCGACTTTGGAAGGTCATTTAACTTAATCTTTTACTTGGTGTCTGCGGCCTGTGGCTGCTGTAACAAATTACCAGGAACTTAGTCGTCTAAAACAACACAAATGTATTATCCTTCTGTTCTGAATTTCAGAAGTTCAAATAGGCTTTCACTAGCTGACACCAACGGACCATCTGATTCTCTGCCTTTTCCGGGTGTTAAAGCTGTACTCCTTGTAATCCTGGGTTCACGACTCTGTCCTCCATCTTCAAAGCCAGCAGCGTAGCTTCTTCAAGCCTCTGTTTGCTTCTGGCATCACATCTTTTATTCTTTTTCATTATTTTGGAGAGTCTTCCTCTCTTGCCCACGCTGTGGTGCAGTGGCGTGATCTCAGCTCATGCAACCTCTGCCTTCTGGGTTCAAGCGATTCTCCTGCCTCAGCCTCCTGAGTAGCTGGGATTACAGGCATGTGCCACCACACCCAGCTGATTTTGTATTTTTAGTAGAGACAGGGTTTCACCATGTTGGCCAGGCTGGTCTCAAACTCCTGACCTCAGGTAATCCACCCGCCTTGGCCTCCCAAAATGCTGGAATTACAGGTATGAGCCACTGCGCCTAGCCTCACATCTTTTTTTTCTAACTCCGATTCTCCCGCCTCTCTTTTATACAGACACACAATATTATATTGAAGGCCAATCTTGACCACCCAGGCTAATCTCTTCATCTCAAGATTCTTAATTTACTGGCATTTTCAAAGTCTCTCTTGTGTTTTTGTTACCCTTGTATACATAGCCTTCCAGGCATTAGGTTTTAGAGACTTGGAGGTGGTTATCTTTGATGGCCATTATTGAGCCAACCGCCCTGCCAAAGTTAAATAGAATCCGTCTCCAATCACTTCTGATCTGGTCCATTTGGGTAACTTTAGTAATGAGGAACTCACTACTTGCTTAAGGAAAATTCCCAGTTTTGGCCCCTCTCCTTAATAATGCAATTCAAAACAAGCCAAAGGATTTCTCCTGGTGCAGATGAGAGACACTAACACACTTCCACTCAAATGTTTCTAGTGTCACCTCCATTGTCTGAGTTGTCTTTCACTGGTCTAAATAATCAGGCTGGGTGCAGTGGCTCACGCCTGTAATCCCAACACTTTGGGAGGCAGAGATGGGCAAATCGCTTGAGGCCAGGACTTTGAGACCAGCCTGGCCAATATGGTGAAACCCTTTCTCTACTAAAAATGCAAAAATTAGCCAGGTATGATAGCGCACACCTGTAATCCCAGCTACTTGGGGGACTGAGGCATGAGAATCATTTGATCCCAGGAGGCAGAGGTTGCAGTGAGCCAAGATTGCACCACTGCACTCCAGCCTGGGGTACAGAGAAAGACTCCGTCTCAAAAAAAAAAAAAAAGAAAAGAAAAGAAAATCAAATATTTATTGGATGATTCTATGTGCCAAGCACTGTCCTAGTTCCTTGCCTTGCATACCAGACTTTATGTAATGTTTACAACTCTATGACCTTGTCCAAACAGCACACTCATTTTGAAGATGATGAAACAAGTTCAGAAGGTGAAGTCACTCATCCCTAAAGCGCAGAGGAGTAACTCCATCAGTGGTGATCTTAATCAGTCACATAACCGCTTGTCATTTGTGTCAATCCTGTCTTAGTCACCCAGCATGCCTCTTTCCCATTCTGTAAAAAACCCATGTATGAGAGCCAAGCTGGGACCGTGGCTTTTTGGTTCTTTTAAGTAAAGACCAAATGTCCTGGCAGCGTTCAAGACTCCAAGCTGCCTGTCTCCCGATGTTTGATGAGTAATTGAGCATCACCAGTGTGTCAGTTGTTAAGTTAAAGAAGCGACCAAACAGGCCTGGTGTGGTGGCTCATGCCTATAATCCCAGCACTTTGGGAGGTTGAGGTGGGTGGATCACGAGGTCAGGAGTTTGAGACCAGCTTGACCAACATGGTGAAACCCTGTCTCTATTAAAAATACAAAAATTAACTGGGCTGGTGGCAGGTGCCTGTAATCCCAGTTACTCTGGAGGCTGAGGAAAGAGAATCACTTGAACCCAGGAGGCGGAGGTTGCAGTCAGCCGAGATTGTGCCATTGCACTCCAGCCTGGGTGACAGGCTGTCAAAAAAAAAAAAAAAAAAAAGAAAGAAGGGAGCAAACATGCATGGCTTGCATCTGAGATCTCTTTCTGCTGGAGCTTGGAATGCATGATTTGCCCTGGATTCCCTAACAAAAACACCTGTTTTTGTTTTGTTTTGTTTTGTTTTGTGCCCTTGTCCGCTATATTTTCTGGCCCCTTCCAGCTAAGATTCACGAAGAGATTAACCAGGTGATTGGACCACACCGGCTCCCAAGGGTGGATGACCGGGTCAAGATGCCCTACACAGATGTCATTATCCATGAAATACAGAGACTGGTAGACATCGTGCCCATGGGTGTCCCCCACAACATCATCCGGGACACTCAGTTTCGAGGTTACCTTCTGCCCAAGGTGGGGTTGCACCCTCATTGCCTCCCTTCCACTGCACTCCTCTCTCTCCCTGGTTCCCTACCTCTGTAGCCCAACACTGATTTCTCCTAACTGCCCTCATTTTCACCCCAGGGCACAGACGTATTTCCCCTGCTTGGCTCTGTCCTCAAAGACCCCAAATACTTCCGCTACCCAGATACCTTCTACCCCCAGCACTTTCTGGATGAGCAGGGCCGCTTCAAGAAGAATGAAGCCTTTGTGCCTTTTTCCTCTGGTAGGTTTCTCTGGTCTGACTTCCTCCAGGCATGTGCTAAATCCACCCCCCAGCCACTGGTCTGTATTTGAAGTTCAAGTCACAGTGTGAATTTGAAGGTTATATCATAGAACCATAAAGTTTTAGAATCCCAGAATTAGTAAATATTAGGACGTTTGACTCTGATAATTAGAAAAAAAAAGTTGGGATGGTAATAGCACTAAACAGGGCATAAACCAACTGGCTGGCTGTTAAGAACAAAATAAGACATATTTTCTATTTTTCCAGCCAGATAGTCTCTGAACCTTTGCCATTGATCAATGAAAGCAGCCATAGACAATATGTAAATGAATGAGCATGTGTGTGAGCCTGAAAAACTGTTTACGGACACTGAAATTTGAATTTTGTTTTATCTTCATATATCACAAAAGAGTCTTTTTTCCCCAACCATTTTAAAATGCCAAAAGCATCCTAGTTTGCAGGCTGTATGAACACAAGCAGCAGGGCAAATTTGCCCAACAGACACTCATTTGCCTACTCATGTCATAAAATCTTTAAGCAGCAACATTTTAAGTGTATGTTGGTGGGGCACAGTGGCTCATGCCTGTAATCCCAGCACTTTGGGAGGCCGAGGCAGGCGGATCACTTGAGGCCAGGTGTTCGAGACCAGCCTGGCCAACATGGTGAAACCCTGTCTCTACTAAAAATACAAAAATTAGCCAGGCGTGGTGACGGGCGCCTGTAATCTCAGCTACCCAGGAGGCTGAGGCACAAAAATCACTTGAACCCGGGAGGTGTAGGTTGCAGTGAGCCGAGATCATGCCACTGCACTCCAGCCTGGGTGACAGAGTACGACCCTGTCTCAAACAAACAAAAAACAACAACAAAAAGTGTATGTCATTTGGAACCTGGAGTCAGGACAGTGGTTGGGAATCTGGACTCCACTCCATCATTTAGAAATGGTGGGGTCTTGGGTGAGTCACTTCAGCCCCCATCTGTGAAACAGGGATTAATCCCTCCAAACAATTGGAAGAGTGGCTTACAAACAGTAAGTGTTATTAAGGGTGAGTTTTCACTTTTTTTCCTCACCAGTGTCTGGCACCTAATAGGCATTTGACAAACCCTTGAGGAACTGAAATGAACACAACCTTGAAACTCATGAATCCTATAGAACCATTCCGTCTTGGAACGGGATGGAATCCTAGCCATCAGAGAAGTAGCAGGTCCTAGCTGAGCACTAACTATAGGTACCCACTAAGCCTGTGTAACACCCCTTTATAAAGCAGTCACAGTCATGAGCCCTGAGGTGCCGATGAGGCAGCTGAGGCCCAGTGGGGTGGTCAGTCCAGACACCCCTGGCACCCCCATGACCTGTGCAGGTGCAACCCTTCCTTCTGCCCTCCCCTGTGCCTGCAGGAAAGCGCATCTGCTTGGGCAAGGCCATGGCCCGCATGGAACTCTTTCTCTACTTCACCTCCACCCTTCAGAACTTCTCTCTACGCTCGCTGGTGCCACTTGTGGACATTGATATCACCCCCAAGCTCTCAGGCTTTGGCAACATCCCCCCGACCTATGAGCTCTGTCTTGTGGCCCGCTGAGCTACACCTCCTGCGGGGCAAGGAGGAAGCGGTGAAGAACGCAGCTCTCCTCTCGTGTTCAGGAGCACCCCCTCTTCCTCATCTTACTAATCCTCAAGCATCCCTAAGAGGAGGCACTATGATTACAGAGTCAGCCAGGGTCACCTGAGAATGTACAGCTGCGTGTCTTCCCCTCCCATAGAAGAGCAATGCCCTTTGCAAGATTTGCACCTCTGCCTGCAGGTTTCATGGTCACATGGGCACTGTTGCTTAGGTTTCTGGCTGCATCAGATTCTTACTGTAGTCCCTGTGTCTTCATGTTGTCCCTTTTTGTGTGTGCTCTGATTTTGACCAAAATGTAGTCTAAAATCCTTTCTCCTTGGTTCTCATCTTTACCCACCAGCCCCCGAAAAGTGAACAAAGACCTCAAGTCTGTTGAGCGTAGCAAGTTTATTGAGTATGGTGTGTGACAGCGATGTAGGGCACAGCCAACAGCTTGAAATGTCTTTCTTGACTTGTTATGAGTTATAGTTTCTGCCAGCTGCTCTCCAGTGACTTCCCCTGGGTAAAATGCCCCATCCTCACCCATCTTGCTGACTCATTACCTTTCTCCGCCATCATCTCTTCTTCTAATCTTCCTTTCCGGTTACTGTCAGCACAACTCCCAATTCCAAATACTCCCCAGTCTGTTTGTTTGTTTGGAGATGGAGTCTCACTCTGTGGCCCAGGCTGGAGTGCAGTGGCACCATCTAGGCTCACTGCAACCTCTGCCTCCTGGGTTCAAGTGATTTTTGTGCCTCGGCCTCCCGAGTAGCTGAGATTACAGGCACATGCCACTGCACCTGGCTAATTTTTGTAATTTTAGTAGAGATGGGTTTTCGCCATGTTGCCCAGGCTGGTCTCGAAATCCTGACCTCAAGCGATCTACCCACCTTGGCCTCCCAAAGTGCTGGGATTACAGGCGTGAGCCAACGTGCTCGGCCTCCCCACTCCATTTTTGAGGATAGCTCAGTTATCCCCAGCTTCTATCATTCCCTTTCCAAACTCCATTAACTGACAAAAACGTTCCCTCTTTTTCATTTATTCAGGCAATATTTACTGAATACCCAACAAGTGCCAGCGTAGTCTTCAGGGACTTGGGATCCATCAGTAAGCAAAACAGACAAAAACTGCTGCCTTCAGGGAGCTAACATTCTAGTAAGGAAGGTGGACAATAAAGCATACATGAAACAAATATGCAAATGACATACTGCATTAGAAAAGCAAGGCTGGTAAGTGGGATATGCATTCTGTGATTGGAATTGCAAATGGATGGTTAGGGGTGGTTTCACAAGGTGATGGGGCAACAAGCTATGAAGATATCTGGGAAGGGAGTGTTCCTGGCAGAAAGATTAACCAACAGCAGTGGCCGGGCGTGGTGGCTCATGCCTGTAATCCCAGCACTTTGGGAGGCCGAGGTGGTCGGATCACCTGAGGTCAAGTGTTTGAGACCAGCCTGGCCAATATGGTGAAACGTATGTCTCTACTAAAAATACAAAAATTAGCTGGGCGTGGTGGCAGGTGCCTGAATCCCAGCTACTTGGGAGGCTGAGACAGAGAATTGCTTGAACCCGGGAAGCAGAGGTTGCAGTGAGCTGAGATTGTGTCATTACACTCCAGCCCAGGTGACAGTGTGAGACTCTGTCTCAAAAAACAAAGCAACAAACAAACCAGCAGAGTCCTAAGGCAGGAGGCTGTGTGCATCCAGGAATCCACAGGGAGCAGGTGTAGCTCGCATGGAGGAGGAAGACAGAGTAGGAGTGAAGGAAACGAGGCCAGGGAGGCGATGGGGACCAGACTGTGTGGGGTCTTGTGGGCCAAGGTGAGGTCTTGGCTTTTACCCTGAGAGTGATTGAGGTATTTGGAGGGATGGTGAGCAGAGGATGACATGTACAGACATATTTTACAGGGCTCACACTAGCTATCATATGATGGATACAAAAGCCAAGAGCTATTAGCAGGCTACTGCAACTGGTAATGTTGACTCAGACCCAGCAGCAGCAGTGAAGCTGGGCAGAATATGGTAGATTTGAAATCTGTTTCACTCTCTGAGATGGTGGGGTTTGCTACGGTATTGTATATAGGGTGTGAGAGAAAGAGGGAGTTCAGGCAGGAGTCCAAGGATAGGACCTCATCTTTGATCACCTCTTCTTCAACCTGTCACCTCCAGGGGATCTTGGGACCCATAACAGTCAGGGTTCCTTTTTTTTTTTTTTTTTTTTTAGACAGAGTCTCACTCTCTCACCCAGGCCGGAGTGTAGTGGCATGATCTCAGCTCACTGCAACCTCTGCCTCCTAGGTTCAAGTGATTTTCCTGCCTCAGCTCCCTGAAGTAGCTGGGATTACAGGCACGCACAACCACGCCTGGCTAATTTTTGTATTTTTAGTAGAAACTGGATTTCACCATGTTGGCCAGGCTGGTCTTTATCTCCTGACCTCAGGTGATCCACTCATCTCAGACTCCCAAAGTGCTGGGATTACAGGCTTGAGCCACTGCTCCTGGCCAGGGTTCCTATTTTTAAGCAATATAAAGTGACTTTGGTTATTTTAAATAGAAAGGCTGTTAGCTGCTGGAAGGTGATTGTTTAGCTTACAAAATTAACAGCAATTCTGGAAAAATAGGGTAAGAATATGAGTAGGAAAAAGAGGCTGTGGTAGGGGACCAACAGCCAAGGTAATGTTCAAAGCTATCTGGTAGGACCTGCTGCCACACCACCCATCTCCTGGGTACTGAACACCTGACCCACCCCCTGGGTACTGCCATGGGACTCTAGACCCACTGATGCCACTATAGATGATTTCCTGATTGTGTCTGTGTTTTTGTCTCACATCCTCATGATTAAGAGTTCCAGATATCTAGCCACATGTTAAAACCTTAGGGTTCAAGGTGAGGTGAGGAAGAATGAATACCTCCTTCAGCTGTTGTAGTGGGAGGCAAAGCCTTGTCCCTGATCAAGAGCCACACAATAGGAGGTACTCAGAAAATCAGAAAAGAGTTTTGAGACTGTGTGTATAATAAACAATAAATGCGGCCAGGCATGGTGGCTCACGCCTGTAATCCTAGGACTTTGGGAGGCCAAGGTGGGCAGATCACTTGAGGCCAGGAGTTCGAGACCAGCCTGGCCAACACAGTGAAACCCCATCTCTACTAAAAATAGAAAAAAAATTAGCCAGGCATGGTGGTGCATCCCTGTAATCCCAGCTACTCGGGAGGCTAAGGCATGAGAATCACTTGAACTTGGGAGGTGGAAGTTGCAGTGATAGTGTCACTGCACTCCAGCCTGGGCAACAGAGTGAGACTGTCTCAAAACAAACAAACAGACAATAAATGCCATTATATACATTATGGGAATTAGATCCTCCGGGAAGCTGAGACTTAGACGGAGTTAGGGGTCCATCATTTTATTGGAGGGAGGAGGGTAATGCATGTGAAAGACCAAAAAGGAAGGAAGCAGATGACACTGGTAGCAGAAAAAGTCTTCAGAACAGGGTGCAAATCCAACACTTGTGAAAGAAAAGAAGGAAGGAAGGAGGATTGGACAGGGACAGGCCAAGACCACCAGGCAGAGATAACAGACCCATAATCCACAGAAAAATGCTGTTGGGGATGGCTTATGTTGGGCAGATAGGGTCATGCCCTGGATCCAAGAGTCCTTAATTACTATCTGGGGCTTCCTTGGAAAAGCATGGGTTCTGCTCCATGCTGAGGTGGGTCCTAATGGTGCTGCAACTGGAGACTCTCAGCTTACTGCCCTTATTGAAGCTGATTGGAAAGTTCTCCATGAATGAAGATTCAAGCAGCACATTCCTATGCCCACCACAGACACCAACATACAAACCCACATCATTAAAGCCTTGGCACCCCTTCTATAAATGCAGCATCTCAGAGCTACAAACACACCTCGCAAGTACACAGTACAATGGGCATCAAACATTTTTAGCTGTGAAACGTTTTTTAAAATGATCTTACTTGCAAATAGAATACATAAAGCAGGCCGGGCGTGGTGGCTCACGCCTGTAATCCCAGTGCTTTGGGAGGCTGAGGCGGGTGGATCACCTGAGGTCAGGAGTCCGTGACCAGCCTGGCTAACATGATGAAACCCTGTCTCTACCAAGAAAATACAAAAATTAGCCGGGCATGGTGGCACGTGCCTGTAGTCCCAGCTACTAGGGAGGCTGAGGCAGCAGAATTGCTTGAACCTGTGAGGCAGAGGTTGCAGTGAGCTGAGATCACGCCACTGCACTCCAGTCTGGTGATAGAGCAAGACTGTGTCTTAAGGAAAAAAAAAAAAGAATAAGCAGGAGAGAGAATTGTTGATCTCTCTTTAGGTAAAGCACAGAAGAGCTATAGGTCCTCAAAATAGCCTTCATTTCTATCTATGATGCGAGCCTATTAGAAAGTTCCTAGAGGCCGGCGCGGTGGCTCACGCCTGTATTCCCAGCACTCTGGGAGGCCGAGGTGGGCGGATCACGAGGTCAAGAGATTGAGACCAATCTGGCCAACATGGTGAAAGCCCGTCTCCACTAAAAATACTAAAATTAGCTGGGTGTGGTGGCACGTGCCTGTAGTCCCAGCTACTCGTGAGGCTGAGGCAGGAGAGTTGCTTGAACTCGGGAGGTGGAGGTGGCAGTGAGCTGAGATCAAACCACTGCATTCCAGCCTGGCGACAGAGTGAGATTCCGTTAAAAAAAAAAAGTTCCTAGAAATTCTGAGAATATAAGACATTGTAGTTATTCAACACACATCGGGTCCTTCCAAGGGGCCCACGGAAGGACCTAATGACATAATGTTGACCAGGAAAAGCTCAGTGACTCACCACATAGGGCTCACAGCCCAGCAGGGAAGAGTGCTCCATCTCTCAAAGTGACAGCCCAGCATAGCCCAGCATAGCTCTGATGAAGGAAGCACAGAGTAGAATGTGGAGGACTGTGATGGAGGAAGCCCAGGTGGATTAGGTAACACCAGGAAGTATGAGGCAGGTTAGAGGGAATCGGTACTCCTGCTATCCCCTGGAAGTAATTCATTTAATTAGAGTAAACATTTCTCAGAAACTAGGTGAATCAATTTTCTTCCTAGAACTAATCAAGACCTACAAGTCAGAGAGGACATTTTCTTTACTGTGAGCTTTTTTCTTTATATTTGTTTCTTTTCTTTTTAAAAAAGCCTTTATTGATATAACTTACAGATCATAAAGTGTACAATTAAATGGGTTTGGGTGTATTAATCAATACTGCAACCATCACCATGGTCAATTTTAGAACATTTTCATCACCTCTAAAAGAAACCTCATACCTTCTAGGTCTTACCCCTTTCCCCCCCACACTCAATTCCCCGCCCTGAGTAACCACGAATCTACTTTTCTTTGTAGATTCACTTTTTTTTTTTTTTTTTGAGATGGAGCCTCGCTCTGTTGCCCTGGCTGGAGTGCAATGGCGCAATCTCTGCTCACTGCAACCTCTGCCTCCCAGGTTCAAGAGATTCTCCTGCCTCAGCTTCCTGAGTAGCTTGGATTACAGGTGCCCACCACGATGCCAGGCTACTTTTTGTATTTTTAGTAAAGATGGGGTTTCACCATGTTGGCCAGGCTGGTTTTGAACTCCTGACCTCAAATGATCATCCGGCCTTGGCCTCCCAAACTGCTGGGATTACAGGCATGAGCCACCATGCCTGGCCTAGATTCTCTATTCCTGACTTGCGTATAAATTGAGTCATATATTATGTGGTCTTTTCTGACTGCGTTCTTTCACTAATACTTTTTTAAAGGTTCATGCTAGTTGTAGCATGAAGTTCTGCTTCATTCCTCTTTGTGGCTGAACGAAATTGCATTGTATGGATATATCACCTTTTATTTATCAGTTTATCCAGGGATGGATTTATTAGCTTCCTAGGGCTGCCTAGGAACCTAGGTACATATAACAAAGTACCACAAACTGAGTGGCTTAAAAAAACAACAGAAATGGGCTGGGCACAGCAGCTCACACCTGTAATCCCAGCACTTTGGGAGGCTGAGGGGGGCGGATCACAAGGTCAGGAGATCAAGACCATCCTGGCTAACACAGTGAAACCCCGTCTCTACTAAAAATACAAAAAATTAGCCAGGCATGGTGGTGGGCGCCTGTAGACCCAGCTACTCAGGAGGCTGAGGCAGGAGAGAATGGGAGGCAAGGCGGAGCTTGCAGTGAGCCGAGATCTGCAACTGCACTCCAGCCTGGATGACAGAGCGAGACTCCGTCTCAAAAAAAAAAAAAAAGAAAGAAAGAAAGAATCCCATATTCTCCACTTATTCATCCCTCCTCCCTAAACTCCTGGCAACTACTGATCTTTGTACTGTCTTCACAGTCTCACTTTTTCCAGAATATTATATAGTTGGAATCACACAGTATGAAGCCTTTTCAGGCTGGCTTCTTTTACTGAGCCATATACATTTAAGGTTCCTCCCAGTCTTTTCATAGATTGATAGCTCATTTCTTTTTATTGCTAAATAATATTGTATGGATGTACCACAGTTTGTTTCCTCATTCACCTGTTAAAGGACATCTTGGTTGCTTCCAAGTCTTGCAATTATGAATAAAGCTGCTGTAAACATTTCTGTGTAAGATTTTGTGTGGATATAAGTTTTGTGTGTGGATATAAAGCTCATTTGGGTTAATACCAAAGAGCCTGATGGCTGTATCACATGGTAAGAATCTGTTTAACTTTGCAAGAAACTGCAAATCTATCTTCCAAATTAGCTGTGCCATTTTGCATTCTCACCATCAATGAATGACAGTTCCTGTTGGACCACCTCCTTGCCAGCATTTGGTGATCAGTTTTGGATTGTAGCCATTCTAATAGGTGGGTAGTGGTATATCATTATTGTTTTAATTTGAAATTTTTAGTGACATATGATGTGGAGCATCTTTCCGTATGCTTATTTGCTATGTGTATATTTTCTTTGGTGAGGTGTCTGTTCAGATCTTTTGCCCACTTTTCATTGGGTTGTTTGCTTTCTATTGTTGAGTTTTAACAGTTCTTTGTGTATTTTGAATGTAAGTCCTTTATCAGGTATGTGCCCTGTAAATATGTTCTCTCCATCTGTAGCTTGTATTGTCGTTCTCTTGACAATTCTTTTGCAGAGCAATTTTTAATTTTAATGATGTAGAATTAATCAATTGTTTCTTTCATGGATTGTGCTTTTGGTGTTGTGTCTAAGAAGTCACCAGCAAACACAAGGTCATCTAGATTTTCTCCTATGTTATCTTCTAGAAGTTTTATACTCATTTTTTATTTAGGTCTACAATAAACTTGGAGTTAATTTTCGTGAAAGCTGTAAGGGAGCTTCTAAGGGGGACACACACTAACTTATTTGAGAGAGGGCAGGTAATTGTGAAACTCTTAGCTGGGTCTTACAACAGACCCTAGATCCATCAAGAGAACCCAACCTTCAGAAACCCATAGTGGAATGTTTTTCATGCATACATGGGGAGAGTATGCAGTCATATGCTCACATGCACAACTGTACATGATCACACACATGCATATGGTATGTCCTGATCCAGAGTTCTCCCAGCATTCTCTCAGAATGTTTCTCTCTGTCAATTTCTTCATTAAGCGGTCTCATTGTGTCCCTGAACGGACTCTCAATGGACGACAGTGGCCTTACCTGTTAGGGGGTGCAGGCTACACCCTGGTGCACAAAGTGTGCTTGAGTAGGTGAGAGTGGGCAAGTGTGCAGTGAAGCCAGGACAACCGCCGGCCAGGTCTCTGGAGAAAACCCCAGGACAGGGCTGTTCAGGCTGTGTGATGCTATACTAAGCTGTTTGACTTGAGGAAGGGGTGCTTTTTAAGAATCTGCCCAGAGGGTTGTGTTCAAAGATTTGCTGGGCACTTATATTCTGTGACACCTCAGATACAGACAACTTTCTGAGCCTCAGCTTTGTCATGTGTAAAATGGGCATGAATGCTGTTCCCCTTTGCAGAGGTTTGTGGGCATTAAGTGAGGTGAGCATGCAACGGTTTTTGAACAGAGCTGACACGGAGGTACTTGTTCAAGAAATAAGAGATGCTATTATTACTACTCTTTGTAGCATAGTTTAAGGTTTCCCTTCCTCTCATCCCAGCTCTGAAGGACATCGTCAAGGTGAACTGAGCCCCTTCTCTTCCCCCTAACCACCTCGCCCCTTCCTTTCCCCCTGTCCTGCCCTCATTCTTAGCCCCGCCCCTCCCGCAGGCCCGCTCCTGGCCCCGCCCTTCCTCTGATCCCGCCCACCACGCCTGCACCAGCACAGCCCTCCCTCAGCAAGGCAAGTAGCACTTGGTGTAGTTTCGTGGGATTGTGACAAAGCCCACGTGTTTGGGGGACACAACAGTGTCCTTAGGCGACTGCCGCGATTTGAAGCGGAAGTTCTGCATGATGGTGGTGAGGTAGAGAAAGAGCTCCATTCTGGCCAGGCCTTCTCTGAAACAGTTCCGCCTTCCTGAGGAGGAGAGGCGGGAGGGGTGGAGGTGAAGCCCACTCTCAGTGCAGCCTCGCCCCACTACAGACCTCCAGCTGCGGCTCTCCCAGGGAGGAGGGGTGGAATATTATGGCCTGAGAGACTTTCAGAGGAGGCTCTGATCCTCCCTGAGCCTCAGTTTCCTTGAGTGTACAAAAGATGTACAAAAGATGTACAAAAGATGGGGTGATCGATGCCACGTGTCACAATGGGAGGTTTAGATGCCCCTTCCCCCAGATAACACTCGCAAATATGACTGCTGTGCTGTCATCTCCTTTTTAGGGATCTGAAGAATCTGCTGTGTGACCCTAGAGAAATAAATCGCTGATTCTCTCTGGGCTTTGGTTTTCCCCGCCTCTGAAAGGGGTATGATGTTTCCTTTCCTTTCCTTTTGCCTGGGCACAGGTACTGGGTGCTTGGTAGTTAAGGGAGTATCAGCTGGTGGCTCAACGGTAGATTCTAACAGGAACTTCCAAGCTGGGGAAATACTAGGCTACACGGCAGAGAGGGGAGCTGGGTAAGGGAGGCCCCTGCTGGTGTGAGTAGTAGCCTGGCAGCAAACAGTGGTCTCTTACTGATGGAGAAGGGCACAAAAGCATCACGCTTCTTAAACTGCCCCTTCTCACCCAGGAAGTGCTGGGGATTGAAGTCCCAGGGGATGGAGAAGAACCTGGTGTCTCTCAGCACGGAGCCCAGCATAGGGAACACTTCTATGCCCTGGGAGGGAGGAGGAAGTTGTATGTGATGAGGCGGGTTGGGGGATTGTTGAGAGTACACAGGGGCTGGAGGGGGAACTAGGGTGCCCCAGGTGAGGGGAAGTGGCAGGCATGGGAATTGGGGACCTCTGAGGGAGGAGCCTTGGGGGATAGAAGTTTCACGTCTCTGAGACAGGAAGTTTGGGAGACATGGGGTTCATGTCCTCTTAGGCGGGGTGTTCAGGGAACATGAAATTTATGTCCTTAAAGCAAAAGGGCAAGGGGAAAGGAAAAGGAGACTCATGTCCCTTGGGACAGGGAGTTTGTGGACATGGAGTTCATTCCTCTCCATGTGGCAAAAATTCTGGGGGAGATACAGGATTCAGGAGTCTCTGAGAGGGAAGATAGAAGGGATGTGGTGGTTCAAAAAAGCTTTCATTGAGAGAGTGGGACAGGGGCTAGAAAGCTTCTCATGGAGATGGGGTGCTGAGGTCACAGAGAGTGTGTTGGAAGTCCTAGGCTGGTGGGGGGGCATGCAGCACCTTGGAGAGGAAGAAATCCCGAAACTTGGTGTCCTTCTTGACCCTGCGGGACACACCCATGGGGAGCAAGTCTCCACATCTTTGGATCTCATGGATCACTGCCTCTGTGTAGAGCGTCTTGGCCCGGTCCTCAAACTTGGGCTGCTGGTTCTTGCCGATCACTCTGTCAATCTCATGGACCTTTGCTGGGGGAGGAAGGGGAATGCATTTAGGTATCTAGGGGTCTCAGAGCAGGGATGATAGCCTGAATAGGTAAAACGGGGTGGATGACATGGCTCCGTGTATGACACGGAGGTAGACCATTCATAACAGATGTCAGCAATTAGCATTGTTGGCGCAGGATCATGTTAACCAGGTCGTGCCAGAATCACAGGGGAGGCACAGGGAGGAATTCAGGGGATGATCCAGAGGAGCGGGCAGCGGGCACTCAGTGGGCTTGGGACAGGAGTGACTGACCAATCAGTGCAGATATTTTCAATATTTAAATAGCTAATGAGACTCAGCTGATGCCTATCAGCTGAATATTGCCCTGTCTCTGGACAGCAAGGCACGTCTCAGGGTCCTGGGATCTGGGACAGGTGGGGACTTTGCACCAGGCTCAGGGGAGTTTTGAGGGTCTGGGACCCTCCACTTCCCTTCCCCTCCAGCCTTACCCTCCACCTCTGGGTGCTTCATGAGCAGCAGGAAGCCGTAGTGCAGGGTGGTGCTGACAGTCTCGGTGCCCGCATAGAAGAGGTTCAACGTGGTCAGCACCAGGTTCTTCAAGTAGAACTCTGTGTTGGGGTTCTTCTCCTCCTGCAGGGAGAGGGGGCTTTAGGCCAACCTCACTCCTCCTGCCTTCAAGGCATGCCGCCATATCTGGCTAATGTTTTAAAAAATTTGTTGTAAAGATTATATCTCGCCATGTTGCCCTGGCTGGTCTCAAACTCCTGGGCTCAAGCAATCTTCCTTTCCCAGCCCCCTAAAGTGCTGGGATTTTGGTGGGAGCCACTGCACACAGCCCAGATTATTATTTATTTATTTTTATTTATTTATTTTTTGAGATGGAGTCTTGCTATGTAACCCAGGCTGTAGTATAGTGGCATGATCTTGGCTCGCTATAGCCTCCACCTCCCCAGTTCAAGAAATTCTCCTGCCTCAGCCTCACGAGTAGCTGGGATTACAGGCATGCACCACCATGCCCAGCTAATTTTGGTATTTTTAGTAGAGATGGGGTTTCACGTTGTTGGCCAGGTCGGTCTTGAACGTCCTCCTCAGCCTCCAAAAGTGGTGGGATTACAGGCGTGAGCCACCGCGCCTGGCCGAGGCCCAGATTAAAATGTTTAAAAAAGTACTCTTTATGCAGATTCACCTTAACATTTTAACCCATTCCCAATATGACTTGTTCTATTCTATCAATCAATCATCTATCTATCTTACTCTGTTTTATGCTACTATAACAAAATACTACAGACTAGGTAACATATTTATTTATTTTTTTGAGATGGAGTTGTGCTCTTGTTGCCCAGACTGGAGTGCAAATGGCATGATCTTGGTTCACTGCAACCTCTGCCTCCTGGGTTCAAGTGATTCTCCTGCCTCAGCCTTCAGAGTAGCTGGGATTACAGGCGCCTACCACCACTCCTGGCTAATTTTTGTATTTTTAGTAGAGACAGGGTTTCACCATGTTGGCGAGGCTGGTCTTGAACACCTGACCTTGAGTAATCTGCCCACCTCAGCCTCCCAAAGTGCTGGGATTACAGGCGTGAGCAGTAGCACCCAGTCTACTTATAAATAATACAAATTTATTTCCCACAGTTCTGGAGACTGGGAGTCCAAGATCAAGGAGCTGGTAGGTTCGGTGCCTGGTGAGGATCAGGTTTCTACTTTCAAGATGGCTCCGTGCTGTTGGATCCTCCAAGGGGAGGATCACTGTGTCCTCACATAGTGGAAGGTGGAAGACCAAGAGAGGTGAACTCCATCCATCAAGCCCTTTTGTAGGGGTACCTAATCCCATTCATGATGATGGAACCCTCATGACCCAATCACCTGTCATAGGCCACACCTCCCAATACTGTTGCATTGGGGATTACATTCCAACATGGATAAAAAACATGCAAACCATAGCAATATCTATTTAGTACTTTTTCTGAACCACTTAGGGTAAATTACATACAACATAGGTTTTACCTCTCAATACTTTGGAGAGTATCTCCTAAAAATGGGGACATTTTCTGATATAACTGCAGTTACATTTATCAGCTATAGTAAATTTAACGTTGATGCAATACTTTCATCCCTGAGGTTTATATTCCAACTGTTGGTTTGAGAAGTAATTTGACAACTTTGAAACGAAATGGCAGTTTCTTTGTTGCCTGAGTGATGCCACACTTAAGACTCACTCATGGTTCAGCGTGGTGGCTTATTCCTGTAATCCCAGCACTTTGGGAGGCTGAGGCAAGAGGATTGGTTGAGGCCAGGAGTTTGAGACCAGCCCATGCAACACATTGAGACCCTGTCATTACCAAAAACAAAAACAAACAAACAAAATACACAAAGAAAAAAAAAGACTCACATCTAAGTTTCCAGAGGCATCTCAACAGTTAATGGCAAGGGCCCTGGATCCAGGGAGCTGGGCTTTGATCCTGGCTCTGAATGCTATCAGAAAAGTGATGTTGATTAAGTTATGTGATCTCTTCATGCCTTGGTTTCCCCAGTGGTGAATGGGGATAATTTTAGAGATACGTGGTGAAAACATTTATAGGTGAATTGATGCAAGGTCTGGCATTTTCTTCAAAATAATCCCAATTTGAGGAGGAGGTTCCAAGATGGCCAAATAGGAACAGCTCCAGTCTGCAGCTCCCAGCGTGAGTGATGCAGAAGATGGGTGATTTCTGCATTTCCAACTGAGGTACTGGGTTCATCTCACTGGCACTTGTCAGACAGTGGGTGCAGCCCATGGAGCAGGGCGGGGCAGCGCCTCACCCGGGAAGTGCAAGGGGTCAGGAAATTCCCTTTCCTAGCAAAGGGAAGCCGTGACAGATGGTACCTGGAAAATCAGGACACTCCCACACTAATACTATGCCTTTCCAATGGCCTTAGCAAACGGCACCCCAGGAGATTATATCCCACGCATGGCTTGGAGGGTCCCACCCCCATGGAGCCTCACTCACAGGTAGCACAGCAGTCTGAGATCGAACTGCAAGGTGGCAGCGAGGCTGGGGGAGAGGCATCCGCCATTGCTGAGGCTTGAGTAGGTAAACAAAGCGACCAGGAAGCTCAAACTGCATGGAGCCCACCGCAGGTCAAGGAGGCCTGCCTGCCTCTATGGAATCCACCTGGGGGCAGGGCGTAGCTGAACAAAAGGCAGCAGAAACTTCTGCAGACTTAAATGTCCCTGTCTGACAGCTTTGAAGAGAGTAGTGCTTCTCCCAGCATGGAGTTTGAGATCTGAGAACAGATAGACTGCCTCCTCAAGTGGGTCCCTGACCCTTGAGTAGCCTAAATGGGAGACACCTCCCAGTAGGGGCCCACTGACACCTCATAAAGCCAGGTGCCCCTCTGAGATGAAGCTTTCAGAAGAAGGATCAGACAGCAAAATTTGCCATTCTGCAATATTTGCTGTTCTGCAGCCTCCGCTGGTGATATCCAGGCAAACAGAGTCTGGAGTGGACCTCCAGCAAACTCCAACATACCTGCAGCTGAAGGTCCTGACTGTTAGAAGGAAAACTAACAAACAGAAAGGATATCCACACCAAAACCCCATTTGTACGTCACCATCATGAAAGACCAAAAGTAGATAAAACCACAAACATGGGGAGAAACCAGAGCAGAAAAGCTGAACACTCTAAAAATCAAAGCGCCTCTTCTCATCCAAAGGAATGCAGCTCCTCACCAGCAATGGAACAAAGCTGGACAGAGAATGACTTTGATGAGGTGAGAGAAGAAGGCTTCAGACAATCGGTAATAACAAACTTCTCTGAGCTAAAGGAGGATGTTTGAACCCATCACAAAGAAGCTAAAAACCTTGAAAGAAGATTAGATGAATGGCTAACTAGAATAAACAGTTTAAAGAAGACCTTAAATGACTTGATGGAGCTGAAAACCATGGCATGAGAACTACGTGATGCATGCACAAGCTTCAGTAACTGATTTGATCAAGTGGAAGAAAGGGTATCAGTGATTGAAGATCAAATGAATGAAATGAAACGAGAAGAGAAGTTTAGAGAAAAAAGAGTAAAAAGAAATGAACAAAGCCTCCAAGAAATATGGGACTATGTGAAAAGACCAAATCTACATCTGATTGGTGTAATTGAAAGTGACGGGGACAATGGAAACAAGCTGGAAAACACTCTTCAGGATATTATCCAGGAGAACTTCCCCAACCTAGCAAGGCAGGCCAACATTCAAATTCAGGAAATACAGAGAATGCCACAAAGATACTCCTCGAGAAGAGCAACCCCAAGACACATAATTGTCAGATTCACCAAGGTTGAAATGAAGGAAAAAATTCTAAGGGCAGCTATAGAGAAAGGTCAGGTTAGCCACAAAGGGAAACCGATCAGACTAACAGCAGATCTCTTGGCAGAAACTCTACAAGCCAGAAGAGAGTGGGGGCCAATATTCAACATTCTGAAAGCAAAGAATTTTCAACCCAGAATTTCATATCCAGCCAAACTAAGCTTCATAAGTGAAGGAGAAATAAAATCATTTACAGACAAACGAATGTTGAGAGATTTTGTCACCACCAGGCCTGCTTACAAGAGCTCCTGAAGGAAGCGCTAAACATGGAAAGGAACAACTGGTACCAGCCACTGCAAAAACATGCTAAATTGTAAAGACCATCAATGCTAGGAAGAAACAGCATCAACTAATGAGCAAAGTAACCATCTAATGTCATAATGACAGGATCAAATTCACACATAACAATATTAACCTTAAATGTAAATGGGCTAAATCCTCCAATTAAAAGACACAGACTGGCAAATTGGATAAAGAGTCAAGACCCATCAGTGTGCTGTATTCAGGAGACCCATCTCACATGCAGAGACACATATAGGCTCAAAATAAAGGGATAAAGATCTACCAAGCAAATGGAAAATGAAAAAAAAAAGCAGGGGTTGCAATCCTAGTCTTTGATAAAACAGACTTTAAACCAACAAAGATGAAAAGAGACAAAGGAGGCCATTACATAGGTAAAGGGATCAATTCAACAAGAAGAGCTAACTATCCTAAATATATATGTACCCAATACAGGAGCACCCAGATTCATAAAGCAAGTCCTTAGATACCTACAAAGAGACTTAGACTACCACACAATAATAATGGAAGACTTTAACACTCCACTGTCAGTATTAGACAGTTCAATGAGACAGAAAGTTAACAAGGATATCCAGGAATTGAACTCAGCTCTGCACAAAGCCGACCTAAAAGACATCAACAGAACTCTCCACCCCAAATCAACAGAATATACATTCTTCTCAGCACCACATCACACTTATTCCAATATTGACCACATAATTGGAAGTAAAGCACTCCTCAGCAAATGTAAAAGAACAGAAATCACAACAAACTGTCTCTCAGACCACAGTGCAATCAAACTAGAACTCAGGGTTAAGAAACTCACTCAAAACCACTCAACTACATGGAAACTGAACAACCTGCTCGTGAATGACTACTGGGTACATAACAAAATGAAGGCAGAAATAAAGATGTTCTTTGAAACCAATGAGAACAAAGACACAACATACCAGATTGTCTGGGACACATTTAAAGCAGCATGTGGAGGGAAATTTGTAGCACTAAATGCCCACAAGAGAAAGCAGGAAAGATCTAAAACTGACACCCTAACATCACAATTAAAAGTACCAGAGGAGCAAGAGCAAACACATTCAAAAGCTAGCAGAAGGCAAGAAATAACTAAGATCAGAGCAGAACTGAAGGAGATAGAGACACAAAAAACCCTTCAAAAAATCAATGAATACAGGAGGTGGATTTCTGAAAAGATCAACAAAATTGATAGACAACTAGCAAGACTAATAAAGAAGAAAAGAGAAGAATCAAATAGATGCAATAAAAAATGATAAAGGGGATATCACCACCGATCCCACAGAAATACAAACTACCACCAGAGAATGCTATAAACTCCTCTATGCAAATAGACTTGAAAATCTAGAAGAAATGGATAAATTCCTGGACACATACACCCTCCCAAGGCTAAACCAGGAAGAAGTTGAATCCCTGAATAGACCAATAACAGGCTCTGAAATTGAGGCAATAATTAATTGCCTACCAACCAAAAAAGTCCAGGACCAGAGAGATTCACAGCTGAATTCTACCAGAGGTACAAGGAGGAGCTGGTACCATTCCTTCTGAAACTATTCCAATCAATAGAAAAAGCGGGAATCCTCCCTAACTCATTTTATGAGGCCAGCATCATCCTGATACCAAAGTCTGGCAGAGACACAACAAAAAAAGAGACTTTTAGGCCAATATGCCTGATGAACATTGATGCAAAAATCCTCAATAGAATACTGGCAAACTGAATCCAGCAGCACATCAAAAAGCTTATCCACCATGATCAAGTGGGCTTCATCCCTGGGATGCAAGGCGGGTTCAACATACACAAATCAATAAATGTAATCCAGCATATAAACAGAACCAAAGACAAAAACCACATGATTATCTCAATAGATGCAGAAAAGGCCTTTGACAAAATTCAACAGCGCTTTATGCTAAACACTCTCAATAAATTAGGTATTGATGGGATGTATCTCAAAATAATAAGAGCTATTTATGACAACCCCACAGCCAATATCATACTGAATGGGCAAAAACTGGAAGCATTCCTTTTGAAAACTGGCACAAAACAGGGATGCCCTCTCTCACCACTCCTATTCAACATAGTGTTGGAAGTTCTGGCCAGGGCAATCAGGCAGGAGAAAGAAATAAAGGGTATTCAATTAGGAAAAGAAGAAGTCAAATTGTCTCTGTTTGCAGATGACATGATTCTGTTAGAAAACCCCACTGTCTCAGCCCCAAATCTCCTTAAGCTGATAAGCAACTTCAGCAAAGTCTCAGGATACAAAATCAATGTGCAAAAATCACAAGCATTCTTATGCACCGATAAGAGACAAACAGAGAGCCAAATCATGAGTGAACTCCCATTCACAATTGCTTCAAAGAGAATAAAATGCCTAGGAATCCAACTTACAAGGGATGTGAAGGACCTCTTCAAGGAAAACTACAAACCACTGCTCAACGAAATAAAAGAAGACACAAACAAATGGAAGAACTTTCCATGCTCATGGATTGCAATAATCAATATCATGCAAATGGCCATACTGCCCAAGGTAATTTATAGATTCAATGCCATCCCCATCAAGCTGCCAATGACTTTCTTCACAGAATTGGAAACAACTACTTTAAATTTCATATGGAATCAAAAAAGAGCCCACATTGCCAAGTCAATCCTAAGCCAAAAGAACAAAGCTGGAGGCATCATGCTACCTGACTTCAAACTATACTTCAAGGCTATAGTAACCAAAACAGCATGGTAGTGGTACCAACACAGAGATATAGACCAATGGAACAGGACAGAGCCGTCAGAAATAATACCACACATCTACAACCGTATGATCTTTGACAAACCTGACAAAAACTAACAATGGGGAAAGGATTCCCTATTTCATAAGTGGTGCTGGGAAAACTGGCTAGCCATATGTAGAAAGCTGAAACTGGATCCCTTCCTTACACCTTATACAAAAATTAATTCAAGATGGATTAAAGACTTAAATGTTAGACCTAAAACCATAAAAACCCTAGAAGAAAACCTAGGCAATACCATTCAGGACATAGGCATGGGCAAGGACTTCATGTCTAAAACACCACAAGCAATGGCAACAAAAGGCAAAATGGACAAATGGGCTCCAATTAAATTAAAGAGCTTCTGCACAGCAAGAGAAACTACCATCACAGTGAACAGGCAACCTACAGAATGGGAGAAAATTTTTGCAATCTACTCATCTGACAAAGGGCTAATATTCAGAACCTACAAAGAACTCAAACAAAATTACAAGAGAAAAACAAACAACCCCATCGAAAAGTGGGTGAAGTTCCCCTTCCTGTGTCCATGTGTTCTCATTGTTCAATTCCCGCCTATGAGTGAGAACATGCAGTGTTTGGTTTTTTGTCTTTGCGATAGTTTGCTGAGAATGATGGTTTCCAGCTTCATCCCTGTCCCTACAAAGGACATGAACTCATCATGTGGGGTGGGGGGAGGGGGGAGGGATAGCATTAGGAGATATACCTAATGTTAAATGATGAGTTGATGGGTGCGGCACACCAACATGTCATATGTATACATATGTAACAAACCTGCACATTGTGCACATGTACCCTAAAATTTAAAGTATAATAAAAAAAGTGGGTGAAGATATGAACAGATACTTCTGAAAAGAAGACATTTATGTAGCCAACAGACACATGAAAAAATGCTCATCATCACTGGCCATCAGAGAAACGCAAATCGAAACCACAATGAGATACCATCTCACACCAGTTAGAATGGTGATCATTAAAAAGTCAGGAAACAACAGGTGCTGGAGAGGATGTGGAGAAATAGGAACACTTTTACACTGTTGGTGGGACTGTAAACTCGTTCAACCATTGTGGAAGACAGTGTGGTGATTCCTCAGGGATCTAGAACCAGAAATACCATTTGACCCAGCCATCCCATTACTGGGTATATACCCAAAGGATTATAAATCATGCTGCTATAAAGACACATGCACACGTATGTTTATTGCGGCACTATTCACAATAGCAAAGACTTGGAACCAACCCAAATGTCCATCAATGATAGACTGGATTAAGAAAATATGGCACATATACACCATGGGGAGGGATAGCATTAGGAGATATACCTAATGTAAATAACGAGTTAATGGGTGCAGCACACCAACATGGCACATGTACACACGTTGTGCACATGTACCCTAGAACTTAAAGTATATATAAAAAAAGAAATAGAGAAAGTACGTGCTTTCTCTATACACTTACATGCTGTATGTAAGTGTCATACAGAGGTATGCTCTGTAAGACATTTACCTCAGCATATACAGTTAAACCCTTTTTCTATGTGGTTATTGAGAGTTTGACTAGTGGTGTTAATTATGGGTAGCCACCGGTACTGATCAGTACTTTTTGTTTATTCCTATTTTTCCAGGAACCATTTGTTTTACACATTGTTCTCTGTATTACTCATATTTACCCAGAGAGAAAAATATATCACTATAATTTGTAAATTCATATGTTTAATGGAAGGAGCAAAACTGTTCTTCACTTATTACAATTATTTTTGAAACATAAAAAAAGTTGTGAAGATTTCATCTTAATATGGATATTTATCTGTTCTCAAATAATACTTTTATAATTTCTTATGCCTGTCTTTAGTCTCTTAATCCTGTTATCTTCAGAAGCTAAGGATGTATGTCACCTCAGGACCTCTGTGATAATTGTGTTAACTCTACAAATTGATTGTAAAACATGTATGTTTGAACAATATGAAATCAGTGCACCTTGAAAAAGAACAGAATAATAGTGATTTTTATGGAACAAGGGAAGACAAACATAACGTCTGACTGCCTGTGGGGTCAGGCAAAAAGAGCCATATTTTTCTTCTTTCTTCTTGCAGAGGGCCTATAAACGGACGTGCAAGTAGGAAACATATTGCTAAATTCTTTTCCTAGCAAAGAATATTAATATTAATGCCGTGGTAAAAGTATGCGTTCCTGGGGGGAGGTCTATAAATGGCTGCTCTGTGAATGTCTGCCTTGTGCAGTTGAGATAAGGACCGAGATAAACCTTGGTCTCCTGCAGAACCCTCAGGCTTACTAGGGTTGGGAAAACTGAACCCTGGTAAATTTGTGATCAGACTGGTTCTCTGCTCTTGAACCCTGTTTTCTGTTATTTAAGATGTTTATCAAGACAATATGTGCACCGCTGAGCATAGACGCTTATCAGTGGTTCTGCTTTTGCCCTTTGCCTTATGATCTTTGTTGGACCCTTATCAGTGGTTCTGCTTTTGCCCTTCGTCCTGTGATCTTTGTTGGACCCTTATCAGTGGTTCTGCTTTTGCCCTTTGCCCTGTTCCCTCAGAAGCATGTGATCTTTGTTAGGCCCTTATCAGTGGTTCTGCTTTTTGCTCTTTGAAGCATGTGATCTTTGTACCTACTCTCTGTTCTTACACCCCCTCCCCTTTTGAAACCCTTAATAAAAACTTGCTGGTCTGAGACGCAGGTGAGCATCATGGTCCTACCAATATGTGATGTCACCCCTGGTGGCCCAGATGTAAAATTCCTCTCTTTGTACTGTCTCTATTTCTCAGCTGGCCAACACTTATGGAAAATAGAAAGAACCTATGTTGAAATATTGAGGGTGGGTTCTCCCAATAATAATACAGACATGAAAAACATTTGATGGAAATCCAACATCCATTCCTGATTAAAAATTATCAGCAAGCTAGAAATAAACAGAATTTCTTACCCTGACTAAAGGCATCTACAAAAATATCTGCAGCCAACATCATACTTAAAGGTGAAAGATTTAATGCTTTCCCTCTAAGATTGGGAGCAAGTAAAGAATGGCTGTTCTTACCACTCTGATTCAAAATTGCACTGGAGGTTCTATCTATTATTCCACTCTCTAGGTCCATGTGTACACATTGTTTAGCACCCACTTACGAATGAGAACATGTGATACTTTCTGTGCCTGGCTTATTTCACTTAAGATAATCACCTCCAGTTGTATCCATGTTGCTATAAAAGACAAGACTTTATTCCTTTTTATGGCTAAATAGTATTCAATGGTGTATATATACCACATTTTATTTAACCATTCATCTGTTGATTCCCTATCTTTGCTATTGTAAATAGTATTTGGACCACATTTCAAGTACTTAATTAGTGGCCACATGCAGCAAGTGACTATCATATTGGACAATGTAGCCCTAACCCACTATATGACCTTGGGTAAGACTTGCAAACTGTCAGTGCTTCAATCTCTCCATCTATAAAATGGGGATGGCAACAATACCTCCCTAAAAGGGTAAAGACTGAGTCACTGTGTGTAAAGCACTTCACGCCTCCCCACTGGTGCTTCACCCTGGGGCTGGAATGAGGACTCAATCTTAGCATCAAATGACACAGCACAGCAGGACCCCAGTCCTTGGGTCAGAAAAGTCCATGCTAGCACCTCTCCAGTGTTAGGAAAGTACAGCTTCCACCTCATAAAAATCAGGATTGTTTGTCTTATCCTCCTGGGTCAAAGTAACTTCTGGGCTCAGGGTAAACACTGAGTCACTGTGTGTAAAGCACTTCACACCTCCCCACTGGTGCTTCACCCTGGGGCTGGAATGAGGACCCGATCTTAGTGTCAGATGACACAGCACAGCAAGACCCAGGTCGTTGGGTCAGAAAAGTCCACGCTGGCTCCTCTCCCCGGTCAGGAAAGTACAGCTTCCACCTCTTAAAAGTCAGGATTGTTTGCTTCTCCTGGGTCAAAGTAACTTCTGGACTCAGGGTAAACACTGAGTCACTGTGTGTAAAGCACTTCACGCCTCCCCATCGGTGCTTCACGCTGGGGCTGGAATGAGGACTCAATCTTAGTGTCAGATGACACAGCACAGCAGGACCCAGGTCCTTGGGTTGGAAAGGTCTGTGCTGGCACCTCTCCAGGATCAGGAAAGTACAGCTTCCACCTCTTAAAAATCAGGACTGTTTGTCTTCTCCTCCTGGGTCAAAGTAACTTGAGGGTCAGGATCCTGGATCCAGCAAAGAGTTTGGTTAACATTGCAAGAAAGATGTTGCCTCATGGTCAAAAGTCAGGCCTAGGATGAGACAGGCAGACACAGACACATTCACATCCAAATTGTGCAAATATGGACTGCCCCTGTCAGAGGCTGTGTGGGTGCAGGCTCACAGTGAAGATAGAGACATATGGGAGTCCAGTAGACATCAATCAAACTGGACCCAGTTTCCACACACGTGGAGCTCAAGAGTCTCCAGGGGGAAAACAGAGACATAAAGTTAGAGAGAGATAGAGCCAGAGAAATTTCCTGCACCATGAAGATAGTTGGGAAGAACCCCCTCAGCGCTAGTTAGAGTGATCAGAAACCAAGGGGACCCGATCGCTGCACCTGCCAGTCTCAGTTTCTGTCTCCCTCCAACTGACCACCTCTTCCTCTGAGACTCACTAGTTCTGCATTTCTTGCCCCTCATTCTGTTTCTCCCATCACTTCCACCTATGGCTGTCACAGAAGGACTGATAAAGGAGGGGACACTGGAGATAGACCCTGAGCATTGAAGGCGGCCAGCCCCCTCACACCTGTGGGTATTTCTCATCAGGTTGGACGAGAGACTGAGAAAAGAAATAAGACACAGAGACAAAGTATAGAGAAAGAACAGTGGGCCCAGGGGACTAGTGCTCAGCATACGGAGGACCTGCACCGACACCGGCCTCTGAGTTCACTCAGTATTTATTGATCATTATTTTTACTATCTTAGTGAGGGGAGTGTAGCAGGGCAACAGGTGGGGAGAAGGTCAGCACAGAAACATGTGAGCAAAGGAATCTGTATCATGAATAAGTTCAAGGAAACGTACTGTGCCCGGATGTGCACACAGGCTAGATTTATGTTTCTCTTTACCCAAACATCTTAGTTTAGCAAAGAGTAACAAAGCAGTATTGCTGCCAGCATATCTCACCTCCAGCCACCGGGTGGTTTTCTCTTATCTCAATAGAATGAATGGGAATGGTCAGCTTTACACCAAGACATTCCATTCCCAGGGATGAGCAGGAGACAGAAGCCTTCCTCTTATCTCAACTGCAAAGAGGCCTCCCTCTTTCACTACTCCTCCTCAGCACAGACCCTCTACGGGTGTTGGGCTGGGGGATGGTCAGGTCTTTCCCTTCCCATGAGGCCATATCTCAGGCTGTCTCAGTGGGGGGAAACCTTGGACAATACCCAGGCTTTCTTGGGCAGAGGTCCCTGTGGCTTTCCGCAGTGCATTCTGTCCCTGGTTAATCGAGAATGGAGAATGGTGATGACTTTTACCAGGCATACTGCAAACATATTGTTAACAAGGCACATCCCACACATTCCTAAATCCATTAAACCTTGATTCAATACAGCACATGTTTCTGTGAGCACAGGGTTGGGGCTAAAGTTACAGCTTAACAGCATCTCAAAGCAGAAACAATTTTTCTTAGTACAGATCAAAATGGAGTTTCTTATATCTTCCTTTTCTACATAGACACAGTAACAATCTGATCTCTCTTTCTTTTCCCCACAAGCGTCTGCAGGCTTCCAAAGAGAGGGGCTAGGAGATGCACCAACACACAAGCACAAATACGCCAGCACACACAGATACACACAATTGGTTCACATATTGCTAGGTTACAGTTTGCTATGCGACAAAGGCAGTGGACCAGATTTGATTGAATTGAACAATTCCTTCTTTTCATCAGCTTCTCAATTTTTTTTTTGAGACAGAGTATTGCTCTGTCACCCAGGCTAGTGTGCAGTGGCATAATCCTGGCTCACTGTAGCCTCCACCTCCCAGGTTCAAGTGACTCTCTTGCCTCAGCCTCCCGAGTAGCTGGGATTAAAGGTGCCCACCACCACGCCCGGCTAATTTTTGTATTTTTAGTAGAGACGGGGTTTTGCCATGTTGGCCAGGCTGGTCTCGAACTCCTAACATCAAGTGATCTGCCCACCTTAGCTTCCCAAAGTGCTGGGATTACAGGTGTGAGCCACTGCACCCAGCCAGCCTCCCAATTTTGAACACACACTACCACCACCTCCACAACACACAAATGTAAATGCACTTTCATATATGAAACTGTATAAATACAAGGAAGCTCCATACGTGCAAGGATATACACATAAGCACCCCCAGATTCAACCACAGAAACACACGCCTGCACATTTGCATAAATACAAACACCCCTTTACATATAAAAATCATATAAGCACATACACGGATGCAAGCAAGCATGGAGAAATGCACGGAAGCATAAACAAACAGACAAAGCTAAGTAAAAAAGTGTGCATGCTCACCTATGCTTACAAAAATACACATACTCATACACAAACGCCCATACGTTCACATGCTCAGGTGGACTTTGATATCTCTACCACTGTATCCCTGCCAACATCTAGAGAGTGGATAAGGGATAGGCATCAGGTCGCTGGGTTGCCTAAGCAGGAAGTCTGGGTTCCCTAACACCTTTTTCTAAGCTAATGCTCCTTGACGATAATGAGAAAGGAGGCGGGGAATGGATGAAGTTTCATAACTGAGTGAAGAGGCAGGTTCAGGATAAAAGGCCCAGTTAGAGGCTGCAGTGGGGTGCAGGGCAGTCAGACTGGAACCATGGAGCTCAGCGTCCTCCTCTTCCTTGCACTCCTCACAGGCCTCTTGCTACTCCTGGTTCAGCGTCACCCTAACTCCCATGGCACCCTCCCACCAGGGCCCCGCCCTCTGCCCCTTTTGGGGAACCTTCTGCAGATGGACAGAAGAGGCCTACTCAAATCCTTTCTGAGGGTAAGACACAGACGAATGGGGTCTGAGGGTGGGCTGCTTCTTGTCTCTGTACTTGGGGATCCTTCACCAAACAGAATGAGGCAGACTTCCAGAGTCAGGGGTGGCACGGGGATGGTTGGTGAGTACAGAGCATAGTGAAGCATGATGGGTGGTAGTATTAGGAGAAAAACATCAGTCAAATTAAATTTAGCAGAGTTTATTTGAGCAAAGAAGTGACTTATGAATCGGACAACTCCCTAAACCAGGAGAGACACCACACGGCAGTATGGGCAAGCAGTATTCACAGGCAGAAAAAGGAGGTGACATACAGAAACAGCCTGGCTGGCCACAGATCACAGCTTGCCTTACTTGGTCACAATCTGAGGAGCTAGCAGCCTGTGGTGGACTGAAAGCCCAGCTGCTCTGATTAGCCAACATTTGGCTACTTGTCGCAAGAATCTATTCATCTGGGCCGGGTGCAGTGGCTCACGCCTGTAATCCCAGCACTTTGGGAGGCCAAGGCGGTGGATCACCTGAGGTCAGGAGTTTGAGACCAGCCTGGCCATCATGGGGAAACTGTGTCTCTATTAAAAATACAAAAATTAACTGGGCATGGTGGTGTGTGCCTGTAATCCCAGCTACCCAGGAGGCTGAGGCAGGAGAATCACTTGAATCCAGGAGGCGAAGGTTGCAGTGAGCAGAGATGGTGCCACTGCACTCCAGCCTGGGCGACAGAGCAAGAGTCCATCTCAAAAAAATAAAAATAAAAAAAAGAAGAATATACTCCCTCCCAAGTTAGGTTGCAGTTCACTCTATGCAGAGAGAACTTTATGTCAAATTTAATTTAATTAAACAATTCTCCCCTTTTGATGAGCCTCAAAATTTTGAGATCGACCAAAACCTTGGGCATCAACATTACTTCTGTCACCATCATAATGGATTTGTTTGCTCTCAGTATGGAATTCACAATGGACAATGTCAAAGTAGTTGAGTGATTCTTTGTTTTCTTCATGTTTTTGTTATTCATCCTGTAATGAAGCCATTGGATGTACAAAGAATGGCTGCATATGAGCATTTAAGACTCTCTCTCTTTTTTTTTTTTTTTTTTTTTTGAGACAGGGTCTCACTCTGTCACCCAGGCTGGAGTGCTGTGGCATGATCATGTCTCTCTGCAGCCTTGACCTCCCAAGGCTCAGGTGATCCTCTGCCTCAGCCCCCTGAGTAGCTGGAACTACAGGTGCATGCCACCACGCCCAGCTACTTTTTGTATTTTTTGTAGAGACAGGGTTTTACCATGTTGCCCAGACTGGTCTCAAACTCCTGGGCTCAAGCAATCCACCTGCCTCGGCCTCCCAAAGTGCTAGGATTACAGGTGTGAGCCATTTCACCCGGCCAAGACTCTCGAGAAAATACAACACATCAGGGAGACTGTTATGATGGCTCTCAGGAGGGTAATACAAAGAAAATGAAGTCTGTACCTTACCAGGAGTCTCCATGAACCAAACTGATCAAAATCAAATAATTCAAAGCTCAGGCAATAAAGATAGTTCAATAGTATTAGAGTCCAATTGGTCATATACTTTGTTCAGAGCACAGTGGTGATTAAGGACCAGAGCTTGCTATAAAATAACTTGATTTACAGAGGCATTTGTTTTTGTAGTTCGCCTGGTAACACATGTCATAGTACCTTGGAGACCCACTAGAAGAAACATTAAGAATAGAAAACCTTGTGATAGGCTTGCTGTATTAGTCCATTCTTACAGTTATAAAGAAATACTTGACACGGGGTAATTTATAAGGAAAAGGGATGTAACTGACTCACAGTTCCACATGGCTGGGGAGGCCCCAGGAAACTTACAATTGTGGTAGAAGTTAAGGGAGAAACTTACATTCATGGTGGAAGGTGAAGGAGAAGCAAGTACCTTCTTCACAAGGTGGCAGGAGAGAGAGAGAGAGAGAGAGCCAAGGGGGAAGAGCCTCTTATAAAACCATCAGATCTTGTGAGAACTCACTCACTATCACAAGAACAGCATGGGGGAAACTGCCCCCAGGATCCAATTACCTCCTAGCAGGTTCTTCCCTCCACATCTGAGGATTAAAATTCAAGATGAGATTTGGGTGAGGACACAGAACCAAACCATATCACTTGCCATCACCATTCGGGATGCTTGCAAATCAACTGTTACCTGCACCCGTAAATATGTATCTTCTTTTTCCCCTGAGAATTTACCTTAGTGTATTTGGTGGCAGTGTCTAGAGAAACAGCATTGTCAGCCACATTTTAAATTAAGTTATATGTACTAGTAAATTCACGGGAAAGATAAGAACAATATTTGATTTTGTTCAGCACCATACACAAGCCTCCAAGATGGGCAAAGAGGAGATCTAAAACTGCATGATGTTCCATTAAGCGTTTTTGTTTAATACAATGTTCTCATCCTCCTTTTGGAGAGTGGCTTCTACCCATCTGAACTCCTTGGAGGTTCAATTGGCTACATAATCCAAGATGTCCCTTAATGTATAAATTAGCCTCAGATTCCATACAACTGTCACCCCAATATCACCAAGAGTGAGCACCCAGGGACTCCATTGGAACCTTTTCTCTGCAGAAACCAACTTATCTTCATCGACTTTGAGGTTGATAGTAATTTCAGTTATTGACCGTTTTGGCTTTTAACTATGGGAGGTATTAGGGAACTCTCAGGGAAAAAATTTGGAAAGCAGCAGTGAGCTAGGCCAAATAGCAAGCTATGGGCCAGTGAGGAGAAAGAACAGAGTAAGCGAACCTCAGCAGACCCAAGGTAGGCACTTGTGGGGTTGGAAAAGAGGGTCACCTACTGGCATTAGAGCAGAGATCAGTTAAATTTGTTTACACATAAGTCTGCACAGCTCTTGAACAAGGTGGGAAGCTCACTTTTTTTGTGGTCTCTTTCTATCATGCTGCAAGGGTGCATAGCCACATTTAGTTGGAGAGAGACTTTACTGTATTTACTTATTTATTTATTTAATTATTTTTATAGCATGGGGGTCTTGCTATGTTGACCAGGCTGGTCTCGAACTCCTGGCCTCAAGCGATCCTCCCATCTAAATCTCCCAAAGTGCTGGGATTACAAGCACGAGCCACCATGCCTGGCCACTTTACCATATTTAATTCAGTAACATTACACATGCAATTAACCGTACCCACATAGGTAGTCCCCAGGTCCTATGCGGGATGCCTGGAAGCACAATATGCTTTTTGCAGCCATCATTCAGATACATTTTCTATATTTGGTAGTGATTATATTATTAGTTAGTTAATAGAATGTTATTACATACTGTTATTGTATTATATTAACTAATAACTAGTTATTAGTTAATAGTATGTTATTACATACTGTTATTATATTAAATAACTAATAACATAACCACTATCAAATATTTCCAGTGAGTGCAAAAAAGCAAGTGGCAATTGATGTCTAGAATATCAAGATATAGCTTTCCACTCCTCCTTTGGGGTTTCCGGGTGATTCCCATTGGGAACACAAAGAGGCATTGGCACCAGTGAAATTATTTCCTGATTTTGGGGAACTGGCTCACAAACTCAACAATTGCTTCTTTTTTTTCCTAGGGTATAAGCCTTTGCTAAAGCCATTCACAGATTATAGTCCTATGGATTTTCTTGTAAGGAAAGGGAAAGGGTTAGGACAGCAAGAAACAGGGAAGAAAGGATAAAAGATAATGCTTTCATGATGGAAGAGAAATCTTGATCCACAGTCTTGGAAAAGCTGTCCACATATAAGATGCCAACTGCTTCTTGGGAAAAACTTTCCTGGTCAGCTTTGCCTTAAGGTCTCAACAGACATAAAGTTCTAGGAGTCTAGAAGGACCCTTTTCAATTGAGAGATGTGGATCCAAGATCCCAGACCCTGAAGTTTTGCTACAGAGAAGAACTTGGCATTGTCCTTTGCAATGGAGTACAAGGACAGTCTTAGAAGAACCTGGTATGGTTACTTCCAATGGAGTTCAAGGACAGTTTCTCTGGTGTCTTTTCCAAAGAGCCCAACCTCTAAATTATAGATAGTGAAAGGTCTGGTTGTCATCAACTGATGGGTCATCAATGACTCCTTTTACCTGGTGAAAACATGCAGTGGCATAATGTATTAAAGCCTTGCATTATTGAGTCATATCAGAGTTTATAAGCGTGGGAGATACATGAGATTCTATTATTGGGGCATAGGACTTCCTATTACTATTTTACAAGTGATCTATCTATGTCTTTCCAATAGGAGTGGATCTGATTGCCGTCAATCAATAATACCTTTGACCAAGGGACTCCAATCAATTCAGCATGCTTTGCCTAATGCCTTTTGTTTGTAATACTGTTGCGGGACAATCAAAGACTGGAGAGACCAAAAAAGGTTCAGGAGAGTTTATTAAATTAAGGTGACCACTGGCTCAGCCAGAAATATGTCCAGAAAGTCTGAGCCCCGAACAAAGGGCTTTTCCTACTTTTAAACATCTTAAGGTGGGAACTACATGAGGTGGGAAGCAAGTTACAGAAGGGAGAAACAAAGCAGTTAATTAACATTTCTTACATCTTGAGAAAGACATGTGTTGCAACCTAAACTTATCAGTCTTATGACCCTGCAGCCATGCAGGAACTCACTGGGCCTGTAATAAACTTTAAGGGATGTGGAGTTGGGAAGAAGAGATAAGGTCCATTGTCCACAGAGAGAAGACAGGTTGTTAATATTCTCTTTTAACTTGAATGTAAGGTGGGGGTCACACTTTGCAGCAACTTTAAAAGGATTTTAAAATTTCTATTACTACTACTATTAGGTTATAGTTGATTTCATTAATTCCTTCTTCAATACCTTATTTAACTATTTTACCACTTCTCTAGTGAAGCAAGTACCTCTACCACTGGAGAGTTCTCCAGGAATGCCTAGTAAGGAAATACATTTTCTAATAACATTTTAGCTACTGTTATGGCATGGATCTTTGTGCATAAAAAAGCTTTAATACAACCAGAAAACATGCAATGAAGGTGGCAGTTGAGTTAACTCCATCTTCAAGTGTTCAAATGATCTACCAAGTCCCAGAAATATATCACCTGTGGTTTTTGGTTTTTGTTGTCTTACTAGAATTATGGATTTGATAAATCAAATATTAGTTATAAACCATTAGAACAGTCACCTCATTAATATTTTTTCATAATTTGGATCATTTTATCTCTTCTATGATGAGTCATGGAATGCAGAGCTTTTAGTAATGGAAATTTTAAGAACTCGGGAAGGATCAGGCGCCATCCAGTGTCTCCATGAGTGCATGCTTCACACTGGAATTACAGCCTCTTAAATACAAATTTTAATACCATAAGTACCAATTTATGCTTCTCCAATTCAGGTACATAACACTGGTTTATCAAATAGGTTATCATAGGTAATTTGATGGTGCCATTGCACTCCAGCCTGGGTAACAGATTGACACCCTGTCTCTGAATTGGAACTGCATGGGGGCACTGTCCTTGGAGGGGTGAATGGGCATGAAGAGGTGTCTGGGTATGAGCCACAGGTGTAGAATTTCACTCTTCTCTGCCATCCTCTGTTACATCTTTGGGTACCTGCCTGCCACTGAAATAATGAGGTAAAAGAGGTGGTGGCACAAATCAAATAGAGTTTGCTGTGCCAACGAGAGAGAGCAGACTAGCCCATGTCAGTGCCAGGAGAGTGGAGGAGAGAGGGAGAGCAGCAAAGCAGTGTGGGTAGGGAGTGCTTATCAACAGTATGCATAATGCCCTATACTGGCAACTGCCACTTGCTCAGTATTTACCTGGGTTATCAATGCTTAACATGCATGATTTTATGTTTAATTATCTACTTATTATTAGTAATCAATCAACCCATTTTCCAATGGGAGAATTAGAATACTGACAATACCTTCCCCTTCCCCCTCTCATGTTGACCATACTCCTGAATCTTAGGCTTGTTATCCTTTTGCTATTAATAGAGTTTTTTTATTTCTGATCAATGGTCTTTTTACTGATAGAGTAAATATGCATATATACAGAGTATATATGCCAATGGTACTATGAATTTTAAAATTATTTGCTTAGACAGAATACGTGGACATACAAATGATGAATGTGATAATTGTCATACATATATATTTATCTTAGACACTTAGTCAAAACATGTGGTTTTTGGTTATTAGTTAGACACTGTCACTTTACCTGGAAGATACAAAGTAATTGGGTCATAGACTCTCAAATTATGGAACATTTAGATTTTTCAGGGGAATGACATGGAGGGAGCCAAGGAGTCTTATGATTAGGTAAGATGTTGTTTGGGTGGCTCACCATCCCACTGGGCAACAGTCAAAGATGTGGTGGCTTATGCCTGTAATCCCAACACTTTGGGAGGCTGAGGTGGGAGGATTGCTTGAAGCCAGGAGTTCAAAACCAGCCTGGGCAACCGAACAAGACCCTGTCTCCACAAAACTTTTTTAAAAATTCAGCCAGGCGTGGTGGCCTGTGCCTGTAGTCCCAGCTACTTGGGAGACTGAAGCAGGAGGATCACATGAGCCCCGCAGTTTGAGGTTGCAGTGAGCTATGATCACGTCACTGCACTCCAGCCGGAGCAACAGAGCAAGACCCTGTCTCTTAAAAAAAATCATCTGCAGTGTGAGGAGTGATAACATTTAGGAAAGTGTGCATAGGTTTAAATTCTGGTCAAAGACATCCTACACAATTCACTGAACCTTCTCTTTAAGGGTTTTCTCTAAACTCTGCAGACACTATCTGGGCACCAATCATGCCTCTATTAACAGAATTTGCTGCTCCTTCTAGCTCTTGGTATCTCACTGCCCCCTTTCTTTATGAGAGCTGGCATGGTCATTGAATATCCCAATCCTTTACAAATTCTGAAACAAGCAAAACTGTCAATGAAATTCATATTTGCCTAAAATGAGTTTTCGAAAGGATCTTTGTGGCTATCTTGTTAGTTCATAGAAAGTGGAGGCTTGTCAGGAATGATATTGAATTTTTCATTTTAATTGTTTTAGAGACAGGGTCTCAGTCTGTTACCTAGGCTGGAGTGCAATGGCACAGTCATAGCTCACTGCAGCCTTGAACTCCTGGGCTCAGGAGATTCTCCCGCCTTAGCCTCCAGAGTAGCTGGGACTACAGGTGTGAACCACCATGCCCCACTATTTTTTTTTTATTTTTGTAGAGACGTGTTGGGGGAGGGTCTCACTATATTGCCTAGGCTGGTCTTGAACTCCTGGCCTCAAGCAATCCTCCTGCCTCAACATCCCAAAGCATTGGGATAAGTTTTGAATAGACATGTTTGACCCTCTCCCCTTCTTTGTTGCAGTAAAGATTTCCATTTTCTCACAGGGAGGACTTTGGGTAAATAGTTTGTTTTGTTGTTGTTGTTGTTTGAGGATGTGGGTGGGTCATCTTGGTTAATGTCAGTGCAAGAACAGTGTCCGTTCCTCATTATTGGGGTTCCTTAGCCATCCAGGCAAGCAGTAGCTCCCTTGAGAAGACTTCCTGACCCCCAGGTCCCCACCATATGCTCTCATACACCAGCTGCCCCTCCTTACTGAGCCTATGTCCTTGACAATGCTGCATTTACTTGTGATCCTGTGGCTGAGCTCTCCCTCACACTTCCAGACAAGGAAGGCCTGTGAGGACTCACCACAGAGCTGAACATAGTGCCTGGTACACAATAGGCGTTTAGTAAATATGTGTATAGAAACAAATGAAGGAGTCAGTGAGTGAAAGCTCCAAGCCTGACTCAGCAGAACTGACAGTCGGCCAGGGCCTGCAAAGTGCTACCAGGCCCCCAGTAGGGGGTCGCAGATCTAAGGATCCCTCCCCACCAAATAGAGTTGCATCACATAGGTGAAGGTCCCAAGTGCCTATTGTTTTCTTTTCATCATTTTCCATGTGTCACGAGAATATCATGCTATCATGTGAATCAATGGACTTAGTTTTCCCACTAGAGTAATGTGTCTGGGAATTACCTGTGTTGTCATGGGGATTTTCTAGGTGTCATTTACAACTACCTGTGGACAAGGTGAGGTGCTACCCTCATCTTAGAAGTAGGGATGGTGGCCGGGCATGGTGACTCACGCCTGTAATCTCAGCACTTTAGGAGGCTGAGGCAGGCAGATCAACTGAGGTCAGGAGTTCGAGACCAGCGTAACCAACATGGAGAAACCCTATCTGTACTAAAAAAACACAAAACTAGCTGGTGTGGTGGCACATGTCTGTAATCCCAGCCACTCAGGAGGCTGAGGCAGGAGAATTGCTTGAACACAGGAAGCGGAAGTCGCCCTGAGCCGAGATTGCACCATTGCACTCCATCCTGGTCAACAAGAGTGAAATTCTGTCTCAAAAAACAGCAACACAACAGGAAGGACTGTGTGGTAGATAGAGCTCCCTCTCCCCTCCCCCCTCCCCCCTCCCCCCTCTCCCCTCCCCCCTCCCCCCTCTCCCCTCTCCCCTCTCCCCTCTTTCCACTGTCTCCCTCTGATGCCGAGCCGAAGCTGGACGGTACTGCTGCCATCTCAGCTCACTGCAACCTCCCTGCCCGATTCTCCTGCCTCAGCCTGCCGAGTGCCTGCGATTGCAGGCGTGCGCTGCCACGCCTGACTGGTTTTCGTGTTTTTTTGGTGGAGACGGGGTTTCGATGTGTCGGCTGGGCTGGTCTCCAGCTCCTGACCGCGAGTGATCCGCCAGCCTCGGCCTCCCGAGGTGCCGGGATTGCAGACGGAGTCTCGTTAACTCAGTGCTCAATGGCGCCCAGGCTGGAGTGCAGTGGCGTGATCTCGGCTCGCTACAACCACCTCCCAGCCGCCTGCCTTGGCCTCCCTAAGTGCCGAGATTGCAGCCTCTGCCTGGCAGCCACCCCGTCTGGGAAGTGAGGAGCGTCTCCGCCTGACTGCCCATCGTCTGGGATGTGAGGAGCCCCTCTGCCTGGCTGCCCAGTCTGGAAAGTGAGGAGCGTCTCTGCCCGGCCGCCATCCCATCTAGGAAGTGAGGAGCGCCTCTTCCCGGCCGCCATCACATCTGGGAAGTGAGGAGCGTCTCTGCCCGGCCGCCCATCGTCTGAGATGTGGGGAGCACCTCTGCCCTGCCGCCCCGTCCGGGATGTGAGGAGTGTCTCTGCCCGCCCGCCCTGTCTGAGGGGTGAGGAGGCCCTCTGCCTGGCAGCCGCCCCGTCTGAGAGGTGGGGGGCCCCTCCGCCCGGCAGCCACCCCGTCTGAGAAGTGGGGAGCGTCCTCCCTCCTCGTCTGGGAGGGAGGCGGGGGGGGTTGGCCCCCCGCCCGGCCAGCCGCCCCGTCCGGGAGGTGAGGGGCACCTCTGCCCGGCCGCCCCTACCGGGAAGTGAGGAGCCCCTCTGCCCGGCCAGCCGCCTCGTCCGGGAGGGAGGTGGGGGGGTCAGCCCCCCACCTGGCCAGCCGCCCCGTCCGGGAGGCAAGGGGTGCCTCTGCCCAGCCGCCCCTACTGGGAAGTGAGGAGCCCCTCTGCCCGGCCAGCCGCCCCATCCGGGAGGGAGGTGGGGGGGTCAGCCCCCCGCCCGGCCAGCTGCCCCGTCCGGGAGGGAGGTGGGGGGATCAGCCCCCTGCCCGGCCAGCCGCCCTGTCCAGGAGGTGGGGGGGGGCGCCTCTGCCCGGCCGCCCCTACTGGGAGGTGGGGAGCCCCTCTGCCCGGCCAGCCGCTCTGTCTGGGAGGGAGGTGGGGGGGTCAGCCCCCGGCCCGGCCAGCCGCTCTGTCCGGGAGGGAGGTGGGGGGGTCAGCCCCCGGCCCGGCCAGCCGCCCCGTCCGGGAGGGAGGTGGGGGGGTTAGCCCCCCGCCTGGCCAGCCGCCCCATCCGGGAGGTGAGGGGCGCCTCTGCCCGGCCAGCCGCCCCGTCCGGGAGGGAGGTGGGGGGGTCAGCCCCCCGCCCGGCCAGCCGCCCCGTCCGGGAGGGAGGTGGGGGGGTCAGCCCCCCGCCCGGCCAGCCGCCCCGTCCGGGAGGGAGGTGTGGGGATCAGCCCCCCACCCGGCCAGCCGCCCTGTCCGGGAGGTGAGGGGCGCCTCTGCCCGGCCGCCCCTACCGGGAAGTGAGGAGCCCCTCTGCCCGGCCAGCCGCCCCCTCCAGGAGGGAGGTGGGGGAGTCAGCCCCCCGCCGGGCCAGCCGCCCCGTCGGGGAAGTGAGGGGCGCCTCTGCCCGGCCGCCCCTACTGGGAAGTGAGGAGCCCCTCTGCCCGGCCAGCCGCCCTGTCCGGGAGGGAGGTGGGGGGTCAGCCCCCCGCCCGGCCAGCCGCCCCGTCCGGGAGGGAGGTGGGGGGGGTCGGCCCCCCGCCCGGCCAGCCGCCCCGTCCGGGAGGTGAGGGGCGCTTCTGCCCGGCCGCCCCTACTGGGAAGTGAGGAGCTCCTCTGCCCGGCCACCACCCCATCTGGGAGGTGTACTCAACAGCTCATTGAGAACGGGCCATGAAGACAATGGCGGTTTTGTGGAATAGAAAGGGGGGAAAGGTGGGGAAAAGATTGAGAAATCGGATGGTTGCTGTGTCTGTGTAGAAAGAGGTAGACATGGGAGACTTTTCATTTTGTTCTGTACTAAGAAAAATTCTTCTGCCTTGGGATCCTGTTGATCTGTGACCTTACCCCCAACCCTGTGCTCTCTGAAACATGTGCTGTATCCACTCAGGGTTGAATGGATTAAGGGCGGTGCAAGATGTGCTTTGTTAAACAGATGCTTGAAGGCAGCATGTTCGTTAAGAGTCATCACCACTCCTTAATCTCAAGTACCCAGGGACACAAACACTGCGGAAGGCCGCAGGGTCCTCTGCCTAGGAAAACCAGAGACCTTTGTTCACTTGTTTATCTGCTGACCTTCCCTCCACTATTGTCCTGTGACCCTGCCAAATCCCCCTCTGCGAGAAACACCCAAGAATGATCAATAAAAAAGAAAAAAAAAAAAAAAAAAAAAAAAAAAAAAAAAAAACAGCAACACAACAACAGCAATAACAAAAAAAAAAACAGTAGGGATGGAGATGCTCAGCCTGGGGAAAGCACTTGTCCAGTGGCACACAACTAGGAGAAGGAGAAGCTGAGCTCCAGCAGGAGGTCTGTCTCCAAAGGCCTCCTAGACTAAAGCTGCTTAACAATTTGTGGATTATGAAATCCTCTGAGAGTTTGATTAAAGCTGTGGCCCCCTCTTTTCCAAATAGGCACATACATGTTTGCATAAAGTTGTGAGGCTTCACAGACTCCCTAAAACTCTTTCACAAACCTTCCAAGGATCCTCTAGGTATTCATGACCGTCTATTATGATTGCATGTCTTGGGGGTAGGGGTAAGAAGGAGGGCATGAGCAAGTGTGTGTCAAGGCTGAGGAAGGTGGCGCTGTTGCTTCTCCATTTCCCAATAAGCTTCCAGATTCCTTTTGGAGTCAGAGGGATGCGCGCTCGTGTCTCAGATTCAATTCTTATGCGTTGAGTCACAGTTTTCTCTTCTGTCAATTAAGATCATGACAATGAGAATGTGTGCCCCTAAGGTGGTTGTGAGAATTAAATGGGATATTGCATACAGCTAGTATATAATAAGCGCTCATTAAATGGCAACTACCTTGATCCACTCATTCATTTATTCATGAATCCAATAACAATTCACTGGGCACTTTCTATGAACCAGGAAATATTCTATGAATTGATGATGTGGCATCTTGGACAAGACATACGGGGTAACACTGTGCTTATGGACATTCCATTGGTGGAGACAGATAAGCAAAAAATAAACAGATAAGGAAATGTTAGGTGGACAAGAGCTACGATTAAACTAAAGCAGGGGGATATTTCAGAAAGTGATGAGAACTACATTAGATTGAGTGGTTAGGGAAAGACTCCGCCTTGCTTTGTTTCTTAGCAGGGACAATGAAAGATTCAGGTGGAAGGTGCCAGAAGGAGGCAGGGTGGTTGCAAGAATCCTGAAGCAGGAAAAATCTCAGGGAACAACATGGAGGAATCAGGGGGAGGAGAAGTCAGAGAGGTGATGGGGCCACATCATGTAGGACCATGTCAACCACAGGTGGAGACTTCAGATCTTATTCTCAGCAAAGTTGGAGTATTGGAGGCCTTGGTGAGCACAGGGATATTAATTATTTTACATTTTAGTGGGGTTACCCTGGCTTGTGGGGCAGTGAAACAGTTGTTAAGGGGTCTAAGAATGTAAGGCAGGAGACCAGTGAAGGGGCTTTGCAGAGATCAATGCAGGGCATTTGTAAGTAAACTTAAACATTTTTCTAATTTTTATGTCAGTTTTTGTTGAAATTGAACATCACTATAAAAAGTGCACAGCTCAATGAATTTTCACAAACTGAACACACTCATGTAATTGACATGCAGGCCAAGTAGCAAGAGTCCCCCAAAACACCGCACCCCGTCCTTTTGTAGTCACTATCCACCTACCATCTTGATCATGGGTTGATTTTGTCTGTGTTTGAACTTTTTTTTTTCTTTTTTGTGAGATGGAGTCTTGCCCTGTCGCCCGGGCTGGAGTGCAGCAGCGTGATCTCGGCTCACTGCAACCTCCACTTCCCCACGCTCAAGGAATTCTCTTGTCTCAGCCTCCTGAGTAGCTGGGACTACAGGTGAGGGCCACCACGCCAGACTAATTTTTGTATTTTTAGTAGAGACGGGGTTTTACCATGTTGGTCAGGCTGGACTCAAACTCCTGACCTCGTGATCAGCCCGTCTCAGCCTCCCAAAGTGCTGGGATTACAGATGTGAGTCACCGTGCCCGGCCCTGTGTTTGAACTTCATACACATAAAATTATGATGCATGGACTCTTTTGTGTCTAGTTGCTTCCACTCAACATTATGCCTGTGAGTTTCAGCCACGTTATCGCATGTAGCTGTAGTTTGTTCTTTTTCGTTGCTGCATACTATTCTATTGTGTGAACTCTCACTGTTTCTCTATATCTGTGTTGATGAGTATTTTATAAAGAAAGCTTCTGTGAATATTTGTTCATTTTTTGGTGAACACACATACACATTTGTGCTGGTCATGTACCTGGGAGTGAAGTGGATGGTTTCCCAGTTATCCATTTGTTCAGCTTCAGGAAATACTGCTCAGCGGTTCCCCAAGTGGCTGCACAGTAATCCCCCCTTATCCATCAGAGATATGTTCTGAGACCCCCAGTGGATGCCTGAAACCCCAAATAATGCTGAGCCCTATATATAGTCTTTTTTTCCTATACAATCACATTATACAGGGAGGGTGGTATACACAGTGCATACGTGGTGGACAAAGGGATGATTCATGTCCTGGGTGGGACAGAGTGGATGATGAGAGACATCATCATCCTACTTAGAATGGTGCACAACTTAAAACTTACAAATTGCTTATTTCTGGAATTTTCCATTTAATATTTTCAGACTGTGGTTAGCTGCAGGTAACTGAAACTGCAAAAAGCAAGACCAGGCCAGGCGCGGTGGCTCACGCCTGTAATCCCAACACTTTGGGAGGCTGCGGTGGGTGGATCACGAGGTCAGGAGATCGAGACCATCCTGGCTAACGCGGTGAAACCCCGTCTCTACTGAAAATACAAAAAATCAGCCGGGCGTAGTGGCAGGTGCCTGTAGTCCCAGCTACTCGGAAGGCTGAGGCAGGAGAATGGCGTGAACCCGGGAGGCGGAGCTTGCAGTGAGCCGAGATTGCACCACCGCACTCCAGCCTGGGCGACAGACCGAGACTCTATCTCAAAATAAAAAAAAGAAAAAAGCAAAACCACAGATCATAAGAAGTATGGGGTGAGGGTGATATTCGTAGTATTTTATCAACCATCTCTACTGTTTAGGGCAGCAGCCAATTAGAGCAGACCCTGGCTGGGCCACCAATTAACCTAAGCTTGTCCAACCCACCTTATTTTGTTGTTGTTGTTCTGTTTTGTTTTGTTTCAGTCTTTCAGCAGCCTGAAGCCATGGTTTTCAGATTTTGTCTCTAGTAATACACAGAAAAGAAGGATGAGGAAGGGGTTTTACTGGCCCAATCAGAAACAGAAACTAAGAACCCATGACTGTATTCTCTCCCTTGGACACCGTTAACTGTTAACCCTTACTTGCTGGATCCTGGCAGGGGAAAGGGCAGCCTGGGGAGGCGGATGTTGGGGAGGGGCTAATTACCAATCTGGTATGTAAGTATTTTGATAGTTTTACAAATGAGGTATATGATGACTAACAGCCACCCCTGGTGTGGATGTGATTGGCAGTTCCAAGAGAAATATGGGGACGTCTTCACGGTATACCTGGGACCGAGGCCCGTGGTCATGCTGTGTGGAGTAGAGGCCATACGGGAGGCCCTGGTGGACAAGGCTGAGGCCTTCTCTGGCCGGGGAAAAATCGCCATCATGGACCCAGTCTACCAGGGATATGGTGAGGGCCTCAGAGGCACTGGGAGGGGGCAGGTGGGGGTGCATCAGGGAAGGGAGTATATGGGGGGAAGAAGGACTCAGAGCCTTCTTCCAACTTCTTCTGCAACCAACTCACACCTCCCCTGCACCGCAGGCGTGCTCTTTGCCAATGGAAACCGCTGGAAGGTGCTTCGGCGATTCTCTGTGACCACCATGAGGGACTTCGGGATGGGAAAGCGGAGTGTGGAGGAGCGGATTCAGGACGAGGCTCAGTGTCTGATAGAGGAACTTCGGAAATCCAAGGGTGAGTCCTGGGAGACGAATGGGAAAGAAAGGCAATGAAACACTGAGAGATGCAGGCACGGGAATAGAAAGGCAGAGAGGTATACATGGGCAGAGACAGAGACAGACGAAACCAGAGACATGATCCGACAGAGGTATAGGGACAGAGAGTGAGAGAGACAGGGGAATAGAGAGGGATGGGGATTGGCAGGAGAGAAACAGAGCCAGGGAAAGAGAGAAATGCCAGGTGTATAACGTCCAAAAGTTACTCAAAGAGGCTGGATGCAATGACTCTCACCTGTAATCCCAGTACTTTGGGAAGCAAACAGCCTGGGCAACATAATGAGATCCTGTCTCTACACAATATAAAAAAGAAATGAGCCAGGCATGGTGGTGTGTGCCCGTAGTCCCAGCTACTTGCTAAGGTGGGACTACAGGATCACTTGAGCCCAGGAGGTTGAGGCTGCAGTGAGCTGTGATTGTGCCACTGCACTCCAGCCTGGACAACAGAGCAAGATCCTGTCTCAGACAAACAAACAAAGAAACAAACAAATCCTCAAAGACATATATTTTCATGGATCAATTGTGTCTATCGAAGGCAAAATCAGAAGTTATGTAAAAGAGAGCAAAGAGAGAAAGGAAAAAACTACAGACATTTAACAAATAATGACCTGTGTTTTCCTTGCCCTGAGTGAAGTGCTGATGAGCTGGCAGTGAGCAAACAGGCCAGGTGGGGTGTTCTGCCCGGGTGCAGCTGGAGGGTCATCAAAGAATCACTAGGTTATTTTTGAGTTCTCCATAACTTGGTGTCTGTGGGACATGTAGGTGACGGGTCTCTGGCTAGTACCTCCATCTCATTCATGCCAGGTGTTTACCATCTCTCTTATCAAAATTTCTCAAGAGACTCTGGGACGTAAATGCAGAGGCTGCGTGGGGAGGTAGAAACACAGGAGCTATAGGGAAACAGGGACAAGAAGACTGAAGAGGACAGGAAGAAACAGAGAGACACAGGCAGGAGGAAAGAGACAGATAGAGGGACCAAAACAAAGAGATATATAGACTGGGCATGGGGCTCATGCCTGTAATCCCAGCACTTTGGGAGGTTGAGGCTGGTGGAACACTTGAGGTCAGGAGTTCAAGATCAGCCTGGCCAACCTGGTGAAACCCTGTCTCAACTAAACATACAAAAACTAGCCACGCATGGTGGCACGTGCCTGTAATCCCACCTACTCGGGAGGCTGAGACTGGAGAATTGATTGAGCCTGGGAAATGGAGGTTGCCATGAGCTGAGATCATGCCACTGCACTCCAGCCTGGGTGACAGAGTGAGACTGTGTCTCAAAAAAAAAAAAAAAAAAAAAGAGAGAGAGAGAAATATACACACAGAGAGACAGAAAGAAACAAAGGCAAAGAGAAATTGAGGCAGAGAAAATTAGACAGACAGACAAGGCTCAAGAAAAGGTCTGCAGAGGAATGAGAGAAGACAGGCAAGTGAGACCCAGAGAGAGGCTACACTAACCTGACATTCTTGGGTGCTCACAGACCACCCTCCCTCCAGCTGGGGCCAGTGCTGAGCCTGGTGTATACAGGTATCACTTAACAAGTGCAGAATAATGCCCAGATGACTGGAGAGCCCTAGATGTAGAAAGAAGAGATTAAGGGGGAGTAACAGGTGGGGGTAGAAAGATGGTTTTTTATTTGTTTTAAATTAGGGACAGGGTCTCACTCTGTACCCAGGCTGGAGTGCAGTGGCACGATCATAGCTCACTGCAGCCTCAAACTCCTAGGCCCAAGTGATCCTTCCACTTCAGCCTCCTGGACTCCTTCAACTGGGACTACAGGCATGTGCCACCATGTCTGGCTACATTTTTAACTGTTTTGTAGAGACAGGTTCTCCTTATGTTGCCCAGGCTGGTCTTGAATTCCTGATCCTTTTGCCTCAGGCTCCCAAAGTGCTGGGATTAGAGGTATGAGCCACTGTGCCCACCCAGGGCTTTTTAATTTATACAAGCAATTGATTAAACACCTACTCTGCCCAGCCCCTACCCCTGGGATTTAACTGTATTCACTCCCAGAGTCAGTGGTGGGACCTGAGAGGAGGTGCAGACTGAGAACCGGCTGCATGGACTCGATAGCTGGGTTGCCTGGGTCTAAATCCTGGCCTCAGGAATGAGTAGCTGTGCAACTTTGGTCAAATTACTCAACCTCTCTGTCTGCCCATCTATAAACTGGAGCTAATAATCGAATTGCATCTGCCTCACATTGTTGTAGTGAGAGTTCAATGGAATTACGCGTGACGTGCTGGTACATAATTAGCTGTTATGGTTATTCTCATGTTTACCATTACTGAGTGATGACAGACAATCACACAGAGATGGGTGACAGGCTGATGTTCCCCAGGCCCTTCAGTCTGTGTCCTTAACCTGCTGCTTCTTCCTAGGAGCCCTCGTGGACCCCACCTTCCTCTTCCATTCCATTACCGCCAACATCATCTGCTCCATCGTCTTTGGAAAACACTTCCACTACCAAGATCAAGAGTTCCTGATCAGCCAGAGTTTCTCACTCATCAGCTCTATATCCAGCCAGGTCCAAGAGAGGGAGAAGGAGAGGGAGGGTGGGGGTGAGGTGAACATCCAGGACACACGAGAAAAGGATGACCTGACTTGGGGGCTCAGAAATGCAGCTTATCCCTGGAAGAAAGGCAGAGACCACGTGGAGTCAGGGACATGGAGACCTGGAGGGAGGGGAGGCGGTGAGACAGGGATAGAGACAGTGAGAGAGAGAATGGGGCATGATGGGGAGGCAGAAACAGAGTCAGAGAGAGACTGAGAGAAGGAAGATGAGCAAAAACAAGACAAAGAAGGGCAGAGATCAAGAGATCCTGAGAGACAGAGTTGATGAGAATGAGTGTGAAAGAGAGGGAGAGAGAGAATGAATCAGGCTTTGGGCTTGATCTCTGCTCTTCTGCTCCTGGTTGTCATTTTTTTTTTTTTTTTTTTTTTTTTTTTGAGACGGAGTCTTGCTCTCTCAGCTAGGCTGGGGTGGAGTGGTGCCATCTCGGCTTACTGCAACCTCCATCTCCTGGGTTCAAGTGATTCTCCTGCCTCAGCCTCCCGAGTAGCTGGGACTGCAGGCGTGTGCCACCACATCTGGCTAAGATTTTTTTTTTTTTTGAGATGGAATCTTGCTCTGTTGCCCAGGCTGGAGTGCAGTGGTGCAATTTCGGCTCACTGCAACCTCCACCTCTCTGGTTCAAGCAATTCCCCTGCCTCAGCCTCCTGAGTAGCTGGGATTACAGGCACCTGCCACCACGCCTAGCTAATTTTTTTGTATTTTTAGTAGAGACAGGGTTTTGCCATGTTGGCCAGGTTGGTCTTGAACTCCTGACCTCAAGTGATCTGCCCGCCTCGGCCTCCCAAAGTGCTGGAATTACAGGCATGAGCCACTATGCCCAGCCTACTCCTGGTTCTTCTGTATGCTTGCTTCTCTGTCTTTGGTAAAGCTCCTCATGTGAAGAAATTCAAGGATACAAGACAAGAAGGAACAGCATTTCTTCATTTTCTCCCATTGCTCCTTCTCCCTGTTTTTTTTTTTAAAAACTTTCCACAGATTATAAAGGTAATCTTCTGCTCTTTTGAAAGAAAATAATAAAATTTATCCCTATTGATTAACCTGGAAATATGCCTATTACATATTAAACTTAAGAATATCAAGCTGCAGAACAGTATGCATAGCTGTAGGTTTTTTGTTTTTTTTTGTGTGGGGGTGGGGGGCAGTATCTTGCTCTGTCACCCAGGCTGGAGTGCAGTGGAGTGATCTCAGCTCACTGCCATCTCCACCTCCCAGGTTCAAGCAAGTCTCGTGGCTCAGCCTCCCGAGTAGCTGGGACTATAGGCGAGCGCCACCACACCCAGCTATTTTTTTGTATTTTTAGTAGAGATAGGGTTTCACCATGTCGGCCAGGCTGGTCAACATAGCTACAGCTCTTAAGCAGGGGTGTATGTTGGCTTCACATGTGGGGTTGTCACAGTTATGGATTTTCAGGACCCTACTTTCCAGGCGGTCTGATCTGGAAAGTCTGGGATGGGGCCCAAGGTGAGTACTTGTAACAAGCCCGACCAGTAATTCTAATGTTCTCCTCCCACCGAGAACCACAGAGAAAAGTCTGGAAGGAGACCCACCAGACAGTTAACAATGGTTATCTCTAGAAGGAGAGATTAAGAAGGAATTTTACATCTCACTATATACATTTGCATTTTTGCAATTATTTGCAATAAATCAGGCATTCCATTCTTTATCAAAGTAATAGAGATATGCTCCAAAATACATAGTCCTAAAGTGTCAGCAGGCTTATCTTGTGTAAGAATCATTTCATTAATGTCTGACACAGCAAGGGAGATGAGGAGAGGTGGGAAGAGGGGGAGAAAAGTATGACAAAGACAAATAAACAGGCTGAGGTAGACAATGAGTGGCACAGAAAGGAAGTGAGACAGAGACAAAGAGACTTAGAAAGGAGGAAGGCAGGCAGATGGGGCAGAGGCCAAGAAAAAGACAGAAGTGTGAGGGAGGAAGATGCAGAAAGAGGTAAATGTGAGAATTACAGATCATAGGAGACATAGAGTCAGTGAGTGAGGGATTCAGAGACAGAGGGGAGTGGGGAAGGGGGTTCCCATGGAGAGATTGGGGCCCAGGAGGTGCCCTCTCCCTGTGACCTGCTAGCTCAGCCCTAGGCAAACCTCACCACCCCTTTTTTCTTGCAGCTGTTTGAGCTCTTCTCTGGCTTCTTGAAATACTTTCCTGGGGCACACAGGCAACTCTACAAAAACCTTCAGGAAATCAATGCTTACATTGGCCACAGTGTGGAGAAGCACCGTGAAACCCTGGACCCCAGTGCCCCCAGGGACCTCATTGACACCTACCTGCTCCACATGGAAAAAGTGGGGTCTGGGAGAGGGAAAAGGGAGAGGAGGGGAGGGAGGGCAAGATGGAGAGGTGAGAAGAGGGAGGGAAAAGGGGTAGGGAAGGGGAAGATGGGGAGTGAAGAACAAAGATTAGGGAGGGGAGAATAGTGAAAAGGAGGAGAGCAGAGGAGGAAGGAAAGAAAGATGAGGTGAAAGGAAGGAGAAAATAGGAGGAACTGAGATGGAGAGAGAGTGGAGGTGGGAAGTGGGGGGAGAGAGAGAGAGGGAGAGAGAAGACTGGCTGAGGAAGGAATTTGGGGCAAGGGACAAAAATACAGCAACAGGAGAAAAGACTCACGGAGGTAGAAAGAGACTGGGAGACAAAAAGAGAGAAACACATCTGAGAGATGTGGAGACAGATAGAAACAGAGTCAGGAAGAGTAAAGAGAGGCTGACAGAGACGAGTTAGAGATGTGCAGCTGGACATGTAGAGGACAGAGAAAAGCAAATTGGGCCAGATAATGTCAAAGACCTTCAGGCAAACGGAGGGCAGCCAGGGAGACAGGCGTGTGCACAGCAAGGCTACAACCTCTCCTGACGCTGCCCTCCCCTCCCTACTGTGGATGCAGGAGAAATCCAACCCACACAGTGAATTCAGCCACCAGAACCTCATCATCAACACGCTCTCGCTCTTCTTTGCTGGCACTGAGACCACCAGCACCACTCTCCGCTACGGCTTCCTGCTCATGCTCAAATACCCTCATGTCGCAGGTGGGCCAGGGACAGCCAGTCAAGGGGGTCTTCTGGACTGCAGAAATGGGGCTATGGGTACCACCTGGATGAGAGAGGGGATGCTGGCTTCCTATTCCGGGATCACTGTAGGCTCTGGACTAGCTTCCAATCAAGCCAATTCTGTTGGTGGATGCATGGACGCATGAAGAATCTGTCCATGCGTTCTCCCATTGTTTTCTTCCATCACTCAAGGATCTTTTTTTTTTTCGAGACAGAGTCTTGCTCTGTCACCCAGGCTGGAGTGCAGTGGCGCGATCTCGGCTCACTGCAAGCTCCACTTCCAGGTTTCATGCCATTCTCCTGCCTCAGCTTCCTGAGTAGCTGGGACTGCAGGCGCCCGCCACCACACCCGGCTATTTTTTTGTATTTTTAGTAGAGATGGGGTTTCACCATGTTAGCCAGGATGGTCTCGATCTCCTGATCTCGTGATGTACAAATTTAGGGGGTACATATGCAGTTTTGTTACGTGCGTAGGTTTTGTAATGGTCAAGTTAGGGCTGTTAGGGTATTTATCACCTGAACAGTGTACATTGTACCCATTAAGTAATTTCTCATCATTCACCTCCCCCTTCTGCTCCCTCGCTCTTCTTAGTCTTCACTGTCTATTGTTCCTCTCTCTGTGTCCATGTGTACACATTTTGTAGCACTCACTTATGAGTGAGAACATGGAATATTTGACTTTCTGTGCCATCACTTAAAAATTGATCCGTTCACCCACTTATCTTTTCATCTATTCTTTGTTTAATTTATTAATTAAAGAATGTGTGCTCACTGATTCTTTCATTTATGATTCATCCAAGGACATATACTGTCATTCATTTATTTGGATTACTTGATCCACAAGTTGATCCTTTGAAACAGTGATATGTTGATGGACTATTTGTCATTGATTCATTGGTTCATTCATTCATTCATGCATTCTTCCATCCTTCTATGAACTAGGTTTCACCCTTATCCTTCCATCAGTCAGTCTTTCAATTCACCCTTAATCCATCCATGCTTTCCTTCATTTATCACAATAATTCACTCATTTATTCACCTCTGATCTATTTATCATTCAATCCAGCCATTCATTTATTCCTTTATTTACTCATACTTCACTAATTTACTTATTCACTTGTCCTTCCATAAATCTAGCCATTCATGTGATTATTCATTAATTAGGTTCATTGATTTCTTTGTCTATGGACCATTCATTACTGATTAATTAATCAATCAATCCATCTATTAATTGGTAAGTAAATATATACATCCATTTATTGGTTTATTCATTTCTTCATCAGTCTTTCCTTCCATGAATTGATCTATTGATTGATTGATTGATGTTTTTATCCAGTTGTTCATGGATTCATCTATTGTTCTATTACACTGTTATATACCTGAGGACCAAGAATAGTGTCTCACCTATAATATACACACAATAAATATTAGTTTATTTTCTACTCATCTTAGAGAGGGTGTTTTGATTTGTAGCCTGGAGTTCTTAAACTGAAATTCCATGCAAAATCGTGTTGTGTGTGTGTGTGTACCTGTGCATGCGGGAAGAGGATCCATAATATTCATTAGATTTCAAGCAGTGAGAATTCTTGTTGCTTCCTCCCTCCTCTCCTCAACCCACGCTGATTGCTTTGAGGAGTATCAAAGATCTAAGCCTTTACTGTAGGTTTTTAATTGGTCAATAGAAAGTAGTGTCCCTGCTGAAAGGTCTCTTTTTAAAAATTTTTCTTTCCTTCTTTTTTCTTTTTTTTAATTTTGAGACGGAGTCTTGCTCTGTCACCCAGGCTGGAGTGCAGTGGCATGATCTCAGCTCACTGCAACCTCCACCTCCTGGGTTCAAGCGATTCTTCCGCCTCAGCCTCCTGAGTAGCTAGGAATACAGGCTTGCACCACCACACCCAGCTAATTTTTTGTATTTTTAGTAGAGATGGGATTTTGCCATGTTGGCCAGGCTCATCTTGAACTCCTGAACTCAAGCAATCTGCCCACCTCAGCTCCCAAAATGCTGGGATTACAGGCGTGAGCCACCATGCCTGGCCTCAAATGCCTCTTTAAAATGAGATTCATTCATCTTCTTTTCTGTGCAGAGAGAGTCTACAAGGAGATTGAACAGGTGGTTGGCCCACATCGCCCTCCAGCGCTTGATGACCGAGCCAAAATGCCATACACAGAGGCAGTCATCCATGAGATTCAGAGATTTGCCGACCTTCTCCCCATGGGTGTGCCCCACATTGTCACCCAACACACCAGCTTCTGAGGGTACACCATCCCCAAGGTAAGACTGGCTGCACCCCCACATCCCTCCTGTGTGGGCATCCTGGATTCTCTTAATCCCCAAACTCAACCTTTTGTTAGCTTCTCAATTGAGTCCCCTTGTTTTTGTTTTTTTTTCTTTTTCTTTTTTGTGCTGTGTGTGCGGAGGGTGGGCAGGGAATGGCAATATCTTTTGATCTTGTGATCCTCCCTCAGGACACGGAAGTATTTCTCATCCTGAGCACTGCTCTCCGTGACCCACACTACTTTGAAAAACCAGACGCCTTCAATCCTGACCACTTTCTGGATGCCAATGGGGCACTGAAAAAGAATGAAGCTTTTATCCCCTTCTCCTTAGGTAAGCTGGACCCACAATTTCTTTCCCAGACACCTGAGGGCAGATCCTATCCTCAATTTGAGAAAAACAATGACAGGTCCTTATTAATTGAGCACTTAATATATTCCAATTGCTTCACCTGCCTTATCCCGTTCCATCTTCACTACAACCCTGTAAGGAGGCTTGAGAAAGAAGATGACATTCCCAAAGGCACATCTGGGCAAGCAGGAACTTGGGCAATCATTTTAACATCTCTAAACCTCAGTGAATTCATTTTCTTAAAAAGAAAAAAATCTGTTGAGCACTACTCTAAGCCCAGTGCTGTACTAGGGGCTGAAGACAAGGCATCAAACAGGTCACACAGAGACAGGGTTCCTGCCCCCAGGAAATTTAAAGTCCAGCAGGGAAGATGGGCATTCATCAAATAATAATAAAATAATCATCTCATGAAATGAATGAATGCCTGCAACATGCTTAGGACTGCCTGGTACAAAGGACATGCTCACAAGGGCAATTATAATTATAATTAGACATAATTATGATAAGTGCTCTAAAGGGAACTTTGGGAGCACAAAATAGGAAATACCAGCTAATCTTGTGGTGGGTCAGTAAGGAAAAGCTTACCAGAGGAACTGGCTTCCAAGCTAACGTGTTCATGGGTGGGCGTCAATCAATGATTGCAAAGTGTGTTCCAGGCAAAGGAAACAGCAAGGGCAAAGGCTAAAGGTGGAAATGTGATGGTACCATTGAGAATCTATAGGAAGTCCAGTGAGCCTTGGGTGTAGATTGCAGAAGGGAATAAGACAAAGGACTCAGCTGGGCAGGACCTTGAAGGCTATGGGAGGAGTTTGGATTTATGGTCTAGCACTGGGGAGGTGGAGAAGGTCTTGACGTGCTCTGACTTGTCCCAGTTCTCATCCTCCACTCTTTGGCTGGTTAAGAGAAAAACTTTAGGCAAATTAAACTTAGCAGAGTCTATTTGAGCAAAGAAACAATTCATGAATTGGGCAGCACACGGAACCAGGAAAGGTTCAGAGAGCTCCACCCAGCAATGTGATCAGGCACTATTTATCCACAGGGAAAGGAACTGAGGTACAGAAACAGCCTGATTGGTTACAGCTCTGTGTTTGCCTTATCTGAGCATGTCTGGGCAGCTTGTAGCCTGTGATTGGCTGAAGCTTTGCTGCCGTGATTGTCCAAGGTTACTTGTTACAAGAATATACTCTCAAGTTACATTGCAGTTTGTTTACATGTTGAGTTACGTTACAGTTTGTTATGCAGGGAGGCTGCTTTAGGCCAAATTTAATTTAATTTAACACGCACCATCCATGAAAGGCCCCAGAAACAAATCCCCAGTCTTGAGTTTCATCAGTGACTTCAGCGACCCAGGGTCCTGGCCCAGCCCCTGGTTTTGTGCAGTACAGTGACCTCCTTCCACATTTTATCTTCAATGACAGGAACACATGGGGTGATGGCTTGAGGGTCAATGTCTTCTCTCAATTTTGCTATCTTGTTTTTTTTTTTTTCTTTTTTTGAGACACCGTCTTGTTCTGTCACCCAGGCTGGAGTGCAGTGGCACAATCTCAGCTCACTGCAAGCTCTGCTTCCTGGGTTCATGCCATCCTCCTGCCTCAACCTCCTGAGTAGCTAGGAGTACAGGCACCTGCCACCATGCCCGGCTAATTTTTTGTGTTTTTTAGTAGAGACAGGGTTTCACCGTGTTAGCCAGAATAGTCTTGATCTCCTGATCTCGCGATCCACCCGCCTCAGCCTCCCAAAGTTCTGGAATTACAGGCGTGAGCCACCATGCCTGAGACATTATCTTAAGGTTTCTTTTTCTTTTTTTTTCTTCAGACAGGGTCTTGCTCTGTTGCCCTGGCTGGAGTGCAGTGTCATGATCTCAGGTCACTGCAACCTCTGCTTCCCAGGTTCAAGCGATTCTCCTGCCTCAGCCTCCCAAGTACCTGGGACTACAGGTGTGTACCACCATGCCTGGCTAATTTTTTGTATTTTTAGTAGAGATGGGGTTTCACCATGTTAGCCAGGATGGTCCTGATCTTCTGACCTGGTGATATTCCTTCCTCGGTCTCTCAAAGTGCTGGGATTACAAGCGTGAGCCATTGTGACAGGCCTGCTATTTTGTTTTAAGAGAGGCAGGGATGTAGGGAAATAAGGACAGAGACAGATAAGTAACAAAGATAATGAGATTGAGAAACATAGTTGGGGACAAAGAGGGAACACACTGAGAGATAGAGATGGGGAGACAGTGGCAGAAGGACAGACAGCAGGTGAACATCAGGCAGTATACGGAGAGGAAGAGAGAGAGACACACACAGAGAGAGCCACATAAGGAGAAGAGGAGGAGGAGGAATAAGAGGAGAGGGAGGAGGAAAAGGAAGGAGGAGGGGAGAAGGAAGGAGGGAAAGGAGAGAAACAGAATAAGAGATAGGAAAAAGAGAGAGTGACACAAGAAGAGAGGAAGAAAGAATGAAGGAGACAAGGTATCTTTAGAGGGAGATGAAAAGAAAGAACGAGAGAGAGAGAGATTGGGGAGAAATCAGATTCAAATAGATGGAGATAGGAAGTTAAGCAAGATGGAAGAAAGCCACAAAAGGAGAGGAAAAGAAGAAAAACTGTGTCTGACAGGTATAGACAGAGAAAAAGACAGGAGTAGGGCTGCCAGGGGCAGAAAGAAAGGTATAACCCAAGCCAAAAGGGTACTGCAGCCAAAGAAATTCGAAAGGTGTCCAAACAGACGGCCCCAGAGATGGGGAGGGCTTGATGAGAGGGAGATAACAAGCATCAGGCTGTTGTGGAAAATGTTAGGTCACACAAAGAGTTACAGAAGAACAGGCCCAGAGACCTGCCTGTTTCTAAGCTCATGTTGCCCAACTTCTGGATGTGCCAAAGGGACATGGACCCATTTCCAGACACCTCCACATAGACACACTTGTCCAACAACTTGACAAGCATAGGGAATGCCTGAAAACTCACACTTGACATGGCCTTTCCAAGGTTTGCAGATTATGAAACACTGAAGTAAAGGGAAAGGCTCCCTTTGTCTCTGCCTCAGCTTTTCCCAGCTCCCTTTGTTCTCATTTTTCTCCAAATCTATGGTTTAGAACCTACTGGGGGTTCCTTGCACCTCTGAGAATCGGTGGAAGCCATAGACCCTCCCTGTCTCATATGCATCAGTCCCATTCACAATTTATATACAATTTGGGTTTTTTACCCACTGAGCTCTTGAAGCCTGTGGATCTCAGGCTGAGACCAGAAAACAGCCTAGAGACACAGACACAGACACATGGCCAGAAACACATACCCCACACATACCCCCAGAAACAAACACAAGGCAATAACCAAACCTTAAGGCTCCTTAGCACAAGCCAAGTGCTATTCTAAGAATTTTTACAATTGTCTCTTTTAACCTCAGAAGAGCCCTTTGAGAGAGGTGCCATTCTCCCTGTATGAGAAGTGAACACTAAGAATGTTGTCATAAATGTGCTCACACACATGTAGAGGTACACACACACACACACACAACCAGAAGTGGGTCATTATACACTGTGGGGATCACCAAACCCTTTGGAACTGTAACAGAAGCTACAAACTCTCTACTAGAAAAATGAACATGGCGCCGGGTGCGGTGGCCCACGCCTGTAATCCCAGCACTTTGGGAGGCCAAGGCGGGTGGATTACCTGAGGTCAGGAGTTCGAGACCAGCCTGGCCAACATAGTGAAACCCCATGTCTACTAAAAATACAAGAAATTAGCCAGGCGTGGGGGCAGGTGCCTGTAATCCCATCTACTTGGGAGGCTGAGGCATGAGAATCGTTTCAACATCCTGAGAGGCAGAGGTCGCAGTGAGCCGAGATGTCGCTGCTGTGCTCCAGCCTTGGTGACCGAGAGAGATTCCATCTCAAAAAAATAATAATAATAAATAAATAAAGAGATTGAGAGAGAGAGAGAGCGAGAGCGAGCGAGAGAGAAATGAACATGGCACATCCACTCAAAGATTTGCACCTGGTTTCAGAGCAGCTTCCTAAAAGTCCACCCTGAATTGTAGGTTAAAGGCCAGTCTTATGCAAATCTCTTGCAGTGGACATACATGTCTGGGCTTAGGGACATGGCAGAGCGAAGTGTATGCACCTGCCCTGTGCCCATGCTGGTGACCTTCTGTGCCCACAGGGAAGCGGATTTGTCTTGGTGAAGGCATCGCCCGTGCGGAATTGTTCCTCTTCTTCACCACCATCCTCCAGAACTTCTCCGTGGCCAGCCCCGTGGCTCCTGAAGACATCGATCTGACACCCCAAGAGTGTGGTGTGGGCAAAATACCCCCAACATACCAGATCCGCTTCCTGCCCCGCTGAAGGGGCTGAGGGAAGGGGGTCAAATGATTCCAGGGTCATTCAGTGTCCCCACCTCTGTAGACAATGGCTCTGACTCCCTGCAACTTCCTGCCTCTGAGAGACCTGCTGCAAGCCAGCTTCCTTCCCCTCCATGGCACCAGTTGTCTGAGGTCGCAGTGCAAGTGAGTGGAGGAGTGAGATTATTGAAAATTATAATATACAAAATTATATATATATATTTTGAGACAGAGTCTCACTCAGTTGCCCAGGCTGGAGTGCAGTGGCGTGATCTCGGCTCACTGCAACCTCCACCCCCGGGGTTCAAGCAATTCACCTGCCTCAGCCTCCCTAGTAGCTGGGATTACAGGTGTGTGCTACCATGCCTGGCTAATTTTTGTATTTTTAGTAGAGACGGGGTTTCACCGTGTTGGCCAGGCTGATCTCAAACTCCTGAACTCAAGTGATTCACCTGCCTTGGCCTCCCAAAGTGCTGGGATTACAGGTGTGAGTCACCGTGCCAGGCCATGTATATATAATTTTAAAAATTAAGATGAAATTCACATAAAATAAAATTAGCCATTTTAAAGTGTACAATTTAGTGGCGTGTGGTTCATTCACAAAGCTGTACAACCACCACCATCTAGTTCCAAACATTTTCTTTTTTTCTGAGACGGAGTCTCACTCTGTCACCCAGGCTCGAGTTCAGTGGTCTTGAACTCCTGATGTCAGGTGATTCTCCTAGTTCCAAATGTTTTCATTATCTCCCCCCAACAAAACCTATACCTATCAAGCTGTCACTCCCCATACCCCATTCTCTTTTTCATCTCAGCCCCTGCCAATCTGGTTTTTGTCCTTATGGACTTACCAATTCTGAATATTTCCTATAAACAGAATCACACAATATTTGATTTTTTTTTTAAACTAAGCCTTGCTCTGTCTCCCAGGCTGGAGTGCTGTGGCGTGATTTTGGTTCACTGCAACCTCCGCCTTCCAAGTTCAAGAGATTCTCCTGCCTCAGCTTCCAAGTAGCTGGGATTACAAGCATGTGGTACCACGCCTGGCTAATTTTCTTGTATTTTTAGTAGGGACATGTTGGCCAGGCTGGTTGTGAGCTCCTGGCCTCAGGTAATCCACACGCCTCAGTGTCCCAAAGTGCTGATATTACAGGCATAGTATGTGATCTTTTGTGTCTGGTTCCTTTCACGTTGAACGCTATTTTTGAGGTTAGTGCCTGTTGTAGACCACAGTCACACACTGCTGTAGTCTTCCACCATCCTCATTCCCAGCTGCCCCCCCTACTGTTTCCCTTTATCAAAAAGCCTCCTTGGCTCAGGTTCCCTGAGCTGTGGGATTCTGCACTGGTGCCTTGCATTCCCTGATATGTTCCTTCAAATCTGCTGAGAATTAAATAAACATCGCTAAAGCATGACCTCCCAACACCAAGAGGTGATCTGTGCCATTTTGTGTGTGATTCTTTTATTGTCAGGTCCCTAGGGATTTTTCTGGAAGGAATGTTGGTGAGAACGCCTCCCTCACCTCAGTGACAACTCTGTGAAGGGCCAAACCATTGTCTTGCTTGTCACTGTACTCTCAATACAGCATGTGGCACATGACAGCTGTTCAAAATATTTGGTGAGGAATGAATGAATGAGTGGCTAAATCAGCCACCCACTACCCCCACAGCCCACAGAAAATGGAGCTAGGCTACTCCATCAGACTGTGTCTCCTCCATATCCCACTTTCTTCTTTGGCCCAGAATAAATTATCATCCCCAAAGGGCCCAGGATGCCCCCAATTCTGCCTGCCAGTTACTCTCAATCCCCTGTGCTGCAATGCCACCTTTTGATAAAGCTTAGCGCTATTCTTGAAGTGAAACCACTCTAAATTCAGCCTCCAGGCTGGACACGGTGGCTTATGGCTATAATCCCAGTACTTTGGGAGGCCGAGTCAGGTGGATCACCTCAAGTCAGGGGGTCGAGACCAGCCTGCCCAACATACAGAAACCCTGTCTCAACTAAAAAAATACAAAAATTAGCTGGGTGTGGTGGCATGCACCTGTAGTCCCAGCTACTTGGGAGGCTGAGACAGGAAAATCGCTTGAACGCAGGAGGCAGAGGTTGCAGTGAGCCAATATCCCACCACTGCACTCCAGCCTGGGTGACAAAGCGAGACTCCATCTCAAAAATAAATAAATAAATAAATAAATAAATCCAACCTCCACATATTCCACCAGCAGGACCACCACCCTTCCCTGAGGGAGGTGTTGCAAGTTTAATATCTTTATCGCAAGGATACATCAGCCAGCCTGTGGCCAATGGGAAGCTGTCTCTGGGACTCAGCCCTGAGATGCTAACCTTTTGGCCTCTGCAGCACCTGCCAGCTTTAGGCTCCTTGTATCCTCTGAAGAGTTAGCAGGGACTCTGCCTGTGCAAATGCATGGCACACATTCCCTCACCAACCACAGAAATAAAACAACAAACAGAGCAACATGTCTTTTAAGAGTGACAGCAGAATCTGCCTGGCTTATTTCACCTAACATAACGTCCTGCAGTTCCATCCATGTTGCTGCAAATATCAGGATCTTTTTCTTTTTTAATGGCTGAATAGTGCTCCCTTCTGTATGGGCACCATATGAACACTTAGGTTGATTCCATATCTTGGCTGTTGTGAACAGAGCTGCGAAATACATGGGAGTGCAGACATCTCTTCGGTATACGGATTTCCTTTTATTGGAATACACTTAACAGTGGGATTGCTGGATTGTATGGTAGCTCGATTTTTAATGTTTTTCTTTTTTGTTTGTTTATTTTTATTTTATTTTATTTTTTTTTTTTGAGATGGAGTCTTACTCTGTTACCCAGGCTGGAGTGCAGTGGTGCGATCATGGCTCATTGTGGCCTCCAACTCCTGGATTCAAGCAATCCTCCCATCTCAGCCTCCCAAGTAGTGAGGACTAAGTTTGTGACACCACCTCTGGCTAACTTTTAAATATTTTGAAAGGATGTAGTCTTGCTATTTTGCCCAGGCTGGTCTTGTACTCTTGGTCTGAAATGATCTCCCCATCTTGACGTCCCAAAGCACTGAGATTACTGGTGTGAGCCATTGCACCTGGCAGGTTCTCATTTACTTAATTATTACTGTTGTCATGGTTTGCTTTGGTCCCTGTGGGTTCCCCCACCCTCCAGAACAAGTGCCTGACATATAGTAGGGTTCACAATAAATATTTGTGGAATAAATAAGAGCTGAGCCTTCAAGGGATCCAAAATACTTGCACGGAGTTTTTCTAGGTGGGTACGATGCCACCCAGCTGCATGACTATTTCAGGGTGTTCATTGGCTCCTTTGGGTGATATTTTGGCATCTATATAAGAACTCCCACTTCTCCAAATCTGGGGGCCACATCTTTAGAGTTCTCAGCTTTCAGTCTCTCAGGAATGAAGGAGATAATATTACCAACTGGAGCCAGATTGTCTGGATGTTGAATCCCAGCTCCTTGCTGGTGCACTTGAGAAGTGACTTGAGCCCTCTGTGTGCCTTATTTCTGCCTCTGTAAGCAGAGATCATCATAGCACCTCTAATGTGGGGCTGTTTGAAGATTCAGTGAGGTATGTGCAAAGAGCTTTTTGCACTTCCAAAAAGTGTCTGGGATATCATTGTGCACTGTAAGAATGCACTGTAACAATAATCATTGAGTCTTCTTGTTGGGATTAAAAGAGATCAGGTCTGTCAGGGCCTGGTACAGAAGTGGTATCAGAAAAATAATGACGTGCTGGCTGCTCACAAGGCTTCCCAGGCCAAGCTGGTGTGGGAAAGAGAGTTTCTGGAGTACCAGATGAGTTGGTCTCCCCTATGTGAGACACCCATGGGGAGCCATGGGTGGCCTCTGAGGAGAAAAGTCTCCTTATTGTCTTTATGTCTTTATGCTCCCAGAGCATACCTGCTCAGCGGCATTCCACAGGTTGCTCAGGGAGATAACACTTCCTTAAAGCAGTGAAATACAATCAAACATCTTGGCTTCTCCTGAAACCCACTCCCACTCATTTCAGTCCTGATAAGATTTTAAGTAGTTTAGACACACGCCTTTGCTCAAGGAAATTCACAGAAACCGCCACTGCTCTACATCTTATTGAATAACTCATGAGTTCTCCTTCATTGATTAATCCTTTTCCTCATCCCTTCCTTGCCCTCTCATCTGCCCTAAGAACAAAGAGCTTGTAAGCTAATAAATTAGGCAGAGCCAAAGAGCTCTGGGCCATGAGCAAGCCTCTGATGCTCTGGTCCCCCGGACCCACCTTTTAAATTCTTACTCTCTTTCTTTCTAACTCTTTTGTCTCCGTTGGACTCACAGTACCTGCAGGGTGGTGTGGGGCTGGTTTCCCCAACATCTGGCGCCCAACATGGGGCTCCCCATAATCTCTACAAATAATCTGGTGAAGGAATGCTAGAGCACGGAAAGTGGAAGATGACAGAAAAAGGGTGCCTGAATATGTTTTCACTTCAAGCTCTGTGGATAAGTAGTGTGCTTGGAGAATTCCAGGGTAACCTCGGGAAAATGGGTCAGGCTGAGAGTAAATTTGCTAATTACTTAAGCTTGGTGTGGCAGTTATTGTGCCACAGAGGGGCAATTGTGAGTACCCAAAATCTCACATCTTTGTTCCTGCTCATAGAAAAGTATTCCCCTTGGTTCCCGGAATATGGAACCATGAATGTAAAAGACTGCAACAAGTTCGGAGCAGACTTAAAATGAGCACAACAAGAGGGCTATGATATTCCCTTGTCTGCTTGGTCTGTGTGGTCAGCAATCAAAATACCACTGGAGCCTTTCCACACTGAGGAGGATGAGAAGTTTCAGGATGACATAGAAAAGTTTAATAATCAGGAGTTTGATGATGTGCAAAGTGAACCATCACAGTTTAGTTTAAAAAAGGGGGAGAATGGGATATATGCTAACCTCCAAAAACTTATAGAAGAAACATTTCCACCTACTGCAGAAACAGTGCCACCCACTGTGCCTTTAGGGGAAGGTCCAGAATGGCCACCCCCGTCTCAGCCTTATGAATTTTTGGAATGGGAGCCTGAGACATGACTTGCTGCTCCCATTGTTGCATGCCTCACAATTAACTATGGTGAAGGGAAGCTTCAGGCTCACCCAACAGCCAATTATGGTGAGGGAATGATCCAGGCTTGTCCACCTCTTAATTATGGTAGAGGAATGCTGTGAGCAGGTCCAAATACAAATTATGGTGCAGGGACAATCCAGGCATCTATTTACCAGGCATGAGATGTGGGGGATTTGGATGCTTGGCAGTTTCTGGTAATTATTTCTCCAGCTGAGGAGCCCAGAGAACATGCTGAAGCATGCTGGGAGCCATTTCCTTTTAAAATATTAAAAGACTTAAAGCAAGCAATTGGACAATATGGGCCAAATTCTCCTTAGGTTCATTCCTTGTTGCAATCTGTGGCTTATAACAGGCATTTAATACCTATGGATTGGGAGGCATTAGCCCACTCCACCCTGTCCCCCACTGAGTTTCTCCAATTTAAAACCTGGTGGACAGATCAAGCAACAACAAATCAGGCATGCAGAAATGCTCAAGCCCAACCTCCTGTTAATATCACATCTGATCACTTGCTTGGAATCAGACAGGCATGGGGTACTCTAAATTGACAGATGGTAATGGGTGATGAGGCTATTGATCAGCTCAGAACTATATGCCTCAGAGCCTGGGAAAAAATTCACGACCCTGGTACTACTTATCCTTCTTTTAACTCAGTTCAACAGGGTCCAAAGGAGCCTTATCCAGATTTTATCACCCGTTTGCAAGACATGGCTCAAAAGGCTATTTTGGATTCTCATGTCAGGAAAGTGATTGTTCAGCTGCTTGCTTATGAAAATGCTGATACAGAATGTCAGGCAGAAATTAGACCTATTAAGGGAAAGGCAGATCTAAATGAGGAAAAAAGTTTAAGTGAATACATTAAAGCCCGTGATGGCATTGGAGGCACTTGAATAAGGCCAGCCTTCTTGCTCAGGCAATGGCTGGACTAAGGGTAACAAAAAACATATGAGTGTTCCCTGGGTCTTGCTATAATTGTGGACAGATAGGACATACAAAAAGAGAGTGTACAAAGAGCCAAAAAAGGCAAAACTCAGGAGGAAAAAGCAGGGAACCAGGTAACTGTCCCAGATGTAAAAAGGGAAAACACTGGGCTAATCAATGTCATTCAAAGTTTGATAACAGTGGACAGCCCTTACCAGGAAATGGACAGAGGGGCCAGCCACAGGCCCTGATTCAAAATGGGGCATTCCCAATTCAGGACAGGACGTCCCTGACTACAAATGGGGTGTTCCCAGCCCAGTCTATCCCTGTACAAATGTACAGAAATTATTCCCCTCCAAAGCTAAAAGTGGGGCAGTAGATTTATGCTGTACTGAAGCTGTATCCCTCCTTCCTGGGGAGCCTCCTAGGAAGGTCCCAATGGGAGCTTATGACCCATTGCCAGATGGCAAGGTGGGAAGGTCCAGCTTAAATTTAAAGGCAATTCAAGTACACACTGGAGTAGTGGACTCTGATTGCCAGGGAGAAATTCAAATTGTTATCTCCTCCACTGTTCCCTGGAGTGCTAATCCAGGTGACAGAATAGCTCAACTGTTGCTTTTACTGTATATTAACTTAGAAGAAAGCTCAGAAAAAAGAACAGGATAATTTGGAAGAACAAATTCAGCAGGCAAGCCTGCCTATTGGGTAAATCAAGTCTCTGACAATAGACCTATTTGTATGGTCACTATTCAAGGAAAACAATTTGAGGGTGTGGTCGACACAGGAGCAGATGTGTCGATCATAGCTCTTTATCAATGACCAAAAAAGTGGCCCAAACAAAAGGACCCAGTGGGTCTTCTTGGGGTTGAGGGTTTGCTTGTATCTCACCAGGAGAGAATCAGCTTCCTGTCTGGGTACCCACAAGACATCTTAAGTTGTGCCATGAGCCAGAATCCAAGGAAGAGGAAAAGACCTTGGAACATCTCTGCACCCCCAGTTCATCAGATGGCTCAGATGAACATCTCTGTTGAGTAGATGGAAACCAGTAAAACTCACCAAGCAACTCCACCGACCTGGGGGCAGATGAAGAGACTAGCTCACGTTGCAGAAGAGAACCTGAGGTCTCGGAACAAGCTGCTGACCACCAGTAATCTAATGGTAGCTATGATGGAGGTAATCTCCTTGGTGGTGAGTCACCCTGTACCTGAGGCAGATCAAAATTACACTTATTGGACCTAAGTTCCATTCCCACCACTGATTAGGCCTATTACATTGTTAGAACCCCCAGTGGAGGTTTATATTAATGATAGTGTCTGGATGCCTGGACCAACAGACAACCAAGGTCCTACTCATCCAGAGGAGGAAGGAATGTTGTAGCCATGACCTCTAATCAGACGGTCCCATTGCAGAGTTGTGTTAAACCTCCTTTTATGTTGGCAGTGGGAAAAATTAATATCCTAGCTGACTCTCAAACCATATCATGCCTCAACTCTCATCTTTTTACCTGCATTAATTCTACCTTTAATAAAGATAATAGCATGTTACTGTTTAGGGCCCGAGAAGAAGTTTGGATACCTGTTTCCCTCAATAGACCTTGGGAAGCCTCTCCCTCTATACATATTATCACTGAAGTACTAAAAGGAATACTTAATAGATCAAAATGATTCATATTTACTTTAATAGCTGTGATCATGGGCCTTATATCTGTCACAGCTACTGCTGCTGCTGCTGGTGTTGCTTTGCACTCTTCTATTCAAACTGTGGGCTTTGTGGATAGTTGGCAGAAAAATTCTTCTAAGCTTTGGAATTCCCAAAGCCAAATAGATCAAAAATTGGCAAATCAAATTAATGATCTCCGTCAAACAGTAATTTGGATGGGAGATTGGATTATGAGCTTGGAGCAATGTGATTGGAATACTTCTGATTTTTATATTACTCCTAGCTCTTATAATGCCACTGTACACCATTGGGAGATGATTAGATGTAACCTACAAGGAAAAGAAGATAATTTAACCCTAGATATTGCTAAACTGAAAAAACAACTTTTTGAGGTATCTCAGGCTCGTCTCAACCTGTTGCTCGAAGCTGATATTCTTGCTGGAGCCACTGATGGCCTTTCTAATACCAATCCTTTAAAGTGGATTAAAACCATAGCTGGATCAACAATTGCAAATTTTGTTTTGGTTTATGTATGTTTATGCTGTTTGTTTTTAGTCTACAGATGCAGACGACGCCTTCGGAGAGAAGCCAGACACTGTGAACGGGACATGATAGTAATAGCAGTTATTAATAAAAAAAAAATTAATAGAGACAAAAAAAGGGAGACGTGGGAAAAAGAGTTTCTGGAGTGCCAGATGAATTGGTCTCCCCCGTGCAAGACACCCATGGGGAGCCATGGGCAGCCTCTAAGGAGAAAAGTCTCCTTATTGCCTTCATGTCTTTATGCCCTGAGAGCATAACCGGTCAGTGGCATTTCACAGGTTGATCAGGGAGATAGCACTCCCTAGAAGCAGTGGAGTATAATCAAACATCTTGGCTTCTCCTGAAACCCACTCCCACCCATTTCAGTTCTGATAAGTTAAAGATCTTAAGTAGTTTAGACACATGCCTTTGCTCAAGGAAATACACAGAAATCGCCACTGCTGTTCATCTTATTGAATGACTCACGAGTTCTCCTTCATTGATTAATCCTTTTCCTCATCCCTTCCTCACCCTCCCATCTGCTCTAAGAACAAAGAGCTTGTAAACCAATAAATTAGGCAGAGCCAAAGAGCTCTGGGCCTCCGACGCTCTGTACTTCTCTGACTCTCTCCTCTGAGTCTCTTTTTTTCACTTGTCTAAGTCTATCCAGGGCTCTGGGTCTGTCTGTATCTGCATTTACACCTTTCTGAGTGAGCATCTCTCTAGCTATCCACCTCTTCCTTTCTCTGTGTGTGCCTCTTTCCATCTCTCTCTGCTTCTCCCTCTAACGGTGTCCTGTGTCTTTCTCAGATTCCTTCTCCCTGTTTCACTGGGTCCCAGTCATTTCCTCCATCCCTTCCCACCTTCTTCCCTCCCTCCCTCTCTTTCCCCTCCTTCCCTCCCTTCCTCTCCCCCCTTCTCTCTCTCTGGCACTTTGTCTTTCTTTCTCTCTCTGTCTCTCCCTGGTTCTTTCTGTCTCTCCCTTTCTTTCCATCTCTCCCTGGTGCTCTCTCTCTCTCTCCATCTCTCTTTCCTCTCCCCACCTCTCCCAGTCTCCATCTCTTCCTTGTGTCCTCTTTCTGTCTCTCTCTCTTCTCTCTCTCTCTTCATCTGTCTCAACACCCCATCTCTCCCTGGTGCTCTTGGTCTCTCTCTTTCTCAGTCTCTCTGTCTCTCTCCACTCCCTCCCTCTCTCCTTGGTGCTCTTTGTCCTTCTTTCTCTGTCTCTCTTTCTCCCCCATCTCCCCCTGGTGCTATCTGTCTCTCTTTCTCTCCATCTCTCTCTCTACATCTCTTTCTCTGTCTCTCTCTCTTGCCATCTCTCCCTGGTGCTCTCTGTCTGTCTCTCTCTCTCTCTTCATCTCTGTCACCCCCCATCTCTCACTGGTGCTCTCAATCTCTCTTTCTCTCTCTCCATCTCTCTGTCTCTCTCCTCCCCTCTCCATCTCTCCTTGGGGTTCCTTGTCTCTCTTTCTCTCTCTGTCCATCTCTCTCTCTCTTCTCTCTCTCTCCCTCTCTGTCTCTGTCTTTCTCTCTCTCTCCCTCTCTCTCTCTCTCCCATCTCTCCCTGGTGATATCTGTCTCTTTTTCTCTCTCTCTGTCTCTCTCTCTCCATCTCTCTCTGTCTCTTTCTCTCCTGCATCTCTCCTTGGTGCTCTCAATCTCTCTTTCTCTCTCTCCATCTCCCTGTCTCTCTCCTCCCCTCTCTATCTCTCCTTGGTGTTTTTTGTCTCCCTTTCTCTCTCTTTCTCTCTCCCTCCATCTCTCCCTGGTTCTCTCTCTCTCTCTTGCTTTCTGTCCCCCTGGAACCTTTGTCTCTTTCTCTCTTCTTACCCATGCTGTTTGCCCACATACCTCCCCTTCTGGATCTCTCCCTGTGGGAAGGAGTAAGGCAGAGGTGATTATGTAATTGTCATTATTCCAGAGGGTGGGGTGAGGGATGAGGAGGAGATCAGGAAGGAATACTTTCTTTCTTCTCACCCATCCATCAACCTGGCCTCATAGACACCTCCCCCAGCTCCATGGCTACTGAATTTGGTGGGTAGGTCAGATCACTGCCTCCCTTCCCCAGGGAAGGTCAGAGAATGAATCGTACAGAACCAGAGGGATTGAGGGGCTCAGGCTGGGAGACAGAGGCTGCAGTCAGGTGGAGCTTCCCAAAGGAGACAGGCAGGCCTCAGGGCTCTCCCTCAGCTGCCAGAAAAGGTGAAAAGCAGTGGAATCAAGATGCCAGTGGAGGCTTTGGGGAGCTCCCAACTCAGCTGGGCTGAGGCCTGAGGAATCCAGTTTCTAAAACACCAAAACAGAGACCTTTGAGAGCAGAAGGAGGGATGCCTGGCTTCCTTCCCAGCCCACTGGCTCTGGAATTCAACAAGAGAGAAAGGGCTTTGCTGCTTGTTCCCTTTTGGGGGTGTGTGTGTGGGCACTTCTTGGTCACTATAGTGAGCCTGAAAATTCCATAAGTCATTACCCCACCTACTAGAGAAAAATGCAAAAGATTTACACTCCCAGCACCTACACTTCAGCACTAGGGATCTCCTCACCCCAGCCACAGGTCTCAGTATCTCTTACCCACTTCCTGATATATTTGAGCCTGTCCCGGGCTGTCGAGGCAGGCTCACCACACTCTTTCCATCCTTCAGTCTATCTATCTATCTATCTATCTATCTATCTATCTATCTATCTATCCTTTTAATTTTCATCCTTCTGTCCATATGTCCACAAATTCATCAAAAAAATCCATTAATTATTTCTTCTATATAAATATCTTTTGCTCTATTATCTATACATGTACCAATTAACTTTCCATTTATCCATCTATCCAATATTCCATCCATCCATTCATTAACCCTTCCATCATTCAACAACTTATTAATATTTACTCCACCTTTCCAATTATTATTCATCTATTTCAATCCATCCATCCATTAAGCCTTCACCCATCTATTAAATCTTTCATCCATCCACCTGTTAGTCATTCTAGTCATAAACGCTTCCTTGCATCCATCCATCAATCGAGATAATTTCATTAAATTTCCATTAAATTTCTAGTGCATTGGAATAAGACTCAATCCACACTTCTGGTAATCTCTAAATGTTTCTTACTACACAGTAACCCCTTTTGTGTAGGCATATCAGTGTACAGGTGTGAGCTTCTGTGTACACATATGTGCATGTATCCAGAGAATCCAAGTGGTGTCTAGAAAATAGAATTAACATCCCCATTCCAGGGCAGTCTATATGGCATTCTCGCAATACCTCCTCCCACGTTCCTATGCATTCATCCACTTATTTATATATGTAAGAAGGTTCAGGTCTCCTTCCTGTAAGAAACACTCTTTACTCTGCCCCTATCATTCCTAGACTGATTCCCCTTTCCTCCAACTCAGTCTGGACTTTTGTTTTTTTTGGGGGGGGGGGATCCTGCAGGGAGGGAACCTTACTCTCTTGATTTCTTGATTGAACCTTGAAGGTTGGGAGTGGCTTCCTTGACAGCACAGTCTAGAGCTTTCATAATCCCTCCCTATCACTGTCTAGCACAGACTTGAACACAGGAGGGGAGGCAGGCAGAAGCATGAGACTGAGATGTAGCTCTGGCCAAAGGAGAACGACAGAGGTGTAGCTCTGGCCAATGGAGAATGATGGAAGATTCTTTGATGCTTCTCCAGGAAGCCAGCTACCTACTGGAGAAGTTCCAGAAGACCAAGGGCTTGGGGGCCACAGGGGGAGGGCTACTAGGTGACTATGTGGTTATGGAGAACTCAGTCATGAGAAGATGGGCCTTACTGGGAGAAAGCTTTGGAATGGGAGAAGAGGGAAAATATTAAGAATTCACTGAGCTTTCTGGCCAGGTTTCATATTAAACTTAACGTAAGCTGGGTGCAGTGGCACACACTTGTAGTCCCAGCTACTCAGGAAGATGAGGCAAGAAGATCACTTGAGCCTGGGAGGTCAAGGCTGCAGTAAGCTATGAATGTGCTATTGTACTCCAGCCTGGGAGATAGAGTGAGACCCAGTCTCAAAAACAAACAAACAAACAAAAACAAACAAAAAACATACCAGTTAATGTGGAAGAGACTTAGAGTCCACTTGTCTAGAAACCCTAATCCTTGTCAGCACTCTAAAATGTGAAACAAACATTTCACACTCTGACCACAACCACTAGGTCCCCAACTCCTTCACTGCATCACTGCCAATGGCCTGAGGCATACACTGGCCAACTAGGTCTTTGGGTAAGGTTCCAAAGAATGCAAAAACTGTAAAAGGTCAAGGCTCCCTCCTGGTAAAAGACTGTTTAAAATAACATTTCAAAATCTTGCATTACATACAGGGAAGTTTTTCAAGAACCATAAGAAATTACGGGCAGCTTTTCTAATGTCTCATAAAGAAAAGAGGTGGGGCATGACAGTCCAAAGAAGTGATTAAAAGCATAAAATTTACAGTCACAAGATCATACCCAGGCTCTGCCCTCATTAGCTGTGGAAGCCAGAAGCAAGTCATTTACAACTTTTGGGGCTTTACCTAACTCATTGGCAAAATGAAGATGACAAAATCAACCTCACAGACTTACAATCACGCTCTTAAAAACTTCACACAGTTCTTTTTTTATATATAAGAGAAATAGAGGTGGGCTAGGGCTATGTTTGAATTCAAACACAGACAGGTACAGGCAAATATCAGATGTTCATATGTACACAGCATGGCCCACATGTCTGCATATAGACACCAGAATGCATGCACAAAAACATCCATACACTTGTATGTAGTCAACCTGTTGTGCACATGTACACACAAATGTGAATATGCACATTTGTTGAATATCCACATCTAGCTGGACCCAGAAAAGCACGTCATAGACCTCCCCCAAGTGGCATATCCCAAAGCACATGTGCACTCAGGCGACATGCACAGACAGACGCAGAGACTGGCAAGCATTCAGGAACAGTGGCATGAACACACATGCACCTCATCAGGTACTCACACAAATGTGCTTGGGCAGACATAAGTTGGAAAGGATGCCCACTTATCAAGCACAAACACACACCCCACAAAGCCTGGTGCATGCATAAATTCATCTATCAACAGGGACATGCTGAAACATACATGCACACAGAAACCTCAAGCATGCACCCAGAGTGACACACACACACACACACACACACAGATGTATAAATAGGGGTAAAAATGGCAGAGGCATCTAGGATAAACCATTGGACAAAATGACACAAACATGCAAAAATGCACTTGCACAAAGGGCAGTTGAGGGGAAGGTTGTCTTGCAGGGAAGTAGAAAGAGAAAGACAGAAAGACAAGATCATAGACAAGGGGAGAGAGACAGGTGGGCAAAGTCCTATGCAGGGCTCCAGGCCATCTAGAATAGTATGAGAGTCTAATGCTTGCCTGTCCTCTTGCAGAAACTTAAATTGGTGAATATGGTAAATTTTATACTATGTGGGTTTTTTTAACCACCATAGAAATATATAAATATAATGAAATCTGAGCTAATTTCCAAAAAAAAAAAAGGCACAATGTCACATATGACCAGAATCTGCATATGCTATCAGGAGCTCACAGACTCCCTGAGATCCACTGATTAAAATTTTCTTTTTTTATATTTATTTTTGTTTTATTTATTATTTTTATTATACTTTAAGTGCTAGAGTATATGTGCACAACGTGCAGGGTTGATACATACATCTACATGCATTGTGTTGGTTTGCTGCACCCATTAACACATCATTTACATTAGGTATTTCTCCTAATACTATCCCTCTCTCATTCCCCCACCCCACGACAGGCCCCAGTGTGTGTTGTTCCCTGTCCTGTGTCCAAATGATCTCATTGTTCAATTCCCACTTATGAGTGACAACATGCAGTGTTTGGTTTTCTGTCCTTGTGACAGTTTTGCTCAGAATGATGGTTTCCAGCTTCATCCATGTCGCTACAAAGGACATGAACTCATCCTTTTTTATGGCTGCATAGTATTCCATGGTGTATATGTGCGAAATTTTCTTAACCCAGTCTACCATTGGTGGGCATTTGGGTTGGTTCCAAGTCTTTGCTATTGTGAATAGTGCTTCAATAAACATAAGTGTGCATGTGCCTTCATAGCAGTATGATATATAATCCCTTGGGTACATATCCAGTAATGGGATCGCTGGGTCAAATGGTATTTCTAGTCCTAGATCCTTGAGGAATAACCACACTGTCTTCCACAATGGTTGAACTAGTTTAAACACCCATCAATAGTGTAAAAGTGTTCCTATTTCTCCACATCCTCTCCAGCACCTGTTGTTTCCTGACTTTTTAATGATTGCCATTCTAACTGGTGTGAGATTATATCTCATTGTGATTTTGATTTGCATTTCTCGGATGACCAGTGATGATGAGCATTTTTTCATTTGTTGGCTGCAAAAATGTCTTCTTTTGAGAAGTGTCTGTTCATATCCTTTGCCCATTTTTTGATGGGGTTGTTTGATTTTTTCTTGTAAATTTGTTTAAGTTCTTTGTAGATTCTGGATATTAGCCCTTTGTCAGATGGGTAGATTGCAAAAATTTTCTCCCATTCTGTAGGTTGCCTTTTCACTCTGATGGTAGTTTCTTTTGCTCTGCAGAAATGCTTTAGTTTAATTAGATCCCATTTGTCTATTTTGGCTTTTGTTGCCATGGTTTTTGGTGTTTTAGTCATGAAGTACTTGCCCATGCGTATGTCCTGAATGGTATTGCCTAGGTTTTCCTTTAGGGCTTTTATGGTTTTAGGTCTAACATTAAGTCTTTAATCCATCTTGAATTAATTTTTGTATAAGGTGTAAGGAAGGGATCCAGTTTCAGCTTTCTACATATGGCTAGCCAGTTTTCCCAGCAATATTTATTAAATAGGGAATCCTTTCCCCATTGTTTGTTTTTGTCAGGTTTGTCAAAGATCAAATGGCTGTAGATGTGTGGTGTTATTTCTGAGGCCTCTGTCCTGTTCCATTGGTCTATATCTCTGTTTTGGTACTAGTACCATGCTGTTTTGGTTACTGTAGCTTTATAGTATAGTTTGAAGTCAGGTAGCATGATGCATCCATCTTTGTTCTTTTTGCTTAGGATTGTCTTGGCAATGTGGGGTCTTTTTTGGTTCCATATGAACTTTAAAGTAGTTTTTTGAATTCTGTGAAGAAAGTCATTAGTAGCTTGATGAGGATGGCATTGAATCTATAAATAACCTTGGGCAGTATGGCCATTTTCACGTTATTGATTCTTCCTATCCATGAGCATGGGATGTTCTTCCATTTGTTTGTGTCCTCTTTTATTTCGTTGAGCAACGGATTGTAGTTCTCCTTGAAGAGTTCATTCACATCGCTGTATAAGAATGCTTGTGATTTTTTCACATTGATTTTGTATCCTGAGACTTTGCTGAAGTTGCTTATCAGCTTAAGGAGATTTTGGACTCAGACGATGGGGTTTTCTAAATATACAATCGTGTCATCTGCAAGCAGGGACAATTTGACTTCCTCTTTTCCTAATTGAATATCGTTTATTTCTTTTTCTTGCCTGATTGCCCTGGCCAGAACTTCCAACACTATGTTGAATAGGAGTGGTGAGAGAGGGCATCCCTTTCTTGTGCCAGTTTTCAAAGGGAATGCTTCCAGTTTTTGCCCATTTAGTATATATGATGTTGGCTGTGGGTTTGTCATAAATAGCTCCTATTATTTTGAGATACATTCCCTCAATACCTAGTTTATTGAGAGTTTTTTGAATGAAGGGCTGTTGAATTTTGTCAAAGGCCTTTTCTGCATCTATTGAGATAATCATGTGGTTTTTGTCTTTGGTTCTGTTTTTGTGATGGATTGCCTTTATTGATTTGTGTATGTTGAATCAGCCTTGCATCCCAGGGATGAAGACCACTTGATCATGGTGGATAAGCTTTTTGATGTGCTGCTGGATTCAGTTTGCCAGTATTTTATTGAGGACTTTTGCATTGATGTTCATCAGGGACATTGGTCTAAAATTCTCTTTTTTTGTTGTGTCTCTGACAGGCTTTGGTATCAGGATGATGCTGGCCTCATAAAATGAGTTAGGAGGATTCCCTCTTTTTCTATTGATTGGAATAGTTTCAGAAGGAATGGTACCAGCTCTTCTTTGTACCTCTGGTAGAATTTGGCTGTGAATCCATGTGGTCCTGGACTTTTTTTGGTTGGTAGGTTATTAATTTTTGCCTCAATTTCAGAGCCTGTTATTGGTCTATTCAGAGATTCAACTTCTTCTTGGTTTAGTCTTGGGAGGGTGTATGTGTCCAGGAATTATCCATTTCTTCTAGATTTTCTAGTTTATTTGCATAGAGGTGTTTATATTATTCTCTGATAGTAGTTTGTGTTTCTGTGGGATTGGTGGTGATATCCCCTTTATAATTTTTTATTGCATCTCTTTGATTCTTCTCTCTTTTCCTCTTTAGTCTTGCTAGTGGTCTATGAATTCTGTGATCTTTTCAAAAAACCAACTCCTTTATTCATTGATTTTTCTGAAGGGTTTTTTATGTCTCTATCTCCTTCAGTTCTGCTCTGATCTTAGTTATTTCTTGCCCTCTGCTAGCTTTTGAATGTGTTTGCTCTTGCTTCTCTAGTTCTTTTAATTTTGATGTTAGGGTATCGATTTTAGATTTTTCCTGCTTTCTCTTGTGGGCATTTAGTGCTATAAATTTCCCTCTACATGAAAAACTGCTCATCATCACTGGCCATCAGAGACATGCAAATCAAAACCACAATGAGATACCATCTCACACCAGTTAGAATGGTGGTAATTAAAAAGTCAGGAAACAACAGGTGCTGGAGAGGATGTGGAGAAATAGGAACAATTTTACATTGTTGGTGGGACTGTAAACTAGTTCAACCATTGTGGAAGTCGGTTTGATGGTTCCTCAGGGATCTAGAACTAGAAATGCCATTTGACCCAGCCATCCCATTACTGGGTATATACCCAAAGGATTATAAATCATGCTGCTATAAAGACACATGCACACGTATGTTTATAGCGGCACTATTCACAATAGCAAAGACTTGGAACCAACCTCAATGTCCAACAATGATAGACTGGATTAAGAAAATGTGGCACATATACACCATGGAATACTAAGCAGCCATAAAAAAGGATTGGTTTGTGTCCTTTGTAGGGACATGGATGAAACTGGAAACCATCATTCTCAGCAAATTATCGCAAGGACAAAAAACCAAACACTGCATGTTCTCACTTATAGGTGGGAATTGAACAATGAGAACCCATGGATACAGGAAGGGGAACATCACACACTGGGGACTGTTGTGGGGTGGGGGGCGGGGGGAGGGATAGCATTAGGAGATATACCTAATGCTAAATGACGAGTTAATGGGTGCAGCACACCAACATGGCACATGTATACATATGTAATAAACCTGCGTGTTGTGCACATGTATCCTAAAACTGAAAGTATAATAATAACAAAATTAAAAAAAAATTTCCCTCTACACACTGCTTTAAATGTGTCCCAGAGATTCTGGTGCTTTGTGTCCTTGTTCTCATTGGTTTCAAAGAACATCTTTATTTCTGTCTTCATTTTGTTATTTACTCGATAGTCATTCAGGAGCAAGTTGTTTAGTTTCCCTGTAGTTGTATGGTTTTGAGAGAGTTTCTTAATACTGCGTTCTAATTTGATTGCAATGTGATCTGAGAGACAGTTTATTGTGATTTCTGTCCTTTCACATTTGCTGAGGAGTTCTTCACTTCCAACTATGTAGTCAATTGTGGAATACGTTGGATGTGGTGCTAAGAAGAATGCATATTCTGTTGATTTGAGGTGGAGAGTTCTGTAGATGTCTATTAGGTCCATTTGGAGCAGAGCTGAGTTCAAGTCCTGGATATCCTTTTTAACCTTCTGTCTTGATGATCTGTCTAATATTGGCAGTGGGGTGTTAAAGTCTCCCATTATTATTATGTGGGAGTCTAAGTCTCCTTTTAGGTCTCTCAGGACTTGCTTAATGAATCTGGGTGATCCTGTATTGGGTGCATATTTAGAATAGTTAGATCTCCTTGTTGAATTGATCACTTTACCATTTTGTAATGGCCTTGTCTCTTTTGATCTGTGTTGGTTTAAATTCTGTTTTCTTCGAGACTAGGATTGCAACCCCCATTTTTTTTTTCCTTCCATTTGCTTGGTAAATCTTCCTCCATCCCTTTATTTTGAGCCTATGTGTGTCTCTGCACATGAGATGGGTCTCCTGAATACAGCACACTGATAGGACTTGATTCTTTATCCAATTTGCCAGTCTGTGTCTTTTAATTGGGGCATTTAGCCCATTTACATTTCAGGTTAATATTGTTATGTGTGAATTTGATCCAGTCATTATGATGTTAGCTGGTTATTTTGCCCATTAGTTGATGCAGTTTCTTCCTAGCATCAATGGTCTTTACAATTTGGCATGTTTCTGCAGTGGCTGCTACCAGTTGTTCCTTTCCATGTTTAGTTCTTCCTTCCGGAGCTCTTATAAGGCAGGCCTGGTGGTGACAAAATCTCTTAGCATTTGCTTGTCTGTAAAGGATTTTATTTCTCTTTCACTTATGAAGCTTAGTTTGGCTGAATATGAAGTTCTGGGTTGAAAATTCTTTGCTTTCAGAATGTTGAATATTGGCCCCCACTCTCTTCTGGCTTGTAGAGTTTCTGCCGAGAGATCCACTGCTAGTCTGTTGAGCTTCCCTTTGTGAGTAATCCGAACTTTCTCTCTGGCTGCGCTTAGCATTTCTTTCTTCATTTCAAACTTGATGAATCTGACAATTACGTGTCTTGGGGTTGCTCTTCTCAAGGAGTATCTTTGTGGTGTTCTTTGTATTTCTGGATTTTGAATGTTGGACTGCCTTGCTAGGTTGGGGAAGTTCTCCTGGTTAATATGCTGAAGAGTGTTTTCCAGCTTGTTTCCATTCTCCCCATCACTTTCAGGTACACCAGTCAAATGTAGATTTGGTCTTTTCATATAGTCCCATATTTCTTGGAGGCTTTCTTCGTTTCTTTTTACTTTTTTTCTCTAAACTTCCCTTCTCGCTTGATTTCATTCATTTGATCTTCAATCACTGATACTCTTCCTTGCACTTGACCGAATTGGCTACTGAAACTTGTGCATGTGTCATGTAGTTCTCATGCCAACGTTTTCAGCTCCATCAGGTCATTTAAGGTCTTCTCTATGCTGTTTATTCTAGTTACCATTCATCTAATCTTTTTTCAATGTTTTTGGCTTCCTTGTGTTGGGTTCAAACATCCTCCTTTAGCTCAGAGAAGTTTGTTATTACCGACTTTCTGAAGTTTACTTCTGTCAACTCATCAAAGTCATTCTCTGTGCTTTTTTGTTCCATTGCTGGCTAGCAGCTGTGATCCTTTGGAGGAGAAGTGGTGCTGTGGTTTCTAGAATTTTCAGCTTTTCTGCTCTGGTTTCTCCCCATCTTTGTGGTTTTATCTACCTTTGGTCTTTGATGATGGTGACCTACAGATGTGGTTTTGGTGGGGATGTGTTTTTTGTTGATGTTGATGCTATCCCTTTCTGTTTGTTAGTTTTCCTTCTAACAGTCAGGTCCCTCACTGCAGGTCTGTTGGAGTTTGCTGGAGGTCCACTCCAGACCCTCTTTGCCTGGGGATCACCAGCAGAGGCTGCAATACAGCAAATACTGCAGAATAGCAAAAATTGCTGCCTGATCCTTCCTCTGGAAGCTTCGTCTCAGAGGGGCAACCAGCTGTATGAGGTGTCAATCGGCCATTATTTGGAGGTGTCTCCAAGTTAGGCTACATGGGGGTCAGGGACCCACTTGAGGAGGCAGTCTGTCTGTCTCAGAGCTCAAACACCATGCTGGGAGAACCACTGCTCTCTTTAGAGCTGTCAGACAGGGACATTTAAGTCTGCAGAAGTTTCTGCTGCCTTTTGTTCAGCTATGCCCTGCCCCCAGAGGTGGATTCTACAGAGGCAGGCAGCCTTGTTGAGCTGTGGTGGGCTCCACCCAGTTAGAGATTCCTGGCCACTTTGTTTACCTACTCAAGCCTCAGCAAAGGTGGTCACCCCTCCCTCAGCCAGGCTTGCCACCTGGCAGTTTGATCTTGGACTAGCAGTGAGCAAGACTCCATGGGTGTGGGACCCACTGAGCCAAGTGCGGTATATAATCTCCTGGCATGCCATTTGCTAAGACCATTGGAAAAGTGCATTGTTTAGGTGGCAGTGTCCCAATTTTCCCATTACAGTCTGTCACAGAAATCCCCCAACTGCTTGCACTTTGTGGGTGAGGCAATGCCCCACCCTGCTTCAGCTCACCCTCCATGGTCTGCACCCACTTTCTGACCAGTCCCAATGAGATGAACAAGGTACCTCAGTTGGAAATGCGGAAATCACCCATCTTATGCATCGTTCACTCTGGGACCTGCAGACCAGAGCTGTTCCTATTCGGCCATCTTGGAACAGCTCCTGATTAAAGTTTCCTTGATCATTGGATATCATCTGAGTGGGTGGATGGCTTTTCTGCCCTGCTCATATTTATACATTTCTTCCTTCAGGGGCCTCAAATCTGTACTGTCAGGGTTATCACCCATGTTAATGGTTGATTTATAGGGCTTAAGTTAGATTTGAATTAATTCCTTCACTGAGCAACACGGGTCCTGTGGATGATTTTCCTATAATCCTGAGGATCAGGATCTTTGTTGCAAAAGAGGCATGGGCAGCAGTGGCAGAGGTCCTGGTGAGCCATCTGCTCTTAGGAGCATGGATTTCAGTATGCCACCAAATGGCTGCTTTTTTCCCTCTTCTCTCTCTTTGTCTCACTTTTTGTTTTCTGACAGAGACTTACTCTGTTTTTTAAGATGGAGTCTTGTTCTTGTCACCCAGGCTGGAGTGCGATGGCTTGATTTCAGCTTACTGCAAACTCTGCCTCCTGGGTTTAAGAGATTCTCCTGCCTCAGCCTCCCAAATAGGTGGGATTACAGGTGCCCACGACCACACCCATGTCATTTTTTAATTTTTTGTAGAGACAGGGTTTCACCATGTTGGCCAGGCTTATCCCGAACTCCTGACCTCAGTTGATCAACCCGTCTCGGCCTCCCAAATTGCTGGGATTACAGGTGTGAGCCCTTGCACCCAGCTGTCTCTTTCTCACTCTCCAAAGATTGCTGTTTCTTGAATGACTATCCAGTGGGCCCGTATATTACACCAAATAGAGTCTTTCACCTGAGTGCTCTATAGATTGGGGCCCAATGCCTGGTTGGGACACATACCAGTTGGTGGAAAGGAAGAGTCTTTTTCCTGAGCCTAGCATCATTCACAGGTGCATTCTAAGATACACAGATAAGTCCAGGCTGAGACACATGATCCATGGCTATATTAAAGAGGGTCTTAATCCCATCATCCTGTCTTTTAATGCCAATTAATTAACAAAACTTCTGACCAAGGTTTACTAAATCTTTAATGGAGGCTCAGTAGGACTCAACAATGAAATACAAGGCAGCACAGGTCAAGGCACAGGCTGGCTAGAAGGCAGCAGCTGAAAATGCATGCTAGGTATCAGGTAGTGGAGTGGGTTAGCAGGTTAGCAAGCCAAAGCAAAAGAAGAAAGACCCCTGGTGATTGTAGTCAGAATCTAGCAGCTCTGTTCACAGTGTCAATTATTATGGTCACTCACAGAGACAGATGGACACCACCCAAAATTTGGACCAGGTGTCAAAACTGATGATGCCACACACACAATGAGAGGGCATGGAAAGTTTTGTTGCTCCCATAATTGAGGCCTCTAGGGAGAGTGGGACAGGCCCTTGATTTCTATGGTGGCTGGGGCTGAGGGTGGTGTGAAAGTCCTACTGTACTCCTGCATGTTCAGGAGCTTGTGTGGTTTGAATCTTCCATAGGCACCAAAGGAGAGAGAACCTGGGCTTTCTTTATTATTATTATTGTCATTATTACTATTATTATTTTAATTGACACATTATAATTGTACATATTTATGGAGTACCGTGTGATGTTTCAATACATGTGTACAAAGTGTAAGGATCACAGATCCCAGTAATTAGAATATCTATCAACATAAAATAATATGAGAGTGATATATCATCATATTCATAGGTTTTTAAGATTATTGCACCAAATATGAAATTTCTTGAAATATTTCAGTGAAATATCTTGTGAAACCATTTTTAGAAATTTTGCCTACCTTGGTCCACCCTCCCACCCTCAAAGGTTCATGTCCCTTTCACATGCAAAATATATTATTCCTCTCCTGAGGTTCCTAAGAGTTTTGTTCCATTACATCAATTCAAAGATTAAAATCTTATCTGCATATAATCAGCTCACAAGTACCAAATCTCGTTATATAAATCCGGTGTGGATGAAACTTCTAGGTATAATTTCTCGACATCTGTGGACCCTCAGCAGTGAAGAAACAAGTTATCTGTTCTCAATATACAATGATGAGACAGGCAATAGGATAAGAGTTATAGACATTCAAGTTCAAGAGAGGGAAAATGGAAGATAAAAAGGAGTGCCCAGCTCAAAGCACTTTTGAAATCCAGATGGAAAAACTCCAGCTGAAGCCCCTTGGTTAGGTTTCAGGGCCCAGGAAAACTTCTCCATAGTTTTTGATCCTGTCCTCTGGGCTTTTGGCTATGCCCTGTGAGTGCTGTTAGTGCTGCTAAAACAAAATACCTGAGGATGGGCAAGTTATAAAGATTAGAAATTTATTTCTCATGGTTCTGGAGGTTGGGAAGTCCAAGATCAAGGAAGCAGATGGATTGGTGTCTGGTAAGGTCTGCTCTCTGCTTCCAAGGTGGCACCTTGTTGCTGCCTACCCTGGAGGAAAGGAATACTTTCCTTTCCCATATTAATTTACGTTTATTATTATTATACTTTAAGTTTTAGGGTACATGGATCTTCAAGGATCCAGAACTAGAAATACCATTTGACCCAGCGATCCCATTACTGGGTATATACCCAAGGATTATAAATCATGCTACTATAAAGACACATTCACACGTATGTTTATTGCGGCACTATTCACCATAGCAAATACTTCGAACCAACTCAAATGTCCATCAATGATAGACTGGATTAAGAAAATGTGGCACATATACACCATGGAATACTATGCAGCCATAAAAAATGATGAGTTCAAGTCCTTTGCAGGGACATGGATGAAGCTGGAAACCCTCATTCTCAGCAAACTATCACAAGGACAGAAAACCAAACACCACATGTTCTCACTCATATGTGGGAATTGAACAATGAGAACATTTGGACACAGGGGGCGGAATATCACACAGCGGGGCCTGTCGTGGGGTGGGAGTATGGGGGAGGGATAGCATCAGGAGATATACCTAACATAAATGACGAGTTAATGGGTGCAGCACATCAACATGGCACATGTATACATATGTAACAAACCTGCACGTTGTGCATGTACCCTAGAACTTAAAGCATAATTAAAAAAATAAATAAAATAAAATAATAAGAAGAAAAAATTAAATCTATGTAAAGCACTTAGAACAATGGCTGGCCCATAGCAAATGCTGCGTTAGTTGCGGTTCTTCCAGGCCAGAAGCGACACAGACAAGTTACCACCAGGTGGCGCTGTATTCCTCCAGCTCCACAGGTTACTCAGGCTCAGAGTCTGGGGGTGCATCTCAACAGCCCTGAATTTGAATCCTGCTCTGCCACTGCCTAGTCGAGACATTTCACTACATGCCTAGCTGAGACATTTACTAGCTCTAGGCCTCATTTTATTCATTTCATTTCATTACTTTTTTTTCTTTTTTTTTGAGACAGAGTCTCACTCTGATGCCCAGGCTGGAGTGCAGTGGCACAGTCTCAGCTCACTGCAACCTTCGTCTCCAGGGTTCAAAGGATTCTCCTGCCTCAGCCTCCCAGGTAGCTGGGGTTACAGGCGCCCGCCACCACGTCTGGCTAATTTTTGTATTTTTAGTAGAGATGGGGTTTCACCATGTCAGCCAGGCTGGTCTGGAACTCCTGACCTCCTGTGATCCACCCAGCTCGGCCTCTCAAAGTGCTGGGATTACAAGCACGAGCCACCATGCCAGGCAGAAAGCTGGTTTTCTTGAGAGGTGATGAAGACTTGAGGCTACGTCAATCATACCTGAGTTAGAATTCCAGTTCCAACACCTACAATCTCTACTTCCTTTGATAAATGACATCACCAGTCTGCCCTTCAGTTCCCTCCTTTAGAAAATGAGTATTTTAACAAAACCTATCTCTGTATAACATACAGCAATCATGATGCCTACACCACGAGGATTCAGTGTGATACTGTAGGAAATCCTTTAACGCAAGGCTTGGCACAAAAAGACACTCCTATCAACCTTAAAATATTAAGACTAATATTAAACTAAGACATGAGGGCTTGTTATATATCAGGAACATAACACCATGAATTCTCATAGCAACATAATGAGACAGATAATACTGTCATGATTTCCATATTATGGAAGAGGGAACTGAGGCTCAAGGAGGAGATGTTACTTATGGAAAGTCACACATTTGGGATTTAAAATAAGGCAGCCTGTCTCCAGAACCCATATTACTCACCATTATGCTAGACTGGACTCCGTCACCCTCGTAACCCATGTTGTGTACCCAAAATTCAAGTTTCTTCTGGGCTTGAGGTCTTTGAACAGCTAGAGGTCTTCCATCCCTTCCATCTTCTGTACTGGAGTGGATGACTCAAGAAGTAGAAAACTGGCCAGGTGTGGTGGCTCACACCTGTAATCCCAGAACTTTGGGAGGCTGAGGTGGGTGGATCACCTGAGTTCAGGAGTTCAAGACCAGCCTGGCCAACATGGTGAAACCCCGTTTCTACTAAAAATACAAAAATTAGCCAGGCGTGGTGGTGCGCACCTGGAATCCCAGCTACTCAGGAGGCTGACACATGAGAATTACTTTAACTGGGGAGGTTGCAGTGAGCCAAGATCACACCACTGCACTCCAACCTGCGTGACAGAATGAGGTTCCATCTCAAAAAATAAAATAAAAAGAAAAGAAAAGAAAAAAGAAAAAAGGGGGAAAAAAATACAAAGCCTTCTGCTCTTTGACCATGCAGATTAAGATAATAATGTAGGGTAGTGATGCTCTGCTGAGAGCATGCCTCAGAATTGCCTGCAGGCCTTGTTGAAACACAGGTTTTCGGTTTCTGATTTAGCAGGTCTGGGGTGTGGTCTAAGAATTTGTGTTTTTAACAAGTTTCAGATAGCTGAGTGTGTGGTGTATGCCTATAGTCCTGGCTACTTGGGAGGCTAAGGCAGTAGGATTGCTTGGGTGCAGGAGGTCGAGGCTGGAGTGAGCTGATATCGCATGACTGCATTGCAGCCTGGGTGACAGAGCAAGACCCTGTCTGTCTGTCTAAAAAAAAAAAGTTCCAAGGTGATGCTGATGCTGCAGGTCTGGAGGCTGCACTTTGAGAACCACTGAACTATAGCAGAGCAACGAGTTTGAAGGAATCTGGGTCCATGATTGACCACAAGGAGGGGAGCCACCTTGCCATGCTGGACTAACTGTCTACTTCAAGAGGGACACAAAATAGAGAAAGAAACTTGTATTTTATTTCAGTGACTGCATTATGGGATCTGTTGGTTACAACAACCTGGCCTTTACCTTAATTAATATAGACATTTTTCAGGCTGTTTTCCTGCAGATGCCCTGATAGATATCTTTGTTCCCACCAGCCTTCAGTGACTTAGCCAACATCTGTCAGCAGGTCCAGTTCTGTGGATTCCCCTCAAGGTCCAGAGCTTGCTTCCTACTTTCCTTCCTTCCTTCCTTCCTTCCTTCCTTCCTTCCTTCCTTCCCTCCTTCCTTTTCCTTTCTCTCTTTTCTTTTCTTTGACAAGGTCTCACTCTGTCAATCAGGCTGGAGTGCAGTGGTGCAATCACAGCTCACTACAGCTTTGAACTCCTCGGCTCAAGCGATCCTCCCCCCTTAGTCTCCTGAGTAGCCGGGGCTACAGGCACATGCTACCACCCCCAGCTAATTTTTTTATTTTTTGTAGAGACATGGTCTTGCTATGTCACCCAGGCTGGGATTACAGGCATTAGCCACCGTGTCTGGCTTCAGAGTGATTTTTCTACAGCACAAATTTGATTGTGACTTCCCCTACTTTAAATCTCCCATGGCTCCAAAGGCCCTAGGAAACAGTCAAAACTCCTTGGTGGGACATTCAGAGATTTTTCTAAGAATCCAAAGGACCTCTCATGGTCCATGTCCCAAAATTTCCCCCGATGGACCCTCTGGGCTAAACTTTTTCTCTTGTTACCTCTAGCCAAACACAACACAGTTCCAAGCCTCCTGCCCTTTCCTCTTGCTGTTCCTCCTCCCTGAGGTGCCTTTCATGGCTCAGGCTGTGGCCAGGATCAGCGTGGAGTCAGTAGCTTGGATGGGTGGTCCAGGTCCAGTGCTCACTGAGTGACCAGGATCTGGTCTCAGAATGTGACCGAGGTATGGGGTCAGCGTTCAGGCGGAAGCAAGGCTTGGGGTTCAGGTTGTCCATTTTTCATTTTCTCAGAATATTTAATGAATTGTTATCAGCTGATATTTTGAGATATCCAAGCCCTGGCTCATTCTGGCACCAGATGGAGTCCAAGAGCTAGGCTAGGATGGCTCCTGGGTGTCATAGTCATTGAAAGGTTCACTGTTGTATTAAAGAACCCAAAATCTCAGTGGGGTTCAGTCACGGGGCTCCATATCAGATCTGAGCATCTGAGTCCTCTGCCCATCCCTGGAGCCCCAGGATCCCCTCCCTGCTTAGTTATCCCAGTGCTCCCCCTACCATCCCACAGCTGCATTTGGTTTATTAGAAGGGTGGGGAGCAGTAAATGTATTTGACCAACTCTTGGGTGCCAGGTCTAGTACACACATGTCCTCACTAAGTCTTCAAAACAACACCGTGGGCCATGGACGGTTCCTCACACCTGTAATCCCAGCATTTTGGGAGGCCGAGGCGGGAAAATCACATGAGGGCAGGAGTTCAGGACCAGCCTAGCCGACATGGTGAAACCCCATCTCTATTAAAAATACAAAAATTAGCTGGGTGTGGTGGCGTGCGCCTGTAATCCCAGCTACTCAGGAAGCTGAGGCAGGAGAATGGCATGAACCCAGGAGGCAGAGGTTACAATGAGCCAAAATCACACCACTGCACTCCAGCCTGGGCAACACAGTGAGACTCTGTCACAAAACCTGCCCCCACCAAAGCCCCCAAAAAACCCTGTGGAGGAGTGCTATACTCAGCCCCATTTTATTTTTTTAATTTATTTTTGAGACAGTGTCTCACTCTATCACCCAGGCTGGAGTGCAGTGGCATGATCACAGCTCACCAGAGCCTTGACTTCCTGGGCTCAAGTGATCCTCCCACCTCAGCCTCCTGACTAGGACTACAGGTGTGTGCCACTAAGCCTGGATAATTTTTAAATTTTTTTGTAGAGAAGGGGTCTCACTGTGTTGCCCAGGCTTGTCTCAAACTCTTGGGTTCAATCGATCCTCCTGCCTCAGCCTCCCAAAGTGCTGGGATTACAGGCATGAGCCACCATGCCTGGCTTCATCACCATTTTATAGATAAGGAAACAGAGGCACAGAGGAGTGAAGACATTTGCTGAACTTCACATCACTAGCGGCTGTTCCAGAATTCAGGTAGAACAGTTACTTCAGATCTATTCTCCTTTGCATGGCCACTCCACTCTCATTTTACAGATGAGAAACGGAGGCTCAGTGAGGGGAAATAGGGGAAATGTCTTCATTAGGACTGTACAGGCAAGGGTAGGATTTGAACACTGCATTCCTCTTTACAGGGCACAGAGAAGTACCTGATGTATTCCAGGGCTGTCCAGGTGGAGGCCCTTGCCTTGGCCACAGGAGTGCATGGAGTGGGGGTGATATTAGAACACAGGTCACCGAAGTAGGTGTATCATCTGAGGTCAGGAGTTTGAGACCAGCCTGGCCAACATGGTGAAACCCTGTCTTTACTGAAAATACAAAAATTAGCTGGGTGTGCTGGTGCTTGCCTGTAATCCCAGCTACTCAGAGGCTGAGGCAGGAGAATCGCTGGAACCCGGGAGGTGGAGGTTGCAGTGAGCTGAGATGCCTCCATTGCACTCCAGCCTGGGTGACAGAGCGAGACTTCATCTCAAAAAAAAAAAAAAAAAAAAAAGAACGCAGTTCAGAAGAATTCCTCAGGAGATTAAGGGTCCCCACCTGCTTTGTCCACAGAGTTTATGTCCTTCTCAAGAAGGGTGTGAGAGAGATACACAGAGAAATGTCTAGGGATACAGGGCTCTTTTATTGCTTGTTTTTTTTTTTTTTTTTTTTTTTTAAGATGGAGTCTCACTCTGTTGCCCAGTCTGGGGTGTTGTCCAGGCTGGAGTGGAGTACTCTAGCTGTGGCAGCCCATCTGTAGCTCCCTCAGCCCATGTTTAGCTCCCTGGACCTGTCTCTAGCTCCCTCCACCTCTCTATGAATGTCTATATCTCTCCTTGTGCCAATTACACATTCTTCAAACACTTACTGTGTGTCCTCCCCTTGGCATATTGAGTCTCATTTCCATCCTCACAATGACTCTATAGGGTAGGTGTATTAGTTCATTCTCATGCTGCCAATGAACACATACTTGACACTGGGTAATTTATAAAGAAAAAGAGGTTTAATGGACTCACAGTTCCACATGGCTGGGGAAGCCTAACAATCATGACAGAAGGCAAAGGAGGAGCAAAGACACATCTTACATCGAGGCAGGCAAGAGAGAGAGTGTGTGCAGGGAAAACCGCCCTTTGTAAAACCATCAGCTCTCATGAGACTTATTCACTATCACGAAACAGCAAGGGAAAATTCACCCCCATGATTCAATTACTTCCCACTGGGTCCCTCCCATGACATGTGGGGATTATGGGAATTACATTTCAAAATGAGATTTGGGTGGGGACACAGCCAAACCATATCATTCCACCTCTGACCCCTCCTAAATCTCATGTCCTCACATTTCAAAATAAATCATGCCTTCCCTACACTCCCTCAAGGCCTTAACTCATTTCAGCATTAACTCAGAAGTCCACAGTTCAAAGTCTCATCTGAGATGAGGCAAGTCCCTTTTGACTATAAACCTGTAAAATTAAAAGCAAGTTAATTATTTCCTAGATACAATGAGGGTACAGCCACTGGGTAAATACACCCATTCCAAAAAGAGAAATTGGCCAAAATGAAGGGGCTATGGGCCCCATGCAGGTCCAAAGTCCAGCAGGGCAGTCAAATCTTAAAGCTCCAAAATGATCTCCTTTGACACCATGTCTCACATGCAGGTCACACTGTTGCAAGAGGTGTGTTCCCATGACTTCAGGCAGCTCTGCCCCTGTGGCTTGCAGAGTACAGCCCCGCTCCTGGCTGCCCTCACGGGCTGGCATTTTGTGTCTGTGGCTTTTCCAGGTGCACAGTGCAAGTTGTTGGATCTACTATTCTGGAGTCTGGACGACAGTGGCCCTCTTCCCACAGCTCCACTAAGCAGTGCCCCAGCAGGGGCTCTGTGTGGGGGCTCCAACCCCACATTTCCTTTCTTCACTGCTCTAGCAAAGTTCTCCACGAGGACTCTGCTCCCTTAGCAGACCTCTTCCTGGACATCCTGGTGTTTCCATACATCCTCTGAAATCTAGGTGGAGGTTCCCAAACCTCAGTTCTTGTTTCCTGTGCACCACAGTCCCAACACCACTTGGAAGTTTTGAAGGCTTGGGGCTTGCACCCTCTGAAGCAAACACCTGAGCTGTACCTTGGCCAGCTTTAGTCAAGGCTGGAGTGGCTTCGAAGCAGGGCACCAAGTCCCAAGGCTGCACATAGCAGGGGATCCCTGGAGACCTTTTCCCCATTGTCTTGGTGATTAACATTCTGCTCCTGGTTACTTATGCAAATTTCTGCAGCTGGCTTGAATTTCTCCCCAGGAATTGGGGTTTTCTCTTACATCTTCAGGCTGCAAGTTTCCCAAACTTTTATGCTCTGCTTCCTCTTGAATGCTTTGCTGCTTAGAAATTTCTTCTGCCAGATACCCTAAATCATTTCTATCAAGTTCAAAGTTCCACTGATCTTTTGGGCAGGGGCAATATGCCACCAGTCTCTTGGCATAGCAACAGTGGCCTTTAGCGCAGTTCCCAACAAGTTTCCCTTCTCCATCTGAAACCACCTCAGCCTGGACGTTATTGTTCATATCACTATCAACATTTTGGCCAAAGCCATTCAACAAGTCTCTAGGAAGTTCCAAACTTTCCCACATTTTCCTGTTTTCTTCTGAGTCTTCCAAACTGTTCCAACCTCTGCCTGTTACTCAGTTCCAAAATAGCTTCCACATTTTTGGATATCTTTACAGCAGTGTCCCACTCCCAGTACCAATTTACTGTGTTAGTCCATTCTCATGCTGCTAATGAAGACGTACTTGAGACTGGGTAATTTATAGACAAAAAGAGGTTTAATGGACTCATATTTCCACATGGCTGGAGAGGCCTCACAATCATGGTGGATGGCAAAGAAGTAGCAAAGGCACGTCTTATATAGTAGCAGGCAAGAGAGAGCAGCAGGCAAGAGAGAGCAGCAGGCAAGAAAGGGAAACTTCCTTTTATAAAACCATCAGACCTCATGAGACTTATTCACTATCAGAAGAACATCACGGGAAAACCATCCCCATGAGTCAATCATCTCCCACAGTGTCCCTCCCACAACGTGTGGGGATTATGGGAACTACAGTTTGAAATGAGAATTGGGTGGAGACACAGCCAAACAATATCACTAGGTATCCATATTTTCCAGATAAGGAAACTTTAGGCTCCAAGCTGAGCTTGCACTTGCCTGAGCATCTTTAGCACAACAAATGAATGACAAAGCTGGGATTTGAACTCAGGTATGTCTGACTCAAATTAGTCCTTTATTCTGACTTCCCAGAGTGTGCCCCTCAGAGCCTTGGACCTGAGAAATAGTGACGAGTGCTGTGACGGAAAAGAAAAAGCTGAGAAGCCAAATAGTCTGCACAGCTGCTGTCAGCCCTCTCCCCTCTTGATGTTATTTTAAACGCACATAAACATTCTAAAGACCCTGAGAAGTCCTGCAGGTGAGAAATTGGTTTCCTCTCATTTAACCTAGTTTCTCCCTTGCTATTTACCTGCAGAATCCCTTTTCTCCAGAACTTATTCTCTTCCTCTGCCTCTCACACTCTCTCTCTTTCTCTCTGCCTCCTACTCTTTACTATCTCTCTCTGTCTCCACATTCTGCTGAGAGAGGCATCATGGGGTAGTGATTAAAACAGTAGGCTGTAGAACCAAACTTTCTGGGTTTGACAACTGATTCTACCTTTAGCCTGCTGCGTGACATTGGGAGAAGTCTCAACCCCTCTGTGTTTCACTTTCTCCATCCATAAAATGGGGGTGAAAACAATTACTACATCAAAGGGTAACAACTAAGTGAATTACTCTATTGAAAGCACTTCATGCCTCCTTATCAGTGCTCCCCAAGGGTGGAATGAGGACCCAGAGTAACCATATTAGGCCATACTTGTGTTGCTATAAAGACTGTGCCAGATTGCACAACACAGCAGGAGCCAGGTCCTGGGGTCAGGAAAGTCCATGGTGGCATCTTTCCTAGGTCAGGAAAGTGTGGGTTGTACTTTGTTGGTCCTCTCCTCGTGGGTTGGGGAAGTATGGGGTGCAGCTGCTCCCGACAGCTTTGACTTTCAGCCTCAGATAATGCATTGCCTGTGTCTAAACCACGTGGATGTGGGGTGACTCAGCCAACTCCATTCCCTGAATCAGCATCTTCAGTGGCGGCAAGTGGTTTGTTTAGCTATGCAAGCAAGATGCAGATTTCCCATTTTCAATGAGAAAAAAAGCACCAGGCAGAGACAGCAGATGTGGACACATTCATTCACATGTTGGGTGATTAGGGACTGACCTCTGCCAGGGGCAGGGAGGGGACAGGCTCACAGCAGTGATGGAGACAGACCCAAGCCTAGGGGACATCAATCAAACTGGACCCAGTATCTGTGTTTCTGGACCTCAGATTCTAGAGAAAGAGAGACACAGAAGGGGATAGAAGAGGGTGGGGAAGAGGTAGGGGGCAATGGGAAGAGAGGGGGGTTGCATTGATTTGAGATCTTTCTTCTTAAAGAACGTTTAGTTACTGTAAAGTTCCTCTGTGAGCTATCTGCACCCCATGTTTATTGTAGCATACTCACACAGCCAATATATACAATCAACCTAAGTGTCTATCAACAGATGAATGAATGGATAAAGAAAATGTGCTATGCATGCATGTACACACACACACACACACACACACACAAATACTATTTAGCCTTAAGAAAGAAGAAAATCCTGTCCTTTGCAACACCAGGGGTGAACCTGGACCATGTTACATTAAGTGAAATAAGTCAGGCTCAGAAAGATATATACTGCATGATCTCACTTTTAAGTGGAGTATAAAAAAGTTTAACTCACAAAAGCAAAGAGTAGAATGGGGGTTACCAGGAGTTGGTGGAGAGGGTGAGGAGATGTTGATCAAAGGATACAAAATGTCAGTTAGGAGGAATAAGTTCAGGAGATCTATTACATAAATGGTGACTATAGTTAATAACAATGGATTGTGTTAACTATACATTAATTGAAAAGCAATTACTTGAAATTTGCTAAATTTGAAAATTGCTAAGAGGATTATGACTCCCACCTGGGCATGAAGCAATGCTCCACAGCCACTGAAAGCAACCCTGCTCTCCTCAAGAGAACCCGCTGAGCATCTGCTGAGGACCCGGGCGTCAGCCCCTCCTGCCTACCTCAGTCAGTGCCCACACACAATTGAGGGGTCTGAGGACAGGCCCACCTGGCCCAGCTCCACCCCTCTAGTTCCCAAACATGTCATACGGGGGACTAGGTATCATCCTGCTCCATCCACCACCTTTGGCAGCTGAGTATCAAAGTACCAAAGTACTCGGCACCTGAGTACTCCTCCCAGGGAGAAGGTGGGCCCACCCAACCTGCCACTACCACCATGGCTGGCACCCACCTGCGTGTGCCACCAGCAGGCCTGGTGACTGGCCTATCCAGCCCATTATACCACCAACCACAAAAGCATGGACCATTTTGGAGCTAGAGGATTATCCTGCCACAGCTACTGCCATGCCATGTCCACGACGCAGGGGCCTGAGGTCCCACCTACCAGCCCAGCCCACCATTCCACTGTCAGAACCTGAGAAAGTCACCTGGAGGCCCAAGAATTGGCCCACCTAGATCCACTAACACCATTGCCAGTGTATGCTACCCTCAGACCCAAGGACAGGCATACTCAGCATGCTGCTGCCACCCCTTGGCCCACCTTATGTCCCCATCTCAGAACAACTTTACCACGGCTTCCACTAACAACCACACCCTAAGCCACTGAGGAAATCACAGACACTACTGACACTGTTTAAAGAGGAAGAAATCATATGGGAACCACACTAATGCGTGCACTCACAGTCAAAGTCAAAGTGCCCAACCCAACCAACACCATAGGTACAACTTCAGGGAAAATGTCCTCCCCTATGAAAGCAGATTCAAAAAATTAAAAGAAGCAACCATGATCCCAGATGCACAGATATCAATGTAAAGACACAAGAAACATGCAAAAGCAAGAAAACATGACACCCCCAAAGGAACACAATAATTCTCCAGCAAGAGATTCTAAAAAAAATTAATCTAGGCCAGGTGCAGTAGCTAACACTTGTAATCCCAGCACTTTGGGAGGCCGAGGCAGGTGGATCACTTGAGGTCAGGAGTTTGAGACCAACATGTCCAACATGGTGAAACCCCACCTCTACTAGAAATACAAAATTTGCCAGGAGTGGTGGCACGCACCTGTAATCCCAGTTACTTGGGAGGCTGAAGCATAAGAATTGCTTGAACCTGGGAGGTGGAGGTTGCAGTGAGATGAGATCGCACCACTGCACTCCAGCCTAGGCTACAGAGGGAGACTCCATCTCAAAAAAAAAAAAAAAAGAAGAAGAAGAAATCCATAAAATGCCTTAAAATTCAAAAGAATGATATTTAAAAAGCTCAGTGAAATACAAGAGAAGTAAAAAAAATACAAAAATGTCAGAAAATTCAGAATATGAATGTCAAATTTACCAAACAGATCACTATCATAAAAAAAAAAAAGAACCAAACAGAAATTCTGGAACTGAAGAATTCATTGAATTAAATACAAAACAAATTCAAAAGCTTCAATGATAGACTAGATAAAAAAAAAATTAACAACTGCATAACCTGAAGACAGGTCTTTTGAAATAACTCAGTCCGAAAAAAAAAATAAATAAGAAACAATGAGCAAAGCATATCTGATATATAAAACACAAGAAAGCAACCAACTATTCAAATTTCCCTATCTCAGAAGGCAAAAAGGAAACAAAAGGGATAGAAAACCTGTTTAATGAAATAATAGCTAAATTCTTCTAAAATCTATCAAGAGATTTAGATATCTAGATATACGAAGTTCAGAGACCCCTAGGTAGTTACAATGCAAAACGTTCTTCTCCATGGCACATTGTATTGAGATTGCTTAAAGTCAAAGATTAAGAGCAAATTCTAAAAACAGTGAGAAAAAAGCATTTAGCCATCTATAAAGGAGCCCATCAACAGTGGATTTGCAAGCAGAAACCTTACAAGCCAGGAGAAAATGGGATCATATATTCATTGAGCTGAGTTTTCGCTCGCTCTCCACCACTGCTGAATGCCGCCTGCAGACGTGCCACTGACTTCCACCCATCCGGATCCAGCATGGTGTCCACTGATAGAAAAAAACTATCTGCAAGATACTGTACCCAGAAAAGTTATACTTTATAAATGAAAAGGAAATAAAGTCTTTCCCAAACAAATAAAAGCTGAGTAAATTTATCATCACTAAACCAGACCTACAGGAAATGCTTAAAGGAGTCTTATACATAGAAGCAAAAGGAGGATACCTACCATAAGGAAGCACACAAAATGTAAAACCCATTGGTAGAGAAAACACACAAATGAGGAAGAGAATAGACTCAAATGGAAGCACAACAACAACAAAAAACCCACCAAACTGTTACAGGAGGGTCTTTGTTCTTAGAGCTCCCAAGATGGTGGCAGGCTGCTCCCAGATGGGGCGGGCCACTTCCAAGATGGCAGCGAGCCTTTTGTTCTCTGAGCTGGGGTTCTTGGCCTCGTGGATTCCAAGGAATTGAACCTTGGGCCATGTGGTGAGTGTTATAGCTCTATTAGAAGCCGTGGGTCATGGAAGAGAACCATGGAACCCAGCGACTAGTGTTCAGTTCGATTAGAATGAACCCAGACACTTAGCCATGGAAGAACAGTGGTGAGCCTTTAGCCTGATTGGGAGCAGCAATGGGTGCCTTGCTGGGTCAGGAGTGCAGCGGACACCATGCTGGATCTGGAGGGGTGAAAGTCAGTGGCACATCTGCAGGCGGCATTCAGCAGGGTGGACAGCGAGCAAAAGCTCAGCTCAAGCTGGAACAAACATGGACCAGAAGAGTGTGCATTGGCAAGATTTAATAGAGTGAAAACAGAGCTCCAATACAAAGGGAGGGGACCCAAAGGGGGTTGCCCACCCCCGGCTCCAATACCTGGGGTTTATATCCCAATCATTGTCCCTCCCTCTGTGCTCTCAGATGATAGATGATTTGACTATTTCTTTACCTCCTGCTTTTAGCCTAATTGGTATTTTAGTGAGCCCTCTTTACTACCTGATTGGTCAGGTGTGAGCTGAGTTACAAGACCTTTGTTTAAAGGTGGGTGCAGTCACCTTCCCCAGCTAGGCTTAGGAACTCTTAGTCAGCCTAGGAAATCCAGCTAGTCCTGTCTCTCAGTACCCCCTCTCAACAGGAAAACCCAAGTGCTGTTGGGGAGGTTGGCCAACAACTGTACTAACTTCTTCCTGCTGAATGGGGGCATAATAGGGGTCAGGCAGTTGAGATTTCCTCAGGAGGGGTGTCTTTGATGTCATCAACATTGGAGCATGGGCTAGCAGGCAGGTCCAGGGGTCTGTGGTAGATCTTAGCCATGGACTGCACCTGGGGCTCCGTTTGAAGAACTATTTGTAGTTTTACAGCTTCAATTCTGGAAGAGACAAACTTAACAAGGAGGATAAAGATACAGGGATTGAAATGTCTGGCCTCAAGTGCAGGGGATTATTTCTTTGGCACACTTCACAGGCCCTGACTACCTGCTTGATAGTTTTGAAAAGGCCTGATCCAGCAAATAATGATTTGGCCATCTGATGGGTGCTATCAATGCCTAAATGAAAGGTTTGGTGAAGGGTTTTAAGTAATTTCCATTGGTTAGCAGCAGGCAAAAGTATTTTTCCTTCTTCGGTGGCTAGACATCCTGAGAGGAGGAAACTATGTCCTTGTGAGGTACCCCATTCTATTTCTTCTGCTGAGCACTGGGGCTTGGTTTCCCGGAGGGGATTACCCCATACTAGGGGTCCTTCTATAAGCATTTCTAATGGAGGGTCCCGCCTTGTGGCTCTTTGGCTTCAATATCTGCTTGGTGGTTCCCTTCTATTTCCCTTTCCTTTCCTTTCTGATGACCCCAGCAGTGTAAGATGGCCACCTCTTTAGGTTTCTGTACAGCCAATAATAACTCATACTGGCTTCCTGATGTTTAATAGGTGTTCCCTCAGAAGTTAGGAATTCTGTTTCTCACCATATTTTTGTGTAGGCATGGAGGAGAAGGTAAGCATAATTAGAGTCTTTATATTTATTTATCCTTTTCCCTTCTCCTAATTCTAGTGTACCATGGCCCCTGCTTTTGCTAGGATGTCTCTCCCTAACAAAGGAGTGGGGCTTTCAGGCATAATTAGAAAGGCATGTGAGAAGAGTAAAGTCCCCCAGTTACAACTTAGTGGCTGGGAGAAGTATCTAGTGACTGCTTGTCTTAGGACCCCTCGGATAGTAACAGATCTGGAAATCCAGCTAGTCCTGTCTCTCAAAACTACAATGATAAACAATAAGAGAAAAAGAAAGGAAGAAAGGATATACATATATAAAGAAGCCAACTAATAATATGACAGGATTAAGCTCTCACATATCAATAATAACCTTGAATTAAATGGATTAAACTTTCCACTTAAAAGAAAGAGACTGGCTGAATGGATTTAAAAAGCATGACCCAGCTATATGCTGTCTACAAGAAACACATCTTACCAGGAAAGACACATATAGTGAAAGTGAAGAAATGAGAAAAGATATTCCACGCAAATGAAAACCAAAAGTGAGCAGGAATACCTATGTTTATAAAGGAAACAGACTTTAAGTCAAAAACTGTAAAAAGAGACAAAGAAGGTCAATACATAATGATAAAAGTATCAATCGAGCAAGAGGTTATAACAATTCTAAACATATGTGCACCCAACACTGAAGCACATAGATATACAAAGCAAATATTATTAGATCTGAAGGGAGAGATAGACTCCAACACAATAATAGTTGGGGACTTCAACATCCCACTCTCAGCATTAGACAGATCATCTAGACAGAGTATCAACAATAAAACACGGGATTTAAATTGCACCATAGAACAAATGAATCTAACAGACATTCACAGAACATTTTACCCAATAGCTACAGAATACACATTCTTCTCATAAGCACATGAAACATTCTCCAGGATAGATCACATGTTAGACCGCAAAACAAGTCTCAACACATTTTTGACATCAAAATCATATCAAGTATCCTCTTAGACCGTAATGGATTAAAACTGGAAGCAATAACAAGAGAAACTTTGGAAACTGTAAAAAATTAAGAAGAAAATAAAAAAATGTATTGAAATGAATGAAAATGGAAACAAAATATAGGCAAACTTATGGGATACAGCAAAAGAACTAATAAGAGGGAAGCTTATAGTAATGAATGCCTACATCAAAAAAGTAGAAAGATTTCAAATAAACAATCTCATCATGCACCTCAAGGAACTAGAAAAGCAAGAACAAACAAAACTCAAAATTAGTAGAATGAAAGAATAAACATCAGAGCAGAACTAAATGAAATAGAGACTGAAAAAAAATTACAAAGGATCAATGAAATGAAAAATGTTTTTTGAAAAAGATATAAATCAACCATGAGCTAGACTAAGCAAGAATGAAAAGAGAGAAGACTCAAATTATTAAATTCAGAAATAAAAAAGAGACATTGCAACTGATACCATAAATATAAAAGATCATCAGAGGCTATTATGAACAATTATCAAATCAATGATGTTAGCTTCCACTTAAAAAAAGAAGAAGGAAAATAAACCCCAAGGTGATAAAAGAAACAAATTTTTAAAATAACAGAAGAAATCAATGAAATATAAAACAGAGAAACAACAGGGAAAATCAGTGAAACCAGAAACTTATTCTTTGTGAAGATCAATAACATTGATAAAGAAAAAATAGAAAATACATAATTTACCAATATCAGGAAAAAGAGTTGAAATCATTATAGATTCTATAAATATTTAAATAATAATAAGGAAATACTCTGAAAACTATGGCAAAAAATTTGGCAACTTAGATGATTTGGATAAATTCCTCAGAAGACACAAACCACAAAAACTCACTAAGGGAGAAATAGAAAACCTGAACAGCCCTATAGTTATTTTAAAAATTGAATGTGCAGTTAAAATGTTTTCTACAAAGAAAACTCTAGGCCCAGATGACTTCACTAGTGAGTTCTATCAAACATTTATGAAAGAAGCATTATCTAGCCTATACAAACTCAGAAAATTAACAGGATGTGATATCTCATTCTCTGAGGCAAACGTCACACTGATCACAAAACCAGGAAAAGACATTACAAAAAGGAAAGTGACAGACCAATACCCTCATGAACAAAGATTTAAAAATACTAAAGAAAATTTTGGCAAATTAAATCTCAGAATATAAAACAATGTACTACCTTATGGGATAAACACAATGGAAGTGGGTTTAACCAGGGATGCAAGGTTGGTTTAAAGTCTGATAATCAATTAAGGGAGCTCAGCATATTAACAAGCATATATATATATTCATTATAACACAGACATGAAAAACATTTGATGGAAATCCAACATCCATTCCTGATTAAAAATTATCAGCAAGCTAGAAATAAGCAGAATTTCTTACCCTGACTAAAGGCATCTACAAAATATCTGCAGCCAACATCATACTTAAAGGTGAAAGATTTAATGCTTTCCCTCTAAGACTGGGAGCAAGTAAAGAATGGCAGTTCTTACCACTCTGATTCAAAATCGCACTGGAGGTTCTACCTATTACACCATGTTGTGGGAAGTCAGGAACCCTGAACAGAGGGACAGGCTGAAGCCATGCAGAAGAACATAAATTGTGAAGATTTCATGGACATTTATTAGTTCCCCAAATTAATACTTTTATAATTTCTTATGCCTGTCTTTACTGCAGTCTCTGAACATAAATTGTGAAGATTTCATGGACACTTAGCACTTCCCCAATCAATACCCTTGTGATTTCCTATGCCTGTCTTTACTTTCATCTCTTAATCTCATCATCTTCGTAAGCTGAGGAGGATGTATGTCGCCTCAGGACCCTGTGATGATTGCGTTAACTGCACAAATTGTTTGTAGAGCATGTGTGTTTGAACAATATGAAATCTGGGCACCTTGAAAAAAGAACAGGATAATAGCAATGTTCGGGGAACAAAAGAGATAACCTTAAACTCTGACTGCTGGTGAGCTGGGCAGAACAGAGCCATATTTCTCTTCTTTCAAAAATAAATGGGAGAAATATCTCTGAATTCTTTTTCTCAGCAAGGAACATCCCTGAGAAAGAGAATGCATCCCTGAGGGTAGGCCTCTGAAATGGCCACTTCGGAGGGCGGCCGTCTTTTATGGTCAAAACTGTAGGGATAAAATAAGCCCCAGTCTCCCACAGCACTCCCAGGCTTATTAGGACGAGGAAATTCCCGCCTAATAAAGTTTGGTCAGACCAGTTGTCTGCTCTCAAACCTTGCCTCCCAATAAGATGTTATCAATGACAATGCTTGCCTGAAAGTTCATTACGATTTTAATTTCACCCCAGTCCCGTGGTCCTGTGATCTCACCGTGCCTCCATTTGCCTTATTATATCTTATTACCTTGTGAAGCATGTGATCTCTGTGACCCACACCCTATTTGTACACTCCCTCCCCTTTTGAAAATCACTAATAAAAACTTTCTGGTTTTACAGCTCAGGGGGCATTATGGAACCTGCCGACATGTGATGTCTCCCCCGGAGACCCAGCTTTAAAATTTCTCTCTTTTGTGCTCTGTCTCTTTATTTCTCAGGCTGGCCAACACTTAGGGAGAACAGAAAAGAACCTACGTGGAATATTGGGGGTGAATTTTGCCTGATATCTGGCTGAATTTCCCCTGATAATGCCACTCTCTATGTCCACGTGTACACATTGTTTAGCACCCACTTATGAATGAGAACATGTGATATTCACTTTCTGTGCCTGGCTTGTTTCACTTAAGATAATCCCCTCCAGTTGTATCCATGTTGCTATAAAAGACATTATTTTATTCCTTTTTATGGCTAAATAGTATTCAATGGTGTATATATACCACATTTTATTTAACCATTCATCTGTTGATTCCCTATCTTTGCTATTGTAAATAGTATTTGGACCACATTTCAAGTACTTAATTAGTGGCCACATGCAGCAAGTGACTACCATGTTGGACAATGTAGCCCTAACCCACTGTATGACCTTGGGTAAGACTTGCAAACTGTCACTGCTTCAATATCTCCATCTATAAAATGGGGATGGCAACAATACCTCCCTAAGAGGGTAAAGACTGAGTTACTGTGTGTAAAGCACTTCATGCCTCCCTGTCGGTGCTTCACCCTGCGGCTGGAATGAGCACCCAATCTTAGTGTCAGATGACACAGCACAGCAAGACCGAGGCCCTTGGTTCAGGAAAGTCCATGCTGGCACCTCTCCAGGGTCAGGAAAGTACAGTTTCCTCCTCTTAAAAATAGGAATGTTTGTCTGCTCCTCCTGGGTCAAAGTAACTTCAGGGTCAGTGTCCTGGATCCAGCAAAGGGTTTGCTTAACATTGCAAGAAAGATGTTGCCTCATGGTCAAAATCAGGCGTAGGATGAGACAAGCAGACATGCACACATTCACACCCACATTTTGCAAAGATGGACTGACCCTGTCAGAGGATGTGTGGGTGAAGGTGCACAGTGAGGATAGAGACATATGGGAGTCCAGTAGACATCAATCAAACTGGACCCAGTTTCCACACACCTGGAGCTCAAGAGTCTCCAGGGGGAAAACAGAGACACAAAGTTAGAGAGAGATAGAGCCAGAGAAATTTCCTGCACCATGAAGATAGTCAGAGGCAGGGAAGAAACTCCTCAGCACTAGTTAGAGTGATTAGAAACCAAGAGTACCTGATCGCTGTACCTGCCAGATCTCAGTTTCTGTCTCCTTCCAACTGACCGCCTCTTCCTCTGAGACTCACCAGTTCTGCATCTCTTGCTCCTCCTTCTGTTTCTCCAATCACTTCCACCAGTGGCTGTCACAGAAGGGTGGATGAAGGAGGGTACACTGGAGATAGACTCTGAGCATCTGCAGGCTTCCAAAGAGAGGGGCTAGGAGATCCACCAACACACCAGCACAAATACACCAGCACACACAGATACACACAATTGGTTCATATATTGCTAGGTTACAGTTTGCTATGCTACAAAGGCAGTAAGCCAAATTTGAGTGAATTGAATAATTCCTTATTTTCATCAGCTTCTCCTTTTTTTTTTTTTTGAGATGGAGTATTGCTCTCTCACCCAGGCTGGAGTGCAGTGGTGTAATCTTGGCTCACTGCAGCCTCCACCTCCCAGGTTCAAGTGATTCTCTTGCCTCAGCCTCCCGAGTAGCTGGGATTAAAGGTGCCCACCACCACGCCCGGCTAATTTTTGTGTTTTTAGTAGAGATGGGGTTTTGCCATGTGGGCCAGGATGGTCTCGAACTCTTGACCTCAAGTGATCTGCCCCCCTCAGCTTCCCAACGTGCTGGGATTACAGGTGTGAGCCACCGCACCCAGCCAGCCTCTCAGTTTTGAACATGCACTACCACCACCTCCACAACACACAAATGTAAATGCACTTTCATATATAAAACTGTATAAATACAAGGAAGCTCACACACATGGAAGGATACACACATAAGCACCCCCAGATTCAACCACAGAAATATACGCCAGCACATTTGCATAAATTCAAATACCCCTTTACATGTAAAAATCATATAAGCACATACACGGATGCAAGCAGGCATGGAAAATGTATGCAAGCACAGACAGACAAAGCTAAGTAAAAAAGTGCAAGCTCACCTATGCTTACAAAAATAGACATACATATACCCATAAACCCACACACCCACACATTCACTTGCTCACGTGGACTTTGATATCTCTACCACTGTATCCCTGCCAATATCTACAGAGTGGGTAAAGGGATAGGCATCAGGTCACTGGGTTGCCCAAGCAGGAAGTCTGGGTTCCCTAACAACTTTTTCTAAGCTAATGTTCCTGGACAATGATGAAAAAGGAGGTGGGGAATGGATGAAATTTCATAACTGGGTGGAGAGGCAGGGTCAGGATAAAAGGCCCAGTTGGAGGCTGCAGCGGGATGCAGGGCAGTCAGACCAGGACCATGGAACTCAGCGTCCTCCTCTTCCTTGCACTCCTCACAGGACTCTTGCTACTCCTGGTTCAGCGCCACCCTAACACCCATGGCCGCCTCCCACCAGGGCCCCGCCCTCTGCCCCTTTTGGGGAACCTTCTGCAGATGGATAGAAGAGGCCTACTCAAATCCTTTCTGAGGGTAAGACACAGATGAATGGGGTCTGAGGGTGGGCTACTTCTTGCCTTGGTACTTGGGGATGCTTCACCAAACAGAATGAGGCAGACTTCCAGAGTCACGGGTGGCACGGGGATGGTTGGTGAGTACGGAGCATAGTGAAGCATGATGAGTGGTATTATTAGGAGAGAAACATCAAATTAAATTTTAGCAGAGTTTATTTGAGCAAAGAAGTGACTCATGAGTTGGACAGCTCCCTAAACCAGGAAAGACACCACACGGCAGTATGGTCAAGTGGTATTTACAGGCAGAAAAAGGAGGTGACATACAGAAACAGCCTGATTGGCCACAGATCACAGCTTGCCTTACTTGGTCACAATCTGAGCAGTTTGCAGCCTGTGTGGACTGAAAGCTCAGCTGCTCTGATTAGCCAACACTTGGCTACTTGTCACAAGAATATATTCATTTGGGCCAGGCGCAGTGGCTCATGCCTGTAATCCCAGCGCTTTTGGAGGTCGAGGTGGTAGATCACCTGAGGTCAGGAGTTCGAGACCAGCCTGGCCAACATGGAGAAACCTTGTCTCTAGTAAAAATACAAATATTAGCTGGGCATAGTGGTGCGTGCCTGTAATCTCAGCTACCCAGGAGGCTGAGGAAGGAGAATCACTTGAATCCAGGAGGCAGAGGTTGCAGTGAGCCAAGATCTTTCCACTGCACTCCAGCCTGTGTGACAGAGCGAGACTCCTTCTCAAAAAAAAAAAAAAAAAAAAAAGAATATACTCCCAAGTTAGGTTGCAGTTCACTCTATACAGAGAGAGCTTTAGATCAAATTTAATTTAATTAAACAATTCTCCCCTTTTGGTCAGCCTCAAAATTTTGAGATTGACCAAAACCTTGGGCATCAACATTACTTCTGTCACCATCATAATGGACTTGTTTGCTCTCAGTATGGAATTCACAACGGACAATGTCAAAGTAGTTGAGTGATTCTTTACGTTTTCTTCATGTTTTTGTTGTTCCCACTGTAATGAGACCACTGATGTACAAAGAATGGCTGCATATGAGCATTTAAGACTCTTTTCTTTTCGGAGACAGGGCCTCACTCTGTCAGCCAGGCTGGAGTGCTGTGGCATGATCACGTCTCACTGCAGCCTTGACCTCCCAAGGCTCAGGTGATCCTCCTGCCTCAGCCCCCCAAGTAGCTGGAACTACAGGTGCATGCCACCACGCCCAGCTAATTTTTGTATTTTTTGTAGAGACAGGGTTCTGCCATGTTGCCCAGACTGGTCTCAAACTCCTGGGCTCAAGCAATCCACCTGCCTCGGCCTCCCAAAGTGCTAGGATTACACGTGTGAGCCACCGCACCTGGCCAAGACTCTTGAGAAAATACAACACATCAGGGAGACTGTTATGATGGCTCTCAGGAGGGTAATACAAAGAAAATAAAGTCACTGGGCCTGTAATAAACCTTGAGGAATGTGGACTTGGGGGTATAGACAAGGTCCACTGTCCACAGAGAGAAGAAAGGCTGTTAATAGTATCTTTTAACTTGAGTGTGTCCATGAGCCAAGCTGATCAAAATCGAATAATTCAAAGTTCAGACAATAAAGATAGTTCAATAGTATTAGAGTCTAGTTAGTCGTAGATTTTGTTCAGGGCATGATGGTGATTAAGGACCAGAGCTTGCTATAAAATAACTTGATTTATAGAGGCATTCATTTGTAGTTGGCCTGGTAACACATATCATAGTATCCTGGAGACCCACTAGAAGAAACATTAAGAGTAGAAAAGCTTGGGATAGCCAGGCTTGCTGTGTTAGTCCATTCTCACACTGTTATAAAGACATACCTGAGACTGGGTAATTTATAAAGAAAAGGGATGTAACTGACTCACAGTTCCACATGGCTGGGGAGGCCCCAGGAAAATGCAATTCACGGCAAAAGGTGAATGAGAAGCAGGAAACTTACAATCATGATGGTAGGTGAAGGAGAAGCAAGTACCTTCTTCACAAGGTGGCAGGAAAAAGAGAGAGAGCCAAGGGGGAAGAGCCTCTTATAAAACCATCAGATCTTGTGAGAACTCACTCACTATCACAAGAATAGCATGGGGGAAACCGCCCCCAGCATCCAGTTACCTCCTACCAGGTCCTTCCCTCCACACCTGGGGATTACAATTCAAGATGAGATTTGGGTGAGGACACAGAGCCAAACCATATCACTTACCATCACCATTCAGGATGCTTGCAAACCAACTGTTAGCTGCACCTGTAAACACATATCTGTTTCTTTCCCCTGAGAAATGTCCTTAGTGTATTTGGTGGCAGTGTCTAGAGAAACAGCAGTGTCAGCCGCATTTTAAATTAAGTTATCTGCACTAGTGAATTCACTGGAAAGATAAGAGCAATATTTGGTTTTCTTCAGCACCATACACAAGCCTCCAAGATAGGCATAGAGGAGATCTAAAATTGCATGATGTTCCATTAAGCATTTTTGTTGCCACAAATGTTCTCATCTCCTTTTTGGAGAGTGGCTTCTACCCATCTGAACTCCTTGGAGGTTCAATTAGCTACAAATTTCAAGATGTCCCTTAATGTATAACTTAGCCTCAGATTCCATACAACTGTCACCCAAATACCACCAAGAGTGAGCACCCAGGAACCCAATTGGAACCTTTTCTGAACAGAAACCAACTTATCTTCGTTGATTTTGAGGTTGATAGTAATTTCAGTCATTGACTGTTTTGGCTTTTAACTACGGGAGGTTTTAGGAAACTCTCAGGGAAACAATTTGGAAAGCAGCAGTGAGCTAGGCCAAATAGCAAGTTCTGGACCAGTGAGGAGAAAGAACAGAGTAAGCAAACCTCAGGATACTCAAGGTAGGCACTCGTGGTGTTGGAAAAGAGGGTCACCTACTGGCATTAGAGCAGAGATCAGTTAGATTTGTTTACCCATAAGTCTGCATAGCTCCTGAACAAGGTGGGAAACTTACTTTTTTGTGGTCTTATTCCAGCATGCTGCGAAGGTGCATAACCACATTTAGTTGGAAAGAGACTTTACTGTATTTACTTATTTATTTATTTTTATAGCACTGGGGTCTTTCTATGTTGAACAGGCTGATCTTGAAATCTTGGCCTCAAGCAATCCTCCCATCTCAATCTCCCAAAGTGCTGGGATGACAAGCATGAGCCACCATGCCTGGCCACTTTACATATTTAATCCAGTAACATTACACACGCAATTACCCATACCCCCATAGGTAGTCACCAGGTCTTGCATACGGGATGCCTGGAAGCAAAATATGCCTTTTGCAGCCATTATTCAGATACATTTTCTGTATTTGGTAGTGATTATGTTATTAGCTAGTTAATAGTATGTTATTAATACTGTTATTATATTAACTAACTAATAACATAATCACTACCAAATATTTCCAGTGAGTGCAAAAAAGCAAGTGGCAATTGATGTCTAGAATATCAAGACATAGTTTTCCACTCCTCCTTTGGAGTTTCTGGGTGATTCTCATTGGGAACATGAAGAGGCATTGGCACCAGTGAAATTATTTCCTGATTTTGGGGCATTGGCTCACAAACTCAACAACTGCTTGTTTGTTTGTTTGTTTGTTTTGCTAGAGTATAAGCCTTTGCTAAAGCCATTCACAGATTATAGTCCTATGGATTTTCTTGTAAGGAAAGGGAAAGGGTTAGGACAGCAAGAAATGGGGAAGAAAGGATAAAAGATAATGCTTTCATGATGGAAGAGAAATCTTGATCCACAATCTTGGAAAAGCTGTGCGCGTATAAGATGCCAACTGCTTCTGGGAAAAACTTCCCTGGTCAGCTTTGCCTTAAGGTCTCCAACAGACATACAGTTCTAGGAGTCTAGAAGGGTCCTTTCCAAAGGAGAGATGTGGATCCAAGATCTGAGACCCTGACATTTTGCTACAGAGAAGAACTTGGCATTGTCCTTTCCAATGGAGTACAAGGAACAGTCTTAGAAGAACTTGGTACAGTCTCTTCCAATGGAGTTCAAGGACAGTTTGTCTGGTGTCATTTCCAAAGGGCCCAACCTCTAAATTCTAGATCATGAAAGGTCTGGTTGTCATCAACCGATGTGTCATCAATGACTCATTTTACCTGGTGAAAACATGCTTTGGCATAAAGTATTATAGCCTTGCCTTATTGAGTCATATCAGAGTTTATAAGAGTGGGAGATACATGAGATTCTATTATTAGGGGCATAGGCCTTCTATTACTATTTTACAAGAGATCTATCTATGTCTTTCCAGTAGGAGTGGATCTGATTGCCATCAATCAATAATACCTTAGACCAAGGGACTCCAATCAATTCAGCATGCTTTGCCTAGTGATATTTGTTTGTAATACTGTTGCAGGACAATCAAAGACTGGAGAGACCAAAAAAGGTTCAGGAGAGTTTATTAAATTAAGGTGATCACCGGTTCAGCCAGACATACATCCAGAAAGTCTGAGCCCCGAACAAAGGGCTTTTCCTACTTTTAAACATATTAAGGTGGGAACTACATGAGGCAGGAAGCCAGTTTCAGAAGTGAGAAACAAAGCAGTTAAATAACATTTCTTACATCTTGAGAAAGACATGTCTTGCAACCTAACCTTATCGGTCCTGTGACCCTGCAGCTGTGCAGGAACTCACTGGACCTGTAATAAACTTTGAGAGATGTGGAGTTGGGGAGTATAGGTAAGGTCCACTGTCCACAGAGAGAAGACAGGCTGTTAATATTCTCTTTTAACTTGAATGTAAGGTGCGGTCATACTTTGCAGAAACCTTAAGAGGATTTTAAAATTTATATTACTACTACTATTAGGTTATAGTTGATTTCATTAATTCCTTCTTCAATACCTTATTTAACTGTTTTACCACTTGTCTAGTGAAACAAGTACCTCTATCACTGGAGAGTTCTCCAGGAATGCCCAGTAAGGAAATACATTTTCTAATAACCTTTTATCTACTGTTATGGCATTGATTGATCTTTGTGCATAGAAACACTTTAATACAACCAGAAAACATGCAATGAAGCTGGCAGTTGAATTAACTCCAGCTTCAAGTGTTCAAATGATCCACCAAGTGCCAGAAATATATCACCTGAGGTTTTTGTTGTCTTACTAGAATTATGGATTTGATAAACCAAATATTAGTTATAAACCATTTAGCAATCTTAGAACAGTCACCTCATCAATATTTTTTCACAGTTTGGATCATTTTCTCTCTTCTATGATGAGTCATGGAATACAGAGCTTTTAGTAATGGAAATTTTAAGAACTCAGGAAGGACCAGTCGGCCATCTAGGGTCTCCATGAGTGCATGCTTCACACTGGAATTACAGACTCTAAAGTACAAATTTTAATACCATGAGTAGCAATTTATGCTTCTCTAATTCAGGTATATAACACTGGTTTATTAAATAGGTTATCATAGGTAATTTGATGGTGCCATTGCACTCCAGCCTGGGTAACAGATTGAGACCCTGTCTTTGAATTGGAACTGCATGGGGGCACTGTCCTTGGAGGGGTAAGTGGGCATGAAGAGGTGTCTGGGTATGAGGCACAGGTGTAGAATTTTACTCTTCTCTGCCATCCTCTGTTATGTCTTTGGGTAACTGCCTGCCACTGAAAGAATGAGGTAAAAGAGGTGGTGGCACGAATCAAATAGATTTTGCTGTGTCAATGAGAGAGAGCAGACTAGCCCATGTCAGTGCCAGGAGAGTGGAGGAGAGAGGGAGAACAGGAAAGGAGTCTGGGTAGGGAGTGCTAATCAACAGTACACATAGTGCCCTATAACAGCAACTGTCACTTGCTCAGTATTTACCTGGCTTATCACTGCTTACCATGCGTGATTTTATGATTAATTATCTACTTATTATTACTAATCAATCAACCCACTTTCCAATGGGAGAATTAGAACACTGACAATACCTTCCAGCTCCTCTTCCCCTTCCCCCTCCCATGTTGACCATACTCCTGAATCTTAGGCTCGTTATCCTTTTACTATTGAGTTATTTTTTAAATTTCTGATCAATGGTCTTTTTAATGATACCAAGTACAGAGTATATATGCCAATACTACCATGAATTTTTAAATTATTTGCTTAGACAGAATACATGGACATACAAATGGTGAATGTGATAATTTTCATACATATATATTTATCTTAGACACTTAGTCAAAACATGTGGTCTTTGGTTATCAGTTAGACACTGTCACTTTACCTGGAAGATACAAGGTAATTGGTCACAGACTCTCAAATTATGGAACATTTAGATTTTTCAGGGGAATGACATGGAGGGAGCCAAGGAGTCTTATGATTAGGTAAGATGTTGTTTGGGTGGCTCACGACACCACTGGGCAACACTCAAAGAGGTGGTGGCTTATACCTGTAATCCCAACACTTTGGGAGGCTGAGGTGGGAGGATCGCTTGAAGCCAGGAGTTAGAAACCAGCCTGGGCAACCAAACAAGACCCTGTCTCTACAAAAACTTTCAAAAATTTAGCCAGGCATGGTGGCATGTGCCTGTAGTCCCAGCTACTTGGGAGACTGAGGCAGGAAGATGACTTGAGCCTTGTAGTTTGAGGCTGCAGTGAGCTATGATCATGTCACTGCCCTCCAGCCTGGGCACAGAGCAAGACCCTGTCTCTTAAAAAAAAAATCATCTGCAATGTGAGGAGTGATAACATTTAGGAAAGTGTGCATAGGTTTAAATTCTGGTCAAAGACATCCTACACAATTCACTGAACTTTCTCTTTAAGGGTTTTTTTTCCAAGCTCTGCAGACGTTATCTGGGCACAAATCATGCCTCTGTTAACAGAATTTGCTGTTCCTTCTAGCTCTTGGTATCCCACTGCCCACTTTCTTTATGAAAGCTGGTATGGTCATTGAATATCCCAATCCTTTACAAATTTGGAAACAAGCAAAACTGTCAATGAAATTTGTATTTGCCTAAAAGGAGTTTTCAAAAGGATCTTTGTGGCTACCTTATTAGTTCATAGAAAGTGGAGGCTTGTCAGGAATGATATTAAAGAATTTTTTCATTTAAATTGTTTTAGAGACAGGGTCTCACTCTGTTACCCAGGCTGCAGTGCAATGGCACAGTCATAGCTCACTGCACCCTTGAACTCCTGGGCTCAGGAGATTCTCCCACCCCAGCCTCCAGAGTAGCTGGGACTAAAAGTGTGAGCCACCATGCCCCACTATTTTTTTTGTTTTTTGTAGAGACATGTTGGGGGAGGGTCTCACTATGTTGCCTAGGCTGGTCTCGAACTCCTGGACTCAAGCAATCCTCCTGCCTCAACCTCCCAAAGCATTGGGATAAGTTTTGCATAGACATGTTTGACCCTCTCCCTTCCTTTATTGCGGCAAAGATTTCCATTTTCTCACAGGGAGGACTTGGGGCAAATTGTTTTTGTCGTTGTTGTTGTTATTTGAGGATGTGGGTGGGTCATCTTGGTTAATGTCAGTGCAAGAACGGTGTCTGCTCCTCATTATTGGGGTTCCTTAGCTATTCAGCTAGGCAGCAGCTCCCTTGAGAAGACTTCCTGACCCTCAGGTCCCCACCATATGCCCTCATACACCAGCTGCCCCTCCTTACTGAGCCTATGTCCTTGACAATGCTGCATTTACCTGTGATCCTGTGGCTGAGCTCTCCCTCACACTTCCAGACAAGGAAGGCCTGTGAGGTATCAGCACAGTGCTGAACATAGTACCTGGTACACAATAGGCATTTAGTAAATATGTGAACAGGAACAAATGAAGGAGTCAGTGAGTGAAAACTCCAAGCCTAACTCAGCGGAACTGGCAGTCAGCCAGGGCCTGCAAAGTGCTGCCTGGCCCTCAATAGGGGGTTGCAGATCTGGGGATCCCTCTTCACCAAATAGAGTTGCATCATACAGGTAAAGGTCCCAAGTGCCTATTGTTTTCTTTTCATCATTTTCCATGTGTGACAAGAGTATCACGCAATCATGTGAATCAATGGACTTAGTTTTCTCACTAGAGTAATGTGTCTAGGAATTATCTGTGTTGTCATGGGGATTTTCCAGGTGTCATTTACAACTACCTGTGGACAAGATGAGGTGCTACCCTCATCTTAGAATTAGGGATGGTGGCCGGGCATGGCAGCCCATGCCTATAATCTCAGCACTTTGGGAGGCTGAAGCAGGTGGATCAACTGAGGTCGGGAGTTCGAGACCAACCTGACCAACATGGAGAAACCCTGTCTGTACTAAAAAACACAAAACTAGCTGGGCATGGTGGCACATGTCTGTAATCCCAGCTACTCGGGAGGCTGAGGCAGGAGAATTGCTTGAACCCGGGAGGCGGAGTTTGCCCTGAGCTGAGATTGCATCATTGCACTCCATCATGGGCAACAAAAGTGAAACTCCATCTCAAAAAAAACCAAACAGAAACAAACAAACAAAAAAAATTAGTGATAGTGATGCTCAGCCTGGGGAAAGCACTTGTCCAGTGGCACACAACTGGGAAAAGGGGAAGCTGAGATCCAGCAGGAGGTCTGTCTCCAAAGCCCTCCTAGACTAAAGCTGCTTAACAATTTGTGGATTATGAAATTCTCTGAGAGTTTGATTAAAGCTGTGGCCCCCTCTTTTCCAAATAGGCAAATACATGTTTGCATAAAGTTGTGAGGCTTCACACACTCCCTAAAACTCTTTCATAAACCTTCCGAGGATCCTCTAGGTATTCACGACCATCTATTATGATTGCATCTCTCGGGGGTGGGGGAAAGAGGGAGGGCATGAGCAAGTGTGTGTCAGGGCTGAGGAAGGTGGTGCTGTTGCTTTTCCATTTCCCAATAAGCTTCCAGATTCTTTTTGATGTCAGAGGGATGTGGGCTCGTGTCTCAGATTCAACTCTTATGCATTGAGTCACAGTTTTGTCTTCTGTCAGTTAAGATCATGACAATGAGAATGTGTGCCCCTAAGGTGGTTGTGAGGATTAAATGGGATATTGCATACAGCTAGTATATAATAAGTGCTCATTAAATGGCAACTACCTTGATCCACTCATTCATTTATTCACGAATCCAATAACAATTCACTGGGCACTTTCTATATACCAGAAAATAGTCTAGGAATTGATGATGTGGCATCTTGGACAAGACATACGAAGTCACTGCGCTTATGGACATTCCTTTGGCAGAGACAGATAAGCAAAAAATAAACAGATAAGTAAATGTTAGGTGGAGAAGAGCTACAATTAAACTAAAGCAGGGGGATATTTCAGAAAGTGATGAGAACTACGTTAGATTGAGTGGTTAGGGGAAGACTGTCTTGTTTTTTTTCTGAGCAGAGACAATGAAAGATTCAGGTGGAAGGCACTAGAAGGAGGCAGGGGTGGCTGCAAGAATCCTGAAACAGGAAAAATGTCAGAGAACAACATGGAGGAATGAGTGGGAGGAGAAGTCAGAGCGGTAATAGGGCCACGTCATGTAGGACCATGTGAACCATCAGTGGAGACTTCAGATCTTATTCTCAGCAAAGTGGGAATATTGTAGGCCTTGGTGAGCATATGGATATTAATTATTTTACATTTTAGTGGGGTTACCCTGGCTTGTGGGGCAGTGAAACAATTGTTAAGTGGAGTAAGCATGTAATCCAGAAGTCCAGTGAAGGGGCTTTGCAGAGATCAATGCAGGGCATTTGTAAGTAAACTTAACAAATTTTATGACTTTTATGTCAAGTTTTTATTGAAGTTGAACATCACTGTAAAAAGCGCACAGCTCAATGAATTTTCACAAACTGAACATACTCATGTAATTGACATGCAGGCCAAGTAGCAAGAATGCCCTGAAACCCTGCACCCTGTTCTTTTCTATTCACTATCCACCTACCATCTTGATCATGGGTTGATTTTATCTGTGTATGAACTTCTTTTTTGTTTTTGTTTGTTTGTTCGTTAGATTGAATTTTGCTCTGTCGCCCAGGCTGGAGTGCAGTGGCACTATCTCGACTCACTGCAACCTCCGCCTCCCTGGGCTCAAGCAATTCTCTCGTCTCAGCCTCCCGAGTAGCTGGGACTACAGGTTAGAGCCATCGTGCCTGGCTAATTTTTGTATTTTTAGTAGAGATGGGGTTTCACCATGTTCGTCAGGCTGGACTCAAACTCCTGACCTCGTGATCAGCCCGTCTCAGCCTCCCAAATTGCTGGGATTACCGATGTGAGTCACCACGCCTGGCCCTGTGTTTGAACTTCATACACATAAAATTATGATGCATTGACTCTTTTGTGCCTAGTTGCTTCCACTCAACATTATGCCTGTGAGTTTCAGCCACGTTGTCGCCTGTAGCTGTAGTTTGTTCTTTTTTGTTGCTGTATACTAGTCTATTGTGAGAACCCTCACTGTTTGTCTATATCTATATTGATGAGCATTTTATTAAGAAAGCTTCTGTGAATATTTTGTTCATTTTTTGGTGAACACACATACACATTTTTGGTGGGCATGTACCTGGGAGTGAAGTGGCTGGTTTCCTGGGTATCCATTTGTTCAGCTTCAGGAAATACTGCCCAGCAGTTCCCCAAGTGGCTGCACAGTAATCCCACCTTATCCACTGGAGATATCTTCTGAGACCCCCAGTGGATGCCTGAAACCCCACATAATACTGAGCACTATGCATACTCTTTTTTTTTTCCTGTACAATCACATTATATAGGGAGGGTGGTATACACAGTGCAGACATGGTGGACAAAGGATGATTCATGTCCGGGGTGGGACAGAGTGGATGGTGAGAGATATCATCATCCTACTCAGAATGATGCACAACTTAAAACTTACGAATTCTTTATTTCTGGAATTTTCCATTTAATATTTTCAGACTGCGATTAGCTGCAGGTAACTGAAACTGCAAAAAGCAAAACCACAGATCATAAGAAGTATGCGGTGGGGGTGATATTCATCGTGTTTTATCAACCATCTTTACTGTTTAGGGCACAAGCCAATCAGAGCAGACCCTGGCTGGGCCACCCATTAACCTAAGCTTGTCCAACCTGCCTTATTTTGTTGTTGTTGTTCTGTTTTGTTTTGTTTTAGCTTTTTAGCAGCCTGAAGCCATGGTTTTCAGTTTCTGTCTCCAGTGATACACAGAAAGGAAGGATGAGGAAGGGGCTTTACTGGCCCACCAGAAACGGAAACTAAGAACCCATGACTGTATTCTCTCCCTTGGACAGCGTTAACCATTAACCCTTAATTGCTGGGTCCCAGCAGGGGAAAGGGCAGCCTGGGGAGGCGGATGTTGGGGAAGGGCTAATTACCAATCTGGTATGTAAGTATTTTGATAGTTTTACAAATGAGGTGTATGCTGACTAACAGCCACCCCTGGTGTGGATGTGATTGGCAGTTCCGAGAGAAATATGGGGACGTCTTCACGGTACACCTGGGACCGAGGCCCGTGGTCATGCTGTGTGGAGTAGAGGCCATACGGGAGGCCCTGGTGGACAAGGCTGAGGCCTTCTCTGGCCGGGGAAAAATCGCCATGGTCGACCCATTCTTCCGGGGATATGGTGAGGGCCTCAGAGGCACTGGGAGGGGGCGGGTGGGCGGTGCATCAGGGAAGGGAGTATATGGGGGGAAGAAGGACTCAGAGCCTTCTTCCAACTTCTTCTTCAACCAACCCACACCTCCCCTGCACCCCAGGTGTGATCTTTGCCAATGGAAACCGCTGGAAGGTGCTTCGGCGATTCTCTGTGACCACCATGAGGGACTTCGGGATGGGAAAGCGGAGTGTGGAGGAGCGGATTCAGGAGGAGGCTCAGTGTCTGATAGAGGAGCTTCGGAAATCCAAGGGTGAGTCCTGGGGGATGAATAGGAAAGAAAGACAATGAAACACTGAGAGATGCAGGTGCACGGGAATAGAAAGACAGAGAGGTATATAAGGGCACAGACAGAGACAGACGAAACTGGAGACACCATCAGACAGAGGGATAGAGACAGAGAGGGAGAGAGACAGGGGAATAGAGAGGGATGGGGATGGGCAGGAGAGAAACACAGAGAGCCAGGGAAAGAGAGAGATGCCAGGTGTATAATGTCCAAGAGTTACTCAAAGAGGCTGGATGTGATGACTCTCACCTGTAATCCCAGTACTTTGGGAAGCTCAGGCAGGAGGATTGCTTGAGGCCAAGAGTTGGAGAACAGCCTGGGCAACATAATGAGATCCTGTCTCTACACAATACAGAAAAGAAATGAGCCAGGCATGGTGGTGTGTGCCTGTAGTCCCAGCTACTCAGGAGGCTAAGGTGGGACTACAGGATCACTTGAGCCCAGGAGGTTGAGGTTGCAGTGAGCTGTGATTGTGCCACTGCACTCCAGCCTGGACAACAGAGCAAGATCCTGTCTCAGACAAACAAACAAACCCTCAAAGACATATAATTTCATGGATCAATTGTGTCTGTCAAAGTCAAAAACGGAAGTTATGTAAAAGAAAAAAACTACAGACATTTAACAAATAATGAACTGTGTTTTCCTTGCCCTGGGTGAAGTGCTGATGAGCTGGCAGTGAGCAAACAGGCCAGGTGGGGTGTTCTGCCCGGGTGCAGCTGGAGGGGTCATCAAAGAAGCACTAGGTTATTTTTGAGTTCTCCATAACTTGGTGTCTGTGGGACATGTAGGTGAAGGGTCTCTGGCTAGCACCTCCATCTCATTCATGCCAGGTGTTTACCATCTCTCTTATCAAAATTTCTCAAGAGACTCTGGGATATAAATGCAGAGGCTGCATGGGGAGGTAGAGACCCAGGACCTATAGGGAAACAGGGACAAGAAGACTGAAGAGAAGGACAGGAAGAAACAGAGTGACACAGGCAGGAGGAAAGAGACAGACGGAGGGACCAAAACAAAAAAATATAGGTTGGGTATGGGGCTCATGCCTGTAATCCCAGCACTTTGGGAGGCTGAGGCTGGCGGATCATTTGAGGCCAGGCCAGCCTGGCCAACATGGTGAAACCGCATCTGTGCTAAAAATACAAAAATTAGCCAGGCTTGGTAGCACGTGCCTTTAATCCCAGCTACTCAGGAGGCTGAGACAGGAGAATTGATTGAGCCTGGGAAATGGAGGTTGCCGTGAGCTAAGATCACACTACTGCACTCCAGTCTGCATGATAGAGTGAGACTCTGTCTCCAAAAATAATAATAATAATAATAAAATAAAGAACGGCAGGGGGGAGACAAATATACACACAGAGAGACAGAAAGAAACAAAGGCAAAGAGAAATTGAGGCAGAGAAAATTAGAGAGACAGACAGACAAACTTAGGAAAAGGTCTGCAGAGGAATGAGAGAAGACAGGCAAGTGAGAACCAGAGAGAGGCTGCACTAACCTGATGTTCTTGGGTCCTTACAGACCACTCTCCCTCCAGCTGGGGCCAGTGCTGAGCCTGGTGTATACAGGTATCACTTAACAAGCACAGAATAATTCCCAGAAGACTGGAGAGCCCTAGATGTGGAAAGAAGAGATTAAGGGGGAGTAATAGGTAGGGGTGGAAAGATGGTTTTTTATTTGTTTTAAATTAGAGACGGGGTCTTACTCTGTACCCAGGCTGGAGTGCAGTGGCACGATCATAGCTCACTGCAGCCTCAAACTCCTGGGCCCATGTGATCCTCCCACTTCAGCCCCCTGGACTATTTCAACTGGGACTACAGGCATGTGCCACCATGTCTAGCTACATTTTTTTTTTTTTTTTTTGTAGAGACAGGGTCTCCTTATGTTGCCCAGGCTGGTCTTGAATTCCTGATCCTTTTGAATCAGGCTCCCAAAGTGCTGGGTTTAGAGGTATGGGCCCCTGTGCCCACCCAGGGCTTTTTAATTTATACAAGCAATTGATTGAACACCTACTCTGCCCAGCCCCTACCCCTGGGATTTAACTGTACTCACTCCCAGAGTCAGAGGTGGGGCCTGAGAGGAGGTGCAGAGTGAGAACCGGCTGCATGGACTCAATAGCTGTGTTGCCTGGGTCTAAATCCTGGCCTCAGTAATGAGTAGCTGTGCAACTTTGGTCAAATTACTCAACCTCTCTGTCTGCCCATCTATAAACTGGAGCTAATAATCGAATTGCATCTGCCTCACATTGTTGTAGTGAGAGTTCAATGGAATTACGCGTGACGTGCTGGTACATAATTAGCTGTTACGGTTATTCTCATGTTTACCATTACTGAGTGATGGCAGACAATCGCACAGAGATAGGTGACAGCCTGATGTTCCCCAGGCACTTCAGTCTGTGTCCTTGACCTGCTGCTTCTTCCTAGGAGCCCTCATGGACCCCACCTTCCTCTTCCAGTCCATTACCGCCAACATCATCTGCTCCATCGTCTTTGGAAAACGATTCCACTACCAAGATCAAGAGTTCCTGAAGATGCTGAACTTATTCTACCAGACTTTTTCACTCGTCAGCTCTGTATTCGGCCAGGTCAGGGAGAGGGAGAGGGAGAGGGGGTGTGGGGGTGAGGTGAACATCCAGAACACACGAGAAAAGGATGACCTGTCTTGGGGGCTCAGAAATGCAGCTTATCCCTGGAAGAAACGCAGAGACATGTGAAGAATCAGGGACATGGAGACCTGGAGGGAGGAGAGACGGTGAGACAGGGATAGAGACACTGAGAGAGAGAATGAGGCGTGATGGGGAGGCAGAAATAGAGTCAGAGAGAGACTGAGAGAAGGAAGATGAGCAAAAACAAGACAAAGAAGAGCAGATATCAAGAGATTCTGAGAGACAGAGTTGATGAGAATGAGTGTGAAAGAGAGGGAGAGAGAGAGAACGAATAAGGCTTTGGGCTTCATGTCTATTCTGCTCCTGGATGTCATTTCTGTTTTATTTTTTTTAGACGGAGTCTCGCTGTTTCATTCCAGCTGGGGTGTAGTGTTGCCATCTTGGCTTACTGCAACCTCCACCTCCCGGGTTCAAGTGATTCTCCTGCCTCAGCCTCCCAAGTAGCTGGGACTGCAGGCATGTGCCACCACACCTGGCTAATTTTTTTTTTTTTTTTTTCGAGACGGAGCCTCGCTCTGTTGCCTAGGCTGGAGTGCAGTGGCACAATCTCAGCTCACTGCAACCTCCACCTCCCTGGTTCAAGCAATTCCCCTGCCTCAGCCTCCTGTAGCTGGGATTACAGGCACCTGCCGCTATGCCAGGCTAATGTTTTTGTATTTTTAGTAGAGACGGGGTTTCGCCATGTTGGCCAGGCTGGTCTCTAACTCCTGACCTCAAGTGATCTGCCCGCCTCAGATTCCTAAAGTGCTGGAATTACAGGTGTGAGCCACCATGCCCAGACTGCTTCTGGTTCTTCTGTATCCTTGCTTCTCAGTCTTTGGTAAAGCTCTCCACCTAAAGAAAATGAAGGATAAATGACAATAAGGAACAGCATTTCTTCATTTTCTCCCATTTCTCCTTCTCCCTCTGTGTTTTTTTTTTAACTTTCCCCAGATTGTAAAGGTAGTCTTCTGCTCTTTTAAAACAAAATACTAAAATGTCTCCTTATTTATTAACCTGGAAATATGCCTATTACATATTAAATTTAAGAATATCAAGCTGCAGAACAGTATGCATAGCTGTTGTTTGTTGTTGTTGTTGTTTTCAGACAGTATCTTGCTCTGTTACTCAGGCTGGAGTGCAGTAGTGTGATCTCAGCTCCCTGCCACCTCCACCTCCCAGGTTCAAGCGATTCTCATGGCTCAGCCTCCCGAGTAGCTGGGACTATAGGCGAGCGCCACCACACCCAGCTAATTTTTTTGTATTTCTAGTAGAGATGGTGTTTCACTGTGTCGGCCAGGCTGGTCAACATAGCTACAGCTCTTAAGCAGGGGTGTATGTTGGATTCACATGTGGGGTTGTCACAGTTATGGATTTTCAGGACCCTACTTTCCAGGCGGTCTGATCTGGAAAGTCTGGGATGGGGCCCAAGGTGAGTACTTGTAACAAGCCCGACCAGTAATTCTAATGTTCTCCTCCCACCGAGAACCACAGAGAAAAGTCTGGAAGGAGACCCACCAGACAGTTAACAATGGTTATCTCTAGAAAGAGAGATTAAGAAGGAGATTTACATCTGACTATATATGTTTGCATTTTTGCAATTATTTGCAATAAATTAGGCATTCCATTCTTCATCAAAGTAATAGAAATAACCTCCAAAATACATAGTCCTAACATGTCAGCAGGCTTATCTTGTGTAAGAATCATTTTATTAATATCTGACACAGCAAGGGAGATGAAGAGAGGTGGGAAGAGGGAGAGAAAAGTATAAGAAAGACAAATAAACAGGCGAGGTAGACAATGAGTGACACAGAAAGGAAGTGAGATAGAGACTAAGAGAGATAGGAGAGAGGCAGGGAGATGGGGCAGAGGCCAAGAAAAAGACAGAAGGATGAGGGAGGAAGATGCAGAAAGAGGTAAATGTGAGATAGATCAAAGGAGACAGAGTCAGTGAGTGAGGGGTTCAGAGACAGAGGGGAGTGGGGAAGTGGGGTTCCCATGGACGGATTGGGGCCCAGGAGGCGCTCTCTCCCTGTGACCTGCTAGCTCAGCCCTAGGCAAACCTCACCACCCCTTCTTTCTTGCAGCTGTTTGAGCTCTTCTCTGGCTTCTTGAAATACTTTCCTGGGGCACACAGGCAAGTTTACAAAAACCTTCAGGAAATCAATGCTTACATTGGCCACAGTGTGGAGAAGCACCGTGAAACCCTGGACCCCAGCGCCCCCAAGGACCTCATCGACACCTACCTGCTCCACATGGAAAAAGTGGGGTCTGGGAGAGGAAAAAGGGAAGGGAGGGGAGGGAGGGCAAGATGGAGAGGTGAGAAGAGGGAGGGAAAAGGGGTAGGGAAGGGGAAGATGGGGAGGGAAGAAGAAAGACTAGGGAGGGGAGAATAGGGAAAGGGAGGAGAGCAGATGAAGGAAAGAAAGATGAGGTGAAAGGAAGGAGAAAATAGGGAGGAGGAACTGAGACAGGGAGAGAGGGGAGGTGGGAAGACAGAATGAAAGACAGAGGGAGAGAGAGAGAGAGAAGACTGGCTGAGGAAGGAATTCCGGGCAAGGGACAAAAATACAGCAACAAGAGAAAAAACTCACAGAGGCAGAAAGAGACTGGGAGACAAAAAGAGAGAAACACATCAAAGAGATGTGGAGAGAGATAGAAACAGAGTCAGGAAGACTAAAGAGAGGCTGAGAGAGATGAGTTAGAGATATGCGGCTGGATGTGTAGAGGACAGAGAAAAGCAAACTGGGCCAGATAGTGTCAAAGACCTTTAGGCCAACGGAGGGCAGCCAGGGAGATGGGCGTATACACAGCAAGGCTACAGCCTCCCCTGACCCTCCCCTTCCTTCCCTACTGTGGACGCAGGAGAAATCCGACGCACACAGTGAATTCAGCCACCAGAACCTCACCATCAACACGCTCTCGCTCTTCTTTGCTGGCACTGAGACCACCAGCACCACTCTCCGCTACGGCTTCCTGCTCATGCTCAAATACCCTCATGTTGCAGGTGGGCCAGGGACAGCCAGTCAAGGGGGTCTTCTGACCTCCTTCTGAGCTGCAGAAATGGGGCTATGGGTACCACCTGGATGAGAGAGGGGATGCTGGCTTCCTATTCTGGGAGCACTGTAGGCTCTGGGCTAGATTCCAACCAAGCCAATTCTGTTGGTGGATGCATGGATGCATGAAGAATCTGTCCATGCGTTCTCCCACTGTTTTCTTCCATCACTTAAGGATTTTTTGTTCTAAGGTTTTTGTTTGTTTGTTTGTTTTTTGTTTTTGTCTTTTTTGAGACAGAGTCTCGCTCTGTCACCCAGGCTGGAGTGCAGTGGCATGCTCTTGGCTCACTGGAAGCTTCACTTCCAAGGTTCACGCCATTCTCCTGCCTCAGCTTCCCGATTAGCTGGAACTACAGGCGCCTGCCACCACACCCGGCTAATTTTTTGTGTTTTTAGTAGAGATGGGGTTTAACCATGTTAGCCAGGATGGTCTTGATCTCCTGACCTCATGATGTACAAATTTAGGGGGTACATATGCAGTTTTGTTACATGCGTAGGTTTTGTAATGGTCAAGTTTGGGCTGTTAGGGTATTTATCACCCGAACAGTGTACATTGTACCCATTAAGTAATTTCTCATCATTCACCCCCCTTCTGCTCCCTCACTCTTCTGAGTCTTCACTGTGTATCATTCCTCTCTCTGTGTCCATGTGTACACATTTTGTAGCACTCACTCATGAGTGAGAACATGCAATATTTGACTTTCTGTGCCATCACTTAAAAATCGATCCATCCACTTATCATTTCATCTATTCATTCTTTAATTCATTAATTAAAGAATGTATAATTACTGATTCTTTCATTTATGATTCATCTAAGGACATGTACTGTCATTCATTTATTTGGATTACTTGATCCACAAGTTGATCCTTTGAAACAGTGATATGTTGATGGACTATTTGTCATTGATTCATTGGCTCATTCATTCATTCATTCATGCATTCATCCATCCTTCTATGAACTAGGTTTCACTCTTATCCTTCCATCGGTCAACCTTTCAATTCACCCTTAATCCATCCATGCTTTCCTTCATTTATCACAATAATTCACTCATTTATTCACCTCTGATCTACTTATCATTCAATCCAGCCTTTCATTTACTCCTTTATTTACTCATACTTCACTAATTTAATTATTCACTTGCTCTTCCATAAATCTAGCCATTCATGTGATTATTCATTAATTGGGTTCATTGATTTCTTTGTCTATGGACCATTCATTAGTGATTAATTAATCAATCCATCTATTAATTGATAAGTAAATACAGACATCCATTTATTGGTTTGTTCATTTATTCATCAATCTTTCCATCCATGAATTGATCTATTGATTGATTGATTGATGTTTTTATCCAGTTGTTCATGGATTCATCTATTGTTCTATTACACTGTTATATACCTGAGGACCAAGAATAGTGTCTCAACTATATTATAAACACAATAAATATTAGTTTATTTTCTGCTCATCTTAGAGAGGGTGTTTTGAGAGGTTTGTAGCCTGGAGTTCTTAATCTGAAATTCCAGGCAAAATCGTGGTGTGTGTGTGCATGTGTGTGTGTGTACCTGGGCATGTGGGAAGAGGATCCGTAATATTCATTAGATTTCAAGCAGTGAGAATTCTTGTTGCTTCCTCCCTCCTCCCCTCACCCCATGCTGATTACTTTGAGGGGTATCAAGGATCTAACCCTTTACTATAGGTTTTTCATTGGTCAATAGAAAGTAGTGTCCCTGCTGAAAGGTCTCTTTTTAAAAAATTTTTTTTTTCTTTTGAGATGGAGTCTTGCTCTGTCACCCAGGCTAGAGTGCAGTGGCATGATCTCGGCTCACTGCAACCTCCACCTCCTGGGTTCAAGTGATTCTCCTGCCTCAGCCTCCTGAGTAGCTAGGAATACAGGTGTGCACCACCACATCCAGCTAATTTTTTGTATTTTTAGGAGAGATGGGATTTTGCCATGTTGGCCAGGCTCATCTCGAACTCCTGACCTCAAGGAATCCACCCACCTCAACCTCCAAAATTGCTGGGATTACAGGCATGAGCCACCATGCCTGGCCTGAAATGCCTCTTTAAAATGAGATTCATTGGTCTTCTTTTCTGTACAGAGAGAGTCTACAGGGAGATTGAACAGGTGATTGGCCCACATCGCCCTCCAGAGCTTCATGACCGAGCCAAAATGCCATACACAGAGGCAGTCATCTATGAGATTCAGAGATTTTCTGACCTTCTCCCCATGGGTGTGCCCCACATTGTCACCCAACACACCAGCTTCCGAGGATACATCATCCCCAAGGTAAGACCGGCTGGAACCCCATAGCCCTCCTGTTTGGGCATCCTGGATTCTCTTAATCCCCGAACTCAACCTTTTGTTAGCTTCTTAATTGAGTCCCGTTGTTTTTGTTTTTTGTATTTCTTTTTTGTGGAGTGTGTGGAGGGTTGGCAGGGAATGGCAATATCTTTTGATCTTGTGATCCTCCCTCAGGACACGGAAGTATTTCTTATCCTGAGCACTGCTCTCCATGACCCACACTACTTTGAAAAACCAGACGCCTTCAATCCTGACCACTTTCTGGATGCCAATGGGGCGCTGAAAAAGAATGAAGCTTTTATTCCCTTCTCCTTAGGTAAGCTGGACCCACAATTTCTTTCCCAGACACCAGAGGGCAGGTCCTATCCCCAACTTGAGAAAAACAACGAGAGGTACTGATTATTTGAGCACTTAATATATTCTGATTGCTTCACCTGCCTTATCCCATTCCATCTTCACTACCACCCTGTAAGGAGGCTTGAGAAAGAATATTACATTTCCAAAGGCACATCTTGGCAAGCAGGACCTTGGGCAAGTATTTTAACATCTCTAAACCTCAGTGAGTTCATTTTCTTAAAAAGAAAAAATCTGTTGAGCACTACCCTAAGCCCAGTGCTGTACTGGGGGCTGAAGATAATGCATCAAACAGGTCACACAGAGACAGGGTTCCTGCCCCAGGAAATTTAAAGTCCAGCAGGGAAGATGGGCATTCATCAAATAATAATAAAATAATCATCTCATGAAATGAATGAATGCCTGCAACATGCTTAGAACTGCCTGGCACAAAGGACATGCTCACAAGGGCAATTATTATTATAATTAGACATAATTGTGATAAGTGCTCTAAAGGGAGCTTTGGGAGCACAAAATAGGAAATAGTAGCTAATCTTGTGGTGGGTCAGTAAGGAAAAGCTTACCAGAGGAAGTGGCTTCCGAGCTAACATGTTCATGGGTGAGCATCAATCAACCATTGCAAAGTGTGTTCCAGGCAAAGGAAACAGCAAGGACAAAGGCCAAACGTGGAAACATGATGGTACCATTGAGAACCTATAGGAAGTCCAGTGAGCCTTGGGTGTAGATTGCAGAAGGGAATAAGACAAAGGGCTCATCTGGGCAGGACCTTGAAGGTTGCAGGAGGAGTTTGGATTTATGGTCTAGCACTGGGAAGGTGGAAAAGGTCTTGACGTGCTCTGACTTGTCCCAGTTCTCATCCTCCACTCTTTGGCTGGTTAAAAGAAAAACTTTAGACAAATTAAACTTAGCAGAGTCTATCTGAACAAAGAAACAATTCATGAATTGGGCAGCACACGGAACCAGTAAAGGTTCAGAGAGCTCCATCCAGCAATGTGATCAGGCACTATTTATCCACAGGGAAAGGAACTGAGGTACAGAAACAGCCTGATTGGTTACAGCTCTGTGTTTGCCTTATCTGAGCATGTCTGGGCAGCTTGTAGCCTGTGACTGGCTGAAGCTTGGCTGCCCTGATTGTCCAAGGTTACTTGTTACAAGAATATACTCTCAAGTTTGTTTACATGTTGAGTTACATTACAATTTGTTATGTAGGGAGGCCGCTTTAGGCCAAATTTAATTGAATTTAACATGCACCATCCATGAAAGGCCCCAGAAACAAACCCCCAGTCTTGAGTTTCATCAGTGACTTCAGTGATCCAGGGTTTGGCCCAGCCCCCCCCGGTTTTGCGCAGTACAGTGACCTCCTTCCACATTTTATCTTCAATGAAAATTGGGAACATGTGTGGTGATGGCTTGAATGTCAATGTCTTCTCTCAATTTTGCTATCTGAAGTTTCTTTTTTTTTTTTTTGTCTTCAGACGGAGTCTTCCTGTGTTGCCCAGGCTGGAGTGCAGTGTCACGATCACAGCTCACTGCAACCTCTGCCTCCCAGGTTCAAGTGATTCTCCTGCCTCAGCCTCCCGAGTACCTGAAACTACAGGCGCATGCCACCATGCCTGGCTATTTTTTTTATTTTTAGTAGAGACGGGGTTTCACCGTGTTAGCCAGGATGGTGCTGATCTTCTGACCTTGTGATATGCCCACCTCAGTTTCTGAAAGTCCTGGGATTACGGGCATAAGCCACTGCGACTGGCCTGCTAATTTGTTTTAAGAGAGGCAGAGATGTAGGGAAATAAGGACAGAGACAGATAAGTAACAAAGATAATGAGACTGAGAAACAGAGTTAGGGACAAAGAGGGAACACATAGAGATAGAGATGGGGAGCCAGTGGCAGAAAGACAGACAGCGGGCAAACCTCAGACAGTATACAGAGAGGAAGAGAGAGAGAGTCACGTAAGGAGAAGGAGGAGGAGGAGGAATAAGAGGAGAGAGAGTAGGAAAAGGAAGGAGGAGGGGAGAAAGGAGGGAAAGGAGAGAAACAGAATAAGAGATAGGAAAAAGAGAGAGTGACATAAAAAGAGAGGAAGAAAGAATGAACAAGACAAATAAGGTATCTTTAAAGGGAGATGAAACGAAAGAATGAGAGAGAAAGAGATTGGGGAGAAATCAGATTCAAATAGATGGAGATAGGAAGTTAAGCAAGATGGAAGAAAGCCAAAAAAAGCAGAGGAAAAGAAGAAAAGCTGTGTCTGACAGGTATAGACAGAGAAAAAGACAGGGGTAGGGCTGCCAGGGGCAGAAAGAAAGGTATAACCCAAGCCAAAAGGGTACTTGCAGCCAAAGAAATTTGAAAGGTGTCCAAACAGACGGCCCCAGAGATGGGGAGGGTGTGATGAGAGGGAGATAACAAGCCTCAGGCTGTTGTGAAAAATGTTAGGTCACACAAATAGTTACAGAAGAACCAGCCCAGAGACCTGCCTGTTTCTAAGCTCATGTCACCCACCTTTTGGGTGTGCCAAAGGGATGTGGACACTTTTCCAAACACCTCCACATAGACACACTTGTCCAACAACTTCCAGGCATAGGGAATGCCTGAAAACTCACACTTGACATGGCCTTTCCAAGGTTTGCAGATTATGAAACACTGAAGTGAAGGGAAAGGCTCTCTTTGTCTCTGCCTCAGCTTTTCCCAGCACCCTTTGTTCTCATTTTTCTCCCAATCTGTGGTTTAGAATCTACTGGGGGTTCCTTGCACCTCTGAGAATCAGTGGAAGCCATAGACCCTCCCTGTCTCATACGCATCAGTCCCATTCACAATTTATATACAATTGGGCTTTTCCCCCCTTGAGCTCTTGAAGCCTGTGGATCTCACGCTGAGACTAGAAGACAGCCTAGAGACACAGACACAGACACATGGCCAGAAACACATACCCCACAGATACCCCAGAAACAAACACAAGGCAGTAACCAAACCTTAAGCCTCCTTAGCACAAGCCAAGTGCTGTTCTAAGAATTTTTACAATTGTCTCCTTTAACCTCACAAGAGCCCTTTGAGGGAGGTGCCCTTCTCCCCATATGAGAAGTGAAGAACACTAAGAATGTTGTCATAAATGTGCTCACACTCACACATGTACAGGTACACACACACACACACACACACACAGAACCAGAAATGGGTCATTATACTCTGTGGATTTCGCCAAACTCTTTGGAACTGTAACAGAAGCTAGAAACTCTCTTATATAAAAATGAACATGGCGCCGGGTGCAGTGGCTCATGCCTGCAATCCCACTTTGGGAGGCCAAGGCAGGTGGATTATCTGAGGTCAGGAGCTCGAGGCTAGCCTGGCCAACATGATGATACCCCATGTCTACTAAAAATAGAAGAAATTAGCCAGGCGTGGTGGCAGGTGCCTGTAATCCCAGCTACTTGGGAGGCTGAGGCACAAGAATCATTTGAACCACCTGGGAGGTGGAGGTTGCAGTGAGCTGAGATAGCACCACTGTGCTCCAGCCTGGGTGACAGAGAGAGACTCCATCTAAAAAAAAAAAAAAAAAAAAGGGGGAGAGAGAAATGAACATGGCACATCCTCTCAAAGATTTGCATCTGGTTTCAGAGCAGCTTCCTAAAAGTCCATCCTGAATTGTAGGTTAAAGGCCAGTCTTATGCAAATCTCTTGCAGTGGACATACATGTCTGGGCTTAGGGACATGGCAGAGCAAAGAGTATGCACCTGCAGTGTGCCCATGCTGGTGACCTTCTGTGCCCACAGGGAAGCGGATTTGTCTTGGTGAAGGCATCGCCCGTGCTGAATTGTTCCTCTTCTTCACCACCATCCTCCAGAAGTTCTCCGTGGCCAGCCCCGAGGCCCCAGAAGACATCGATCTGACACCCCAGGAGTGTGGTGTGGGAAAAATACCCCCAACATACCAGATCCGCTTCCTGCCCCGCTGAAGGGGCTGAGGGAAGGGGGTCAAAGGATTCCAGGGTCATTCAGTGTCCCCGCCTCTGTAGACAATGGCTCTGACTCCCCGCAACTTCCTGCCTCTGAGAGACCTGCTGCAAGCCAGCTTCCTTCCCCGCCATGGCACCAGTTGTCTGAGGTCACATTGCAAGTGAGTGCAGGAGTGAGATTATTGAAAAATTATAATATACAAAATCATATATATATATATGTTCTTGTTTTTTGAGACAGAGTCTCACACTGTTGCCCAGGCTGGAGTGCAGTGGCGTGATCTTGGCTCACTGCAACCTCCACCCCCGGGGTTCAAGCAACTCTCCTGCCTCAGCCTCCCTAGTAGCCGGGATTACAGGCATGCACTACCACGCTTGGCTAATTTTTGTATTTTTAGTAGAGATGGGGTTTCACCGTGTAGGCCAGGCTGGTCTCGAACTCCTGAACTCAAGTGATTCACCCACGTTAGCCTCCCAAAGTGCTGGGATTACAGGCGTGAGTCACCGTGCCCAGCCATGTATATATATAATTTGAAAAATTAAGCTGAAATTCACATAACACAAAATTAGCCGTTTTAAAGTGTAAAATTTAGTGGCGTGTGGTTCATTCACAAAGCTGTACAACCACCACCATCTAGTTCCAAACATTTTCTTTTTTTCTGAGATGGAGTCTCACTCTGTCACCCAGGCTCGAGTTCAGTGGTGCCATCTCTGTCCACTGCAACCTCCACATCCTGGGTTCAAGTGATTCTCCTGCCTCAGCCTCTGGAGGAGCTGGGATCACAGGCGTCCCCCACCATGCCTGGCTAAATTTTGTATTTTTAGGTGGTCTTGAACTCCTGATGTCAGGTGATTCTCCTAGCTCCAAATGTTTTCATTATCTCCCCCCCAACAAAACCCATACCTATCAAGCTGTCACTCCCCATACCCCATTCTCTTTTTCATCTCAGCCCCTGTCAATCTGGTTTTTGTCACTATGGACTTACCAATTCTGAATATTTCCCATAAACAGAATCATACAATATTTGATTTTTTTTTTTTTTTGAAACTAAGCCTTGCCCTGTCTCCCAGGCTGGAGTGCTATGGTGCAATTTTTGTTCACTGCAACCTCTGCCTTCCAAGTTCAAGAGATTCTCCAGTCTCAGCTCCCAAGTAGCTGGGATTACAGGCATGTACTACCACGCCTGGCTAATTTTCTTGTAGTTTTAGTAGGGACATGTTGGCCAGGCTGGTGGTGAGCTCCTGGCCTCAGGTGATCCACCCACCTCAGTGTTCCAAAGTGCTGATATTACAGGCATAATATGTGATCTTTTGTGTCTGGTTGCTTTCATGTTGAATGCTATTTTTGAGGTTCGTGCCTGTTGTAGACCACAGTCACACACTGCTGTAGTCTTCCCCAGTCCTCATTCCCAGCTGCCTCTTCCTACTGCTTCCGTCTATCAAAAAGCCTCCTTGGTGCAGGTTCCCTGAGCTGTGGGATTCTGCACTGGTGCTTTGGATTCCCTGATATGTTCCTGCAAATCCGCTGAGAATTAAATAAACATCGCTAAAGCATGACCTCCCCACACCAAGAGGTGATCTGTGCCATTTTGTGTGTGACTCTTTTATTGTCGGGCCTCTAGGGATTTTTCTGGAAGGAATGTTGGTGAGAATGCCTCTCTCACCTCAATGCCAACTCTGTGAAGGGCCAAACCGTTGTCTTGCTCATCACTGTACTCTCAACACAGCGTGTGGCATATGACAGGTGTTCAAAATATTTGGTGAGGAATGAATGAATGAGTGGCTAAATCAGCCACCCCCTACCCCCACAGCCCACCCAAAATGGAGCTAGGCCTCCTCCATCAGACTATATCTCCTCCATACCCCACTTTCTTCTTTGGCCCAGAATAAATTCTCATCTCCAAAGGGCTCAGTATGCCCCCAATTCTGCCTGCCAGTTACTCTCAGTAGCCTGTGCTGCAATGCCACCTTTTGATAAAGCTTAGAGCTATTCTTGAAGTGGAACCACTCTAAATTCAGCCTCCAGGCTGGACACTGTGGCTCATGCCTATAATCCCAGCACTTTGGAAGGCCAAGTTGGGTGGATCACCTCAAGTCAGGGGTTCAAGACCAGCCTGCCCAACATACAGAAACCCTGTCTCAACTAAAAAAATACAAAAGTTAGCCAGGTGAGGTGGCACACACCTGTAGTCCCAGCTACTCTGCAGGCTGAGACAGGAGAATCACTTGAACGCAGGAGGCAGAGGTTGCAGTGAGCCAACATCCCCCCACTGCACTCCAGCCTGGGTGACAAAGTGAGACTCCACTTCAAAAATAAATAAATAAATAAATCCAGTCTCCACACATTCCACCAGCAGGACAACCACCCTTCCCTGAGGGAGGTTCTGCAAGTTTAATACTTTTATCCCAAGGATACATCAGCCAGCCTGTGGCCAATGGGAAGCTGTCTCTGGGACTCAGCCCTGAGATGCTAACCTTTTGGCTTCTGCAGCACCTGCCAGCTTTGGGCTCCTTGTATCCTCTGAAGAGTTAGCAGGGACTCTGCCTGTGCAAATGCATGGCACACCTTCCCTCACCAACCACAGAAATAAAACAACAAACAGAGCAACATGTCTTTTAAGAGTGACAGCAGAATGGAAGGCGGGAGGAATGAGGACCATGGTGCCCTCAGCCTTCTCATTCCTCATTGTCCCCAGTGGCCCCTTGCTACTCTGGTTCTGGGGCCATCCCACCTCCCAGGGCTGCCTCTCTCCTAGGCCCTGGCCTCTGCCCTTCCTGGGGTAGCATTTTGCAAATAAACCACAGGGCTTTCTCAAGTCTGTCCAGGTGGTGAGATGGGAGAGTGTGGAAGGGATGGAAAAGGAGGAGGTGGGTAGATGGGAAACAGCTCACACACAGCAAGGCAGTTGGGGTCAAACTTTGGGTGGAACTCCACAGACAAGCTTGGGAGTTCCTTTCTGGCTTATATATTAACTACAGAAGCTTCTGGAATTTTATAAGGGGAAATGGAGAGGAGACAGACTGGAGGGTGAAATTCTGATAGACTTGAGGCTTTGAGATGTGGTCCTGGGGTGGAGCAAGACAAGAAAAGTACTGGAGATTGGGATTTGAGGAGTCTATGCAATTATTTTTATTTTTAAAAATCTTTGTGGCTACATAGCAGGTGTATATATTTATGTGGTAAGTGAGATATTTCGATACAGACATACAATGTATAATCACAGACATACAATGTAGACAGGCATAAAGTGTATAGTCACATATAATAATCACATCATGGTAAATGGGGTAACCATCACCTCAAGCACTCATCATTTCTTTGTGTTACAAACATTAGAGTTATATTCCCTCTGTTATGCTAAAATGTACCACAGGCTGGGCACAGTGGTTCATGCCTATAATCCCAGTATTTTGGGAGGCCGAGGCAGACGGATTGCCTGAGCTGAGGAGTTCGAAACCACCCTGGGCAACATGGTGAAACCCTGTCTCTACAAAAATACAAAAAAAATTAGCCGGGCATGATGGCATGCATCTGTAATCCCAGCTACTCTGGAGGCTGAAGCGGGAGAATTGCTTGAGCCTGGTAGGTGGAGTTTGCAGTAAGCCAAGATTGTGCCACTGCAGTCCCGCTTGGGTGACAGAGCGAGACTCCATCTCAAAAAAACAAACAAGCAAACAAACAAAAGTACAATGAATTATTGCTGACGGCCATCACCTTATTGTGCTATCAAAAACTAGATCTTATTCATTGTATCGAACTCTATTTTTGTACCCATTAGCCATCCCCAGTCCCTCACCTCCACCCTTCCCAGTCTCTGGTAACCATCATTCTACTCTATCTCCATGAGTTAAATTGTCATAATTTTTAGCTCCCACGAATGAGTGAGAATGTGCAAAGTTTGCCTTTCCGTGCCTGGCTTATTTCACCTAACATAATGTCCTGCAGTTCCATCCATGTTGCTGCAAATAACAGAATATCATTCTTTTTTAATGGTTGAATAGTACTCCCTTCTGTACGGGCACCATATGAACACTTAGGTTGATTCCATATCTTGGCTCTTGCAAACAGAGCTGCAAAATACACTGGAGTGCAGATATCTCTTCAGTATACGGATTTCCTTTTTTTTGATAGAGATTTAGCGGTGGGATTGCTGGATTGTGTGGTAGCTCTATTTTTAGTGGTTTTCTTTCTTTTTATTTGTTTATTTTATTTATTTATTCATTTTTTTTGAGATGGAGTCTTACTCTGTCACCCAGGCTGGAGTGCAGTGGTATGATCTCAGCTCACTGCAGCCTCCACCTCCTGGGTTCAAGCGATTCTCCTGCCTCAGCATCCTGAGTAGCTGGGACTACAGGCATCCGCCGACACGCTTGGATGATTTTTGTAATTTTAGTAGAGATGGAGTTTCACCACGTTGGCCAGGCTTGTCTTGAACTCCTGACCTCAGATGACCCGCCCACCTCAGCCTCCCAAAGTGCTGGGATTACAGGCATGAGCCACCGCACCTGGCCTATTCTACTTTTTTTTTTTTCTTTTTCTTAAGGAAACTCCATGTTGTTCCTCAAAGTGGCTCTACTAATTTACATTACCACCAACAGGGTACAAGGGTTCCATGGGGATTACTTCAGATTGAGTGGTCAGAGAGGGCTCCTTTGAGAAGACTTCTGAGAATTGGCCATGGGAAGGTGTGGGGAGAAGCCTTCTCAGCTGAGGGAACAGCAAGGTCAAAGACCCAGAGGTAAGAAAGCAAGCTTGGAATCTTCCAGGAGCAACAAGGCATTGGCTCTGATAATGCCTTCTCCTGCTAAAATGACAGCTCTAGGAGGGCAGGGTTCTTATTTCCTGTCTATCTATCTATCTATCTATCTATCTATCTATCTATCTATCAATCATCATCATCTATCTATCTATCATATATCTATCTATCCGTCTGTCTTTATTTATTTATAGAGGCAGAGTCTTGCTCTGTTGTCCATTGTATTAGTCCATTTTCATGCTGCTGATAAAGACATACCGTAGACTGGGTAATTTATAAAGAAAAAGAAGTTTAATAAACTCACAGTTCCACATGGCTGCGGAGGCCTCACAATCATGCTGAAAGGCAAAAGGTGCATCTTACATGGTGGCTGGCAAGAGAGAGAATGAGAACCAAGAGAAAGGGGTTTCCCCTTATAAAACCAACAGATCTCATGAGACTTATTCACTACTATGAGAACAGTATGGGGGAAACCACCCCTATGATTCAATGATCACCCACCGGGTCCCTCCCACAACACGTGGGGATTATGGGAGCTACAATTCTAGATGAGATTTGGGTGGGGACACAGCCAAACCATATCACCAAGGCTGGAGTGCAGTGGTATGATCATGGCTCATTGCAGCCTCCAACTCCTGGGTTCAAGCAATCCTCCCACCTCAGCCTCCCGATTAGTGGTGACTACAGGTGTGTGACACCACCTCTGGCTGGCTTTTAAATTTTTTGGAGAGATAGAGTCTTGCTATTTTGCCCAGGCTGGTCTCAAACTCTTGGTCTCAAAAGATCTTCCCATCTTGACTTCCCAAAGCACTGAGATTACAGGTGTGAGCCATTGCACCTAGCTGGTTCTCATTTATTTAATTATTACTGCTGTCATGGTTTGCTTTGGTCCCTGTGGGTTCCCCCACCCTTTGAAACAAGTGCCTGACACATAGTAGGGTTCACAATAAATATTTGTGGAATAAATAAGAGCTGAGCCTTCAAGGGGTCCAAAATACTTGCACGGAGTTTTTCTAGGTGGGCACGATGCCACCCAGCTGCACGACTATTTCAGGGTGTACATTGGCTTCTCTGGTTGATCTTTTGATGCTTGTATAAGAACTCCCACTTCTCCAAATCTGGGGGCCACATCTTTAGAGTTCTCAGCTTTCCGTCTCTCAGGAATGAAGGAGATAATATCACCGATTGGAACCAGATTGTCTGGATGTTGAATCCCAGCTCCTTGCTGGTGCCTTTGAGAAGTGACTTTAGCCCTCTGTGTGCCTTATTTCTGCCTCTGTAAACGGAGATCATCGTAGCGCCTCTCATGTGGGGCTGTTTGACGATTCGGTGAGGTATGTGCAAAGAGCTTTTTGCACTTGCAAAAAGTGTCTGGGATATCATTGTGTGCTGTAAGAATGAGCTGTAATGATTATCACTGAGACTTGTTGTTGGGATTAAAAGAGATCTGGGATTAATCTTGGGATTAAAAGAGGTCTGTCAGGGCCTGGTACACAAGAGGTACTAGAAAAATAATGGGAGGTTTAGGTGCTCCCTCCTCCAGATACACTCGCAAATATGACTGCTGTGTCGTCATCTACTTTTTAGGGATATGAAGAATCTGCTGTGTGACCTTAGATGAATAAACCTCTGATTCACTCTGGGCCTTGGTTTTCCCTGCCTCTGAAAGGGGTATGATGTTTCCTTCCCTTTTGCCTGGGCGCAGGTACTGGGTGCTTTGTAGTTAAGGGAGTATCAGCTGGTGGCTCAAGGGTAGATTCTAACAGGAACTTCCAAGCTGGAGAAATACTAGGCTACACCTCAGAGAGGGGAGATGGGTAAGGGGGGCCCCTGCTGGTGTGAGCAGGAGGTGGGTGAGGGAGGCCCCTGCTGGTGTGAGCAGGAGGTGGGTGAGGGAGGCCCCTGCTGGTGTGAGCTCGATCCTTTATCCCTGAGCTTCAGACTCTCTTAAGCCTTCCCACATGAGAAACTGACATCCAGATGGAGGTGGGGACCCTGCAATGTAAAGCCAGGTCACCTGTCCACAGAGGTGTGTCTGATAACCAGGGCATGATAGGTTAGAGAGTGTGGTGGCTAAAAGCACCAGCCCTTGGATCACCTGAGGTCAGGAGTTCAAGACCAGCCTGGCCAACACGGTGAAACTCCATCTCTACTAAACATACAAAAATTAGCTTGGTGTGGTGGTGGGCGCCTGTAATCCCAGCTACTTGGGAAGCAGGAGAATCACTTGAACCCAGGAGGCAGAGGTTGCAGTGAGCCGAGATTGCGCCATTTCACTCCAGCCTGGGTGACAAAAGCGAAACTCTGTTTCAAAAAAAGCACCAGCCTTAGACTCAGAGAGACCAGGATTTGAGCTTGGGGGACCTCAGCTTCCTCTCTGTGTGACCTCAGGTAAGCCACTTATACTCTTTGGGCCTCAGTTTCCTCATTTGTAAAATTGAGGCCGTGATTGAACCTCCTTCAAGAGCTGTTGTGAGTGCTATAGGGGATACTATCTTAAAGCACTTAATGCAGTGCCTGGCACATGGTAGTTCTGTAGAAGTGCTTGCTATTTTAATTCACGTGCACAGGTCCTGCCTGTGGGTGAGGGCTCAGTAGATGGAACAGTGGTGGTTGATATAGTTGGGATTGTGAGGATTATTATGACAGGGGCTAATTTGAATGGGCCTGTGTTGTCTGCCCTCCCCACTGCCAGCCTGATTTCCCTCTGCCTGGCTTTGCAGCTCCTCCCATTGGCTGCTGGGGTGTACCCCTTGCATGCGGATGAGAAACGAGTCAATGAAGTCCCGTGGGGAATTGGGATCCAGCGTGCACTGGTTGTGCTCCACTTTCTTGGCAATGAAGTCCTCCAGCCCTTGCAGCTCCTTAAAGGCCTGTTGCTGTGGTCCTGGCAGGTGTTTCATCACCGAAGAGAACATCTCATAGAGCTGGGGTTGCAGAGAGAGGATGGGAAGGGAAGGACCGCTGTCAGGAGGCAGGAACTGATGGGAATGGGACCTGTGTCAGAGCAAGAAAGGCACTGGGTTAAAGGCACCTACCTGCCCAGGTGTTTAGGTATTTCAGTGGGGCTGGATGGGAACATATATCTAAGTCTTCATGAGGGTTAAGTGAGAAGGCTACTGTCCAGAAATTTAGGTAACATGGACTGAGGCACACATCCAGGTTTCAATGAGGGTGGATTGGAGCGCACAGCTAGGTGTTCAGACATTCAAGGCAGGATGTGTTGGAAAACACCTGTTCAACTGTTTAGCTACTCAGACGGGGCTGGTATGAGGGGAGTGTCACCTGTCTAGGTATGTAGGCATTCAGGTGGGCCTGGTTGAAGACAACTACCGAGATACTTATTGGGTCTGGATTGGGGGCTTTTGTTCAGATGTTCAGGTATTAAAGTGGGGCTGGTGAAGATGTTGAAGAGGAAGGGATACCTGTTGAGGTGTTTACCTATCCAAGTGGGATGCACTGGGGGCACCTCTGTAAGGTGTGTGATTGGAAAGGGTTGGGGAACACTTATTTGGGTGTCTGGGGAATAATCTGTCTAGATATTTATGTGTTTAGGGTATTGGTTAGGGCACGTGTCCATGTTTTCAGGTATTTAAGTGGGTGAAGTAGAGGGCGCTTGGCCAGATATTCCAGTGGGCTAATCTGGGACATTTGTGTAGATGTGAAATGATTATGATGGGCTGGATTTTGCAGCACCAGATGTTGAGGTATGCAGGAGGCTGGTTGAGGCAGTCACTTGTCCAGGTGTTAAAATATTCAGAAGAACTGGGTAGGGAGCAACTGTTAGAAATTACGGTAAGTTGGAGATGGGAACATGTGCCCAGGTGAGAGAGCTGAGCTGAGGGTATGCATCCTGCCAGCAGGCTCTGTTTTGGGGAGCATCTGTTGAGCTATCCAGGTGTCCTTGGAGACTGGGTATTGGGCACCCATCCTGGGTTCTGGTGCAACTCTCCAGTTGTCCAATATTGGGGGCTGATTTTGAGGGGACACTGTCTGGAGGGGGGTGGGAGTTTGGGGCACCTGTCCCCATGTAGGGGAGCAGTTGGCAGGTTGTGGTAGGGGCGTGATGGCCAGGCTGCAGCCGGTTACCTGCCCCGTGGAGGTTGCCGTGAACTGGAAGCTTTCCAGCATCATGCACAGCAGTGACAGGAACTTTTGTCCTCATAGTCAAAGCGGTCCCCAAAGACAATGGAGCTGATGACATTGGAGGTGGTACGGCTTAGGAAGAAGGTGGGATCGATGCTGGAGCTTGCGGGTGTGGCGGTGTATTGGGGGAGAAGGGGGTTGGGAAGAGAGTCAACTCAGAGCTCTGAAGCGCCAGACTACAGGGCTGGGAGCGCGGGCGCCTTTCCCCACCGAGGCCCGGTCCCCAGACAGAACGCGCGCGGGTTCCTCGCCCTGGGTGTTTTCCTTCTCCCGCCTCCACACTCGGGGTGTTCTGCTCACCGCGCGTGCCCTAGACGGCCTTGATGAGGAAGCCCGCCTTCTCCTGGATACCTCCTTGATGCCGCGCTTGCCCACCCCGAAGTCCCGCAGGGTGGCGATGGAGAAGCGCCTGAGCGGCTTGGTGCGCTCCCAGGTGCGGCAGGTCACTCCTGGGAGAGGAACGCAGAGGTGGGGAGAGGTCAGGCCGTGGGGACAGGCACAGAAGCCTCGCGCAGGAGAGCTGCAAACTCAATCAGAGAAACACAGAGAGAAACAGAGACCGAATAGGAACAAGAGGATCAGAAAAGAGACAGGCCAGACAGACAGATGCACAGCAGAACAGAGGGAGACCGGACACTCCATGGAGCATAGGGAGGGAAGGAGGGAGAGAAAAAGACAGAGATGGGAGAAGATGATGGAAGGGGGGGAAGTGAGGTATGGGGAGATATGCGAGGAGAAAATAAAAATGGTGAAAGAGTCTTTTTTGTTTGTATGTTTGTTTATTTGTTTTTGAGACGGATTCTCGCTCTGTCGCCCAGGCTGAAGTGCATTGTCGCCATCTTGGCGGCTCGCTGCAACCTCCACCTTCCAGGTTCAAGCGTAAAAATGGTGAAAGACTCCTAAGCTGAGCTGATGAAGACAGAAAACTACAGAAAGAGAAACAGAGACGGTCGGGAAGGAGGAGAGACTGTTATCAGGAGAGGAGGCTGGAGATGTGGAAGTAGGAATACCGCGAAATCCTAAGACAGAGGAAGAAGAAGGAGAGGTCAGTGGACAGAGGAGAAACACAGAGAAGAACAGAAGCTGAGAAGGACAAAAAGACAAATGAAGACAGAGAACCAGGGTTGGAAAACAGAAACCCAGGATTGTCCTCAGAGATGGGGAAAGAGGAGACTCCAGTGAGAGAGGCAGGGAGAAATCTGGACAGGGACAGGGACAGGGATGCTGGAGACAGGCAAGAGGGAGAGGCCGCAATGAAGGGAGCTGGGGAGAGAAGGCCAGACAGGGGGCTCTGCTGCAGCCTTCAGTGGGCAGGAGAGTCAGGGAGAAGGCTGGGGACACGGAGGCCATCGAGTCGGCCTGGCCACCTTCCCCCTCTTGGGCACCCCCTCACCACAGCCTTTGAAGACCCAGTCGAAGGTGGCCTGCTCACCTCGCCCGCTGAACTCCTCAGCCTGGTCCACCAGAGCCTCCTTGACGGCATCATGTCCGCACAGCACCACGATCCGCCGGGGCCCCAAGTGAATGGTGAACACGGGGCCATAGTGCTCACTGATCTGATGGAGGCAGGTGGGAGTGGTTAGAGGGAGCAGCCCCCACTCTGAATGGGCCCAGCACCGAGATATCATGTACTGGGATGTTTCGCCCCCAGGTTCTCACAGTCAGGGAGCTGGACATCCCAAGATCCTGTCTTTCCTGCCTAGGACCCTGATGCTGAAACTCCAAAACTCCCTTTCCTAAGACTCTGGTCCACACTGGTCAATCCCCTGCCACAAAGCCCCAGCCAACTGGGCAGCCCCCACCCCGTGCCACCCATCTCCCTGCCTTAGGACACCTTCATGATGGAGTCACATATGTACTCTGTGTTCAGCTGCAGGTAGTTTCCAATAAAGAGCAATGGGGTGGGTCCCAAAGGCAGCTTCCCCCTGCTCTTCCTCTGCTGCCAGACTGACATCAAGACCATCACAGTCAGGCTGGCCAGCAAGGCCACCAGAAGCAGCCCTGAGGCCAGCATGGTGGCAGTGGAATGATAGATGGTGACGGCTGGGATGGTTTGCCTTTATACTGCCTGAAAAAAAGGGGTGGACTTTGGCTGGTTATAAAATCACCTCATTTCACCTCCCAACTACATCCTCTCTGTGAACCCCACCTAGCTTTGGACACAACCAGCAAAGGAGGAGGAGGGGGACCCCAGGGAAGCTGAACAGAGAGGGTACCTCCCGACTAAATCTGTGGTACCTCAGGAGGGGTGCCCCAGGGCTGTGGATTTAGGAGGGGGCAACAGATAAGCTGTAGAACAAAGGAGTTGGGAATATTTGCATAGGGGAGCACTTGGGCTTTGGATTTGGGATCTGGGAGTGAGAATGCACCCCAAAATTGTGGATTTGGGGGTTCCGAGGAGAAGAATGCAAAGGTCTGGGTTTTATTAGGGTGAGATAGAAGTGTGGCTGTGCATTTAGGGGTCTTCTGTTGTGGAGGATGCAGGGTTAAGGGTCTCAGGAGGGGGGACTCCAGGCATATGGACTTGAGAGTCTTGGGGCTAGGAAGACCCAGGGCTGTGGGTGTGGAGTTTCTGGGAGGAGGAGTGTGTAGCAAGCCCAGTAGGTCGTCCCAGAAAGCCCAGCAGCCCAGCACTGGGCCCAGGGACTGACTTGATTTTGCTTTTGCCCAGAGCTGTCTCTTGATGCCCGGAATCCTCACTGGAACCTCAGAGTGAGGCCAGGATGGGTGCCATGGAAACTCCACTGACCATCTCTGGTTGGGAAAGGGGTGGAAGACCAGAGCCATATTTCAAGGGAAATTTCCACACACCTGGAGAAGAGTACCTTGTGTTATCAGTTGGCAGAGGGATTGGCCAGGTCTGGAGAAATAGTAACAACAACCCCCAAATGGTGGAAAAAGCTCAAGTGTCCCAAGGGTTGTAATTTACAAAGACCTCCACTGGTTTCCAACCCAGATCCTTAGGGAAACCCACTATATTGATTGTATCATCCCTATTAATATTATGATTGTTATTTATGTTTCTCATTTTATATAAGGGTCTACAGAGGACAGAAAACAGACAGTAGGCAGGGGACATGCATGAGTGGCCCTGAACTCCCATCTCTCCTGCTCTGAGTACTTAGTTCCCCTTTCTGGATTTGGTTTTCCCACCAGTAGAAAGGGAGTATTTAGGAAAAGATCATATTTGAGGGTGAGTTAAGTCTCCTTTAAGGGCAATTCCTGCTTTGTCAGGCGCTACTACTATTAGCAGGCAGAGGGAACAATCACAGAAGAGATTGGGGTAAACTCCAGTGTTAGGCACAGAGGTAGATCCTGGGGTGGGTGGGAGTGGAGAAGGGATGAGTAGCCCTCCTGTCCTTCCCTCAGGGAAATTCTTCCTTAGTAAACAGGGCAGTTACCCTTTGGTGAGCATGGTCGTATATGGGAAGATTAAGTCTAGGTGTGTATGATCTGGTCGAATCTTTGTAACAGTGAGGTTGGTTCATCATGATCATCCTCATTTTGAAGATGAGCAGATCTAGACTCCATAAATCCTCTTGAGTGAGGTCACACAGGGAATAAGTGAGGGAGCTGGGATGTGAACTTTCTTCTCATCCCCCGTCATTGACTGGCCTAGATCACCCTGGGAGTCAAGTGCAGGCCAGGCTTAGCAGAAGGTGAGTGCTGAGACTGGCATCAGCAGTGGACACACTGATGACATTGGCGGGTTCTGATATCAGCATCAGGTGTGTCCAGGGAGGGAAAGGCATCGTGTTGGCTTTGGGACTGCCCCCAGGTGTATGCGAGGATGGGAAACAAGTTGGCACTGAACTTGACACCAGGAGAATATTGAAGTCATGTTTGGTGCCAAGAGGGCTCTGTGTGTTGTTTCAGGTGTCATCGAGGGCATAAGTGTGTCCTGCTTCAGGAGGGCGTAAGAATGGCACCATATAGGGTCTGAGGTTGGTCCCAGTGGGCTGTGACATGAGCATGAGGCAGGTGCTGATATTGGTCCTATGTGGGTCTGAGATGAGCCTCAGCCAGATCCTGAGAGGGGCCCCAGATGGCCACAGGACAGGCTCTGATGGTTGGTCCTTCCAGGGTTGCACCTCTCCTCTAGGTCACCAAATTTGGACAAGTGGATGTGGGTGAGGTTGACACTCCCAGGACTGGCTCTAACTGGCTCAAATTGGCTGTTGAGCTCTGAGACCTGTGTGGAGGAATCAAAGAGCAGAGAACAAAGCAGAGAGAGGAAAGCTGTTTATTGATTTTGTGGGGGAAGAGGTGGGAAGGAGGATTAGCACCAGCTGGGCAGACATCAATCCATCTAATCCTGGTCACCAGCCTGCACTTGGGCTCGCCACAAGCCTGGGTCCTTCCTCTTCTCCCTTGTTTCTTAAAAAGGAAAGAGGTAGAAATTTGGAGAGTTTGTTTCTCAGTGAGTTTGGCACTAGGAAGGGCACTGAGTGTTCAGACAGGCTGCCATGACCTGGCCAGGGTGGGGGTGGGGAGAGTCAGGTTGGGAGAACTCTAGTATTTGGGGACATAGAGGTCAAGCAATTTTGGTCTTGTTGATTACTCTGAAGTGTGGAGTAAGAGAACGGTGTCTGAAATTAAGTGGGAGGGACTTGTCCCAGTGGCGGTGCGGGTACAGGCTTTCAGAGTGAGTTAGTGGTGAACCCAGGAAAATCCCTTTCCGTTGCTGGGACTCTGTTTTCCTTTCTGGATGGATGGTACAGTGGTTAAGAGCAAGGTTAAGGCATGGATTGGAATCCAAACCTTATCCCGTCTTTGTTGTGTGACCTTGAACAGCTGACTTCATCTCTCTGAACCTTATGGAGCCAAAAACAGCTCCTAGCTCTTCAGCTATTTAGGTGAGAAGTATATGGGTCAAAGCAGGGGAGGTACATGTAAGTGCTCAATGAATATTAGCTGTTTTTATTAATCTGTAGGTTGAAGAGAATGGACGAGATGTTCTCTAAGCCCCCTCCTGGCTTTTACAATTCTCTGCTCTAACGTTATCAAAGCTTTTCCTTTGAGAAGGGGGAAGGGAGACAGAGTTTTTTGGGAACCTCTCTCCACATCCCTTCCTTAGCATAGCCAAGCCTTACCCATGAAGCTGTGAATAGGAAATTGAACTCAGGCTGCCTCCTAGAGCATGGCGCTGAGTTAAGCAGTATCCGCAGGAAGAAAGGCCAGTGTTAGGCCCTCAGATTACTCTGGATGGGCCTGGAGCCCTGCACAGGACTTTGCTCACCTGTCTCTCTCCCGTTTTCTCTGATCTTGTCTTTCTGTCTTCCTCTTTCTCGTTCCCTGCAAGTCAACCTTACCCTTAACTGCCCTGTGTGCTCCTGCAACTTTGCAAGTTTGCATGATTTTGTCCAGTGGTTTCTCCTAGATGCCTCTGCCATGTTTATCCTTATTTATACGTCTGTCTGTGTGTGTGTCACTCTGGGTGCATGTTTGAGGTTCCTGTGTGCATGTATGTTTCAGCATGTCCCTGTTGACAGATGAATTTATGCATGCACCAGGCTTTGTGGAGTGTGTGTTTGTGCTTGATAAGTGGGCATCCATTCCCACTTATGTCTACACATGCACATCTTTGTGAGTACCTGATGAGGTGCATGTGTGTTCCTGCCACCTTTCCTGAATGTTTGCCAGTCTCTGTCTGTCGGTGCATGTAGCCTGAGTGCATGCTTTGTGTTATGCCACTTGGGGGGTACCTATGACGTGCATTTCTTTGTCCAACCTGATGTATGGCTGCATGTTCACATTTGTGTGGATTCATGCACAACTGGGTGACTACATATAAGTGTTTGGATGTTTTATGCATACATTTTGGTGTCTGTATGCAGGCATGTGGGCCCTGTTGTGTACACATGAACATGTGGTATTTGCCTCTACCTCTCTGTGTTTGGATTCAAAAATAGCCCTAGCCCAGACCCATTTCTCTTCTAAAAAAAAAAAACCATGTGAAGCTTTTTATGAGCATGATCTTAATTACACGCTGCACTGTAAGCCTGTGAGGTTGGTTTTATCATCTTCATTTTGCAAATGAGTTGGATATGGCTCCCAAAATTGGAAGTCCCTTGCTTTGGGTTCTACAATGAATGAGGGTAGAGCTGGAGTACGGCCTTGTGTGACTGTCAAGTCCATGCTGTCAACCACCACCCTGGACTGCCAAGCCCCACGTGTTTTCTTTATGAAACATCAGAAAATTGCCCCTAATCTCCTGTGGTTCTTGAAAAACTTCCCTGTAAGCACATATCAAAAGATTCCAAAATGTCAGGGGGAAAAAAAGTCTTTTAATAGGAGGGAGACTTCAACTTCTAGATTTTGCATTCTTTGGAAGATTAACCAAAGATATGGTCAGCTGGTATACCCCTCAGGCCATTGGCAGTGAGACAGTGCGGGAGTTGGGAAAGTAGATGTTGTGGGCGGAGAGTGAACTGTCTGTGTTTCATATTTCAGAGTGATGACAAGGATAAAGGTGGGCCTGTGGAAGTATTGGCTGAAATAGAGTGAAGAAGGTCAAAGAAGAGAAGAGAGTCAAGATTCTTTCTTTCTGAGTGTTTGGATAGCTCACATTCCTGGCCATAAAGGGCTTCCCTACCAGTAGAATGTCAGGGCTTAGAGTAGAGAGGCAGGAAAGAAGTTGGGTAGATGACAGGGATGAACAACTTTTTAAATAACAGGGCGAAGGTGTCAGTATCCAAGTGTCTGGAGAGTTTCTTCTGGTAATGTTTGAGTAGCTTCTATTGGATCAAGCATCCCGTGAATAACAGCTATTAACTCTGAAGGAAACATTTTTAAGAACCTAGTTCTCTGAAATTACTGGAGAGTGAACAAAAGCAGCAGACACTGAAGGGGGTTGGATGAAGCAGATTTCCTATTTTGGGTGTTTTTTTAATGCTTTCAGCCTAAAGGCAGACCCTGGAAAGTGCTTTGTGGGGTGGCTTAATCCCAGATAGAGATGTTTTAATTTTTTTGACTTCAAGAACCAGAGGACAGAATTCAAGGTGATTATAGCATCTGCTGATAGTGGTGGTAGAATTGCAAAAAGGAAAGAGCCAGAGAGGGGGAGCCCCAAATTCTGTAAATAAACTCTGTCCAAATTTCTGACCAATTGTTGAACTACTTATATGCTGGAGAACTCCAGGTACCCTGCTAAGGCTAAAGGAACTTAATTGAGATTTCAGAGCTGAGGGTTTGAGATTAGCCAGGTTAACTGCTTTCCAAATTAAACAAACAACCAAAATCAGTATTTTTCAACAGAACATAATGGAATCCATGGTCTCTACAACTTATCACTTGTAATATCCAGGATGAAATCTCAAATTACTAGGTATATGAAGATACAAGAAATGGGGGAGAGTCTAGCCAAGATGGCCAATTAGGAAAAGCTCCAGTCTACAGCTCCCAGTGTGAGCGACGCAGAAGACGAATGATTTCTGCATTTCCAACTGAGGTACCAGGTTCATCTCATAGGGCATTGTCAGACAGTGGGTGCAGGACAGTGGGTGCAGTGCACAGAGCATGAGCCAAAGCAGGGCAAGGCATCGCCTCACCCAGGAAGTGCAAGGGGTCAGGGAATTCCCTTTCCTAGCCAAAGAAAGGGGTGACAGATGGCACCTGGAAAATCGGGTCACTTCCACCCTAATACTGCACTTTTCCAACGGTCTTAGCAAATGGCACACCAGGGGATCAGATCCCGTGACTGGCTCAGAGGGTCCTATGCCCACAGAGCCTTGCTGATTGCTAGCACAGCAGTCTAAGACCAAACTGCAAGACGGCAGTGAGGCTGGGGGAGGGGCGCCTGCCATTGCTGAGGCTTGAGTAGGTAAACAAAGTGGCCGGGAAGCTCGAACTGGGTGGAGCCCACCGCAGCTCAAGGAGGCCTGCCTGCTTCTGTAGACTCCACCCTCTAGGGGCAGGGCATAGCCAAACAAAAGGCAGCAGAAACCTCTGCAGACTTAAATGTCCCTGTCTGACAGCTTTGGAGAGAGTAGTGGTTCTCCCAGCACGCAGCTGGAGATCTGAGAACAGACAGACTGCCTCCTCAAGTGGGTCCCTGACCCCTGAGTAGCCTAACTGGAAGGCATCCCCCAGTAGGGGCAGATTGACACCTCACACAGCTGGGTACTCCTCTGAGATAAAACTTCCAGAAGAATGATCAGGCAGCAACATTTGCTGTTCACCAATATTCACTGTTCTGCAGCCTCCGCTGCTGATACCCAGGCAAACAGGGTCTGGAGTGGACCTCCAGCAAACTCCAACAGACCTGCAACTGAGGGTCCTGACTGTTAGAAGGAAAACTAACAAACAGAAAGGACATCCACACCAAAACCCCATCTGTACATCACTATCATCAAAGACCAAAGGTAGATAAAACCGCAAAGATGGGGAAAAAACAGAGCAGAAAAACTTAAAATTCTAAAAATCAGAACGCCTCTCCTCCTCCAAAGGAATGCAGCTCCTCACCAGCAATGGAACAAAGCTGGATGGAGAATGACTTTGACGAGTTGAGAGAAGAAGGCTTCAGACAATCAAACTTCTCCGAGCTAAAAGAGGAAGTTTGAACCCAAGGCAAAGAAGTTAAAAACCTTGAAAAAAGATTAGACAAGTAGCTAACTAGAGTAACCAATGCAGAGAAGTCCTTAAAGAACCTGATGGAGATGAAAACCACAGCAAGAGATCTATGTGACAAATGCACAAGTCTCAGTAGTCGATTTGATCAACTGGTAGAAAATGTATCAGTGATGGAAGATCAAATGAATGAATGAAATAAATGAAATGAAACAAATGAATGAAATAAAGGGAGAAGAGAAGATTAGAGAAAAAGAATAAAAAGAAATGAACAAAGCCTCCAAGAAATAAGGGACTATGTGAAAAGACCAAATCTATGTCTGATTGGTGTACTTGAAACTGACAGGGAGAATGGAACCAAGTTGGAAAACACTCTGCAGGATATTATCCAGGAGAACTTCCCCAATCTAGCAAGGCAGGCCAACATTCAAATTCAGGAAATACAGAGAATGCCACAAAGATACTCCTTGAGAAGAGCAACTCCAAGACATATAATTGTCAGATTCACCAAAGTTGAAATGAAGGAAAAAATGTTAAGGGCAGCCAGAGAGAAAGGTTGGGTTACCCACAAAGGGAAGTCCATCAGAGTAACAGCTGATCTCTCAGCAGAAACTCTACAAGCCAGAAGAGAGTGGGGCCAATATTCAACATTGTTAAAGAAAAGAACTTTCAACCCAGAATTTCATATCCAGCCAAACATAAGCATCAGGAGTGAAAGAGAAATAAAATACTTTACAGACAAGCAAATGCTGAGAGATTTTGTCACCACCAGGCCTGCCTTACAAGAGCTCCTGAAGGAAGCACTAAACATGGAAAGGAACAACCGGTACCAGCCACTGCAAAACCATGCCAAATTGTAAAGACCGTCGATGCTAGGAAGAAACTGTATCAAGTAACAGGCAAAATAACCAGCTAACATCATAATGACAGGATCAAATTCACACATAACAATATTAACATGAAATGTAAATGGGCTAAATGCTCCAATTAAAAGACACAGACTGGCAAATTGGAGAGTCAAGAGCCATCAGTGTGCTGTATTCAGGGACCAATCTCATGTGGAGACACACATAGGCTCAAAATAAAGGGATGGAGGAAGATCTACCAAGCAAATGGAGGTTGCAAGCAAATGCAGGGGTTGCAATCTTAGTCTCTGAGAAAACAGACTTTAAACCAACAAAGATCAAAAGAGACAAAGAAGGCCATTACATAATGGTAAAGGGATCAATTCAACAAGAAGAGCTAACGATCCTAAATATATATGCAACCAATATAGGAGCATCCAGATTCATAAAGCAAGTCCTTATAGACCTACAAAGAGACTTAGATTCCCACACAATAATAATGGGAGACTTTAACACCCCACTGTCAATATTAGACAGAACAATGAGACAGAAGGTCAAGAAGGATATCCAGGACCTGAACTCTGCTCTGCACCAAGCAGACCTAATAGACATCTACAGAATTCTCCACCCCAAATCAACAGAATATACATTCTTCTCAGTACCACATCACACTTATTCTAAAATTGACCACATAATTGGAAGTAAAGCACTCCTCAGCAAATGTAAAAGAACAGAAATCACAACAAACTGTCTCTCAGTCAACAGTGCAATCAAATTAGAACTCAGGAGTAAGAAACTCACTCAAAACCACACAACTACATGGAAACTGAACAACCTGCTCCTGAATGACTACTGGGCAAATAACGAAATGAAGGCAGAAATAAAGATGTTCTTTGAAACCAACGAGAAGAAAGACACAATATACCAGAATCTCTGGGACACATTTACAGCAGTGAAGGGGTGGCCTGCCCCTCCACACCTGTGGGTATTTCTAGTCGGGTGGGACGAGAGACTAAGAAAAGAAATAACACACAGAGACAAAGTATAGAGAAACAACAGTGGGCCCAGGGGACTGGTGCTCAGCATACCAAGGACCTGCACCAGCACTGGTCTCTGAGTTCCCTCAGTTTTTATTGATTATTATCTTCATTATTTCAGCAAAAAGGAATGTAGTAGGAGGGCAGGGTGATAATAAGGAGAAGGTCAGCGACAAACATGTGAGCAATAGAATCTATGTCATAATTAAGTTCAAGGGAAGGTACTACGACTGGACATGCATGTAAGCCAGATTTATGTTTCTCTCCACCCAAACATTTCAGTGGAGTAAAGAACGACAAGGCAGCATTGCTGCAAGCATGTCTCGCCTCCCACCATAGGGCGGTTTTTCTCTCATCTCAGAATTGAACAAATGTACAATCGGGTTTTATACCAAGACTCAGTTCCCAGGGGCAGGGAGGAGACAGTGGCCTTCCTCTATCTCAACTGCAAGAGGCTTTCCTCTTACTAATCCACCTCAGCACAGACCCTTTATGGGTGTCAGGCTGGGAGACGGTCAGGTCTTTCTCATCCCATGAGGCCATATTTCAGACTATCACATGGAGAGAAACCTTGGACAATACCCAGCTTTCAAGGGCAGAGGTCCCTGTGGCTTTCTGAAGTGCATTGTGCCCCTGGTTTATTGAGACTAGAGAATGGTGATGACTTTTACCAAGTATACTGCTTGTAAACATTTTGTTAACAAGGCACGTCCTGCACAGCCCTAGATCCCTTAAACCTTGATTTCATACAACACATGTTTTTATGAGCTCCAGGTTGAGTCAAAGTGGCTGGGGCAAAGCTACAAATTACTAACATCTCAGCAAAGCAATTGTTTAAAGTACAGGTCTTTTTCAAAATGGAGTCTCTTATGTCTTTCTTTTCTACATAGACACAGTAACAGTCTGATCTCTCTTTCTTTTCCCTACACAGCAGTGTGTAGAGGGAAATTCATAGCACTCAATGCCCACAAGAGAAAGCAGGAAAGATCTAAAATCAATATCCTAACATCACAATTAAAAGAACTAGATAAGCAAGAGCAAACAGATTCAAAAGCTAGCAGAAGGCAAGAAGTAACTAAGATCAGAGCAGAACTGAAGGAAATAGAGACAAAAAAAAAAACATCAAAAAATCAATGAATCCAGGAGCTGGTTTTTTGAAAAGATCAACAAAATAGATAGACTGCTAGCAAAACTAATAAGAAGAAAAACTGGAAGAAGAAAAGCTGGAAGAATCAAATAGATGCAATAAAAAATTCTGAAGGGGATATCACTATCGATCCCACAGAAATACAATCTACCATCAGAGAATACACCTCTATGCAAATAAACTAGAAAATCTAGAAGAAATGGATAAATTCCTGGACTCATACACCCTCCAAAGACTAAACCAGGAAGAAGTTGAATCTCTGAATAGACGAATAACAGGCTCTGAAATTGAGGCAATAAAATTAATAGCCTACCAACCAAAAAAAGTCTAGGACCAGATGGATTCACAGCCGAATTCTACCAGAGGTATGAAAAGGAGCTAGTATCATTTCTTCTGAAATTATTCCAATCAATAAAAAAAGAAAGAATCCTCCCTAACTCATTTTATGAGGCCAGCATCATCCTGATACCTAAGCCTAGCAGAGACACACACAAAAAGAAAATTTTAGATCAATATCCCTCATGAACATCGATGCAAAAATCCTCAATAAAATACTGGCAAACTGAATCCAGCAGCACATCAAAAAGCTTACCCACCAAGATCAATTTGGCTTCATCCCTGGGATGCAAGGCTGGTTCAACATACGCAAATCAATAAACGTAATCCATCACATAAACAGAACCAAAGACAAAAACCACATGATTATCTCAATAGATGCAGAAAAGGCCTTTGACAAAATTCAACAGCCCTTCATGCTAAAAACTCTCAATAAATTAGGTATTGATGGAACGTATCTCAAAATAATAATAATAATAAGACAAAATAATAATAATTTGTCATAAATATTGTGGCTATTTATGACAAACCCACAGCCAATATCATACTGAATGGGCAAATACTGGAAGCATTCCCTTTGAAAACCTGGCACAAGACAAGGATTCCCTCTCTCACCACTCCTATTCAACATAGTGTTGGAAGTTCTGGCCAGGGCAATCAGGCAAGAGAAAGAAATAAAGTGTATTCAATTAGGAAAAGATGAAATCAAATTGTCCCTGTTTGTAGATGATATGATTGTATATTAGAAAACCCCATTGTCTCAGCCCAAAATCTCCTTAAGCTGATAAGCAACTTCAGCAAAGTTTCAGGATACAAAATCAATGTGCAAAAATCACAAGCATTCCTGTACACCAATAACAGACAAACAGGGAGCCAAATCATGAGTGAGCTCCCATTCATAATTGCTACAAAGAGAATAAAATACCTAAGAAGGAGAAATAAGAACACTTTTAAACTGTTGGTGGGAGTGTAAACTAGTTCAACCATTGTGGAAGACAGTGTGGCAATTCCTCAAGGATCCAGAGCTAGAAATACCACTTGACTCAGCAATCCCATTACTGGGTATATACCCAAAGGATTATATATCATGCTACTATAAAGATACAAGCACACTTATGTTTACTGCAGCACTATTGACAATAGCAAAGACTTAGAACCAACCCAAATGTCCATCAATGATAGACTAGATTAAGAAAACGTGGCATGTATACACCATGGAATACTATGCAGCCATAATAAAAAAGGATGAGTTCCTGTTCTTTGCAGGGACACGGATAAAGCCAGAAACCATCATTCTCAGCAAACTATCCCAAAGAGAGAAAACCAAACACCTCATATTCTCCCTCATAGGTGGGAATTGAACAATGAGAACACTTGGACACAGGGCAGGGAACATCACACACCAGGGCCTGTCAGGGGATGGGGGCCTAGGGGAGGGACAGCGTCAGAAGAAATACCTTATGTAAAGGATGAGTTGATGGGTGCAGCAAACCAACATGGCACATGTATACGTATGTAACAAACCTGCACATTGTGCACATGTACCCTAGAACTTAAAGTATAATTTTAAAAAAAATTAGCCAGGCATGGTGGCTCATGCCTGTAGTCCCAGCTACTTGGGAGGCTGAGGCAGGGGAAATCACTCGGACCTGGGAGGAGGAGGTTGTAGTGAGCTGAGATCACGCCACCGCACTCCAGCCTGGGTGACAGAGTGAGACTCTGTCTCAAAAAAAAAAAAAAAAAAAAAAAGAAAGAAAGAAAAGAAAAGAAAATATTTAAGATGGCAAATTTAATGGTATGTGTTTGTTACCACAATCAAAGAAAAGGTTAAAAAGAAGTAAAGGAATGAAAGGAATGATGGCAATATTATAGCAAATAGGGAATATATTTAAAAAGATAGAAATAATTAAAAACAACTAAATGGGAATGTGGAGTTGAAAAGTACAACTGAAATGAGAAATTTTCCAGAGGGAATTTATCTAGAGAGAATTCTCAATAGTAGGTTTAAACTGGCAAAAGAAAGAATCTGTGAACTTGAAAATAGATTAAGATTATGCAACTTGAAGCATAGAGAAAAATTAAGAATGAAGAAAAATATACAGGGCCTCAGAGAAATGTGGGACACTGTTAAGTGCACCAATCTACACATAATGGGCATACCAGAAGAAGAGAGAGAAAAAGGGGCCAGAAAAAATATTCAGAGAAATAATGGCAATAGCCTACACATTCATTAAGCACAGTAATTCCAAGTGGGATAAATGCAGATATCCACAAATGGACACCTCATAATAAAAAATATTGGAATTCAAAAAGAAGCAGGAGATCCTGAAAGCAGAAAAGAAATATGGCTCATCAGTTTCAAGTGAACCCCATTAATATAACAGCCTATTTCTCAGCAGAAACAATGGAAGCCAGAAGGCAGTGTGATGACATATTCAAGGTACTCAAAGAAAAAAAAAAGTGTTAACCAAGAATTTTTTAACCAGAAAAGCTATCTTTCCAATAAGAAGATGAAATACTTTCCAAGATAAAAAGTGAGAGAATTCATTGCTAACAGACCCGCCTTACTAGAAAAACTAAAGGAAATTCCTCAGGCTGAAAGCAAGTGACTCCAGATTGTAATTTGAATCCATGTGAAAAAACAAACAGCACCAGAAAGGCAATTATGTAATGGTAGAAGACAGTATAAATGTGTATTTATTTTGCTTCCAACTGATTTTAAAACAACTGTATAAAATATGTGTATCTAATACATTGTTGGGCCTATAACATATGACAAAACATGACACAGACAGTCCTCAACTTACAATTGTTCGACTTACAATTTTTCAACTTTATGTTGGTGTGAAAGTGATATATACTCAGTGGAAATTATACATTGAATTTTAAATTTTGATATTTTTGTGTGTTAGCAATGTATGCTATGATACTCTCTTGTGATGCTGGGAGGTGGCAATGAGCGGCTCCCACTTAGTCATGCAATCACAAAGGTGAACAATGGATACTATATAATATACTATATTTAATAAATTACTTGAGCTATTCAACACGTTATTGTAAAATAGGCTTTGTGTTAGATGATTTTGCCCAACTGTAGGCTAATGTAAGTGTTCTGAGCACGGCTAAGGTAGGCTAGACTAAACTATGATGTTTGGTAGGTTAGGCATATTAAATGCATTTTTCACTTGATATTTTTAAATTACAGTGGGTTTATCAGGATGTAACTCCATCATAAGTCAAGGAACATCTGTATATGTGTAATATATTTGCCAATAGCCACACAAAGGAGGTAAGTGACAGCAAAGCTGTATTAAGCTAAGGAAATGACTACAGATAATGAGCTAATAACTATAGCAATATATTGTTCTGTTTGTGATATTAATAGTTGTAATATGTATACAATAATGCTACTAAAGGGGGGAAAATAAATAGAGCTGTGTAGCAGTAATATTTTTCTATATCATTGGAGTTGAGCTAGTATAAATCTGGATCTGATTCTGATAAGTTAAGATGATCTAGGTAAAACCTAGATCAAACATACTTTATATTATGTTCAGAAGAAACTCAAAATATAGTACAAGAATCATTTAAAAAATTAAAACTCTACACTAGGAAATATTCATTTAATGCAAAAGAAATCAGTAAAGGAGGACTAGAGGAAGAAAAAAAGACAAGGCACATATAGAAAGCAAAAGTAAAGTGGCAGATGTAAATGTAACCATAGAAATAACGTTAACTATGAATGAATTCAACAATCAAATCTAACGGCACAGTTTTTCTGACTAGGTTTGAAAAATGTGATTCAGCTATATGCTGTCCACCATAAACATACTTTAGATTCAAGGATACAAATAGAATAAAAGTTTAAAAATGGAAAAGATATATATAGTGCAAATAGTAACCACAAGAGAGCTGGAATACCTATACTCATACCACACAAAATAGAAATTAAAACAAAAGTATCAATAGAGAAAAAAGACATTTTATTATGATAAAAGGGTCAATGTTTAAAAAAATTGAACAAACTAGGAATAGAAGAGTATTTCCTCAACCTGATAAAGGTCCTCTTTGAAAAACCCATAGATGAAACCCATAGGTGAAAGGGCCAATTCTTCCCCACTAAGATCAGGAACAAGACAAGAATGTCCACTCTCATTACTTCTACTTAACATTTGTACTGGTGGTTCTAGCCAGGACAATAAGACAAGAAACAGGAATTAAAATCATGCAGATTGGGAAGGAAAAAGTAAAACTCTCTCTAGTCAAAGATGACACGATTTTGAATATAGAAAATTCTAAGGAACCCACAAAAAACCTGTCATAACTAATAAAAACAAGTTCAGCAAGGTTGCAAGATATGAGATCAATATACAAAATCAATGGAATCTTTTACACTGAAAAATGAAATTAAGAAAGCATCCATTCATAATCACATGATAAAGGAATAAATTTAACTAAAGGAAGTACAAAAACAATCAGGAAAGAAACAGGAGTAGCAAGAAACAGCTATAGATTGCATGGTTCTTTCCTGACAAAATCAATATGTTGAAATCCAGTCCCCAATGTGATAGTATTTGGAAGTGGAGCATTTGGGAGATGATTAGGTGACAAGTACAGAGCCCTCATGAATGGGATTCGTGTCCTTACAAAGAAGCCCCAGAGAGCTCCCTTGTTCATTTTACCATGTGAGGACACAGCACAAAGATTATGAACCAGGAAACAGGCCCTCACCAGACACAAAGCATGCCAGTGACTTGATCTTGTTTGTTTGTTTGTTTGTTTGTTTTTTGAGATGGAGTCTCACTCCATTGCCCAGGCTGGAGTGTAGTGGCATGATCCTGGCTCACTAAAACCTCCACCTCCCAGGTTCAAGCGATTCTCTTGCCTCAGCCTCCTGAGTAGCTGGGACTACAGGCACCTACCACTACGCCTGGCTAATTTTTATATTTTAGTAGAGATGGGGTTTCACCATGTTGGCCAGGCTGGTCTCAAACTCCTGACCTCAAGCCATCCACCCACCTTGGCCTCCCAAAGTGTTGGGATTACAGGCGTGAGCTATTGTGCCTGGACTATGACTTGATCTTGGACTTCCCAGCCTCTAGAACTGTAAGAAATAAACTTCTTTTCTTTATTAAAAAAAAAAAGGACAAAAAAAGTTTAAAAAAATGGGGCTTGTCTCCAAGTGAAATAAATAAATGGCCAGTGAGCACATGAAAAGTCCTAGACATTATTAGTCATGAAGGAAGATGCAAATCAAAACCACAGTGAGGTACCCCTTCAAATATATGAGGGTGACTGGAATAAAAAAGTAGTAAAACAATAATACCAAGTGTTGACAACGATAGCAAGAGAATGGTGCCCTCATAAACTGCTGATGGGCATGCAACTGTTGCAGCTGCTGTGGAAAACAGTCTGGCAGTCCCTGGAATGGTTAAACAAAGAGCAGATGACACCGCAGTTCCATTCCTAGATATGAAGCTAAGTGAAATGAAAATATATGTTCACAAATGAGAACACATGGACACAGGGAGGGGAACATCACACACCGGGGCCTGTCGGGGGGTGGGAGGCAAGGAGAGGGAGAGCATTAGGACAAATACCTAATGCATGCGGGGCTTAAAACCTAAATAACGAGTTGATAGTTGCAGCAAACCACCATGACACATGTATACCTATGTAACACATCTGCACATTCTGCACATGTATCCCAGAACTTAAAGTAAAATAAAATAAAACAAGAAAATATATGTTCACAAAAATTTCTACATGAGTGTTTATAGCTGCATTATTCACAATGGTCAAAAGGTGGAAAGAACACAATTGCCTATTGTCTTCGGTGGAATTGTGTCCCCTAAAAATACATGTTGATGTACTAACCTCCAGTTTCTCAGAATGTGACCTTATTTGTAAATAGGGCCATCACATATAATCAGGTTAACATGAGGTCCTTGAGGTGGGTCTTATTCCAGTCTGGCTGGTGTCCTTATTGACACCAGAGGGAACGAGGGAGACACACAGGGAGAAGAAGGCCATATGTTGACTGTGGCAGGGACTGGAGCAATGCATCCAAAACCAAGAAATCCAAACCAAGAAATTCTAAGAATTATCAGCAAATACTAAAACTGAAAGAGTCAAGGAAGATTGATCTCCTACAGGTTTCAGAAAGAGCATGGCTCTGCTAACACCTTGATTTTGAACTTCTAGCCTCCAGAACTATGAGACAATATATTTCTGTTGTTTTTGCTTTTGCTTTGTAGGTTTTTCTTTTTATTTTTGAGACAGAGTCTCACTCTGTCACCCAGGCTGGAGTGCATTGGCACAATCTCAGCTCACTGCAACCTCCACCTCTTGGGTTCAAGTGATTCTCCTGCCTCAGCCTCCTGAGTAGCTGGGATTACAGGCACGCACCACCATGCCGGGCTAATTTTTGTATTTCTTTAGCAGATATGGGGTTTCACTATGTTGGCCAAGCTGGTCTCAAACTCCTAAACTCAAAAGACCCACCCACCTCGGCCTCCCAAAGTGCTAGGATTACAGGTGTGAGCCATCGTGCCCAGCCCATTTCTGTTTTTTAAGCCACTAAGTTTGTGGTACTTTGTTATATGTACCTAGGTTCCCAGGCAGCCCTGGGAAGCTAATAAACTCATCCCTGGATAAACGGATAAATATCCATACAATGCAATTTCGTTCAGCCACAAAGGGGAATGAAGTAGAACTTCATGCTATGACTAGCATGAACCCTTACAAAAGTGTTAGTGAAAGAAGCCAATCAGAAAAGATCATATAATATATGACTCAATTTACATACAAGTCAAGAATAGAGAATCTAGGCCAGGCACGGTGGCTCACGCCTGTAATCTCAACACTTTGAGAGGCCGAGGCGGGAGGATCATTTGAGGTCAGGAGTTCAAAACCTGCCTGGCCAACATGGCAAAATCCCATCTCTACTAAAAATACAAGAATTAGCCAGGCACGGTGGTGAGTGCCTGTAATCCCAGCTACTCAGGAGGCTGAGAAAGGAGAATCTCTTGAACCCGGGAGGCGGAGGTTGCAGTGAACAGAGATCATGCCATTGTACTCCAGCCAGGGCAACAGAGCAAGGCTCCATCTAAAAAAAAAAAAAGAGAGAGAAAGAAAAGAAAATAAAAAAAGAATAGAGGATCTATAAAGAAAAGTAGATTCGTGGTTACTCAGGGCGAGGAATTGAGTGTGGGGGGAAAGCGGTAAGACAAAGGTATGAGGTTTCTTTTTGAGGTGATGAAAATGTTCTAAAATTGACCATGGTGATGGTTGCAGTATTGATTAATACACCCAAACCCATTTAATTGTACACTTTATGATCTGTAAGTTATATCAATAAAGGCTTTTTTAACAAGAAAAGAAACAGATATAAAGTAAAAAGGCTCACAGTAAAGAAAATGTCCTCTCTGACTTGTAGGTCTTGATTAGTTCTAGGAAGAAAATTGATTCACCTAGTTTCTGAGAAATGTTTACTCTAATTAAATGAATTACTTCCAGGGAATAGCAGGAGTACCAATTCCCTCTAACCTGCCTCATACTTCCTGGTGTTACCTAATCCACCTGGGCTTCCTCCATCACAGTCCTCCACATTCTACTCCGTGCTCCCTTCATCAGAGCTATGCTGGGCTATGCTGGGCTGTCACTGTGAGAGATGGAGCACTCTTCCCTGCTGGGCTGTGAGCCCTATGTGGTGAGTCACTGAGCTTTTCCTGGTCACCATTATGTCATTAGGTCCTTCTGTGGGCCCCTTGAAAGAACCTGATGTGTGTTGAATAATTACAATGTAATGTCTTATCTTATATCCTCAGAATTTCTAGGAACTTTTTTTTTCTTTTGAGATAGAATCTCACTCTGTAGCCAGGCTGGAGTGCAATGGCTCAGTCTCGGCTCACTGCCACCTCCGCCTCCTGGGTTCAAGTGATTCTCCTGCCTCAGCTTCCCAAGTAGCTGGGACCAGAGGCACGTGCCACCACACCTAGCGAATTTTAGTATTTTTAGAAGAGACAGGCTTTCACCATGTAGGCCAGGATGGTCTCAATCTCTTGACCTCACGATCTGCCCTCCTTAGCCTCCCAGAGTGCTGGGAATACAGGCGTGAGCCACCACGCCAGCCTCTAGGAACTTTCTAATAGGCTCGCATCATAAACAGAAATGAAGGCTATTTTGCGGACCTATAGCTCTTCTGTGCTTTACCTAAAGAGAGATCAACAATTCTCTCTCCTGCTTAATGTATTCTTTTTTTTTTCCCTTGAGACACAATCTTGCTCTGTCACCAGACTGGAGCGCAGTGGCGTGATCTCAGCTCACTGCAACCTCTGCCTCACGGGTTCAAGTGATTCTGCTGCCTCAGCCTCCCGAGTAGCTGGGATTACAGGCACATGCCACCATGCCCGGCTAATTTTTTTTTTTTTTTTTTTTGGTAGAGATGGAGTTTCATCATGTTAGCCAGGCTGGTCATGAACTCCTGACCACAGGTGATCCACGCGCCTTGGCCTCCCAAAGCCCTGGGATTACAGGCGTGAGCCACCGTGCCCAGCCTGCTTTATGTATTCTATTTGGACGTAAGATCATTTGAAAAAAGGTTTTCGCAGCTAAAAATGTTTGATGCCCATTGTACTGTGTACTTGTGAGATGTGTTTGTAGCTCTGAGATGCTGCATTTATAGAAGGGGTGCCAAGGCTTTAATGATGTGGGTTTGTATGTTGGTGTCTGTGGTGGGCATAGGAATGTGCTGCTTGAATCTTCATTCATGGAGAACTTTCCAATCAGCTTCAATAAGGGCAGTGAGCTGAGAGTCTCCAGTTGCAGCACCATTAGGACCCACCTCAGCATGGAGCGGAACCCATGCTTTTCCAAGGAAGCCCCAGATAGTAATTAAGGACTCTTGGATCCAGGGCATGACCCTATCTGCCCAACATAAGCCATCCCCAACAGCATTTTTCTGTGGATTATGGGTCTGTTATCTCTGCCTGGTGGTCTTGGCCTGTCCCTGTCCAATCCTCCTTCCTTCCTTCTTTTCTTTCACAAGTATTGGATCTGCATCCTGGTCTGAAGACTTTTTCTGCTTCTAGTGTCATCTGCTTTCTTCCTTTTTTGTCTTTCACATGCATTACCCTCCTCCCTCCAATAAAATGATGGACCCCTAACTCCATCTAAGTCTCAGCTTCCCAGAAGATGTAATTCCCAAAATGTACATAATGGTGCTTATTGTTTGTTTGTTTGTTTTGAGACAGAGTCTCCCCCTGTTGCCCAGGCTGGAGTGCAGTGGCACTATCTCGGCTCACTGCAACCTCCCCCTCCCGAGTTCAAGTGATTCTCATGCCTCAGCCTCCTGAGTAGCTGGGATTACAGGGATGCACCACCATGCTTGGCTAATTTCTTTTCTATTTTTAGTAGAGATGGGGTTTCACTGTGTTGGCCAGGCTGGTCTTGAACTCCTGGCCTCAAGTGATCTGCCCACCTTGGCCTCCCAAAGTCCTGGGATTACAGGTGTGAGCCACCATGCCTGGCCGCATTTATTGTTTATTATATACACAGTCTCGAAACTCTTTTCTGATTTTCTGAGTACCTCCTATTGTGTGGCTCTTGATCAGGGACAAGGCTTTGCCTCCCACTACAACAGCTGAAGGAGGTATTCATTCTTCCTCACCTCACCTTGAACCCTAAGGTTTTAACATGTGGCTAGATGTCTGGAACTCTTAATCATGAAGATGTGAGACAAAAACACAGACACAATCAGGAAATCATCTATAGTGGCATCAGTGGGTCTAGAGTCCCATGGCAGTACCCAGGGGATGGGTCAGGTGTTCAGTACCCAGGAGATGGGTGGTGTGGCAGCAGGTCCTACCGAATAGCTTTGAACATTACCTTGGCTGTTGGTCCCCTACCACAGCCTCTTTTTTCTACTCATATTCTTATGCTGTTTTTCCAGAATTGCTGTTAATTTTGTGAGCTAAACAATCACCTTCCACTAGCTAACAGCCTTTCTATTTAAAATAACCAAAGTCACTTTATATTGCTTAAAAATAGGAACCCTGGCCAGGCGCAGTGGCTCACGCCTGTAATCCCAGCACTTTGGGAGGCCGAGGCAAGTGGACCACCTGAGGTCAGGAGTTTGAGACCAGCCTGGCCAACATGGCGAAATCTCGTTTCTACTGAAAATACAAAAATTAGCTAGGCGTGGTTGTGCACGCCTGTACCCCAGCTACTTCAGGGGGCTGAAGCAGGAGAATCGCTTGAACCTGGGAGGCAGAGTTTGCAGTGAGCTGACTGTTATGGGTCCCGAGGTTCCCTGGAGGTGACAGGTTGAAGAAGTGATCAAAGATGAGGTGTGCACTCCTGCCTGAACTCCCACTTTCTCTCACACCCTATATACAGAACCGTAGCAAACCCCACCATCTCAGAGAGTGAAACAGATTTCAAATCTACCACCTCCTCCCCAGCTTCACTGCTGCTGCTGGGTCTGAGTCAACATCACCAGTTGTAGTAGCCTGCTAATAGGTCTTTGCTTTCATATCCATCATATGATAGCTAGTGTGAGCCCTATAAAATATGTCAGTACATATCACCCTCTGCTCACCATCCCTCCAAAGACCTTGATCACTCTCAGGGTAAAAGCCAAAACCTCACCTTGGCCCACAAGACCTCACACAGTCTGGCCCCCATCGCCTCCCTGGCCTGGTTTCCTTCACTCCTACTCTGCCTCCCTCCTCCATGCCAGCTACACCTGCTCCCTGTGGATTCCTGGATGCACACAGCCTCCTGCCTTAGGACTCTGCTGGTTTGTTTGTTTGTTTGTTTGTTTGCTTGCTTGCTTGTTTGTTTGTTTGTGACAGAGTCTCTCACTGTTGCCTGGGCTGGAGTGCAATGGCGTGATCACAGCTCACTGAAACCTCTGCCTCCCGAGTTCAAGTGATTCTCCTGCCTCAGCCTCCCCAGTAGCTGGGATTACAGGCACCTGCCACCAGTCCCGGCTAACTTTTATATTTTTCTTAGAGACAGGGGTTTCACCATGTTGGCCAGGCTGGTCTCAAACTCCTGACCTCAGGTGATCCGCCAGCCTTGGCCTCCCAAAGTGTGAGGAGTACAGGTGTAAGCCACCATGCTCAGTCGCTGCTGGTTTTTTGTTGTTGTTGTTGTTGTTTGTTTGTTTTTTGTGTTTTTGTTTTTGTTTTTGTTTTGAGACAGCGTCTCACTCTGTTGCCCAGGCTGGGGTGCAGTGGCAGGATCTCGGCTCACTGCAAGCTCTGCCTCCCTGGTTCACACCATTCTCCTGCCTCAGCCTCCCAAGTAGTTGGGACTACAGGCGCCTGCCACCACGGCCAGCTAATTTTTTGTATTTTTAGTAGAGACGAGGTTTCACTGTGTTAGCCAGGATGGTCTTGATCTCCTGACCTCGTGATCCGCCCACCTCAGCCTCCCAAAGTGCTGGGATTACAGGCGTGAACCACCGCACCGCGCCTGGCCACTGCTGTTGGTTAATCATTCTGTCAGGAACACTCCCTTCCCAGATATCTTCACAGCTCGCTGCTCCACCACCCTGTGAAAACACCCCTAACCATCCATTTAAATTCCAATCACAGAATGCATATCCCACTTACCAGCCTTGCTTTTCTAATGCAGTATGTCATTTGCATATTTATTTCATGTATGCTTTATTGTCCACCTTCCTTACTAGAATGTTAGCTCCCTGAAGGCAGGAGTTTTTGTCTGTTTTTCTTACTGATGGATCCCAAGTCCCTGAAGACTACGCTGGCACTTGTTGGGTATTCAGTAAATATTGGCTGAATAAATGAAAAAGAGGGAACATTTTTGTCAGTTAATGGAGTTTGGAAACGGAATGATAGAAGGTGGGAACAACTGAGCTATCCTCAAAAATGGAGTGGAAAGACCAAGCATGGTGGCTCACACCTGTAATCCCAGCACTTTGGGAGGCCAAGGTGGGTAGATCGCTTGAGGCCAGGATTTCGAGACCAGCCTGGGCAAATGGTGAAAACCCATCTCTACTAAAATTACAAAAGTTAGCCAGGTGCAGTGGCACGTGCCTGTAATCTCAGCTACTCGGGAGGCCGAGGCACAAAAATCACTTGAACCCGGGAGGTGGAGGTTGCAGTGAGCCTAGATGGTGCCACTGCACTCCAGCCTGGGCCACAGAGTGAGACTCCATCTCCAAACAAACGGACTGGGGAGTATTTGGAATTGGGAGTTGTGGTGAGAGCAACCGGAAAGGAAGATTAGAAGAAGAGATGATGGCGGAGAAAGGTAAGGAGCAGGATGGGTGAGAATGGGGCATTTTACCCAGGGGAAGTCACTGGAGAGCAGCTGGCAGAAACTATAACTAATAACAAGTCAAGAAAGACATTTCAAGCTGTTGGCTGTGCCCTACATCGCTGTCACACACAATACACAATAAACTTGCTATGCTCAACAGACTTGAGGTCTTTGTTCACTTTTCGGGGGCTCGTGGAAATGAGAACAAAAGAGAAAGGATTTTAGACTACATTTTGGTCAAAATCAGAGCGCACACAAAAAGGGGCAACATGAAGACACAGGGACTGCAGTAATAATTTGATGCAGCCAGAAACCTAAGCAACAGTGCCCATGTGACCATGAAACCTGCAGGCAGAGGTGCAAATCTTGCACAGGGCGTTGCTCTTCTATGGGAGGGGAAAACATGCAGCTGTACATTCTCAGGTGACCCTGGCTGACTCTGTAATCATAGTGCCTCCTCTTAGGGATGCTTGAGGATTAGTAAGATGAGGAAGAGGGGGTGCTCCTGAACACGAGAGGAGAGCTGCGTTCTTCACCGCTTCCTCCTTGCCCCGCAGGAGGTGTAGCTCAGCGGGCCACAAGGCAGAGCTCGTAGGTCGGGGGGATGTTGCCAAAGCCTGAGAGCTTGGGGGTGATATCGATGTCTGCAGGCGGCACCAGCGAGTGTAGAGAGAAGTTCTGAAGGGTGGAGGTGAAGTAGAGAAAGAGTTCCATGCGGGCCATGGCCTCGCCCAGGCAGATGCGCTTTCCTGGAGGCACAGGGGAGGGCAGAAGGAAGGGTCGCACCTGCACAGGTCATGGGGATGTCGGGGGTGTCTGGACTGACCACCCCACTGAGCCTCAGCTGCCTCATCGGCACCTCAGGGCTCATGACTGTGACTGCTTTATAAAGGGGTGTTACACAGGCTTAGTGGGTACCTATAGTTAGTGCTCAGCTAGGACCTGCTACTTCTCTGATGGCTGGGATTCCATCCCGTTCCAAGAGGGAATGGTTCTATAGGATCCATGAGTTTCAAGGTTGTGTTCATTTCAGTTACTCAAGGGTTTGTCAAATGCCTATTAGGTGCCAGACACTGGTGACAAAAAAAAGTGAAAACTCACCCTTAATAACACTTACTGTTTGTAAGCCACTCTTCCAATTGTTTGGAGGGATTAATCCCTGTTTCACAGATGGGAGCTGAAGTGACTCACCCAAGGCTCCACCATTTCTAAATGGTGGAGTGGAGTCCAGATTCCCAACCACCGTCCTGACTCCAGGTTCCAAATGACATACACTTTTTGTTGCTGTTGTTTTTTGTTTGTTTGAGACAGGGTCTTACTCTGTCACCCAGGCTGGAGTGCAGTGGCATGATCTCGGCTCACTGCAACCTCCGCCTCCCGGGTTCAAGTGATTTTTGTGCCTCAGCCTCCCTTGTAGCTGGGATTACAGGCGCCCGCCACCATGCCTGACTAATTTTTGAATTTTAGTAGAGACAGGGTTTCACCATGTTGGCCAGGCTGGTCTCGAACTCCTGGCCTCAAGTGATCCACCTGCCTCGGCTTCCCAAAGTGCTGGGATTACAGGTGTGAGCCACTGTGCCATGCCAACATACACTTAAAATGTTGCTGCATAAAGATTTTATGACATGAGTAGGCAAATGACTGTCTGTTGGGCAAATTTGCACTGCTGCTTGTGTTCATACAGCCTGCAATCTACGAATGCTTTTGGCATTTTAAAATGGTTGGGGAAAAAAGATTCTTTTGTGTTATATGAAGATAAAACAAAATTCAAATTTCAGTGTCCGTAAACAGTTTTTCAGGCTCACACACATGCTCATTCATTTACATATTGTCTATGGCTGCTTTCATAGATCAATGGCAAAGGTTCAGAGACTATCTGGCTGGAAAAATAGAAAATATGTCTTATTTTGTTCTTAACAGCCAGTTGGTTTATGCCCTGTTTAGTGCTATTACTGAGCCAACTTTTTTTTCTAATTATCAGAGTCAATCATTCTAATATTTACTAATTCTGGGATTCTAAAATGTTGTGGTTCTAAGATATAACCTTCAAATTCACATTGTGACTTGAACTTCAAATACAGACCAGTGGCAGGGGCGTGGATTTAGCACATGCCTGGAGGAAGTCAGACCAGAGAAACCTACCAGAGGAAAAAGGCACAAAGGCTTCATTCTTCTTGAAGCGGCCCTGCTCATCCAGAAAGTGCTGGGGATAGAAGGCATCTGGGTAGCGGAAGTATTTGGGGTCTTTGAGGACAGAGCCAAGCAGGGGAAATACGTCTGTGCCCTGGGGTGAAAATGGGGGCAGTTAGGAGAAATCAGTGTTGGGCTACAGACGTAGGGAACCAGGGAGAGAGAGGAGTGCAGTGGAAGGGAGGCAATGAGGGTGCAACCCCACCTTGGGCAGAAGGTAGCCTCGAAACTGAGTGTCCCGGATGACGTTGTGGGGGACACCCATGGGCACGATGTCTACCAGTCTCTGTATTTCATGGATGACGGCATCTGTGTAGGGCATCTTGACCCGGTCATCTACCCTTGGGAGCCGGTGTGGTCCAATCACCTGGTTAATCTCTTCATGGATCTTAGCTGGAAGGGGCCAGAAAATATAGCGGAGAACAGAGAAAAAATAAACAAAAGCAGGAGGTGTTTTTGCTAGGGAAGCCAGGACAAATCCTGCATTCCTAGCTCCAGCAGAAAGAGATCTCAAGTGAAAGCCAAGCATGTTTGCTCCCTTCTCTCTTTTTTTTTTTTTTTTTTAAACAGCCTGTCACCCAGGCTGGAGTGCAATGGCATGATCTCGGCTCACTGCAACCTCCACCTCCCGGGTTCAAGTGATTTTTCTGCCTCAGCCTCCAGAGTAACTGGGATTACAGGCACCTGCCACCTGCCCGGTTAATTTTTGTATTTTTAATAGAGATGGGGTTTCACCATGCTGGTCAAGCTGGTCTCGAACTCCTGACCTCGTGATCCACCCACCTCGGCCTCCCAAAGTGCTGGGATTATAGGTGTGAGCCACCGCACCTGGCCTGTTTGGTCGCTTCTTTAACTTAACAACTGACACACTGGTGATGCTCAATTACTCATCAGACATCGGGAGACAGGCAGCTTGGAGTCCTGAACGCTGCCAGGACATTTGGTCTTTACTTAAAAGCACCAAAAAGCCATGGTCCCAGCTTGGCTCTCATACATGGGATTTTTACAAAATGGGAAAGAGGCATGCTAGGTGACTAGGACAGGGTTGACACAAATGACAAGCGGTTATGTGACTGATTAAGATCACCACTGGTGGAGTTACTCCTCTTCGCATTTTAGGGTTTAGGGATGAGTGACCTCACTTTCTATCTTCTTTTGGAGATGGAGTCTTCTCACTCTGTTTTCCAGGCTAGAGTGCAGTGGCAGGATCTCAGCTCACTGCAAGCTCCACCTCCCGGGTTCACACCATTCTCCTGCCTCAGCCTCCCGAGTAGTTGGGACTACAGGTGCCCGTCACTGCGCCCAGCTAATTTTTAAAATATTTTTAGTAGAGACAGGGTTTCACCGTGTTAGCCAGGATGGTCTTGATCTCCTGACCTCGTGATCCGCCCGCCTCGGCCTCCTAAAGTGCTGGAATTACAGGCGTGAGCCACCGCACCTGGCCTGTGTGACTTCACCTCTGAACTTGTGTTTCATCATCTTCAAAATGAGTGTGATAGTTGGACAAGGTCATAGAGTTGTAAACATTACATAAAGTCTGGTGTACAAGGAACTAGGACAGTGCTTGGCACAGAGAAGCATCCAATAAATAGTTGATTTGATTTGATTTTTTTTTCTTTCTTTTTTTTTTTTAGACGGAGTCTTGCTCTGTCCCCAGGCTGGAGTGCAGTGGTGCAATCTTGGCTCACTGCAACTTCTGCCTCCTGGGATCAAATGATCCTCATGCCTCAGCCCCCCAGGTAGCTGGGATTACAGGTGTGCGCTACCACACCTGGCTACTTTTTGCATTTTTAATAGAGAAAAGGTTTCACCATGTTGGTAAGGCTGGTCTTGAAGTCCTGGCCTCAGCAATTTGCCCATCTCTGCCTCCCAAAGTGCTGGGATTACAGGCATGAGCCACCGCACCCAGCCTGATTATTTAGACCAGTGAAAGACAACTCAGACAATGGAGGTGACACTAGAAACATTTGAGTGGAAGTGTGTTAACGTCTCTCATCTGCACCAGGAGAAATTCTTTGGCTTGTTTTGAATTGCATTATTAAAGAGAGGGGCCAAAACTGGGAATTTTCCTTAAGCAAGTAGTGAGTTCCTCATTACTAAAGTTACCCAAATGGACCAGATCATAATTTATTGGAGACAGATTCTATTTAACTTTGGCAGGGTGGTTGGCTCAATAATGGCCATCAAAGATAACCACCTTCAAGTCTCTAAAACCTAATGCCTGGAAGGCTATGTATATAAGGGTAACAAAAACACAAGAGAGACTTTGAAAATGCCAGTAAATTAAGAATCTTGAGATGAAAAGATTAGCCTGGGTTGTCGAGATTCGCCCTCAATATAATATCGTGTGTCTGTATAAGAGAGAAGCGGGAGAATCAGAGTTAGAAAAAAAAAATGTGAGGCTGGGCACAGCGGTTCACACCTGTAATCCCAGCATTTTGGAGGCCAAGGCAGGTGAGTTACCTGAGGTCAGGAGTTTGAGACCAGCCTGGCCAAGATGGTGAAGCCCTGTCTCTACTAAAACTACAAAATTAGTTGGGCGTGGGGTGGCACACACCTGTAATCCCAGCTATTTGGGAGGCTAAGGCAGGAGAATAGCTTGAACCCAGGAGGCAGAGGTTGCATGAGCTGAGATCACGCCACTGCACCGCAGCCTGGGCAACAGAGGAAGACTCTGTCTCCAAAAACAAAGAAAAAGAATAAAAGATGTGATGGATGCCAGAAGTAAACAGAGGTTTGAAGCAGCTACGCTGCTGGCTTTGAAGATGGAGGACAGAGTCGTGAAGCCAGGATTACAAGGAGTACAGCTTTAACATCTGGAAAAGGCAGAGAATCAGATAGTCCGTTGGTGTCAGCTAGTGAAAGCCTATTTGAACTTCTGAAATTCAGAACAGAAGGATAATATATTTGTGTTGTTTTAGACGACTAAGTTCCTGGTAATTTGTTACAGCAGCCACAGGCCGCAGACACCAAGTAGAAGATTAAGTTAAATCACCCGGTAAAGTTGGGGATTTCATGTTTCAAGTCCTGAAGTTCTAAAGGGTGAAGAGCCTGAGGCCGTGGGATTCTAAATTTTCAAGATGATGTCTTCTTTATGTTGGGAGGGGGAGGTACCAGATAGGCAGCTCAGGGTGGACTCACCTTCCACTTCAGGATGCTTCATTAACAGCAAGAATCCATAGCGCAGTGTAGAGCTCACCGTCTCCGTGCCAGCAAAGAAGAGGTTCAGAGTGGTGAGGACCAAGTTCTTGAGGTTGAATTCTGTATAAGGTTTATTTTTATCCTGAGAGTGAGGGGATAGTGAATGGAATCATTCTCTTCTGTCTTTAGTGTCTTTTTTTTTTTTTTTTTGACAGAGTCTCGCTCTGTTGCCCAGACTGAAGTGCAGTGGCATGATCCCATCTCACTGCAACCTCCACCTCCTGGGTTCAAGTGATTCTCCTGCCTCAGCCTCCCGAGTAGCTGGAGTTACAGGCACCCGCCACCATGCCCAGCTAATTTTGTGTGTGTGTGTACTTTTAGTAGAGATGGGGTTTCACCATGTTGGCCAGGCTGGTCTCAAACTTCTGATCTCAGTTGATAGGCCCACCTTGGCCTCCCAAAGTGCTGGGATTACAGGCGTGAGCCACTGCGCCTGGCCTATTGTGTTATTTTCTCATTGGCTTTATTGTCTATTGTATAGGGAGACAATAGGTGGGTAAACCAAGCGTGTCTGGGAGAGGACACAGTCAGAACAAAGGTCCTGCGGCAGGAACGTGCCTGATGTGTTAGAGGAACAGCAAGGCAGAAGCTGGGGTGGATGAGATGAAGTGAACAATAGGGAGGATGGGAGGAGAAGAATGTAGGATGCCTTGTAATATTTGAACATGTAGGGATAGTAGTGTATAGAATTTAAATTTCCAAAGGCAAAGATTCAATACTATAAAAATATAAATTTACAAATGTATAAAACTCTAAGAAATGATGATACAGAAGTATTAACCTTCTAAATTTCCATAGAAATGTAGAAATAGATATATATATCTATAGAGATATAGAAATAGAGACATATCTCTATACAGATATAGAATTAGAGATATATCTGTATACAAATTCAGAAGATTAATACTTCTGTATCATCATTTCTTAGAGTTTTATACATTTGTAAATTTATATTTTTATGTTATTGAACCTTTAATTTAAATTTAAACTCTGTGCCCTACTGTCCCTACAGGTTCAAATCTTTTAACTTTAACTTAAATGTTTAACTTAAACGTTAACTTAAATTTTAAACTTCAGAAAAGTTCTAGGTTTCTGAAATTCTAAGACTCAAAACTACAGTTGTAACTCTCTGGAATGTATAAGCTGTAAGATTTTAAGTTTCCAAGTTCCTAAATTTTCCAAATTCCTAAAATTTCTAGATTCAAAATCTGTTTTAAAGCTGTAACAGTTTATACTTTTACAGTTTCTATATTCATCTATAGATAAAAGTAAATGCTGTGAAATAATGCTTGTTTTGTTTTGTTTTGTCCTCAATGCTTGCAGATTGGTTGAAAGTTGCAGGGACTAGAGGTTGAGAAGTGAGAGGGAAGGACCAGGGGAAGAAGAGGAGGTACCTGGTGCATCTTGATGAGAAAGCAGTCAATGAAGTCCCGAGGGTTTTGGGGGTCAAAGGATGCTTCATTGATCTTGACCCTGGAGGCAATGAAGTCCTTGAGCTCTTCTACCAAGTAGTAGATGCGATTGTGTCTTCCTGGCAAATGCTGCATGATTCCAGAGTACATGTCATATAGCTGTGGGAATAGGCAAGGGGTCTTTGTCAGTGATGGGCGCCAGGGGCCAGCATGGGCTGAGTCTGGAGTTGGACAGCTGGACTCAAAATCCAGTGCTGGGTCTAAGAATCAGGTGAGGCCCTTTTGCTTCCCAGAAGTTGGGTCCTATTGAGACAGTAGTTCCCCCTTAACCCTGGTTTACCTTCCACCATTTCAGTTACGTGCAGTCAACTGCAGTCTAAAAATATCACATATAATAAGATATTTCGAGAGAGAAAGAGTACATTCACACAACTGTTGTTAGAATATGTTGTTATAATTGTTCTATTTTATTACTTATGAATGCCAGTCTCTTACTGCACTCAATTTATAAATTGAATTTTGTCATGATACATATATATCAGAAAAACTTAGTATCTACAGAATTGGGTACTATCCATGGTTTGAGGCATCCACCGGGGGTCTTGAACATATCCTCCAGCCATGAGGGGGAACTACTGTACTCACCTCCCAGGGGTGTGGGGAGGATCAAGTGGGGTATAGGAAGGTGCTAGTTAACTGGGGTTGGTGCATGGACAGAGAGGTGGTGGGGTGGGCACCTGTGCCCAGGGAGTGCTCATCTCAATGAAACTCTCATTGATCAACCGCAGCAGATTCAGGAACTGCTTGTCCTCATAGTCGAAGCGACTTCCGAAGACAACAGAACTGATGACGTTGGAAACGGTGCGGCTCAGCAAGAAGATGGGGTCGATGGGGGCACCTGGGCAGTAGAAATTGTTTATGTTGGAGGCAATGATCATGAATATGGGGTGTGGAGTCACAGTGATGCATCTGAGTCCCAGCTCTCCTACTTAATTGCATGTGTGAGCCACTTCATTTTTGTGTTTTGGGTCTAGATTGACCAATCTGCAAATTGATTTGGGAACCGTTTCATTGACTCATGAGGATTCATTATCATTATCCATATAAAATAATTAGCACAATGCCTGGCATACAGTAAGCACTCAAGAAAAGCTAGTTGAGCTTAATCATTATTTTTTATTATTATTACTTAAATGTGTTGTTGTTAGAGACTCACATATTTGGGGAAAAGTGGGATAAGGGACACATTATAAAAGTTCCTGAATTCTGTCTAGCTGTACTGATGATTCCATTTGGGCAATTAGAAAAATCCTTCCCAGCCAGGTGCAGTGGCTCACGCCTGTAATCCCAGCACTTTGGGAGACCGAGGCAGGCAGATCACAAGATCAGGAGTTGGAGACCAGCCTGACCAATAGGGTGAAACCCTGTCTCTACTAAAAATACAAAAATTAGCCAGGTGTGGTGGCAGGCGCCTGTAATCCCAGCTACTCAGGAAGCTGAGGCAGGAGAATTGCTTGAAACTGGGAGGTGGAGGTTGCAGTGAGCCGAGATCGTGCCATTGCACTCCAGCCTGGGTGACAAGAGCAAGACTCTGTCTCAAAACAAAACAAAACAAAACAAAACAAAATCCTTCCCTTGCCCTCACCTACACCTTCTGTAAAACAAGATCAGTAGATCTGGGAAGAATTTCTCTAGAATAATGCACATATTCACAAATACACAATTTTATGAAAATTTCTGGGGTACATGGGCATTTGAAGCTTTTATATAGACCTGTTAATCACCCATGTAGACCAGGCAAGGCGCCTTGGATGTAGAGAAAATGTGTCTCTATTTCTACCTCTTATCTATTTTTCTGGTTTTTTTTCAGCCTCTGTGTCTTTTCTCTATAGACCCCAGTGTTTCTAGACCTTATTTTTTGGTGGGACTGAACTCCTTTTAAAACATAATTAAATGAGTATAGGGTTTCAGATTTGCAAGATAAAAATGTTCAAAAGATTTTTTTCACAACATGAATATACTTAACACTACTGAACTGGACACTTAAAATGATGAATATGGTAACTTTTATATTACGTATTTTTTACCATAATACGGATATACAAATGTAATGAAATTTGAGCCTGTCTTCAAGAAAAGTCACAAAGTCACATGTCACCAAAATCTGCATAGGATATCAAGAGCTCACAGACAGCCTGAGATCCACTGATTAAAGTTTCTAGTAAGTGGTCTCTGAGGGTCTTCCATGTTAACTGTTTTTTTTTATTTTTGAGACAGTCTCACTGTGTCTCTCATACTGAAGTGCAGTGGCATGATCATAGCTCACTGCAGCCTTGAACTCCTGGGCTCAAGCAACCTCCAGCCTCAGCCCCACAGGCGGCTGATACTACAGGCATGTGCCACCATGCCCAGCTCATGTAAACTCTTAATATGGAAGCTGCCAGAAATCTTAGTGGATTCTTAATATTTTCCCTCTTCTTCCTTTCCAGACCTTTCTCCCACCAAAGTTCATCTTCTCATGACTCAGAGCTCCATAACCACCCAGTCACCTAGTGGTCCTCCCCCTTGTGGCCCCCATACCCTTGGTCTTCCGGAACTCCTCCAGTAGGTAGCTGGCCTCCTCCTGAATTCGCTCCTCAATGCTCCGCTTTCCCATCCCGAAGTCCCGAAGGATGGTCAGGGAGAAGCGTCGGAGAATCCTCCATCGTTCTCCATTGGCCAGAGCTACACCTGCCAAGATCTCAGTCTCAGGCTTCTGCCTCCCTCCCCTTGCTGTGTTCAACTCTGTACTAGACAGTGATGGGGACAGATTATGAAAGCTCTAGACTCTGCTGTCAAGGAAGCCATTCTCAACCTTCAAGTCTCAATCAAGAGAGTAAGGTTCCCTCTCTGCAGGATCCTCAAAAAAAAAAAAAAAGTCCAGACTGAGGTGGAGGAAAAGGGAATCAGTGTAGGAATGATAGGAGGAGATCAAAGAGTGTTTCTTACAGGAAGGAGAGGTGGAACTGGAAAAATAAATAAATAACTGAGTGAATGCATAGGAAGGTGGACGGTGGAGGGATGTATGGACAGAGTGCCATATAGAGTGCCCTGGAATGGGGATATTAATTCTATTTTCTATGTAATACTTGGATTCTCTGAACGTACACATATGTGTACACAGAAGCTCACACTTGTACATCGATATACCTACAGAAAAGGAGTTACCGTGTAGTAAGACACATTTAGAAATTACTAAATGTGTGGACTGATGAGAGTCTTAAACCAATTCACTAGATCTAATGAAATTATTTTGCTTTATTGATGAAGGAAGAGTTTATGACTGGAATGACAGATGGATGGATGGATGGACAGACGGACGGACGGATGGATGGATGGATGGAAGACTTAATAGATGGGTGGATGGTTAATGGATGGATGGTTTGAGATAGATGGATAACGGTTGGAGAGTGGATAGATTGATAGATGTATGAATGATGAAAGCATTGATGAATGGATGGAATGATGGATAGATGAATACATAGAAAGTTAATTGACAGATGTATAGATAATAGAGTGAAAGATGTTTTTATAGAAAGAATAATGAATGGATTTTCTGATGAATATGGATCAATGGACAAAAGGAAGAAAAGGTAATAGGAACATAGATAGATAGATAGATAGATAGATAGATAGATAGATAGATAGATAGATAGATAGACAGACAGACAGTATGTGGTGAGTCTGCTTGGAATTGAAGGATGTGGGCAGATAGAGATGGATGCTTGGGAGAAAAAGATCTACCTAAGTGAAGAAGGCAGAGACCTATGGGTTAGGTATGTGTATGAGTATAGGAAGATGAGAAATAAGGTTGGCTATGACAGCTTTAGTGGGTGCATAAAGAATATCACTAATCTGCCGGGCTTGGTAGCTCATGCCTGTAGTCCCAGCACTTTGGGAGGCTGAGACGGGTGGATCACCAGAGATTGGGAGTTGGAGACCAGCCTTTCCAACATGGAGAAACCCCGTCTCTACTAAAAATACAAAATTAGCCCTGCGTGGTGGCGCATGCCTGTAATCCCAGCTACTCGGGAGGCTGAGGCAGGAAAATTGCTTGAACCTGGGAGGCAGAGGTTACAGTGAGCCAAGATCGTGCCGTTACACTCCAGCCTGGGTAACAAGAGTGAAAGTCCATCTCAAAAAAAAAAAAAAAGAATATCACTAATCCATTAAAATAAGAGCAGAAATAACACAGAAGACAGTTTAGAGTCGGATGGCATAGGTTCAAAATAAAGTGATCCTACCACTTACTGTGTGACATTATCTAACCTTTAGCTTAGCTTTTTTTTTTTTTTTTTGAGACAGAGTTTCACTCTTGTTGCCCAAGTTGGGGTACAATGGTGTGATCTCAGCTCACTATAACATCTGCCTCCCGGGTTCAAGCGATTCTCCTGCCTCAGCCTCCCGAGTAGCTGGGATTACAGGCATGCGCCACCACACCCAGCTAATTTTTATTTTTAGTTTTTAGTAGAAACGAGGTTTCACCATGTTAGCCAGGCTGGTCTCGAACTCCTGACCTCAGGTGATCCACCCCCCGCCCAGCCTCCCAAAATGCTGGGATTACAGGCATAAGCCACCACACCCGGCCTATCTTAGCTTTTTCATTGACAACATTAGTATAATGTTAACAGCTCTCCTAAGGGAGTCAATGCAGTAAGTCATGTGGACTGCTTACCAAAGAACCTGGCATATAGGGAGTGCATTGCAGTCATTTCTGGTCTTATTGTTTTTGTTGTTGTTGCTACCTACCATGACCTTGGAAGTTTTGCTCTATTGAAGCCAGTTCTCCACGGCCACTGAACTCATCCGCTTGGTCTACCAAGGCTTCCTTCACTGCTTCGTGTCCACATAAAACCACCACTGGCCGGGGACCCATGTACACAGTGAACACAGGGCCGTATTTCTCCCTGAGCTTGGAGTGAAGGAAAACACAGTAGGAGGGGCTGATTGGAGTACCAAGCATAGGCCAATTGAGGATTTTAGAGGATGGCGATTTCAGAGGGATATAAACATGGTACTAAGGAACCAAGGTAAATCTGGGCTTGGAAGGAATACTGGGAAAGAGGCATGGAAGTCTTGGCTCCTGTCACCCTTGGCAAAAGCTCATCCCTCCCCGCAAGACTTACTGTCTGCATCTCTAAAATAATGGACCTGGATTTGATGAATTCTAAGATTCACACTTCTCTCTCTGAAATGTTAAATTTCTAGAATCTTAAGACTTCATGATACCAACTCTCAAAGTGCTAAGACAACCTGAGTCAAAGAGTCCTTGTGTTTAAAAATATAATGTACTGTGATTCCAAAGTCCTGAGATCATGAAAATCTTATCTCAATGTACTGAGAATGTGTGTTTCCAATATTTTAGGATTCTGAAATTTCAGAATTCTAAGATTTGCAAAGTCTGTGTTTCTGAGAGTCTGTCTTTAGAAGTCATAAGGTTCTATGTGAATCTGGCTATAGGATTAGTTGCTTTTAGCCCTATTAGAGGAGACAGACAGACTCACCTTCATGAAAGACTGAAACGTAGCGTCAGTTCGAACTTGCAGCAGGTTCCCCAGGAAAGGAATTGGTGTAGGACCTGGGGGCAGCTTTCCTGCCTTATTCATTCGTTTCCAGGCAATGAGGATGAACAGGCAAGACAAGCAAAGTGCCAGAAAGATGGTGATAGCCCCTCCCATCTCCATGGTGCCAGGTCAACAGGTTCTGTCCTGGGCACCAGATCCTGCCTAAATAGGTCCTGGAGATCAGCTTATACCGAAATCTGAACACCCTGGGATTCAAGTTTTCCGGGTTTGAATGTCATTGGAGAAGAGATTGCTTTATATGGGAGGTGGTTATATAACCTATAATCTCCCACCTGAGTAAGGGTAGATTGAATTCACAAAGGGAAATCTTCTGGGGCCATTCCCCTTTCTTCAAATTTCCAGTCTCTCTGTTCTTCTCTCTCAGCTCAACAGAATTGAACAGAATTTTTTGGTGGGGTGTAAGAGGCAGATTATTACCTTTTTAGGCTATTGATTTTAGGATCCAGACAATCTGAGTACAAGCGGCAGCTTTGTCTTTTCTTCACTGGGCAAGTCACTTAACCTCTGGGACTTGTTTCTCCATCTATCAAATAGGGAAACCATGTTGTTTTATTTTATTTTATTTTGTTTTATTTTTTTGAGACAGATTATCACTCTGTCACCCAGGCTGGAGCATAGTGGCGTGATCTCATTTCACTACAACTTCTGCCTCCCAGGTTCAAGCAATTCTCATGCCTCAGCCTCCCAAGTAGCTAGGACTACAGGTGCACACCACTATGGCCAGCTAATTTTTGTATTTTTCTAGAGATGCGGTTTCACCATGTTGGCCAGGCTAGTCTCGAACTCCTGGCCTCAAGTGATCCACCCCAATCAGCCTCCCAAAGTGCTGGAATTACAGGCGTGAGCCACCACAGCTGGCAGACCATGTTGTTTTAGAAAGTCTTGATAGACAACAAGGAAAACTCTTTGTTCATTATTTAATTAAGGATAACCTTAATTAATCGGTTATTAGATTTTTTTAATTGACACATAATAATTGTACATATTTGTGGTATATATATGTACATAATAATTGTACATATGTGTGATGTTTTGATACATGTATGCAATGTATAACAATCAAATTCGGGTAATTATTGTATCCATTACTGAGACATTGTCATTTCTTTGTGGTAAGAACATTCAAAATCCTCTCTTCTAACTATTTTGAAATATGCAATGTATTATTGTTAACTATAGCCAGCCACCCTACTGTATAATGGAACACTAGAATGTTAATACGGAAAGTAAGCTGAAGATTTAGAAAACAAAAGAAATAAATCAATTGAAAGGGTTTTGTTCAAAGAGTTCTTGTTTTCTACTCAAGTTAATGTTAAATAACAATAATCAAAGATTACCTGTGTTGGTGTATCAGAAATTTGCTGTATCAAATTTAAAAAAAGAAAAAAAAGAACTTTGCTGTAGTGTGTGTCAGTGTGTGTGTGTGTGTGTGTGTGTGTGTGTGTTTTGAAAGTCTAAGGTGTAGAGATCACCTCTGAACCCCAGTCTCTGGAGGGGAGCGTCTTAATGATTTAAAAAGTGATTAACTACCTTTTCTGCACCAAATATTTTCAAAGCCTTATTGTCCTGAAATGAACTTCCTGGATATTATATCCTACCCTCAAGTACTATTTAACAAAATTCAATGTCCTTTTCATGCGACTGTATTCTCAGACTTGGAAACTGAATCCCTCAAGGTATCTGTAGGTTTGGGGAATGGGGTTTGGCTGGCTGAGCTGAGGCATCCTGTGTCCAGAAGTGGTGGAAATTCTGGGAAAGCTGAGTGACTCACACACAGTGCCACCTTTTGTCTCTTGGATCTGCTGCTAGAATGTCTTTCTTGGAGTAGAGACTCAGCTTAGCCCATCTCCTTTGACTCCCTTAGCTTTCACCTTCCCATCCCATTCTGATCCTCACCCCCCAGCACTTAACACCCATTCAGGACTAACCTCTTAACCATCTTGTGGTGGTGGCATGTGTGTGGTGATGGTGGTTGGTGGTGAGTCTGGTTTTCCTATTCAGACAGGAAGGGAGAGAGCAAGTACTCTTAGAACAGCTCCCTTCACCATCCCACCTCCAGACAGGAAGCCAGGAATGGAGGAACTTGAACTAAAGTTCAGCTGGAGTTCAGTGGTGTGATCTTGGCTCACTGCAACCTCTGCCTTCCAGGTGCAAGCGATTCTCCTGCCTTAGCCTCCCGAGTAGCTGGGATTACAGGCGTGTGCCACCACACCCGGCTAATTTGTTTTTTTAGTAGAGATGGGGTTTTGCCAGGTAGGCCAGGCTGGTCTTGAACTCCTGACCTCAAGTGATCCACCTGCCTGGCCTCCCAAAGTGCTGGGATTACAGGCATGAGCCACTGCGCCCAACCAAATTTTTTAAATTTGCCACTTTGTGCCAGGCACGGATGGAGCTGTGTGCTTGACAAGCAGGGTATCCTCTAATCCAAACAACCAGCTTGCAAGGAAGGGCATGTTAAATAGTCAGAGATGATTCAGGTCACCCTAAAACAAATATTCTTATAACCTGAAGCTGCTGGATAAACTTTTTTTTTTAAACTCTGTGTAATACCTTTCATACGGAGGGGAAAGGCATTCAGATGTTTCAGGTGCTTGGAGGTATAGCTCTCATTGTCATCTGGTTTGATATATTAAATTCATATATGACTGTATTTGAGAAAAGGTTCATATTTCAGAGGCACCTAGATGTCTCCCAATATTTGTTTTCCCTGTCTTCCATAGTAATAGAATTCTATCCAGCGACATGATTATCTAGAGTTAAAAACTACATTTCCCAAGCCCCCTTGCCGCTGCGTATGGCCGTGTAGCCAAGTTCTGACCAATGAGAAGTGAGTGAAAGTGATGCATGCAACTTTCAGTTTATGCTTTTAGAGGGAGGGGCAAGGTTTCCTTCCAGAATATTTCCTCTTTCTGGCTAACTGGGATAGCAAGAGCAACAACTTAGGAAGGAGCAGCAACAACATGGAAGGAGCCTGGGTCTTTGATATCAGTGAACTGCCCGATGAGCTCTGGGTTGCTTATGCAGAGCCATTAAGTGTAAGAAAATTAAATTTCCACCGGGCACAGTGGCTCATACCTGTAATCCCAGCACTTTGGGAGGCCAAGGCAGGTGGATCACTGGAGGTCAGGAGTTCAAGACCAGGCTGGCCAACATGGTGAAACCCCATCTCTACTAAAAATGCAAAAATTAGCCGGGCGCGGTGGCACACACCTGTAATCCCAACTACTCGGGAAGCTGAGGCAGGGGAATCGCATGAACCTGGGAGGCCGAGGTTGCAGTGAGCCCAGAAGGTGCCACTGCATTCCAGCCTGGGTGACAGAACGAGACTCCATTTTCAAAAAATAAAGAAAGAAAGAAAATTAAATTTCCATCTTATGTAAGCCCCTTTAAACCACTGTTTTGGGTCTTTGTTATAGCAGTTAACCTATATCTTAGGAAATTTGGCTTCTATGAAAAATGCTTGAAAAATCATTGAACCAAGATAAGTGCTTGTTGCCTTCTTTTTTATTGTCGTGTCTGAGTACCACTCATATATGAATTTAATGTTTCTTTAATTGACTCTCCTTTTTAAGAACTTAAATTCATTAAGATGGAACTTGGTATTTCTCCCTTTAATGGAAAATTAGCTATTTTCTATCATAACTAGAAAATACCTGTGTATTAGTTATCTAATACTACATAACAAAACAGCTCAACACTTAGAGGCTTAAGACAACAACGATTTGTTATTTCCCACAGTTTCTGTGTGTCAATGTAATTTAATGCCATACTCTCCCACATCCATGGGGAAGTCTTCCTGGTACTCATACCTGCCCCCAACTTCTTTTCTGCATCTCCTTTCACTCTTAAACTCAAGCTTGGGGTTCAAGTCTAAACACAGCATGTCAGAGCTTGAAGAGGTCTCAGAAATATTATTAGTTCAGAGTTTCTCAAAAGGTATAAAATGCATAATGTGACCCAATGTATACCCATGGAGTATAAATCATCAGTTGTGAGATACTGAAAGATTCCTTGTAAGGAGGATGTATGTATGGATTTGAATATTACAGATGATGATAATAAACATATTTAACAACCAGGGCAGCACAAACATTGTCTGAAGATGGAGTAGGGTCCTAGAGGCCTCTGTAGTTGTTGAATTATGGGACTATTGGTAAGAGTGGTCCTGGAGAAGTGGCTGAATTTCCCATTTACCAACTGCTCTCGTTTGGATGTTTGTCCCTGCAAACCTCACATTGAAATTTGATCCCCAATATTGGAGGTGGAAATTAATGGGAAGTGTTTGGTTCATGATCCAGGAGTTACCTGATGTCCTCCTCATGGTAATGAATGGGTTCTTGCTCTATTAGTTACCATGAGAGCTGGTTGTTTAAAAGAATTTGGCCATACCCTCTGACTCTTGCTTCTTCTCTCACTATGTGATCCCTGCACATGCTGGCTCTACTTTGCCTTCTGCTATGAGTAGAAGCAGCCTGAAGCCCTCACCAGAAGCAGATGCTGGTGCCATGCTTCTTGTACAGCCGGCAGGACTGTGAGCCAAATAAATCTCTTTTTATTATAAATTACTCAGCCACAGATATTCGGTAATAACAACACTAAACAAACTAAAACACCAACCTCTATCAAAAGATGCTCTAATAGTCCAGGTGTGTTGGCTCACACCTGTAATCCCAGCACTTTGGGAGGCTGAGATGGGTAGATTGTTTGAGGTCAGGAGTTTGATACCAGCCTGGCCAACATGATGAAATCCCATCTCTACTAAAAATAAAGAATTAAAAAAAAAAAAAAACAACTAGCTCGGCATGGTGGTGGGCGCCTGTAATCCCAGCTACTCAGGAGGCTGAGGCAGGAGAATCACTTGAATCTAGGAGACAGAAGTTGCAGTGAGCCAAGATTGCGCCACTGCACTTCAGCCTGGGCAACAGAGCCAGACCCTGTCTCAAAAAAAAAAAAAAAAAAAAAGGCAGTAATAACTCGTAGGACCACACCTGTGTACGTGTGCTGAATTTTGTCCTTAGGCATTGTCCTTAAGAAGTTTCCTTCTTCCCAGGACAGGGGCTTCATCAGGGCTCAATGTAGAACATGCAGGTGAGGGGCAGGGCACGGTGAACCTGGCAGAAGAGCTGATTATTAAATGTTCAGTAATGATGTGAGCTTATTATGAAATAGTCATTATTAATTAAATTATGCAAACTTAAAATGGAATATATTATACTTTTAAAAGAAGGTAATAAGTACTCAAGGCTGATCACATCCTAATTATTTTACTAGAGTTTACCGTTATCTGTGCTATTGAGATCGTTTATGTCTATTTGTGTCTGTATGGTGAAAATACCATATGATGGTATGGTTTTGCACATCTCTTCCCAACTCCATGTTCAGTGACACCACCTTGGCCGGTTGTTTGAAATTGGCCATAGTGAATGCATGCACAGCACAGCAATCAGAAAACTCCACAAATGAGGTCTTTTTTTCCCAAGAGCCAGCTGATAAACATTTACCAGCACACCCCTGTGGGTGCTTTTCCAAAGCTGAAGATCTGGGCTTGGGATGATGTCAGCAGGTGCCCAAGGGAGAGTGGGGGAAGTTTTTCAGGAACTCAGTGACATCAAGAGGAATTCTATGTGGGTTGGGATCCCTGTGGAAGTCTCCACCTCCCTTTGAGCAAAGGAGATGGAAGAGAAAGCTAGGTTGGAGTTCAGCTGGCTGTAGTGTTCACGTCTTGGATAATGGCATGCGGGGAGCACCCTATGACTTTGGAGACTGACAGACATGAAGACCATAGAAAAAGTAAGCTTCCCTCTGTGAGCCTTTTTTCAATCTGTGTTTGGGGGATGATAACAATAGTACCTTCTGTGTAGCGTTGTTCGGGGTTGGTGATAACGTGCATCGAAGGCCCTTAGCACAGACTTTGCTTGGCACATGCTCAACCAGTGGAAGGCTTTTAGCATGACTAAATGGTTGTAAAATGGAATGATCCTAAGAGTCCCTGAAAATGAGGCCTTGGACACTATCTGTGTCTCAGTTTCCCCATCTGGAAAATGGGACAAATGGTTGTGTTGATCTTCTGAGGTATTTGGGACAATTCAATGAGTTGTGACACAGAGCAAGCATTTAATAAGTGTTTGCTGATATGAAAATTAGAATTCTGCTGCGACAGTGGAGCTGGGACCAGGAAAAGCTGAGTGGAGAAAGGATATTCTTCCCCTTCACCATCAAAACCTGGGCAAATCTGTTGGTTTCCTCTTGGCTGCAGTAGAAGGGAGTGTAGCTAGAATTGGACATTTTCTTCTAAGGAGGCAAAATAAGTGTGTCCAGGAGATCTTCATGGGTAGTCTAAGAAGACCCATTATGGGCAGTGTTTTATGGGATGGTTCCAGGACTGAGCTAAACAGCCTCCCCAAGCTGGCATTTTCCTAAGATTATGCTATTCTCAGAATCTATTGTTCTAATGTTTGGGGATTCCAGAATTCTGTGATTTTTAAGTTTTCAATACTATGTGGATTCTTCCAGTTGGGAGTGGGGTGCAGCTTTAGGAAAGTAAGGAGCTGAGGAGGGAGAGGCAGTCTCACCAACATCCACCTCCTCCTGGATGTTTTTATCAGGAGCAAAAACGTAAAGTCAGTGCACAGTTTTGGTTGCTCTAGGTCCCAACGCAAAATAAATGTGTGGAGTCCTAGGAACCAAATTTTAGGGGCCTGAAGGTGGTACCTGGATCATTCTTCTCTTGGGGAGTGCCATCATTTCCAAGAGGCTGAAGAAGAGATTTGGAGCCAACGAACAAGACATAGAATTTATTGAAGACTTACATATACGGTGGTCCCAGAGCAGCCACCTGGACAGGAAAACCACTAACGTGTGTAAAAAGCATATGGTTTATACAGGATTGTCACTTAGCAAGCTCCACCTAGCAACCTCCATTTAAGCCAAAACAAAGAGCCTTGATCCCTTGTATGGCCTGCATTACAACAAATGGGCCAGGGGTTCAGATGTCCTTCGCAGATATGGAGTGAATCTCTGGGTTGGCCACTCCCTTATTTCTTAGCTCAGAAATCCCAACTTACATTCTTCCTAGACCATTCTCAGGGTATGCTTGAGATATTGCTGTCAAGTATGTCTTCCATACATAGGGCTGAGAAAAATTATTCAAAACATGGCAATAAGGTAAAACTGATTATGGGATGTTTTAAAGTCAAGTTAAGCATATTTTCTAACAAGCCCACTTAAAGGTAATTTCATTCCAAAATGGAATGTCTCTTTGTTTGCACAATTAATTAGTGTCTAAGCTTTTTTAACTTTTATTTTAGCTTCAGGGGTACATGTACAGGATTTATTATATAGGTAAGTTGCATGTCATGGGGTTTGGTGCACAGATTATTTCGTCACCCAGGTAATAAGCACAGTACCCAATAGGTAGTTTTTTGATCCTCACCGTCCTACCACCTTTAAACCTCAAATAGGTCCCAGTGTTCTATTGTTCCCATCTTTGTGTCCGTACGTTCTCAATGCTTAGCTCCCACTTACAAGTGAAAACAAGAAGTATTTGGTGTTTTGTTCCTGTGTTACTTTGCTTGGGATAAAGGCCTCTAGTTTCATCCATGTTGCTGCAAAGGACATGATCTCATTCTTTTTATGGCAGTGTAGTGCTCCATGGTGCATATGTGCCTCATTTTATTTATCCAGTCTACCATTGATAAGCATTTAGGTTGATTCCATGTGTTTGCTATTGTGAATAGTGCTGCAATGAACATACAGCACTATTTATCTATTTTTATGGTAGAATGATTTATATTCCTATGAGTAGAGACCCAATAATGGTATTGCTGGGTCAAATGGTAATTCTGTTTTAGATTCTTTGAGAAACTGCCAAACTACTTTCCACAATGGCTAAATTAATTTCCATTTCCACCAGCAGATATAGGCGTTCCCTTTTCTCTACAACCTTGCCAGCATCTGTTATTTTTTGACATTTTAATAATAGCCATTCTGGCCGGGCACGGTGGCTCATGCCTGTAATCCCAGCACTTTGGGAGGCCAAGGTGGGTGGATCATTTGAGGTCAGGAGTTTGAAACCAGCCTGGCCAACATGGTGAAACCCCTCCTCTACTAAAAGTACAAAAATTAGCTGGGCGTGGTGGCGGGTGCCTGTCATCCCAGCTACTCGGGTGGCTGACACAGGAGAATTGCTTGAATCCGGGAGGCAGAGGTTGCAGTGAGCCAGCCAAGATCGTGCCACTGCACTCCAGCCTAGGTGCCAGAGCAAGATTCTGTCTCAAATAATAATAATAGCCATTCTGACTAGTGTGAGATGGTATCTCACTGTGATTTTCATTTGCATTTCTCTAATGACTAGTGGTGTTAATCATTTTCATATGCTTATTGGCCACATGTATGTCTTCTTTCGAAAAATATTCATGTCCTTTTCCCACTTTTTAATGGGGTTGTTTCTTTTCATGTAAATTTGTTTAAGTTTCTTATAGATTCCAGATATTAGATCTTTCTCAGATTCATAATTTGCAAATATTTTCTCCCATTGTGTAGGTTGTCTGTTTACAGCTGATAGTTTCTTTTGCAGTGCAGAATCTCATTAGTTTAATTAGGTCCCACTTGTTAATTTTTGCTTTGTTGCAATTGCTTTTGGCAGCTTCATCATGAAATCTTTGCCAGGTCCTATGTTCAGAATGCTATATATTCCCTAGGTTATCTTCCAGAATTTTTATGATTTTAGATTTTACATGTAAGTCTTTGATCCCTCTTGAGCTGATTTTTGTATATGGTGTGAGGAAGGAGTCCAATTTCAATCTTCTGCATTTGGATAGCCGGTTATCTCAGCACCATTTGTTGAATAGGGAGTCATTTCCCCATTGCTCATCTTGTTGTCTTTGTCAAAGGTCAGATGGCTGTAGGCATGTGGCATTATTTCTTGGCTCTATTCTGTTCCATTTATCAATGTGTGTGTTTTTGTACCAGTACCATGCTGTTTTGGTAACTGTGGCCTTGTTGTACAGTTTGAAGTTAGGTAATGTGATGCCTCCATCTTTGTTCTTTTTGCTTAGGATTGTCTTGGCTATTCAGGCTCTTTGTTGGTTTCACATGAATTTTTAAATATTTTTTCTAATTCTGTGAAGAATGTCATTGGTAGTTTGATACAAATAGCATTGAATCTGTAAATTACTTTGGGCAGTGTGGTGGTTTTAACAATACTGATTATTCCCGTCCATGAACATGGAATGTTTCTCCATTGGTGTCATCTCTGATTTCTTTCAGCAGTATTTCATAATTTTCATTGTAGAGCTCTTTCACCTCTTTGATTAACTATATTCCTGGATATTTTATTCTTTTGTGGCTATTGTGAATGGTATTGCAGTCTTGATTTGGCTATCAGGTTGGATGTTGTTGGTGTATGGAAATGTTACTTGTTTTTATACATTAATTTTGTATCCTGAAACTTTGCTGAAGTTGTTTATAAGATCAAGGAGCTTTTGAGCAGAGACTAGGGGGTTTTATACTTGTAGAATCATATCTGCAAACAGGGATAATTTGACTTCCTTTTTTCCTGTGTATATCCCCCCCCCTTTTTTTTTCCTTCTGCATGATTGATTTGGCTAGGACTTCCAGTACTATGTCAAATAGGAGTGGTGAGACAGAATCCTTGTCTTGTTCTGGTTCTCAAAGAGAATACTTCCAGCTTTTGCCTGTTCAGAATGATGTTGACTATGGGCTTGTCATGAATGGCTCTTATGATTTTGATGTATGTTCCTTCAATGCCTAGTTTGTTGAGGATTTTTAATATGAAGGGATGTTGAATTTTATGAAAAGTCTTTTCTGCAACTATTGACAAGATCATATGGTTTTTGTTTTTAGTTCTGTTTATATGATGAATCACATTTACTGATTTGCATATGTTGAACCAACTTTGTATCACAGAGATAAAGCCTATTTAATTGTGATGGACTAGCTTTTTAATATGCTGCTGGATTCAGTTTGCTAGTATTTTGTTGAGGATTTTGGCATCTATGTTCAGCAAGGATATTGGCCTGGAGTTTTCTTTTTTTGGTTGTGTCTCTGCCAGGTTTGGGTATCAGAATGGTGCTGGCTTCATAGAATGAGCTGAGGATGAGTCCTTCCTGGTCATTTTTTTGGAATAGTTTCCGTAGAGATGGTACTACCTCTTTCTTATACATCTGGTCGAATTCAGCTGTGAATCCATCTGGTCCTGGGCTTTTTCTGGTTGGTAGGATTTTATTACTGATTCCATTTCAGAACTTGTTATTGGTCTGGTCAGGGATTTAATTTCTTCCTGGTTCAATCTTGGGAGTTTGTATGTTTTCAGGAATTTATCCATTTCTTCTAGGTTTTCTAGATTGTGTGCATAGAGATGTTCACAGTAGTCTCTGTGAATTTTTTTTTTTTTTTGTATTTCGGCGTGTCCCATGGCAAAATTCCCTTTGTCATTATGGTTGTGTTTATTTGGGGATCTTATCTCTTTTTTTCTTTATTATTCTCGCTAGCAGTCTATCTATCTTATTTATTCTTTCAAATAACCAATTGCTGGACTTGTTGATCTTTTGTTCATATATTGTGAAAAGTAGTGTGATGATTCCTGAAAGAACTAAAACAAGAACTACCATTCAACCCAGCAATTCCACTACTAGGTATATACTGAAAGGAATATAAATAATTCTACCATAAAGACACATGCACATGCATGTTCACTGCAGCACTATTCACAATAGCAAATACATGGAATCAACCTAAATGCCCAAAATGGTAGACTGGATAAAGAAAATGTGGTACATATACACCATGGAATACTGTGCAACCATAAAAAAACGAACAAGATCATGCCCTTTGCAGGAACATGGATGAAGCTGGAGGCCATTATCTTTAGCAAACTAATGCAGGAACAGAAAACTAAATACTGCATGTTCCCACTTAGAAGTGGTAGCTGAATGATGAGAACACATGAACACATAGAGGGGAACAACAGACACTGGGGCCTCCCTGAGGGTGGAGGGTGAGAGGAGGAAGAAGATCAGGAAAAATAACTGGTGGGTACTAGGCTTAATACTTTGGTGATGAAATGATCTGCACAACAAACCTCCATGACATGAGTTTACCTGTATAACAAACCTGCACATGTACCCCTGAACTTAAAATTAAAATAAATAAAATAAAATAACATTTCATAAAATTTTTTAAAACAGAAAACATGTTCATTCCCTGGCAACTCCACCAAAAAAAAAAAAAAAAGGAAAGAAAACATGGTTATATATACAATGGAATATTATTCAGCCATAAAAAAAAAGAATGAAATCCTATCATCTGCAGGAACATGGGTGGACCTGGGGGACATTATGTTAAGTAAAATAAGCCAGGCACAGAAAGACAAATATCACGCATTCTCACTCATAATGGGAGTTAAAAAACTGATCTCATGAAAGTGGAAAGTAGAATGTTGGTTAGTAGAAGCTGTAATCCCTAGCAAGCTTCAACAGGGGAGTCAATGCTTTCAGTCAGGAGGTGGCACCACGTGTCTTCAAGATGAAATGCCTCTTGGGGACAAACATGCTACTTTCACCAAGTACATAAGCTTTCTGCTTGTCATACTTAGGATTGAACATTGTTCATCCTTCAGAAGTACATCCTACTCAGATCTTGGGACAGTATGATCCCCCCATTTTGGGCATTTCCCTCATTTTTGGTTTGCATTGGGTTGCTGCTGGGAGAACCAAATGTCTGGCAGCTTCTTGGTCCCTTCAAAAAAAAAAAAAATGTGCAGCTTCAGCCAGGCACAGAGGCTCATGCCTGTAATCCCATCACTTTGGGAGGCCAAGGTGGGCAGATCACCTGAGGTCAGGAGTTTGCCACCAGCCTAGTCAACATGGCAAAATTCCGTCTCTACAAAAATTAAAAAATTAGCCAAGTGTTGTGGCTTGTGCCTTGAGATACAGTGCAGTCTCTTGTCATCCACTGCTTCCTTATTAGAGAGGGTAGAACCAACACTAGCTAACATCACGGGCCATACAGGGTAAGTCCATCTTAACAATTTTTTTTTCTTTTTTTTTGAGATGGAGTTTTGCTCTTGTTGCCCCAGGCTGGAGTGCAGTGGCCCAATCTCAGCTCACTGCAACCTCCGCGCCCACCCACCGTCCCCCATCCCGCCCCTGAGTTCAAGCGATTCTCCTGCCTCAGCCTTCCTAGTAGCTGGGACTACAATTGTGTGCCACCACACCCGGATAATTTTTGTATTTTTAGTAGAGACGGGGTTTCACTATATTGGCCAGGCTGGTCTTGAACTCCTGACCTCAAGTGATCCGTAAGCCTCAGCCTCCCAAAGTGCTGGGCGTACAGGTGTGAGCCACTGCACCCAGTCACAGATGCAGATTTCTTACACGCATGTATTGCATCATGGCGAAGTCTAGGCTATTAGCGTCCCCAGCACCCAAATAGTAAACACTGTACCCAATAGGTAACTTTTCAAGCCTCACCCCCTCCTGCCCACCCACCTTTCAAAGTCTACAATGTCTCTTGTTCCACTCTGTATGTCCAAGGGTATCCATTGTTTAGCTTCCATTTATAATTGAGAACATGTGTTATTTGACTTTCTGGTTTGACCTCTTTCACTTAGCATAATGGTCTCCAGTTCCATCCATGTTGCTACAAAAGACATGATTTCATTCTTTTTTATGGCTGAGTAGTATTCTATGTTATACATATGCCACGTTTTCTTTATCCAAACCTCTGTTGATGGGCTTAGATTGATTCCATAGCTTTGCTATTATGAATACTGCTACAATAAACATACAAGTGTAGGTGTCCTTTTTATAAAATGATTTCTTTCTTTTTTTTTTTCTTTTTTTGAGGTGCAGTCTCACTCTGTCGCCCAAGCTGGAGTGTGCAGTGGCACGATCTCGGCTCACTGCAACCTCTGCCTCCCTGGTTCAAGCGATTCTCCTGCCTCAGCCTCCCGAGTAGCTGGGACTACAGGCGTGTGCCACCATGCCAGGCTAATTTTTTCTATTTTTAGTAGAGACAGGGTTTCACCATGTTGGCCAGGCTGTTCTCAAACTCCTGACCTCAGGCGATCCGCCCTTCTCGACATCCCAAAGTGCTGGGATTACAAGGCATTAGCCATCACACCTTGTCTAAAATGATTTCTTTCTTTTGCTGTGAAGAAACTCTTTTAGTTTAAGTCCCATTTGTCTATTTTTTGTTTTATTGCATTTGTTTTTGAGGACTTCATCATAAATTCTTTGCCTAGGCCAGTGTCCAAAAGAATTTTTCCTAGGTTTTCTTCTAAAATTTTTATAGTTTCAGGTCTTAGATTTAGGTCTTTAATCCATCTTGAGTTCATCTTTGTATATGGTGAGAAATACCAGTCCAGTTTCATTCTTCAGCAAATGATTATCCAATCTTCCCAGAAATATTTATTGAATAAGATGTCCTTTCCCCAGTGTATATTTTTGCTGACTTTGTCAAAGATTAGTTGGTTGTAGGTAGGTGGCTTTATTTTTGGGTTTTCTATTCTGTTCCATTGATATATGTGTCTATTTTTATACCAGTACAATGCTGTTTTGGTTACTATAGGCTTGAAGTATAATTTGAAATCAGGTAATGTAATGCCTCCAGCTTTGTTCTTTTTGCTTGGAATTGCTTAAACTATTTGGGCTCTTTTCTGATTCTATATGAATTTTAGGATTGTTTTTTCTAATTCTGTGAAAAATGACGGTGTTTTGATAGAGATTGCATTCAATCTGTAGATTGCTTTGGACTGTATGTTCATGTCGATGCTGATTCCTCAAATCCATGAGCATGGGATATTTTTCCATTTGTTTATGTCATCTACAATTTCTTTCATTGGTGTTTTGTAGGTCTTCTTATAGAGATCTTTCATCTCCCTGGTTAAATATATTCCTATGTATTTTATTTTCTTTGTAGCTATTGCAAATGTATTGCCTCCTTGATTTGGTCCTTGGCTAGGTCGTTACTAATATGTGGACATGCTACTGATTTTTGTACATTAATTTTGTATCCTAAAACTTTACTGAATTCATTTCTCAAATCTAAGAGTTGTTTTTAGAGTCCTTAGGGTTTTCTAGGCATAAGATCATATCATCAGCAAACAGGGATAATTTGACTTCCTCTTTTCTAATTTGGATGCCCTCCATTTGTGTCTCTTGCCTGACTGCTCTGGCTAGGACTTCCAGTACTCTGTTGAATAAGAGTGGTGAAAGTGGCATTCTTGTCTTCTAGTTCTTAAAGAGAATGCTTTCATCTTTTCACCGTTAAATGTTATGTTTGCTGTGGGCTTGTCATATGTAGCCTTTATTATGTTGAGGTATGTTGCTTCTATGCCTGGTTTGTTGAGGATTTTTATCATGAAGAAATGCTGATTTTTATTGAATACTTTTTCTGCATCTATTGAGATAATCATATGGCTTTTGTCCTTCATTTTGTTGATGGAATGTATCACGTTATGGATTTGCATATGTTGAACCATTCTTGGATCCCCAGGTTAAATCCGACCCAATCATGGTATATGATCTTTTTGATGTGCTGTTGGATTTGATTTGCTAGTATTTTGCTGAGGCTTTGTGTATCTATGTGATTCAGGGATATTGATCTGTAGTTTTCTTTTTTGTTGTGTTCTTGTCTGATTTTGTTATCAGGATGATACTGGCCTCGTAGAATCAGTTAGGGAGAATTCCCTCCTCCTCAATTTTTTGGAATAGTTTTACAAGAATTGGTATTAGTTCTTCTTTGTATACTTGGTAGGATTCATCTGTGAATCTATCTGGTCCTGGAACTTATTTTCTTGAAAGACTTTTTTTTGAGACGGAGTTTCACTCTGTCACCCAGGCTGGAGTGCAGTGGCATGATCCCGATTCACTGCAACCTCCACCTCCTGGGTTCAAGCGATTCTGCTGCCTCAGCCTCCCAAGTAGCTGGGATTACAGGCGTGCACCACCACGGCCAGCTAATTTTTGTATTTTTAGTACAGACGGGGTTTCATTGTGTTGACCAGGCAGGTCTTGAACTCCTGACCTCAAGTGATCCGCACACCTCAGCTTCCCAAAATGCTGGCATTACAGGCATGAGCCACCACACCCTGCCTTCTTGGGAAACTTTTAATTACTGATTCAATCTTGCTATTCATTATTGATCTGTTCAAGAGTTCTACTTCCTGGTTCAATCTTGATAGACTGTAACTGTCCAGAAATTTATTCATTTCCTCTAGATTTTCTAGTTTGTGAGGATATAGCTGTTCATAATAGTCTCTCATGATGTTTTGTGCTTCTATCCTATCAGTTGTAATGTCCCATTCTTCATTTCTGATTGTTTTTATTTTTATTTTCTCTTCTTTCCTGGGTTAGTCTAGCTAGTGGTTTATTAATTTTAACTTTTTGAAGATCCAATTTTTGTTTTGTTGATCTTTTTTATTGTTTTCGTGGTTTCTGTTTCATTTAGTTCTGCTCTGATCTTTGTTATTTCTTTGGCTAACTTTGGGTTTGATTTGTTCTTTTTCTAGTTCCTTGAGGTGTGACATTGGTCTATAATTTGTGATCTTTCTACTGTTTTTTGAGATGGAGTCTCACTCTGTCACCCAGGCAGGAGTGCAGTGGCACAAACTCGGCTCACTACAACCTCTGCCTTCCAGGTTCAAGTCATTCTCCTACCTCAGCCTCCCGAGTAGCTGAGATTACAGGCATGCACCAACATGCCTTGCTAATTTTTGTATTTTTTAGTAGAGACAGGGTTTCTTCATACTGGCCAGGCTGGTCTCGAACTCCCGACCTCAAGTGATCCACCGCCTCAAGTGCTGGGATTACAGCTGTGAGCCACCATGCCTGGCCCTTTCTACTTTTTTGATGTAGGCATTCAGTGCTATAAACTTCCCTATTAGTACTGCTTTTGCTGTATCCCACAGACTTTTGTGTTGTGTTTTCATTTTTATTCATTTCAAACTCTTTAAAAATTTCCAGCTTAATTTTTTTGCTGACCTGGTGATCTTTCAAGAGCATGCTGTTTAATGCCCATGTATTTATACCATTTCCAAAGTTCCTCCTAGTATTGATGGAATGGAATCCTTTTCTAGCTTTATCCACTGTGGTCTGAGACGATACTTGATATAATTTTGATTTTTAAAAAATTTGTTAAGGTACGTTTCATGGCTTAATATATGGTCTATCTTGGAGAATATACCATGTACTGATGAAAAGAATGTATATTCTGTAGTTGTTGGGTAAAATGTTTTATAAGTGTCTGTTGAGTCCATTGGGTTAAAGTCCAATTTAAGTCTGTGTTTGTCCATTTTTGCATCACTATAAAGGAACACCCAAGCCTCAGTAATTTATAAAGAAAAGTGGTTTAATCAGCTCACAGTTCTGCAGGCAGAACATGAAGCATGGCACTGGCATCTGCTACTGATAAGGGTCTCAGGAAGCTTACAATCATGGTGGAAGGCAATGGAGGAGCCAGTGTATCACACTGGCAAGAGATGGAAGGGGGTGGTCCCAGGCTCTTTTAAACAACCAGATCTCATTTAAACTGAGTGAGAACCCACTCATCACCAAGGGGATGGCACTAAGCCATTCATGAGGGATCTGCCCCTATGATCTGATACCTCCCTCTAGGCCCTACCTCCAACATAGGGGATCACATGTCCACATAAGATATGGAGGGGACACACATCCAAAGCATATGAAAGGCTAATGTTTCTTTGCTAATTTTGTCTCTCAATGATCTGTTTAGTGTATGAGTGGGATATTGAAGCTCCCCACTGTTATTGTATTCTGTATATCTCATTCTTTAGGTCTAGTTGTATTTGTTTGTAAATTTAGGGGTTGTGATGTTTGGTGCATATATATTCAGCACTGTTATATTCTCTTGCTAAATTGATCCCTTTATCATTATATAATGACCTTCTTTGTTTTGTTTTTATTTTTAATGTTTTTTATTTAAAATCTGTTTTAACTGGTATAAGATATAGCTATTCCTGCTTGTTTGGTTTTTGTTTGCATGGAATATCTTTTTCCATCTATGTACTTTCAGTCTATATGTGTCTTTACAGGTAAAGTGAGTTTCTTATAGGCAGCATATAGTTGCATCATGGTTTGTGTGTGTGTGTGTGTTTGTTTGTTTGTTTTGAGATGAGTTTTGCTCTTGTTGCCCAGGCTGGAGGAGTGCAATGGCATGATCTCGACTCACTGCAACCTCTGCCTCCTGGGTTCAAGCAATTCTCCTGCCTCAGCCTCCCAGGTAGCTGGGATTACAGGCATATGCCATCACACCCAGCTAATTTTTGTATTTTTAGTAGACACAGGGTTTCTCCATGTTGGTCAGGCTGGTCTCAAGCTCCCAACCTCAGGTGATCCACTCGCCTTGGCCTCCCAAAGTGCTGGGCATCATGTTGTTTAAAGTATTCTGCCAATACATATCTTGTAAGTGAAGCATTTAATCCATTTATTCAAGGTTAATATTGATATGCAAGGCTTTATTCTTGTCATATTGTTAATTGTTTTTAAGTTGTTTTATATGATAAATTATTTGTTTCTTTCTTTTTCTCTTTTTGTCATTGTGGTTTGATGAGATTCTCCCATGTTGCCACTTGATTCTTTTCTCTTCCTCATTTATGAGGTTGTTTTTATAAGAAATGTGAGTTTTATTTTTCTGTGTGTTTTCATGACGCTGAGTGTTGACCTTTCATTTCCATATTTAAGACCCATTTGAGCATCTCCCATAGGAACAGGCTAGTGTTGACAAGTTTACTCACCATTTGCTTCTCTGGAAAAGATTTTATTTCTCCTTCATTTATGAAGCTTATTCTGCCAGAACATAAAATTTTTGGCTGACAGTACTTTTCTTTCAGCAGTTGGAAATGCCATTCTCTTCTTTTCTAGCCTATAAGGTTTCCACTGAAAAGTCTGCTGTTAGTCTGATGAGTTTTCTTAATAGGTAACTAGATGCTTTTCTCTTGCTAATTTTAAAATTCTTTCTTTCTTCTTGACTTTAGACTTTCTAAATGTACTATTATGTGAAGTTCTTTTTGCAATGTATTTGCTGGGGCTCTGTAGCTGGATGTCTAACTCTCTTGCTAGATGTGGAAGTTTTCATCAATTACTTCCTAAAAATAGGTGTTCTAATTTTTTAAAATCTCTCTTCCCCCTTGGAAATACCAAAAATGCATAAGTTTGGTCACACTATGTAGTCCCAGATATCTCAAAGTCTTTGATTATTCTTTTTTATTTATTTTTATTTTGTCAGACAGGACATTTCAAAAGACCTGTCTTCAAGTTCTTAGATTCTTTTTTTTTCTTCTAATTTTAGAGATAGGGTTTCACTATGTTGCCCAAACTGGCCTTGAACTCTGACCTCAAGGAATCCACCTACCTTGGTCTTCCAAAGTGCTGGGATTACAGGCATGAGCCACTGCACCCAGCCATGTTCTGAGGTTCTTTCTTCTGCTTGGTCCAGTCTACTATTGAAGCTTTTGAATATATTCTGTATTCCCTTCATTGAATTTTTTTAGTTCAAGAGTTTCTGCTTGTTTTTTTTTTAAAGTTATTTATCTCAGTAAATTTCTCATTCGTTTCCTGGACTGATTTTCTAATTCTTTGTATTGATTTTCAAATTTCTCTTGCATCTTGTAGGGCTTTATAAAATCAGTATTTTGAATTCTTTATCTGGCATATTGAGGGATTCTTTTTGATTGGGATCTGTTGCTGGACAATTGTGGTCCTTTGATGATGTCACATTTTTCTCCTTTTTCATGTTTCCTGTGTCCTATCATTGATATCTGTAAATCTTGTGTAGCAGTAGCTTGTTCAAGTTTTTTTAATTGCCCTGTAGGAGAAAATTTTTTTCCTGAAAAATGTATGCATGTTGTTAGTTGAGTAGGATACTTTGGCTTTGATTCTGGGTGCCTATGGTAGTGTGATCTTAGTATGACTTCATAGGCAGTACCCAGGGTCACTGGTATCTTTGATTTCCTTGGTAGCTTAGAGTACAGTTATTACTTGAGATTGGGGAGAAATTTAGCTGGGTGTTGGATGCCAACTGAGCCCATCTTTGGGCCCTGGTGGTGGCAGCAGCTTGGAGAGTGTGGCTGAGCCCCAGAGCAGTCTACTGGCTTTGGTATTAGTGAGTCCTGGGAGGCTGATTCTTGAGCTTCCTAGTGGCTTGCTTAGAGGAGTCATGGGAGTTGGGGGACAGGGATGTGGGCAAGTTCTCAGGCCCCTGGGAAGCACAACCTGGTGTGATATGGGTGATGGCAGTAGTGGTGGTGGAGCAATCCACTAGGACCCAGGCAGTCCATGTTGGTGTTGCTGGTAGATGCAATGGGTTGGGTGGGCTACTCCCCGGTCCCACAGCATCCTGTAGCAGGGTAGTGGTATTGACCTAAGTGTGCTTAGGAGAGCTCGTTCTCCCCTGTGCCTCCCCCATCTGGGTGGCGGCTACAGTGGCATCACCTCAGACTTGGCAAAAAGGGGGACAGAGCCCAACATTAAACTCTTATGATTGTGCCAGCTGTGGGCTTGTGACCAAAGAGGACAGGCCTCTCTCTGGTAAGCAGTATGGACAAGAAGTTGTGGGGAGTGGGGTCTGCTCAAGTCTCCCTGTCACAGCAGCCCATAGCAGGGTCGGGGAAATTGTCCCAGGTATATGTAAAGGAGCTTTGTTTCCCTGTCCCTCTTTGGCCAGGTAGTGGCTGCAGCCAGGTCAACTCAAACTGGGCCTGAGGGCAGGGCACAGCACAGTATTAAACTCTCAAAATGGTTCCTTGGGCCTGCAACCAGGGTAAGAAGCTGTGGGGAATGTGGTTCACTCACATCTCAGTCTCAACAGCAGCCCGCAGCAAGGCAGAAAGGACCCTCCTATGGGTGCCTGGGAGTGCTGGGTCTCCTCTATACTTACTTGAAGCAGCACAGCGGCAGCAACCATTTCTATAGATCTCCAGTATCCAGGTTCTCAAAACGGCACTCAGCTGAGGCTGCTCTAGGCTCAAATGGGATTCCATGTGGGTTCCATTTTCCAGGGCAATGTCTCTGCACAATCTTTAGGGAGCTCCGTATGTCAGGCCCAAGACCCAAGTGGGTTGAGGGTTTCTACCATAGCCAAGATCATAAAAGCCCATTTCAAAGTGTGGAGCCCTGGGAGTTTCTCTCTTATAATTTCCCCTCATCCAGGAGCCACTCTCAGCTTTCAGTCAATCCCCTCTCCTTACTCACTTCCGGTGCTTCCCATCTTTTCTCTGTTGAATCCCTTCTCTTCTCTGATGAATTCCAGCATTCTCTCCTAGATAATCTGTTTAAAATGGAGTTCCTCTCCACAAAGAAGGCCATGCTACCTGCATCTGGTCAGCCATCTTGATCACCTTTCTACATTTAAAGAGACACAGCATGTTAAAAAAAAAAAAATTAGTTCCCTTACAAATTGTTGTTTACCTAGCCCTCCCCGTCAAGAAGTGGTCTGCATTTTAAAGGATTTTAATAAGATGAAAAATATTGTAGAATAAATTTGCAGTGACCCCACCTCCCATTCTTCCTGTGGTAAGAAAGACCAAAAGCTATTTTTTTCTTTTTTCTTTTCTTTTTTTTTTTTTAAAGGAAACCCCTTTCTCCTAACTCCCTTCAGAATCTGCTGCTTTTTTTCACTCCCCAGTGATTTCAGGGAATTGGGTTGTTAAAAATGTTTTCTTCAGAGTTAATAGTTTTTATTCATGGGATGCTTGCTCCAAAAGAAGCTACTCAACCATTACCAGAAGAAACTCTTCATCAGTGCACTTGGCAGCTGACATCTTCGTCCCCTTAAAAAATAAAAATTAAAAAAAAAATTTTTTTTAAGTTGTTCAGAAATGGTGGCTCAAACCTGTAATCCCAACACTTTGGGTGGCTGAGGCGGGCAGATCACCTGAGGTCAGGAGTTCAAGAGCAGCCTGGCCAACATGGTGAAACACCGTCTCTTCAAAAGTACAAAAATTAGTCGGGCATGATGGTGGATGCCTGTAATCCCAGCTGCTCAGGAGGCTGAGGCAGGAGAATTGCTTGAAGCCAGGAAGCAGAGGTTGCAGTGGACCGAGATCGCGCCATTGCACTCCAGCCTGGGCGACAGAGCAAGACTCCACCTCAAACAAAAAAAGCTGCTCATCCCTGTCATCTATCCAACTTCTTTCCCATCTCTGGGCTCTAAGTCCTGCCATTTTCCTGGTAGGCAGGAACTTCATGGCCATGGATGTGAGCTGTCCAAACACTCAGAAAAAAAGAATCTTGACTTTCTTCTCTTCTTTGACCTCCTTTACTCTATTTCAGCCAACATTCCCATAGCCCCACCCTAATCCTTGTCATCACTCTGAAATGTGAAACACACACATTTCACTCTCTGACCACAACCACTAGTACCCCAACTCCCCCACTGCTTCATTGACAATGGCCTGAGGGGTATACTGGCCAACTAGGTCGTTGGTTAAGGTTCCGAAGAGTGCAAACACTATAGAAGGTCAAGTCTCCCTCCTATTAAAAGACTTTTTTTCTAACATTTTGAAAACTTTTGTTACATGTTTACAAGGAAGTATTTGAAGAAGAGATTACAGGCAGTTTTTCTAATGTTTCATAAAGAAAAACAGGTGGGGCCTGGCAGTCCAAAGTGGTGATTAACAGCATGAAATTTACTTTCACAGCCAGGCGTGGTAGCTCACACCTGTAATCCCAGCACTTTGGGAGGCCGAAGTGGGTGGATCACCTGAGGTCAGGAGTTTGAGACCAGCCTGACAAACATGGTGAAACCCCGTCTCTACTAAAAATACAAAAATTAGCTGGGCATGGTGGCTGGAATCCCAGCTACTTGGGAGGCTGAGGCTGGAGAATCACTTGAACCCAGGACACAGAGGTTGCAGTGAGCCGAGATCGCACCATTGAACTCCAGCCTGGGCAACGAGAGTGAAAGAGCAAAGCTCCATCTCAAAAATAAAAAAAAAGAAAGAAAGAAAAGAAAGAAGGAAAGAAAGAAAAGAAAGAAAGAAAGAAAGAAATTTACAGTCACACAAGACCATACTGAGACTCTACCCTCATTAGCTGTGGAATGCGGAAGCAAGTCACTTGCAACCAACTTTGGAGGCCTTACCTAACTCATTTGCAAAATGGAGATGATAACGCCAACCTCACAGTCTTGCAATGAGGAGTTTAACTAAGATTATGCTCATAAAAAGCTTCCCACAGTTCTGGGGTTTTCTTCAAGCAGATAAATGGAGCTGGGCTAGGACTGTTTTAATCCAAACACAGATGAGCACAGGAAAATATCAGATGTTCACATGTATGCAACATGGCCCACAAGCCTGCATACAGACACCAGAATGCACACATGAGAACATCCACATACTTATATGTAGTCACCCAATTGTGAATGTATACACACAAATATGAATATGCAGCATTCATCTTGTTTTACACAGAAATGCACATCATAGACACCCCTAAATCATGTGTGCACACATGCTGTATGCAGAGACAGACACAAAGATTGGCAAGCATTGAGAAACAGTGGCACACCCTGTCAGGCACACACACACATGTGCATGTGCAGACATAAATTGGAATGGATACCCATTATCAAGCACAAACATACACCCCACAAAGCCTGGTGCACACATAAATTCATGTATCAACATGGACATACAGAAACATACATGCACATAGACACTACCAGAATGACACACAGACAGTTGAATAAATGAGGATAAACATGGCAGAAGCATCCAGGAGAACTCACTGGACAAAATGGCACAAAATACAAAGATGCAGGAGCACACAGGGTGATTGAGGGGAACATTGACTTGCAGGGAAGGAGAAAGAGAAGATAGAAAGACAGGATCCAAGACAACGGTAGACAGACAGGTGGGCAAAATCCTGTGCAGGGCTCCAGGGCCAACCAGAATAGCCTGAGAGTCTAATGCTGGCCTGTCCTTCCACAGATACTGCCTAACTCAGCACCACACTCCAGGAGGCCATGAAGGATTAATTTCCTATTCACAGCTCCATGGGGTAAAGCTTGGCTGTGCTGAGGAAGGGGTGGGGAAAGAGGTTCCCAAAGACTCTGTCCTTTTCCTCCTTCCCAAAGGAAAAGATTTGTGAGCTTTAGACTAGAGAATGTAAAAGAAAGGAATGTGTTTAGGGAACATCTTATCCATCCGCTTCATCCTACAGATGAAAGAGAACAACTACTATTCATTGAGCACTTACTGCCATGTACCTCACCTGCATTAACACATATACTTCTCCCCTAAATAGCTGAAGAGGTAAGAGCTGTTCTTGGCTCCATAAGGCTCAGAGATAAAGTCAGCTATTCAAGGCCACACAACAAAGAAGGGATAAGGTTAGCATTCCAATCCAGGCCTTAATCATTGTACCATCCATCCAGAAAAGGAAACTGAGGCCAAGCAAAGGAAAGGGATCTTCCTGGGTTTTCCACTAACTTGGGTACAGTGAAAGGCTGTACCTAAGACACTGCCCACTGGGACAAGTCCCTCCCACATGATTTCAGACACCATTCTCTCACTCCATGCTCTAGGGTAATCAATAAGTCCAAAATTGATTGACCGCTATGTCCACAAATACTAGAGTTCTCCCAACCAGTCTCTCCCCACCCCCTCCCTGGCCAGGTCATGGCAACCTGCTGATCACTCAGTGCACTTCCTAGTGCCAACCTCACTGAGAAACAAAGTTCCCGAATTTCTATCTCCCACCTTTTTAAGGAACTAGAAGGAAAAGGAGGAGCCCAGGCTTGGGGCCAGCCCAGGTGCAGGCTGGTGACCAGGATTAGAGGGATTGATATCTGTCAAGCTGGTGCTAACCCTCCTTCCCACCTCTTCCCCTCCAAAATCAACAAACAACTTTCCTCTCTCCGCTTTGTTCTCTGACCTTTGTTCCCTCCACACAGGTCTCAGAGCTCAGCATCCTAGAACACTTTGAGCAAGATGTCAGTGCTGGGGGGGCCAACCTCACCCACCTCCACTTGTCCACAGTTGGTGACCTAGAGGAGAGGTGCAACCCTGGAAGGACCAACCATCAGAGCCTGTCCTGTGGCCATCTGCGGCCCCTCTCAGGGTCTGGCTGAGGCTCATCTCAGGCCCACATAGGACCAATATCAACACCTGCCTCATGCTCATGTCAGAGCCCACTGGGACCAACCTCAGACCCTATATGGTGCCACCCTTATGCCCTCCTGAAGCAGGACACTCATATGCCCTCAATGACACCTGAAACAACACACAGAGCCCTCTTGGCAACAAATATGACTTCAATATTCTCCTGGTGTCAAGTTCAGTGCCAACTTGTTTCCCATCCTCGCATACACCTGGGGGCAGTCCCAAAGCCAACACGATGCCTTTCCCTCCCTGGACACACCTGATGCTGATATCAGAACCCGCCAATGTCATCAGTGTGTCCACTGCTGATGCCAGTCTCAGCACTCACCTCTTGCTAAGCCTGCCCGCACTTGAGTCCCAGGGTGATCTAGGCCAGTCAATGAAGGGGGGCGAGGAGAAAGTTCACATCCCAGCTCCCTCATTACTCCCTGTGTGACCTCACTCAAGAGGATTTATGGAGTCTAGATCTGCTCATCTTCAAAATGAGGATGATCACGATGAACCAACCTCACTGTTACAAAGATTCAACCAGATCATACACACCTAGACTTAATCTTCCCATATACGACCATGCTCACCAAAGGGTAACTGTCCTGTTTACTAAGGAAGAATTTCCCTGAGGGAAGGACAGGAGGGCTACTCATCCCTTCTCCACTCACACCCACCCCAGGATCTGCCTCTGTGCCTAATACTGGAGTTTACCCCAATCTCTTCTGCGATTGTTCCCTCTGCCTGCTAATAGTAGTAGCCCCTGACAAAGCAGGAATCACCCTTAAAGGAGACTTAACTCACCCTCAGATGTGATCTTCTCTTCCCAAACACTCCCTTTCCACTGGCAGGAAAACTAAATCCAGAAAGTGGAACTAAGGATGCAGAGCAGGAGAGATGGGAGTTCAGGGCCACTCATGCATGTCCCCTGCCCACTGTCTGTTTTCTGTCCTCCATAGACCTTTATATAAAATGAGAAACATAAACAACAATCATAATATTAATAGGGATGATACAATCAGTCTAGTGGGTTTCCCTAAGAATCTGGGTTGGAAACCAGCGGAGTTCTTCGTAAATTACAACCCTTGGGACACTTGAGATTTTTCCAGCATTTGAGGGTTGTTATTACTGTTTCTCCAGACCTAGCCAATCCCCTCTGCCAACTGATAACATGAGGTACTCTTCTCCACGTGTGGGGAAAGTTCCTCTGAAATATGGCTCTCGTCTTCTGCCCCTTTCCCAACCAGAGATGGGCAGTGGAGGTTCTATGGCACCCATCCTGGCCTAACTCTGAGGTTCCAATGAGGATTCTGGGCATCAAGAGACAGCTCTGGGTCAAAGCAAAATCAAGTCAGTCCCTGGGCCCAGTGCTGCGCTGCGGGGCTTTCTGGGAGCACCTGCTGGGCTTGCTACACACTCCTCCTCCCAGAAACTCCACACCCACAGCCCTGAGTCTTCCTGGCCCCAAGACTTTCAAGTCCATATGCCTGGAATCCCCCCTCCTGAGACCCTTAACCCTGCATCCTCCACAACAGAAGACCCCCAGATGCATAGCCACACTTCCGTCTCATCCTAACAAAACCGAGACCTTTGGATTCCTCTCCCCTGGAACCCCCAAATCCACAACTTTGGGGTGCATTCTCACTCCCAGATCCCAAATCCAAAGCCCAGGTGCTCCCCTGTGCAAATATTCCAAACTCCTCAGTTCCACAGTTTATCTGTTGCCCGCTCCTAAATCCACAGCCCTGCAGCAACTCTTCTGAAGTACCAGATTTAGTCTGGAGTTCCCCTCCCTGTTCAGCTTCCCTGGGGTCCCCCTCCTCCTCCCTTGCTGGCTGTGTCCTAAGCTGTGTGGGATTCAGGGTTGGGGTGTAGTTGGGAGGTGAAATGAGGTGATTATATAATCAACCAAAGTCCATCCCTCTTTTCAGGCAGTATAAAGGCAAACCACCCCAGCCATCACCATCTATCATCCCACTGCCACCATGCTGGCCTCAGGGCTGCTCCTGGTGACCTTGCTGGCCTGCCTGACTGTGATAGTCTTGATGTCTATCTGGCGGCAGAGGAAGAGCAAGGGGAAGCTGCCTCCGGGACCCACCCCATTGCCCTTCATTGGAAACTACCTGCAGCTGAACACAGAGCAGATGTATAACTCCCTCATGAAGGTGTCCTAAGGCAGGGAGATGGGTGGCACGGGGTGGGGGCTGCCCAGTTGGCTGGGGCTTTGTGGCAGGGGATTGACCAGTGTGGACCAGAGTCTTAGGAAAGGGAGTTTTGGAGTTTCAGCATCAGGGTCCTAGCAGGAAAGACAGGATCTTGGGATGTCCAGCTCCCTGACTGTGAGAACCTGGGGGCGAAGCATCCCAGTACATGACATCTCAGTGCTGGGCCCATTCAGAGTGGGGGCTGCTCCCTCTAACCACTCCCACCTGCCTCCATCAGATCAGTGAGCGCTATGGCCCCGTGTTCACCATTCACCTGGGGCCCCGGCGGGTCGTGGTGCTGTGTGGACATGATGCTGTCAAGGAGGCTCTGGTGGACCAGGCTGAGGAGTTCAGCGGGCGAGGCGAGCAGGCCACCTTCGACTGGCTCTTCAAAGGCTATGGTGAGGGGGTGCCCAAGAGGGGGAAGGTGGCCTGGTGGACGCAGTGGTCTCAGTGTCCCCAGCCTTCTCCCTGACTCTCCTGCCCACTGGAGGCTATGGCAGAGCCCCCTGTCTGGTCTTCTCTCCCCATCTCCCTTCATTGTGGCCTCTCCCTGTGCGTCCCTCACCTGTCTCCAGCGTCCCTGTCGTGATTCCTCCCTGCCTCTCTCTGCCCCGTCTCCTCCTTCTCTCTCACTGGAGTCTCCTCTTTCCCCTCTCTCTCCATCTCTGAGGACATCCTGGGTTTCTGTTTTCCAGCCCTGGTCCTCTGTCTTCATTTGTCTTTTTGTCGCTCTCAGCTTCTGTGCTTCTCCGTGTTTCTCCTCTCTCCGCTTCCCTCTCCCACTTCTTCCTCTGTCTTAGGATTTCAGGGTATTCCTACTTCCACATCTCCAGCCTCCAACTCCTGGTAACTGTCTGTCCTCCTTCCGAATCCTCTCTGTTTCTGTCTCCATATTTTTCTCTGTTCTCCAGTTCAGCTTAAGAATCTTTCAACATTTTTATTTCCTCCTCCCAGATCTCCCCATATCTCACTTCCCCTCCCTCCATCTCTCTCTCTTTCTTTCTCTCCCCACTTCCTTCCCTTCCTCCATGGAGTATCCCCGTATCCCTCTGTTTCTCTGCATCTGTCTGTCTGGCCTTTCTGCTTCCTCTTCTGATTCTCTTATTCTTTCTACCTGGTCCCTCTCTCCCTCTCTCTCCCTCTCCCCCTGTCCCCCTCTCCCTCTCTCCCCCTCTCCCTCTCTCCCCCTCTCCCTCTCTCCCCCTCTCCCTCTCTCCCCCTCTCCCTCTCTCCCCCTCTCCCTCTCTCCCCCCCCTCCTCTCTCTCTCTCTCTCTCTCTCTCTCTCTCTCTCTCTCTCGTGCTCTCGTGTTTCTCTGACTGAGTTTGCAGCTCTCCTGGGCACTCGCGCTGAATCCATCTCTCTCCCACCCCACTCCCTCTCTGCTCCACCCTTGGGGAGCCCCTTGGAGCTGGTCTCCTCCTGCCCCCGCCGCCCCCTGACCTCTCTCCACCCCCGCGTTCACCTCCCCAGGCGTGGCGTTCAGCAACGGGGAGCGCGCCAAGCAGCTCCGGCGCTTCTCCATCCCCACCCTAAGGGGTTTTGGCGTGGGCAAGCGCGGCATCGAGGAACGCATCCAGGAGGAGGCGGGCTTCCTCATCGAGGCCCTCCGGGGCACGCACGGTGAGTAGGGGACCCCGAGTGCGAGGGCGGGGACCCGCGCTTTCTGCCTGTGAATGGGGACTAGGTGGGGAAAGGGGCCCGCACTTCCAGCCCTGGAGTCTGGCGCTGGGATTCGGCTCAACAGGGCCCTGCCTCCTGGAATTCTGACTCTCCTCAGACCTCTGAGTTGACTCTCTCCCCAACCCCCTTCTCCCGCCACACCTGCAGGCGCCAATATCGATCCCACCTTCTTCCTGAGCCGCACCGTCTCCAATGTCATCAGCTCCATTGTCTTTGGGGACCGCTTTGACTATGAGGACAAAGAGTTCCTGTCACTGTTGTGCATGATGCTGGAAAGCTTCCAGTTCACGGCAACCTCCACGGGGCAGGTAACCGGCTGCAGCCCGCCAGTGATGCCCCTACCACAACCTGCCAACTGCTCCCCTACCTGGAGACAGGTGCCCCAAACTCCCACCCCCCTCCAGACAGTGTCCCCTCAAAATCAGCCCCCGATATTGGACAACTGGACAGTTGCACCAGAACCCAGGAGGGATGCCCAATACCCAGTCTCCAAGGACACCTGGATAGCTCAACAGATGCTCCCCAAAACAGAGCTTGCTGGCAGGATGCATACCCTCAGCTCAGCTCTCTCACCTGGGCACATGTTCCCATCCCCAACTTACCGTAATTTGTAACAGGTGCTCCCTACCCAGTTCTTCTGAATATTTTAACACCTGGACAAGTGACTGCATCAACCTGCCTCCTGCATACCTGAACACCTGGTGCTGCAAAATCCAGCCCATCATAATCATTTCACATCTACACAAATGTCCCAGATTAGCCCACTGGAATATCTGGCCAAGTGCCCTCTACTTCACCCACTTAAATACCTGAAAACATGGACAGCTGCCCTAACCAATACCCTAAACACATAAATATCTAGACAGATTATTCCCTGATACCCAAATAAGTGTTCCCCAACCCTTTCCAATCACACATCTTACAGAGGTGCTCCCAGTGCATCCCACTTGGATAGGTAAACACCTCAACAGGTATCCCCTCCACTTCAACATCTTCACCAGCCCCACTTTAATACCTGAACACCTCAACAAAAGCCCCCAATCCAGACCCAGTAAGTATCTGGATAGCTGTCTCCAACCAAGCCTACTTGAATGCCTAAATACCTAGACAGGTGCCACTCACCTCATACCAGCCCCACCTGAAGAGCTAAACACCTGGACAGGTGTCTTCCAACTCAACTTCACTTGAATATCTGAACACCTAGATGTGTGCTCCAATCCAGCCTCGTTTAAATACCTGAAACCTGGATATATGTCTCAGTTCTTCTCACCTAAATTACTAGACCGTGGCCCTGGCACCTAATCCACGTGAAAACTTAGATATAAGTTTCCATCCAACCCCACTGAAATACCTAAAAACCTGGACAGATGCCTTTAACTCAGTTCCTTCCTTGCTATGAAACAAATCCCCATTCCCATCAGCTCCTGACCCGTGACAGCTGTCCTTCCCTTCCCATCCTCTCTCTGCAACCCCAGCTCTATGAGATGTTCTCTTCCGTGATGAAACACCTGCCAGGACCACAGCAACAGGCCTTTAAGGAGCTGCAAGGGCTGGAGGACTTCATTGCCAAGAAGGTGGAGCACAACCAGCGCACTCTGGATCCCAATTCCCCACGGGACTTCATCGACTCCTTTCTCATCCGCATGCAGGAGGTACACCCCAGCAGCCAGTGCAGGCAGGTGCAAAGCCAGGGAGAGGGAAATCAGGATGGGAGTGGGGTGGGCAGACGACACAGGCCCATTCAAATTAGCCCTCGTCATAATAATCCTCACAATTGGCCGGGCGCGGTGGCTCACGACCTGTAATCCCAGCACTTTGGGAGGCCGAGGCAGGTGGATCACCTGAGGTCAGGAGTTCGAGACCAGCCTGGCCAACATGGTGAAACCCCGTCTCTACTAAAAATACAAAAATGAGCTAGGCATGGTGGCATGCACCTGTAATCCCAGCTACTCAGGAGGCTGAGACAGAAGAATTGTTTGAACCCGGGAGGCAGAGGTTGCAGTGAGCCGGGATCATGCCACTGCACTCCGGCCTGAGTGACAGAGCAAGACCATGTAAAAAAAAAAAAAAAAAAAAAATCCTGACAATCCCAACTACATCAACCACTGCTGTTCCATCTACTGAGCCCTCACCCACAAGCACGACTTGCACACGTGCATTAGAATAGCAAGCACTTCTACAGCACTACCATGTGCCAGGCACTGCGTTAAGTGCTTTAAGATAGTCCGCCATGGAACACTCATAACAGCTCTTGAAGGAGGTTCAATCATGGCCCCAATTGTACAAATGAGGAAACTGAGGCCCAGAGAGTTTAAGTGTCTTAACTGAGGTCACACAGTGAGGAAGCCATGGTCCCCCAAGCTCAAACCCTGGTCTCTCTGAGCCGAAAGCTGGTGCTTTTAGCCACCATGCTCTCTAACCGTTCATGTCCTGGTTAGCAGACACACCTCTGTGGACAGGTGACCTGGCTTTACATTGCAGGGTCCCCGCCTACCTCTGGATGTCAGCCTCCCGTGTGGGAAGGCTTTAGGGAGTCCAAAGCTCAGGGAGAAAGGATCAAGGGAGGGATTCCTCCACAGTAAGTTTCAAGATTTTTAGGGAAGGAACAGGATGCTGTTGCTTAAAATTCTGTGCTTGCATCTCAGAAAAACTCTTTTTTTCTGACTCTTCATCTTGCCATCTCTGTACTACTTTCTCTTCGTCTCCCCTCATCCTTCTCTTTCCAAATATCCCTATCATTAAAAAAGTAACAGACTGGGCAACATGGCAAAACCCCGTCTGCACAAAAAAATGGCCAGGCATGGTGGTGCATGCCTGCGGTCCCAGCTACTAAGGAGGTTGAGGTGGGAGGATAGCTTGAGCCCAGGGTGGGCAGAGGTTGCAATGAGCCGATATCACAGCACTGCACTCCAGCCTGGGTGACAGAATAAGACCGTGTCTCAAAAAAAAAATGAATTAATTTTTTAACAATTAACAAGTGAGCCTGCATAGTCATGTGCATGTATGTGCAGTTCCAGCTACTCAGGAGACTGAGGCTGGAGGATTCCTTGAACCCAGGAGTTGGAGTCCAGCCTGTGCAACTTAGCAAGACCAAGTCTGTATAAGAAAAAAAAAAAAAACCAACAGACAGCTAAGTTGATAATTAAAAGATAGATGGTCAGCGAGGTAAAGAAGGTGAGAAGGAAGAGCATTTTGGGCAAAGCCAGCAGCCAGGGCAAGGGCTGGAACCTGGAGCGAGTTTGGCAAATCTAGGGTCCCTCTTTCCACCTTTGGTCTGGACCAAAGAGAGGTAGCTCCAAAGGAAAAGCCCTAGAAGGGCCCCAAGAGCATGGAGAGTGAGCTTGGTCTAAACCGCCCGCTCCCTGCAGGAGGAGAAGAACCCCAACACAGAGTTCTACTTGAAGAACCTGGTGATGACCACCCTGAACCTCTTCTTTGCGGGCACTGAGACCGTGAGCACCACCCTGCGCTACGGCTTCCTGCTGCTCATGAAGCACCCAGAGGTGGAGGGTAAGCCTGGAAAGGGAGGAAAGTGAAGGGCCCCAGACCCTCAAAACTCCCCTGAGCCTGGTGCAGTGTACCCATCTATCCCAGATCCCAGGACCCTGAGACGTGCCTTGCTGTCCAGAGACAGGACGATATTCAGCTGATAGGCATCAGCTGAGTCTCATTAGCTATTAAAATATTGAAAATGTCTGCACTGATTGGTCAGTCACTCCTCTCCCAAGCCCACTGAGGGCCCGCTGCCTGCTCCTCTGGATCATCCCCTAAGTTCCTCCCTGTGCCTCCCCTGTGATTCTGACACAACCTGGTTTAACAGGATCCTGCTGCAACAATGCGAATGGCTGATGTCTGTTCTGTTATGAATGGTCTACCTCCGTGTCATAGGTGGAGCTATGTCAACGACCGTGTTTTACCTATTCGGACTATCATCCCTGCTCTGAGACCCCTAGACACCTAAACACATTCCCCTCCTCCCCCAGCCAAGGTCCATGAGGAGATTGACAGAGTGATCGGCAAGAACCGGCAGCCCAAGTTTGAGGACCGGGCCAAGATGCCCTACACGGAGGCAGTGATCCACGAGATCCAAAGATTTGGAGACATGCTCCCCATGGGTTTGGCCCACAGGGTCAACAAGGACACCAAGTTTCGGGATTTCTTCCTCCCTAAGGTGCTGTCTCCCCTCCACCACCACCACTCAGACTACAGGGACTACCAGCCTCTCTCTGTGTCCCCAGAATCCTGCCCCCATTAGTGTTCTAGACTCTGTCCCACTCCCTCAATCAGTCAAAAAAGACTTCCCCAATCACCACATCTGTTCCACCTTTCCACTTAGACAGTCCTGAGTCCTGCATCTCGCCAGACTCTTTGTGTCAGGAGAATATACCCCATGTTCCCAAACTTCCTGTCTTAAGAAACAGAAGCCCCCTTTCCATTCGGCCTTTTGCCTTAGGGACACAAATCTCAGGTCCCTCAAACACCCTGCCTAGTGGAACATGGACCCCATGTCTCCCAAACTTCCTGTTTCAGAGACATGAACCTTCTATCCCCCAAAGCTCCTCCCTCAGAGGTCCCCAACTCCTCCATGCCTGCCACTCCCCTCACCTGGGGCACCCTAGTTCCCCCTGCAGCCTCTGTGTACTTTCACCAATCCCCCCAACCTGCCTCATTACACACACCTTCCTCCTCCCTCCCAGGGCACTGAAGTGTTCCCTATGCTGGGCTCCGTGCTGAGAGACCCCAGGTTCTTCTCCAACCCCCAGGACTTCAATCCCCAGCACTTCCTGGATAAGAAGGGGCAGTTTAAGAAGAGTGATGCTTTTGTGCCCTTTTCCATCGGTAAGAGACCACTGTTTGCTGCCAGGCCACGGCTCACACCAGCAGGGGCCTCTCTCACCCACCTCCCCTCTCTGCGGTGTAGCCTGGTATTTCTCCAGCTTGGAAGTTTCTGTTAGAATCTACCATTGAGCCACCACCAGCTGATACTCCCTTAACTGCCAAGCACCCAATACCTGCGCCCAGGTAAAAGGGAAGGAAACATCTTCCCCCATAGATTTATTTGTCTAGGGTCACACAGCAGATTCTTCAGCTCCCTGAAAAGGAGATAATGGCACAGCACAGCAGTCATATTTGCAAGTGTATCTGGGGGGTAGGGGCATCTAAACCTCCCATTGCTACACCTGGCATGGATCACCCCATCTATGATGGATGCATGACATTATGCCTTTTTCAAAACCCATAGAACTGTATAACACAGAGTAAACCCTAATGTAAACTATGGACTTTGGTTAGTAATAATATATCAATATTGGTTCACCATTGTTATATCTCTTATAGAAGGAAACTGAGGCTCAGGGAGGATTGGAGTCTCCTCTAAAAGTCTCTCAGGCCATAATATTCCACCCCTCCTTCCTAGAGAGTGCAGCCGGGGGTCAGTAGGGGGTGAGGCTGCACTGAGAGTGGGCTTCACCTTCACCCCTCCTGCCTCTCCTCCTCAGGAAAGCGGTACTGTTTTGGAGAAGGCCTGGCCAGAATGGAGCTCTTTCTCTTCTTCACCACCATCATGCAGAACTTTCGCTTCAAGTCCCCCCAGCCGCCTAAGGATATCGACGTGTCCCCCAAACACGTGGGCTTTGCCACGATCCCACGAAACTACACCATGAGCTTCCTGCCCCGCTGAGCAAGGGCTGTGCTGGTGCAGGGCTGGTGGGCGGGGCCAGGGAAACGGCGGGGGGCAGGGGCGGGGCTTGCGGGAGGGGCGGGGCTAAGAATGGGGGCAGGATGGGGGAAGGAAGGGGAGAGGTGGTTAGAGGGAACAGAAGAAACAGAAGGGGCTCAGTTCACCTTGATGATGTCCTTCAGAGCTGTGATGAGAGAAAGGGAAACCTTACAGTATGCTATGAAGAATAGTAATAACAGCAGCTCTTATTTCCTGAACAAGTACCTCCGTGTCAGCTTTGTTCAAAAAGCGTTGCATGCTCACCTCACTTAATTGCCACAAACCTCTGCGAAGGGGAAAAGTGTTCATGCCCATTTTACACGTGACAAAGCTGCGGCTCAGAAAGTTGTCTCTATCTGATTTCTCACAAAACGTAAGTGCCCAGAAAATCTTTGAACACAGATCTGTGCCCATAGCCCTCTAGATAGATTCTTAAAAAGCACCCCTTCCTCACGTAAAACAGCTTAGTATAGCATCACATGGCCTGAACATCCCTGTCCTGGGGGGTTTTCCAGAGACCTGGCGGGCGGCTGTCCTGCCTTCTCTGCACACATGCCTACTCAGCATGCTTTGAACACCAGGGTGTAGTCTGAGCTCGCTACCAGGTAAGGCCACTGTGGCCCAATCAGAGTCAGTCTAGGACACAACGAGACACGAGTGGACATTCAGAGTCAGTCCATTGACAATTCCTTTGCAGAGCAGAAGTTTTTAATTTTAATGACATTCTGTCATTGTATCTCTTAATGAAGAAGTTGAAGGAGAGAACCACTTTAATGCCGGGAGAACTCTGGATCAGGACATACCATATGCATGTTTGTGATCATGTGCAGGCTTGCATGTGAGCATATGACTGCATATTCTCCTCCGTGTATGCATGAAACACATTCCACTATGGGTTTCTGAAGGCTGGGCTCTCCTGATGGATCTGGGGTCTGTTGTAAGACCCAGCTGAGAGTTTCACAATTACCTGCCCACACTCAAAGAAGTTAGTGTGTGTCCCCCTTAGAAGCTCCCTTACAGCATTCACGAAAATTAACTCCAAGTTTATTGTAGACCTAAATGAAAAGTGAGTATAAACTTCTAGAAGATAACATAGGAGAAAATCTAGATGACCTTAAGTTTGGTGATGGCTTATTAGATACAACACCAAAAGAACAATCCTTGAAAGAAGAAATTGATCAGTTCTGAGTCAATAAAATTAAAAGTTTCTGCTCTGCAAGATAATTGTCAAGAGAATGACAATACAAGCTACAGACTGGGAGAACATATTTGCAGGGAACATACCTGATAAAGGACTTACATTCAAAATACACAAAGAACTGTTAAAACTCAACAATAGAAAACAACCCAATTAAAGAATGGGCAAAAATCTGAGCAGACACCTCACCAAATAAAATATACACACAGCAAATAAGCATAAGGAAAGATGCTCCACATCATGTCAGTAACAATTTCAAATTTAAAAAATAATGATATACCATTACCTTCCTATTAGAATGGCTAAAATCCAAAACTGACAACACCAAATGCTGACAAGGAAGTGGCTCAACAGGAACTGTCATTCACTGATGGTGGGAATGCAAAATGGCACAGCTACTTTGGAAGACAGATTGGCGGTTTCTTGCAAAGCTAAACATATTTTTACTATGTGATACAGCAATCATGCTCTTCTATATTAACCCAAATGAGTTGAAAATATATAGCCACACAAAAATTTCTGCACAGATATTTATAGCAGCTTTATTCATAGTTGCCAAATCTTGTAAGCAACCAAGATGTTCTTCAATAAGTGAACGGATAAATGAACTGTGGTATGTTCATACAATGAAATATGGCCGGGCGTGATGGCTCATGCCTGTAATTACAGCACTATGGGAGGCCAAGGTGGGCAGATCGTTTGAGGTCAGGAATTCGAGACCAGCCTGGCCAACATGGTGAAACCCCATCTCTACTAAAAATACAAAAACTAGCCGGGCATGGTGGCATGCACCTGCAGTTCCAGCTACTTGGGAGGCTGAGGTGGGAGAATTGCTTGAACCCATGAGGCAGAGGTTGCAGTGAACTGTGATGGAGCCACTGCACTCCAGCCTAGGTGACACAGTGAGACTTTGTCTCAAAAAACAAGCAAAAAAAAAAAAAAAAATTATTTGGCAATACAAAGAAATCAGGCCTCAGAAAGACATGGAAGACCTGAAATGTATGTAGCTAAGTGAAAAAAGCCAGTCTGAAAAGGCCACATACTATATAATTCCAACTATATGACATTCTGGAAAAATGAAACTATGAAGACAGTACAAAGATAGTAGTTGCCAGGAGTTTAGGGAGGAGGAAGTATGATTAGGTGCAGCACATGTGGTTTTTAGGGCAGATAAACTATTCTGTATGATACTGAAATGCTACATGACATTATGCCTTATTCAAAACCCATAGAACTGTACAACAGAAAAAATAAACCCTAATGTAAACTACAGACTTTGGTTCATAATAATATATCAATATTGATTAATCATTGTAACAAAGGTATCATACTTACACAAGATGTAAGGGGGAAAAGCGAGTATATAGGAACTTTCTTCCATTCCAAAATGGATGAATAGGAACAACTCCAGTCTGCAGCTCATAGCATGATCGACACAAAAGATGAGTGATTTCTGCAATTCCAACTGAGGTACCTAGTTCATCTCACTGGGACTGGTTGGACAGTGGGTGCAGCCCATGGAGGGTGAGCCAAAACAGGGTGGGGTATTGCCTCACCCTGGAAATGCAAGGGGTTGGGAGATTTCCCTTTCCTAGCCAAGGGAAGCTGTGACAGAGTGTGCCTGGAAAACTGGAACACTCCTGCCCAAATACTGCGCTTTTCCAATGGTCTTAGCAAATGGCACGCCAGGAGATTATATCCCATGCCTGGCTCGGCAGATCCCATGCCCACAGAGCCATGCTCACTGCTAGTGCAGCAGTCTGAGATCAAACTGTGAGGCAGCAGCCTGGCTGGGGGAGGGGTGTCTGCCATTGCTGAGGTGTGAGGAGGTAAACAAAGCATACAGGGAAGCTCGAACTGGGTGGAGCCCACCGGAGCTCAGCAAGGCCTGTTGCCTCTGTACATTCCACCTCTGGGGGCAGGGCATAACTAAACAAAAGGCAGCAGAAACTTCTACAAACTTAAACATCCTTGTCTGACAGCTCTGAAGAGAGCAGTGGTTCTTCCAGCATGGTGTTTAAGCTCTGAGAACGGACAGACTGCCTCCTCAAGTGGGTCCCTGACCCCCATGTAGCCTAACTGGGAGACACCTCCCAGGAGGGACTGACTGACATCTCATACACACAGGTGGGTGCCCCTCTGGGATGAAGCTTCCACAGGAAGGATCAGGTGCCAATATCTGCTGTTCTGCAGCCTCCACTGGTGATACGCAGGAAAACAGGATCTGGAGTGGACCTCCAGCAAACTCCAATGGACCTGAAGCTGAGGGACCTGACTGTTAGAAAAAAAACTAACAAACAGAAAGGAACAGCATCAACATCAACAAAAAGGACATCCTCACCAAAACCCCATCTGTAGGTCACCAACATCAAAGACCAAAGGTGGAGAAACCAGAGCAGAAAACCTGAAAATTCTAAAAACCAGAGCACCTCTTCTCCTCCAAAGGATTGCAGCTCCTCACCAGCAATGGAGCAAAGCTGGACAGAGAATGACTTTGATGAGCTGACAGAAGTAGGCTTCAGAAAGTCAGTAATAACAAACTTCTTTGAGCTAAAGGAGCATGTTCTAACCCATTACAAGGAAGCTAAAAACCTTGAAAAAAGACTAGATGAATGGCTAACGAGAATAAACAGTGTAGAGAAGAACTTACATGACCTGAAGGAGCTGAAAACCATGGCACAAGAACTACATGACACATGCACAAGCTTCAATAGCCAATTCAATCCAGTGGAAGAAAGGGTATCAGTGATTGAAGATCAAATTAATAAAATAAGGTGAGAAGACAAGATTAGAGAAAAAAGAGTAAAAAGAAATGAACAAAGCCTCCAAGAAAAATGAGACTGTGTGAAAAAACCAAATCTACGTTTGATTGATGTACCTGAAAGTGATGGGGAGAATGGAACCAAGTTGGAAAACACCCTTCAGGATATAATGCAGGAGAACTTCCCCAACCTAGCAAGGCAGGACAACATTCAAAATCAGGAAATACAGAGAACACCACAAAGATACTCCTTGAGAAGAGCAACCCCAAGACACATAATTGTCAGATTCACCAAGGTTGAAATGAAAGAAAAAATGTTAAGGGCAGTGAGAGAGAAAGGTTGGGTTACCCACAAAGGGAAGCCCATCAAACTAACAGCAGAACTCTTGGCAGAAACTCTACAAGCCAGAAGAGAGTGGGGGCCAATATTCAACATTCTTAAAGCAAAGAATTTTCAACTCAGAATTTCATATCCAGCCACACTAAGCCTCATAACTGAAAGAGAAATAAAATCTGTTACAGACAAGCAAATGCTGAGAGATTTTGTCACCAACAGGCCTGCTTTACAAGAGCTCCTGAAGGAACCACTAAACATGGAAAGGAACAACTGGTACCAGCCACTGCAAAAACAGGCCAAATTGTAAAGACCATCAAGGCTAGGAAGAAATTGCATCAACTAACGGGCAAAATACCCAGCTAACATCATAATGACAGGATCAAATTCACACATAACAATATTATCCTTAAATGTAAATGGGCTAAATGCCTCAATTAAAAGACACAGACTGGCAAATTGGATAAAGAGTCAAGACTCATCAGTGTGCTGTATTTAAGAGATCCATCTCACATGCAGAGACACACATAGGCTCAAAATAAAGGGATGGAGGAAGACCTACCAAGCAAATGGAAAGCAAAAAAAAAGCAGTGGTTGCAATCCTAGTCTCTGATAAAGCAGACTTTAAACCAACAAAGATCAAAAGAGACAAAGAAGGCCATTACATAATGGTAAAGGGATCAATTCAACAAAAAGAGCTAACTAGCCTAAATATACATGCACTCAATACAGGTGCATATATATTTATGCACCTAGATTCATAAATATGCACTAGATTCATAAAGCAAGTCCTGAGAGACCTACAAAGAGACTTAGACTCCCACACAATAATAATGGGAGAGTTTAACACCCCACTGTCAATATTAGACAGATGATCGAGACAGAAGCTTAACAAGGATATCCAGGAATTGAACTCAGCTCTGCACCAAATGGACCTATTAGACATCTACAGAACTCTCCACCCCAAATCAACAGAATATACATGCTTCTCAGCACCACATCGTACTTATTCCAAAATTGACCACATAGCTGGAAGTGAAGGACTCCTCAGCAAATGTAAAAGAACAGAAATCACAACAAACTGTCTCTTAGACCACAGTGGAATCAAATTAGAACTCAGGATTAAGAAACTCACTCAAAACCACACAGCTACAGGGAAACTGAACAACCTGCTCCTGAATGATTACTGGGTACATAACGAAATGAAGGCAGAAATAAAGATGTTCTTTGAAACCAATGAGAAGAAAGACACAATGTAGCAGAATCTCTGGGACACATTTAAAGCAGTGTGTAGAGGGAAATTTATAGCACTAAATGCCCACAAGAGAAAGCAGGAAAGATCTAAAATTGACACCGTAACATCACAATTAAAAGAACTAGAGAAGCAAGAACAAACACATTCAAAAGCTAGCAGAAGGCAAGAAATAACTAAGATCAGAGCAGAACTGAAGGAGATAGAGAAACAAAAAGCCCTTCAAAAAATCAATGAATCCAGGAGCTGGTTTTTTGAAAAGATCAACAAAATATATAGACCACTAGCAAGACTAATAAAGAAGAAAAGAGGGAAGAATCAAATAGATGCAATAAAAAATGATAAAGGGTATATCACAACCGATCCCACAGAAATACAAACTACTATCAGAGAATACTATAAACACCTCTATGCAAATAAGCTAGAAAATCTAGAAGAAATGGATAAATTCCTGGACACATACACCCTCCCAAGACTAAACCAGGAAGAAATTGAATCTCTGAATAGACCAATAACAGGCTCTGAAATTGAGACAATAATTAATAGCCTACCAACCAAAAAAAGTCTAGGACCAGAGGGATTCACAGCCGAATTCTACCAGAGGTACAAAGAGGAGATGGTACCATTCCTTCTGAAACTATTCCAATCAATAGAAAAAGAGGGAATCCTCCCTAAATCATTTTATGGGGCCAGCATCATCCTGATACCAAAGCCTGGCAGAGACACAACAAAACAAGAGAATTTTAGACCAATATCCCTCATAAACATCGATGCAAAAATCCTCAATAAAATACTGGCAAACTGAATCCAGCAGCACATCAAAAAGCTTATCCACCACAATCAAGCTTCACCACAATCAAGGCTGAACCAGCCTTGGCTTCATCCCTGGAATGCAAGGCTGGTTCAACATACACAAATCAATAAATGTAATCCATCACATAAACAGAACCATCAACAAAAACCACATGATTATCTCAATAGACACAGAAAAGGCCTTCAACAAAATTCAACAGCACTTCATGCTAAAAACTCTCAATAAATTAGGCATTGAGTGAACATATCTCAAAATAATAAGAGCTATGTATGACAAACCCACCTGAATGGGCAAAAACTGGAAGCATTCCCTTTGAAAACTGGCACAAGACAGGGATGCCCTCTCTCAACACTCCTTTTCAACATAGTGTTCGAAGTTCTGGCCAGGGCAATCAGGCAAGAGAAAGAAATAAAGAGTATTCAATTAGGAAAAGAGGAAGCCAAATTGTTCCTGTTTACAAATGGCATGACTGTATATTTAGAAAACCCCAACGTCTCAGCCCAAAATCTCTTTAAGCTGATAAGCAACTTCAGCAAAGTCTCAGGATGCAAAATCAATGTGCAAAAATCACAGGCATTCTTATACACCAATAACAGACAAACAGAGAGCCAAATCATGAGTGAACGCCCATTCACAACTGCTTCAAAGAGAATAAAATACCTAGGAATCCAACCTACAAGGGATGTGAAGGACCTTTTCAAGGAGAACTACAAACCACTGCTCAACGAAATAAAAGAGGATACAAACAAATGGAAGAACATTCCATGCTCATGGATAGGAAGAATCAGTATCGTGAAAATGGCCATACTGCCCAAGGTAATTTATAGATTCAGTGCCATCCCCATCAAGCTACCAATGACTTTCTTCACAGAATTGGAAAAAACTACTTTAAAGTTCATATGGAACCAAAAGAGAGCCCACATTGACAGGACAATCCTAAGCAAAAAGAACAAAGCTGGAGGCATGATGCTACCTGACTTCAAACTATACTACAAGGCTACAATAACCAAAACAGCCTGGTACTGGTACCAAAACAGAGATACAGACCAATGGAACAGAACAGAGGCCTCATAAATAACACCACACATCTACAAATATCTGATCTTTGACAAACCTGACAAAAACAAGAAACGGGGAAAGGATCCCTATTTAATAAATTGTTCTGGGAAAAATGGCTAGTCATATGTAGAAAGCTGAAACTGGATCCCTTCCTTGCGCCTTATACAAAAATTCACTCAAGATGGATTAAAGACTTAAATGTTAGACCTAAAACCATAAAAACCCTAGAAGAAAACCTAGGCAATACCATTCAGGACATAGGCATGAGCAAGGACTTTATGACTAAAACACCAAAAGCAATGGCAACAAAAGCCAAAATAGACAAATGGGATCTAATTAAACTAAAGAGCTTCTGCACAGCAAAAGAAACTACCATCAGAGTGAACAGGCAGCCTACAGAATGGGAGAAAAGTTTTGTAATCTACCCATCTGACAAAGGGCTAATATCCAGAATCTACAAAGAACTCAAATTTATAAGAAGAAAACAAACAACCCCATCAAAAAGTGGGCAAAGGATATGAACAGACATTTCTCAAAAGAAGACATTTATGCAGCCAACAGACACATGAAAAAATGTTCATCTTCACTGGTCATCAGAGAAATGCAAATCAAAACCACAATGAGATACTATCTCACACCAAAGTCAGGAAACAACAGACGCTGGAGAAGATGTGGAGAAATAGGAACGCTTTTACACTTTTGGTGGGAGTGTAAACTAGTTCAACCATTGTGGAAGAGAGTGTGGCGATTCCTCAAGGATCTAGAGCTAGAAATACCATTTGACCCAGCAATCCCATTACTGGGTATATACCCAAAGGATTATAAATCATGCTACTATAAAGACACATGCACACGTATGTTTATTGCAGCACTATTCACAATAGCAAAGACTTGGAACCAACCCAAATGTCCATCAATGATAGACTGGATTAAGAAAATGTGGCACATATACACCATGGAATACTATGCAGCCATAAAAAAGGATGATTTCATGTCCTTTGCAGGGACATGGATGAAGGTGGAAACTATCATTCTGAGCAAACTATCGCAAGGACAGAAAACCAAACACCACATGTTCTCACTGATGGGTGGGAATTGAACAATGAGAACACTTGGTCACAGGGTGGGGAACATCACACACTGGGGCCTGTCGTGGGGTGGGGGCCTGGGGGAGGGATAGCATTGGGAGAAATTCCTAATGTATATGAGGGGTTGATGGGTGCAGCGGCCCAGCATGGCACATGTATACTTATGTAAGGAGCCTGCACGTTGTGCACATGTACCCTAGAACTTAAAGTATAATTTTTTAAAAAAGGATCTAGAATTAGAGTTACATAGGAGGAGTAAGTTCAAGAGATCTACTGTACAGCATGGTAACTATAGTTAATGATGATATATCGTATTTTTGGAAAATGCAAAGAGAGCGGACATTGAGTTCACACTACACAAATGATAACTATGTGAGATAATGCATTTGTTAATTGGATAAATTTAACTATTTCACAATACTTATACTTCAAAACATCATGTTGCACACAATACAATAAATACATTTTTTTGAGATAGGTCTTGCTCTGTTGCCCAGGCTGGAATGCAGTGCTACCATCATGGCTCACTGCAGCCTCGACCTCCCAGGCTCAAGTTATCCCCCCACCTAAACCCTCAAGTAGCTGGAACTACAGGTGTATATTCAGTTTTTTGTGCTTTTATTTATTTATTTTTGTGGGTACATAGTAGGTGTATATATTTATGGAGTGCATGAGATGTTTTGATACAGGCATGCAATGTGAAATAAGCACATCATGGAGAATGGGGTATCCATCCCCTCAAGCATTTATCCTTTGAGTTGCAAACAATCCAATTACATTCTTTAAATTATTTTAAAATATACAATTAAGTTATTATTGACTACAGTCGCCCTGTGGTGCTATCAAGTAGTAGATCTTATTCATTCTTTCTAACAATTTTTCGTACCCATTAACCATCCCAACCTTCCCCCCAGTCCTCCACTACCCTTTCCAGCCTCTGGTAACCATCTTCTACTCTGTGTCCATGAGTTCAATTGTTTCGATTTTTAGATCCCACAAATAAGTAAGACCATGCAATGTTTGTCTTTCTGTACCTGGCTTATTTCACTTGACATAATGATCTCCTAATTTCTTTTTTGAGTCCATTCAATTCTAGAACATCCCCTTATTTTTCAAACTATTTTGTAGACACAAGGTTTTGTCATGTTGCCCAGGCTGGTCTCGAACTCCTGAGCTCAAGTGATCCACCCACCTCTGCCTCCCAAAGTGCTGGGATTACAGATGTGAGCCACCGCGCCCAGCATTTTTTTTTCTTTGTTTTTGTCTTTTATCTCACCTGGGACCCATGAGATTCATTTTTAAATACTCAAGTTAAAAAGGGGAGATGGAGGTGGAAGAAGACATGAAACAAGATTGTTTGTGTGTTGAAAACCTCTGGGTGATGCGTACATGGATCCTATTTTCTCTACTTTTTTTTTTTTTTTTTTTTTTAAGACAGATCCTTCCTCTGTCATCCAGGCTGTCATGTCATCCATGGCACCTGGCCACTCTACTTTTATAGAACTTTGAAAATTGCCAGGCATGATGGCTCACACCTGTAATCCCAGCACTTTGGGAGGCCAAGGCAGGTGGATCACCTGAAGTCGGTAGTTCAAGACCAGCCTGACCAACATGGAGAAACCCCATCTCTACTAAAAATACAAAATTAGCCAGGCGTGGTGGTGCATGCCTGTAATCCCAACTACTCAGGAGGCTAAGGCAGGAGACTCGCTTGAACCCAGGAAGCAGAGGTTGTGGTGAGCCAAGATCGTGCCATTGCACTCCAGCCTGGGCAACAAGAGCGAAACTCCGTCTAAAAAAAAAAAAAAAAAAAAATTCAAAATTAGCCAGGCATGATGGTGCATGCCTGTAATCCCAGCTACTCAGGAGGCTGAGGCAGGATAATTGCTTGAACCCAGGAGGCCGAGGTTGCAGTGAGCCGAGATCATACCATTGCACTCCAGCCCGGGCAACAAGAGCTAAACTCTATCTCAAAAAAAAAAAAAGTTGATAATAAAAAGGTTAAGAGAAATGAAGAATAAAGAGGGTCAGAGAATGGAGCAGGAATTGAAGGATGACATGGGGTCAAGAGAAGGTCTGGCATTCTCATATACGTCTCAGGGAAATGTACATTGATAAACCACTTGGAAGAGCTGCTTGGCAGTACCCACTAAGGCTAAAATATACCTTATCCTATGGCCCAACAATACCAAAAATAACTGAATGCACAGATTACAAAACGCCTTGTATAAGAATATTCAGGCCAGGCGTGATGGCTCACACCTGTAATCTAAGCACTTTGGGAGGCTGAGGCGGGCGGATCACTTGAGGTCAGGAGTTCGAGACCAGCCTGCCCAACATGGTGAAACCCTGTCTCTGCTAAAAAATACATAAATTAGCTGGGCATGGTGGCATGAACCTGCAGTCCCAGCTACTCAGGAGGCTGAGGTGGGAGAATCACTGGAACCCAAGAGGGAGAGGCCGCAGTGAGCTAAGATCATGCCATCGCACTCCAGCCTACACGACAGAGAGAAAGCCTGTCTCAAAAAATAAAAATAAAAAAGAATGTTCAGAGCAGCTTATAGCCAAAAACTGGAAACAAATCAAATGTTCATCAACAGGTGAATGGATAAAGAAATTATGGTATATTCATACAGTGAAATACATTAGCAAGACTGGCACAGTGGCTCATGCCTATAATCCCAGCACTTTGGGAGACTGACACAGGCAAATCGCTTAAGGTCAAGAGTTCAGGACCAGCCTGGGCAACATAATGAGACTCCATCTCTAAAAAAATAAAAAACAGGCCGGGCGCAGTGGCTCACGTCTGTAATCCCAGCACTTTGGGAGGCCTAAGCGGGCAGATCACGAGGTCAGGAGATTGAGACCGTCCTGGCTAACACGGTGAAACCCAGTCTCTATTAAAAATACAAAAAATTAGCCGGGTGAGGTTGCAGGCGCCTGTATTCCCAGCTACTTGGGAGGCTGAGGCAGGAGAATGGCCTGAACCCAGGAGGCGGAGCTTGCAGTGAGCCGAGATCGTGCCACTGCACTCCAGCCTGGGCGACAGAGCGAGACTCTGTCTGAAAAATAAATAAATAAATGAATAAATAAATAATAAAAATAAAAAACAAAAAAAGTAGCTAGGCATGGTGGTACAGGCTTATAGTCCCAGCTAATTGGGGTGCCAAAGCAGGAGGATCACTTGAGCTCAGGAGGTAAAAGAAAGAGGGAAGGAAGGAAGGAAGGAAGGAAGGAAGGAAGGAAGGAAGGAAGGAAGGAAGGAAGGAAGGGGCAATACCTACCATTATACCATTTCTGGTGTGTGTTTTTTAATAGCCATCCTAATGAACATGAAGTTATATCTCTTGCTTTTGATTTTTATTTCCCTAGATGGCTAGTGATTTTGAACATCTTTTCATAAAAGGGTCTTTTTAAGATGGGAGAAATACAGCTTATTGGGGGGTTTTTTTGTTTGTTTTGTTTTGTTTTTTGAGACAGAGTCTCCCTCTGTTGCCCAGGCTGGAGTGCAGTGGTGTGATCTCGGCTCACTGCGACCTCTGCCTCCCGGGTTCAAGCAATTCTCCTGCCTCAGCCTCCTGAGTAGCTGGGACTACAGGCACACACCACCATGCCAAGCTATTTTTGTATTTTTAGTAGAGTCAGGGTTTCACCATGTTGGCCAGGCTGGTCTTGAACTCCTGATCTCTATTGATCTGCCCATCTCAGCCTCCCAAAGTGCCGGATTACAGGCATGAGCCACCATGCCCGGCCAGCTTATTGGCTCTTTATGAAAAATATTCAATAGAGAGAAGAAAACAAATCACACAGGAAATGAAAACATGACACAGCCACTTTGGAAAAGAGTTTGGAAGTTTCTTATAAATATACACTCATCATAGAACCCAGCAGTCACACTCACAGATATATCCAGATACACGAAACATAGATCCCCACAAAGACATATGCATATATGCCAAGAATAATACATATTATTATTCGTAATAGCCAGACCTTGGGAACAATCCACATTTCCATCAACTGGTGAAAAGCAAATTGTGGCACATCTATATGCGGTGACATGCTACTCTGCAATGAAAAGGAATGAGCTTCTGATGTATGTAACACATGGTTAACTCTCAAAAGCATTACATATGCTTCCCAGAAGCAGCCTTGGTATATGGAAGAAATGCTGTAGATTTTCTTTTCTTTTTTTTTTTTTTTGAGATGGAGTCTCACTCTGTCGCCCAGGCTGGAGTACAGTGGCATGATCTTGGCTCACTGCCACCTCCGCCTCCCAGGTTCAAGTGATTCTCCTGCCTCAGCCTCCCGAGTAGCTGGGATTACAGGCACCCTCCATCAAGTCCAGCTAAGTTTTGTGTTTTTCATAGAGAGAGGGGTTCACCACGTTGGCCAGGCTGGTCTCAAATTCCTGACCTCAGGTGATCCACCCGCCTCAGCCTCCCAAAAAGCTAAGATTACAGGCATGAGCCACCATGCCCAGCCGTATATTTTCATTTATACGAAATGTAGATCAAGAGTGGGAAGAAAAAACTAGAACAGGGCTGGATGCAGTGGCTCAAGCCTGTAATCCCAGCACTCTGGGAGGCTGAGGCAGAAGGATTGCTTGAGCCCAGGAGTTCGAGATCAGCCTGGGCAACATAGGGAGATCTCTGCCTCTACAAAAAATTTTTAAATTAGCCAGTTGTGATGGCACAGGCCTCTACTTCCAGCTACTCAGGAGGCTGAGGCGGGGGGATCGTTTGAGCCAGGGAGGTCAAGGTTGCAGTGAACAATGATCACACCACTGCACTCCAGCCTGGGGGACAGAGCAAGACCCTGTCTCAAAAGAAGAGAAAAAAACCTAGAACAATGGTTGCCCACAAGAGATGGAGCATGGTTGACTAGGAAGGAGTATGAAAGAGGGTTCTCTTTTCATTATTATTATTACTTTAGAGAAGGGGGTCTCTCTTTGTCACCCAGGCTGGAGTGCAGGGGTGTGTTCATAGCTCACTGTAGCCTGGAACTCATGGGTGCAAGTGATCTTCCACCTCAGCCCCTTGCGTAGCTGGGATTACAAGTGTGCACCACCGCACTTAGCTATTGTTTTTTTCTTTTTTTAGTAGAGACAGGGGTCTCGCAATGTTGCACAGCCTGGTCTCAAATTTCTGGCCTCTAGTGATCCTCCCACCTCAGCCTCCTATAGCTAGGATTGTAGGCACAAACCACCACGCCCAGCTCCAAGAGAACTTTCTTCGATGATGAAAATATTCTGTATCTTCACAGGGATTTCGATGCATTCAAAATTCAGCAAATGTTCACTTACCATGTGTGTATTTCATCACAGGTAAATTTTACCTAAAGAAATCGTTAAGGGAAAACTCCATCTACACACCTTCAAAGGAACTATGACACAGTAAATAGAATCAAGTCCTCCAGTTGGCGATGGAATGGGATCTGGCACACCAGAAGGGGGCTCACCTAAGCCTGACATGGGACACTGTGTGGTTCTAGCAGGAAGGAAGGCTGCATGTACCATCCAGATGCCAGTGGGCAAGAGGACAGGATGATGGAGGATGCGCCCGCTCACTGCCCATTGCTGCCGTTCTCTCCGTGAGATAAGAAGCGGGTTCATCAACAAAGAGTGAGGTGAGTGAAGAGGGTTTTGGAGTCTGAGGAGGCAGGAACAAAAGGATAGGAATAGGGCAGGGGGAGTTCCAAGAGAGGACAATGAGAGGCGAGGCATTTTTCCACCATGGAGTGTGTTTCAGCTTTCTGCAGTACCCCAGCGGATCACAACTGGGTTGATTTTTTTCCTCCCAAGGGGACATTCAGTAGTATCTGGAGTCATGTTTGTTTGTAACAACTGGTAGGGAATGAGTGGGTGGGTTCTGTCATCTACTGAGTAGAAACCAAGGACACTGCTAAACATCCTGCCACACACAGAATGCGGCCCCCACCACCCACGAAGGCCCAAGACATCAACAGCAGGGAGTTGAGAAATTGCAATACATCCCTTCCTTGTCCCAAGTTCCCTCTGTAGCAGGAGAGCAAGTCAGAATAACAGAACTCAAAGCCTCTTAAAACCCTCCTTCTCGGCCTCACACGGTGGCTCATGCCTGTAATCCCCAGAGGCCCAGGTGGGAGGATCGCTTGAGCCCAGGAGTTGGGGACCAGACTGGGTGACATAGCATGCTAGATCTCATCTCTACTAAAAATTTTAAAAATTAGCCAGGTGTGGTGATGCGCGCCTGTAGTCCCAGCTACTTGGGAGGCTGAAGCAGGAGAATCCCTTAAGCCCAGGAGATCGAGGCTGCAATGAGCTATGATCACACCACTAAACTCCAGTCTGGGTGACAGAGTGAGACCCTGTGTCAAAACAAACTAACTAACTGCCCTTCCCATAAATCCCCGTTTCCCCAATCAGGTGGTCCCATTAGGCCCTTTTTTTTTTTTCTTTTTTTTGAGTCAAAGTTTCACTCTTGTTGCCCAGGCTGGAGTGCAATGGTACAATCTCAGCTCACTGCAACCTCCACCTCCCGGGTTCAAGTGATTCTCCTGCCTCAGCCTCCTGAGTAGCTGGGATTATAGGCAAGCACCACCACACCTGGCTAATATTTTTTGTATTTTTAGTAGAGACAGGGTTTTGCCATGTTGGTCAGGCTGTCTCAAACTCCTGACCTCAGGTGATCCACCCACCTCGGCCTCCCAAAGTGCTGGGATTACAGGCATGAGCCACCACGCCCAGCCTCGTTAGGCCCCTCTTAACCAAGTTCTAGGGTGAGGGATAAGTTGCTTACAGGGTTGGCGTGGATACAGCACTACACCCTCCCCTTAAAAGTAGGGAGTAGATGCCAAGGGAAACTAGAGCTATATAATCCCATCATCAAGCCTTCAGCCCTCTTCCAGGACCTGCCCCAACCGGCCTATCCAGGACTGAAACAACAGCATGGGCCCCACCTCCACCCCACCATATGCCTGGGACCTAGGGTGTCAAATTCCCCAGGACCTCCAAACACTTCCTCCTCTGCCCCTCTGAGAACAGCAATCCTGGTGCACACCCACGAACCTGTGGGGGTACTCACACCTCCACCTGGCCTCCCAGACCCTTGACTGCAGGGGCTCTCCACCCAGCCTAGCCCCTGGCACCAGAGCCCTGGCCCAGCTCCAGGTTTTGCATTCTGCCCTTGTGACCTGGCCAGGAGGTGGGTAACTAGGGCCAGTTTCTTCTTCTTCTTCTTTTTTTTTTTTTTTTTGAGACCGAGTCTCACCCTGTTGCCCAGGCTGGAGTGCAGTGGCATGTTCTTAGCTCATTGCAACCTCCACCTCCCGGGTTCAAGCGATTCTCCTGCCCCAGCCTCCCAAGTAGCTCAGACTACAGGCGTGAGCCACCACGCCTGGCTAATTTTTGTATTATTAGTAGAGACACGGTTTCACCATGTTGGCCAGGCTGGTCTCGAACTCCTGACCTCAGTTGATCCACCCACCTTGGCCTCCCAAAGTGCTGGGATTACAGGCATGAGCCACTGCGCCTGGCCTACTAGGGTGAGTTTCTAAGGCAGGAGCTGAGAGTAGACGTGGCTAGTAGGGTGCTCAGGAGGGCAGGAGGAGGGCTGTTTATGAGCCAGTGGTAGGAGAGAGTGTCATTCTAGTCTGAGAGCCTTTTTCCCTGTGGCTTCCAGCTCTGCCCTTTTCTTAAACACTCCTTCAGCCTCAGCCTGGCTTCAGTCCCACCAAGTGCAGTCTGACTCGTGGAGACATGAGAGATAGAGAGAGTGAGAGACCAGAGAGATCAGGAGACAGTGACTGAGAGGGACTTACAGGGAGATCAGGGAGAGAAGCAGAGAGAAGGAGAAAGCCCAGAGAGCATAAGAAATGAAGACCCAGAGACACCGAAGGAGGGAGAGACAGAGACACAGAGAGACAAAAAGATTCAGAGGCAGAGACTGTAGAGGCAGAAGCAAAGCAAGACACAGAGCATTTCAGAGACCCATGGCAAGAGACAGGGAACAGCAAGGAGAACTATGAAAAAATAGGCTTCCAGAGAAAGAGAAAACTCCAGCTCTGGAGAGAAAGGGACTTAGCCAGGGCCACTTGGCCCATCAGTGGCAGAAATGGACTTGAACCCAGAGAAAAAGAAACAAGTGCCCCAAATACCAAAGGAACCCAGCCCCCATCCCTGGCCCATCATTTTGCGACAGCCCCATGACTACCCCAAAACCAGGCCCAGGCTCCAACTGGCAAAGCAAAAAAAAAAAAAAAAAAGAAAGAAAGAAAGCTTTGCCCCATCCCAGGAGGGCCCCCAGGCGCAGCCCCCTCCCACGGCACCTTTCCAGCTGGCTGTGAGCCCTAGGGCCGCAGGAAAGGTATGGCAAGATGATGGGAGGGATTTAAAGTTCACAGCGAGAACAAGAAAAGTGGGGTTAAGGAGGAGGGCGTGGGCAGAAACAACTTAAGAACAACCTCTGCCCCACCACCCCCCAAGCACACCCAGAGCTGCAGGCTCTAGCGCAGCCCAGCCAGTGTCTCCTTCAGCTCAGCAGGTAAAGGGCCCCGGTGAGGGAGGCAGAGAAGGAGGGGGTGTCTCCCAAGAGAGGGTGGGTCGCCAGCTCCAATCTCTGTCTCTGAGACTGGCTAGGAATCTTTTTTGCTGTTTCCTCTGAGAGCTCTCATGTCTCTGTTCTGAGCACTGGGATTTCTGTACTGGCGCTTCACCAAGCAGGTGGCATCTCTCTCTGCAATGCGACCCCGTGGTTGGCAACACTTGATTTTTTCCTGTCACTGTTTCTGCCTGTGCCCTTCCTCTCTGTCTCAGTCTCTTTCTCTCCCTCTCTCTCTCTTTTTTTTTTTTTTTTTTTGAGGCTGGAGTGCAGTGGTTCGATCTCAGCTCACTGCAACCTCCACCTCCTGGGTTCAAGCGATTCTCCTGCCTCAGCCTCCCGAGTAGCTGGGATTACAGGCGCCTAACACCACGCCTGACTAATTTTTGTGTTTTTAGTAGAGACAGGGTTTCACCATGTTGGTCAGGCTGGTCTCAAACTCCTGACCTCAAGTGATCCACCTGCCTCAGCCTCCCAAAGTGCTGGGATTACAGGCGTGAGCCACCGTGCCCAGCCTCAGTCTCTCTTGGTCTGCCCTTTGCAGCCTACCTGTCTCTTTGTGTGGCTCTAATATTCCCTGCCTCTCTTATTCTCTCTCTCTCTCTCTCCATCTCTGTCTATGTGACTCTGTCTTTGTGTATCTGTTTCTGTCTGTCATTCTCGTCTCCCTCAGTCTCTGTGTCTAGCTCTGTCTCTCCCTCTCTCTGTCCCTCTTACCCTTTTTCTCTCCATCCTTCCATGTCCGTCTCTGACTCTCAGTCAGTGTCCATCTCGCTGTCTCTCCACTCAATCTCCCTTGTCTTTCTCTAGCTCTGTGTCTGTCTAGTTCTGTCTCTTTCTTTCTCTAGTCTATGTCAGCCTCTCTCTTTCTGTGATGTGCTCTCTGGCTCTCCCTATCTCTATGTTTGTCTGTCTCTGTCCCTGTGTGTCTTGATCTCTCTTTATCACTGTCTCTGTATGACAGTCTCTTGACAGACAGGTGATGATAGATAGATAATAGATAGATGATACACAGATGATAGATTATGAAGATAGTAGATAGATGATAGATATAGATAGATAATAGACAGATCAATGATAGATGATAGAAGAATAGATGATGGATAGACAGATGATAGATAGATAGATAGATAGATAGATAGATAGATAGATAGATGATAGATAGATGATGATAGATGTTAGATAATAGATGAGAAACAAAGAAAGAAAAAGAAAAAAGAAAGAAAGAAAAAGGAAAAAGAAAGAAAGAAAAAGAAAGAAAGGAAGGAAGGAAAGAAAGAAAGAATGATAGATGATAGATGGCTGATAGGTAGACAGACATCTGTAGATATGTAGATCGCTCACTGTTTTTCTGTCTCTCTCATTATCTTTATGCATATCTCTTGGCCTCTCTTAGTCTCTGTTCCTCTATCACTTGCCTCTCTCCATTTCTGTCTCTGTGTTTCTGTCTCCTTATCTGTCTGTATGTTGACTATCTCTGCCTCTTTCCTCCTTTCTCCCTCCCTTCCCCATCCCCTGGCCTCTCCCTGTCTCCTTCTCTCCATCTGCCTTCATTTCCAGGGCCTAGGGAAGGTAAGTCCCAGGGGAGATGGAAAGGAGGGATCTCACTCTCTCCTCAGCGATGTCCTCTCCCACTTTGCCCTCCACACGCCAGCAGCTGCCTTCACCATGGACAGCATAAGCACAGCCATCTTACTCCTGCTCCTGGCTCTCGTCTGTCTGCTCCTGACCCTAAGCTCAAGAGATAAAGGAAAGCTGCCTCCAGGACCCAGACCCCTCCCAATCCTGGGAAACCTGCTGCTGCTTCGCTCCCAAGACATGCTGACTTCTCTCACTAAGGTGCAAGGCCCTTAGCTTGGGTGATGGTGGAAGGATAAGGAGGAGGGGTCCCATGGCCACAGGCCCCCCTGTAACTTCTGTCTTCCTACCCCCAGCTGAGCAAGGAGTATGGCTCCATGTACACAGTGCACCTGGGACCCAGGCGGGTGGTGGTCCTCAGCGGGTACCAAGCTGTGAAGGAGGCCCTGGTGGACCAGGGAGAGGAGTTTAGTGGCCGCGGTGACTACCCTGCCTTTTTCAACTTTACCAAGGGCAATGGTAAGCCTCGTCCTTGTCTCCTCTGCTCTCGGCCTTTTCCATATTGAGGGAGGGGGTGAGGGTGAGAGACTGTCGTCTCAATGTTGTTGACACTCAGGGCTGCTGACATCACTGATGACACCAAATGCAATGCAGCGAGGCAGTGTTGGTCTATGGCAAATTCTGTCCCACCTTCCTCACCTCCAGATGCCACCACTTTCCTGAATTGTACTCTTGCACCACTCCTCATCTCCATCCAACCCCAACCCCATTGTCATCCCAATCCCTAGCTCTATCCCAACCTCATCATCAACTTTCCAACTCAGTCAAGTGGCCCCAGTTCCCACTGACCACCTCAACCCAATCCCAGTCCCCATCAACCTTTCCCCAGTGTTCACCACATCAGCCCCACCTTCATCCCTATCCACAACACTGACGGCATCTCAATCCAACCTTCATTCCCATTATGAACCCCATCCCAGTCCCCACTTTAAATTCTATTATCAACCCCATCCTAGTCCCTTTAGTCAAACTGAATTTTTTTTTTTTTTTTTAATCTGAGACGAGTCTTGCTCTGTCACCCAGGCTGGAGTGAAGTGGCACAATCTCGGCCCACTGCAACCTCTGCCTCCCAGGCTCATGCGATTCTCCTGCCTCAGCCTCCTGAGTAGCTGGGACTACAGGTGCACACTACCACACCTGGTTAATGTTTTGTATTTTTAGTAGAGATGGGGTTTTGCCATGTTGGTCAGGCTGGTCTCAAACTCCTAACCTCAGGTGATCCACCCACCTCGGCATCCCAACGTGCTGGGATTACAGGCACGAGCCACTGCTCCTGGCCCAAACTAAATTCTGCTGCTACTTTCCCCCAATACCAGCCCCATCTCCTAACCCAATTGCCTATTGAAATTTCCAGTTCTCAGTTCTTGCTTTCAATCTTAAACTCACTACCATCACCAAAACAACCCCATCACATATCTACCCAACCCCAAGTTCAAGCTCAGTCCCAATCTATCAATCTTCCTCATCCTACCCAACTCCATCCCCATCACCAGCTTCAAATACAATTTATCATCAATCTTATAACCCCCTTCATTCCCCATTGTCATTCCCAACCTAACCCAAACTCAACTCCATCCTCAGCCATCCAGCAATTCATATCATTCACTTAAAACCTCATCTATGTCAATATCTTGTCCCTCTAAGGCTTGGAATCACCCTAGTCCTGTGGTCTTCAAACTTTATTTATTTATTTATTTATTTTTGAGATGGAGTCTCGTTCTGTTGCCCAGGCTGGAAAGCAATGGCGCAATCTCAGCTCACTGCAATCTCCACCTCCCAGGTTCATGCCATTCTCCTGCCTCAGCCTCCTGAGTAGCTGGGACTACAGGCACCCGCCACCACGCCCAGCTAATTTTTGTATTTTTAGTAGAGACTGGGTTTCACCATGTTGGCCAGGCTGGTCTTGAATACCTGACCTCCTGATCCAGTAGCCTCAGACTCCCAAAGTGCTGGGATTACAGGTGTGAGCCATTGCACCCAGCCCCAAATTTTATTTCAAAGACAAATCTCTGTTCAAAGGAAGCTATGTGACAAGACCCAATAAATGATGGAAGGAAGGAGGGACCAACAGAAGGAAGGAGGAAGAACGGAAAAAGGAAAGAAGGAAGGAAAGGAAGGAGGGAGGGAGGGAAAGAATGAAGGAAGGAAGGAAGGATGGAAGGAAGCCATCATGATTGGAAAGGGGATCCTGGAGACCTGCGTCCTGGACTATTCTCTCCTCACCTCCAAAGAATGTCTAGGGCTCTCCCTGGCTCCTGCATTAGATGGGTCCCAGCTGCCCCAGGATTTGAAATCAGAGAGCTCTGGTACAATATTACAATATTGTGTATTAGGTACACGTTCTCTCCTTCATGCTCCCTTCCCTGGCTTGATCTGATGACCTTACCTGTCCAGGTACACCAGATGCAAGGAGGAGGAGACAGGACACTTGAGAAAGTCACCTTGCTACTTTTGCACAGAAAACATCTGGATGGGTACATCGTTTGTTACCAAAAATAGCCACCATCTAGTTATTCAATACACAGCACAGAGGGTAACAGCAGGGTTCTGCCACTCACTAGCCGTGTACCCTTGGGCCAGAGGCCTCCCTTCTCTTCCTCTTAGTTTGCTACCATGAGAAAACTATAACAGCATTAACTCCATGTTATGAGGAGTCAATGAGACAATGCATAAAAATGCAGGCAATACACTATAGTCTTTTTTCTCTTCTTCTTTAGTATCTAGTTCTCTGCTAGGTCCAGAGGAACCAGAGATAAACACATCTGAGACTCTATCCTATAGTAGGTCTCAGTCCAGTGGAAGACACAGGCATCACCAACCAGATTGTGCCATCCCAGAGTGGTCCAGGCTGGGATGGGGGAAGCCTGGGGAGCTATGGAAACCCTAGAGAAACACTTGGCCCAGCCTAGAAGGGAGGAGGAGCCAGAGAAGGCTTCCTGGAAGAGGGGACCTCTAAGCTGAAACCTAAAGAATGAAGATGAGTATTCAGGAGAAGGCAAGGGGTGAAAGTGCTCTGGGAAAGACCAGCCTGTGCAAAGATTCTGGGTCCAGGAAGAGAAGAGACGGGGTCTGTTTTGTTCCTGGATGAATTCCCAGTGTCCTGGTGCTTATTTTTCTTGCCTATCTCTCTTATTCATGCATTTAATAATCAATAAGCAGGCCAGGCATGATGGCTCACACCTGTAATCCCAGCACTTTGGGAGGCCGAGGTGAGTGGATCTCCTGAGGTCAGGAGTTTGGTACCAGCCTGGCCAACATGGTGAAACCTCATCTCTATTAAAAATACAAAAATTAGGCCAGGCGCGGTGGCTCATGCCTGTAATCCCAGCACTGTGGGAGGCCAAGACGGGTGGATCACGAGGTCAGGAGATCGAGACCATCCTTGCCAACATGGTGAAACCACGTCTCTACTAAAAATACCAAAATTAGCCGGGCGTGGTGGCGCATGCCTGTAATCCCAGCTACTGGGGAGGCTGAGGCAGAAGAATTGCTTGAACCCGGGAGGCGGAGGTTGCAGTAAGCTGAGACTGTGCCACTGCACTCCAGCCTGGCGACAGAGCAAGACTCCGTCTCTCTCTCTCTCTCTCTCTCTCTCTCTCTCTATATATATATATATATATATATATATATATACACACACATATATATTAGGTGGGCATGGTGGTGCACACCTGTAATCCCAGCTAGTCAGGAGGCTGAGGCAGGAGAATCACCTGAACCCGGGAGGCGGAGGGTGCAGCAAGCTGAGATGGTGTCACTGCACTCCAGCCTGGGTAACAGAGCGAGACTCTGTCGCAAAAAATAATAATCATCATCAATAAGTAATCACCAGCACCTCCTGTGTGACACCCTCTGCACTGGACAATGCTAAGGACACAGTGGTGACCAAGACAGGCACCCACTCTGCCTTCACAGTTCTGTGAAGGAGACAGCCCCATCACCAGACAGTAACAGCCCAGAGTGATCAGGTTCTTAATGGGGAAACAGAGGCAGAGTGATAGGACGGTCGTGAGGGAAGCCCACGGTCCTATGGAAGCTTGAAGGAGACCCCTAAGCTGGAGGGTCCAGAAGGGCTTACTGGAAGGAGCCAGGGAGATTCCAAACTCTGTCCCTCTCCCAGCAAATACCATGAAAGGGGACCTGGGTTGGCAGTGGCCTCAGGATGAGTTCCCGGTTAAGCTGGCCCCCTCCTCTTCTCCCCAGGCATCGCCTTCTCCAATGGGGATCGATGGAAGATCCTGAGACGGTTCTCTATCCAGATTCTACGGAATTTCGGGATGGGGAAGAGAAGCATTGAGGAGCGAATCCTAGAGGAGGGCAGCTTCCTGCTGGCGGAGCTGCGGAAAACTGAAGGTCAGGAATTTTTTTTTTTTTTTTTTTTTCTTAACAGGCTGGATGGCACAATCTTGGCTCACTGCAGCCTTGACCTCCTGGGCTCAAACCATCCTCCCACCTCAACCTCCCGAATAGCTGGTATTTCAGGTGTGCTCCACCACACCCAGCTTATTTTTAAATTTTTTGTAGAGACAGGGTCTCACTATGTTGCCCAGGCCAGTCTCAAACTCCTGTGTGCAAATGATCCTCTTGCCTCTGCCTCCCAAAGTGCTGGAGCTACAGGCATACACCACCATGTCTGGCCAGGCCTTTGAATCCAGTTCATCCTTATAATTCACATCCATTCTACTTTTTTTTTTTTTTTTTGAGACAGAGTCTTGCTCTGTCGCCCAGGCTGGAGTGCAATGGTGTGATCTCAGCTCATTGCAACCTCCGCCTCCTGAGTTCAAGCGATTCTGCTTGCTGACTGCTCTGTCGCCCAGGCTGGGTTGCTGTGTACTAGCGTGTGTTGTGTGGCAGGATTATGTAGCGGTATGCTGGCATTATGTGTTGGTGTGTGGTTACCGTGTCTTGGGATGTTTCCAGGCTGGCTGTTAGGTCACTGCGTGTCGTGTGTTGGCATGTACTGTGATCATATTTGCTGGGTGTTCTGTTGCCCTGTGTTGTTGTGTTCCGTGATGCCTGATGATTGCCTTGTGCTATGTCGCGTGCTGTGTGTTGTGTTGCCAAGAATAGCCGGTTCTGTGGTTGGGCGTTGTTGCTGTCGATGTGCTGCAGGAAGTTGTGGGTTCGGTGCTGTCTGTGGCATTGACAGATGCTTTTGGGGTGTTGTTAAGCAGCATGTTGTGACCATGTGCCCGTGTTTGCACCGTAAGACACGTTGCCATGGTTGAGTCGGATGTTGTGCAAATTAATGGTGTTGCTGCATGAGGTCTGGTGTGCTGCACATCACGTCTTCCTGATCCATTGCACTCCTTACCCTCAGGCGAGCCCTTTGACCCCACGTTTGTGCTGAGTCGCTCAGTGTCCAACATTATCTGTTCCGTGCTCTTCGGCAGCCGCTTCGACTACGATGATGAGCGTCTGCTCACCATTATCCACCTTATCAATGACAACTTCCAAATCATGAGCAGCCCCTGGGGCGAGGTCAGCCAACTGAGTCCAGCAGGGACGGGGTGTGGAGTCCGCAGGATCTAGGAATGCAGAGGAAACAGTGGGCGGGGAAAGGGCTGTGAATGGCCCACCCAGGGCCCGCACCCTCCCGTCTGACCCCACCCAGAGTTACACGGCCACGCCCACTCCCCTCCACTGAGCATTTCTGGCTGCCATTGCCTCCTTCCCACTCTCCCTCAGCCCCAACCCCCACCCCGGACCTGGCTGCCCTTGGAGACCCTGTCCCTGCCTACCTAATCCACACTGACCCCATTCGCCCCTGAACACCCTTCGTCCTCCTCCAAAACCCTCCCACTCTGTCTGGTCCCCAGTTGTACAACATCTTCCCGAGCCTCCTGAACTGGGTGCCCGGGCCGCACCAACGCATCTTCCAGAACTTCAAGTGCCTGAGAGACCTCATCGCCCACAGCGTCCACGACCACCAGGCCTCACTAGACCCCAGATCTCCCCGGGACTTCATAGACTGCTTCCTCACCAAGATGGCAGAGGTAATCCCTACCTGGAAATCCCACCTCTAGTCTGACCTGAAATTCTCCTGCTGCCCCTGCCTCAAACCCACAGGGACCCCAGATGGGGCAGGGTTGGGGGACCTTCTCCCTGGAGAAGCTGAAGTATCTGGCCCAGCTGGGCTGGAGCCAGGAGCCACTGGCAGCCACCGCCAACTTACAGCTCATTAAGAAGTCATCAAAGGAGGTGGGGCAGGGCGGAGGGGGCAGTTGCTCAGGCTTGTAAACCCAGCACTTTGGGAGGCCGAGGCAGGAGGATCACTTGAGTCCAGGAGTTCGAGACCAGCCTGGACAATATAGTAAGACCCAGTCTCTACAACACATACATACACACGTACATACACACACACATACATACATACACACATACATACATACACACATACATACATACATCATACATACATACACACATACACACATAAAACGTATTTTTTAAAAAAACAAGAAGTCATTCAAACTCTATCCAAGAAGTTAATTGTAGGCCCTGCAGCTGAGATTTTCCCTGCCCTGCCCTTCTCCGTTCCCCGGCTCTCCCAGGGAAAGAAAGTTAAACCCAGCTGGGACTGAATGGGCCCCCAGCAGCAGTTGTACTGGTCTAGAGTGAAGGGGTCTCCATCCCTGGCTCACATCCCCACCCCTCTACCACGGCAGAAGAAGGAGGACCCGCTGAGCCACTTCCACATGGATACCCTGCTGATGACCACACATAACCTGCTCTTTGGCGGCACCGAGACGGTGGGCACCACGCTGCGCCACGCCTTCCTGGCACTCATGAAGTACCCGGAAGTTCAAGGTGAGGCCCACCCACACAGCAGCGTGGAGGTGCCCATGTGTTCCAGCCTCACCCCAGAGCAGGGAGCCATGGCCCCACCTCCAGTCCCGCCTCCCAGGTCTGATATAGCCTCCTGCTGGCACCAGGATTCCACAGCCAAACCCACAAACCCACACGGAGGGCTGATCCCACCACATGGCCCATGAGGTCCACGCAGCCTGCCCGAATCCCGACCCAGATCCCACCCGCTTAATTGTTGAGTTTTTTGTCTTTGTTTTGTTTTTTGGAGACGGAGTCTCGCTCTGTCACCCAGGCTGGAGTGCAGTGGTGTGATCTCGATCCACTCACTGCAACCTCCCCCTCCCAAGTTCAAGGGATTCTCCTGCCTCAGCCTCCCAAGTAGCTGAGATTACAGCCTCCCAAGTAGCTGGGATTACACCACCACATCCGGCTAATTTTTCTATTTTTAGTAGACACAGGGTTTCACCAAGTTGGCCAGGCTGGTCTCAAACTCCTGGCCTCAAGTGATCCACCTGCCTCAGCCTCCCAAAGTGCTGGGATTACAGGCGTGAGCCACTACACCCAGCTCTGCTTAGTTTTTTGTTTGTTTTTGAGACAGACTCACTCTGTCGCCCAGGCTGGAGCACAGTGCCGTAATTACAGCTCACTGCAGCCCCTTGGGCTCAAGCAATCTCCCCACCTCCGCCTTATCAATAGCTGGGAGTACAGGCGTGCACCACCACACTCAATACACTCAGCTAATTTTTTATTTTTTGTAGAGACAGGGTCTCGCTGTGTTGCCCTGGCTGGTCCCCAAATCCTGGGCTCAAGCAATCCTCTCACCTTGGCCTCCCAAAGTGCTGGGGTTACAGGTGTGAGCCACCGCTCCTGCCTCCACCCGCTTAGTCTTGCTTTGTGCCGACTGCGTCAACCACCACATGCGTCCACCTCCGGCTTCAGAGCCCTGCCCTGGAGCCCCAGCCATGTGCCTGCCAGGGAACCCTACCTCTCCCATGCAGCCTGGCCCACACACACAGCTCTGTCTGCTGCTCCACCTCCCCAAGCTCCATCTCTGGGTGTATCCCCTGCTCTGCCCCTGATCTCCAGCCCTCCCACACAGTCCACCCACTCGACCTACCGTCCAGCCAGTAGAGCCCCAAAACTGCTCCTGAAATCCCATCAGGTCCTGGATTCCAGGCCTCCCTGAAGCCCTGCCCACACAACCCAACACTCAGGCCCTTGCACAAGCCAAGCTTTCGCCCTCACTGACCCACTTCCTCCCAGACCCTGGCTAATTCTTTTTTTTTCCTTTTTTTTTTTTTTTTTTTTTTTTTTTGAGACGGAATCTTGCTCTGTCGTCCAGGCTGGAGTGCAGTGGCCTGATACCAGCTCACTGCAACCTCCTCCTCCTGGGTTCAAGTGATTCTCCTGCCTCAGCCTCCCAAGCAGCTGGGAACACAGGTGTGCGCCACCAAGCCCAGCTAATTTTTCTATTTTGTTGTGGAGATTGGGTTTCACCATGTTGCCCAGATGGTCTCAAACTCCTGGGCTCAAGCGATCTGTCCGCCTGGGCCTCCCAAGTGCTGGGATTACAGGCGTGAGCCACCGCGCCCGGCCAGCTCTAGCTAATTCTCACGTGCGCCCCAGCAGTGGCGCCCCGCGCTGGGAGACTTTGACTAGACGCCTCCCCACACACGCACACACCTCTTCTCAGCCTGGTTGCCCTGTCGCGCCCGCTGATACCCTCGACCCCGCTTCCCCCTTCCCCTCCAGCCCGCGTGCAGGAGGAGATCGACCTCGTGGTGGGACGCGCGCGGCTGCCGGCGCTGAAGGACCGCGCGGCCATGCCTTACACAGACGCGGTGATCCACGAGGTGCAGCGCTTTGCAGACATCATCCCCATGAACTTGCCGCACCGCGTCACTAGGGACACGGCCTTTCGCGGCTTCCTGATACCCAAGGTGCGCTAGGCCTGGCAAACGACATCAGGCAACCTAAGAGGAGGCATCACAGGCTCTTGCACTGGCAAGGAGTATCCCAGGCACTAGCCATGAACACCCCAGGCCTTAGCAACTGGCATCCCAAGCCCTAGCTACAGACATCTCAGACCCTTAAATCCAGAAGCTCAGGCCTTTGCCAGGACCCCATCTCATATCATACTGGACTAGACCCCTTCACCATGACAAATCCCCTTCCTAGAACCCCTCCCTGGAAGCCCTGGGGTCGGAACTTCATCTGGAGGATCCCCTGGGCCTAAACGCTATTCTCAGAGACCCCTCCTTTTTCCCAGAAACCCCACATCTGTTCCCACAAAGGTTGGGGGTTTCCCACATCCCTGCCAAAGTCCCCAATAATACAGCATATAGCACCCATCACTTGGAATCCTAGACACCCACACATATTTCCTTGGCCCCCGATTGAGTCCAATACCCACCCCTTATCAAGTCCCCAGGACACCCAGCCCAATACAATGGAAAGGAGTTTGGGAGCCTCCCAGCCCTCCTACACTGCTAAGTCCACCTCCTCACCCACACAGGGCACCGATGTCATCACCCTCCTTAACACTGTCCACTACGACCCCAGCCAGTTCCTGACGCCCCAGGAGTTCAACCCCGAGCATTTTTTGGATGCCAATCAGTCCTTCAAGAAGAGCCCAGCCTTCATGCCCTTCTCAGCTGGTGAGGGCAGGAATCAGAGTCTTTCTGGCCCAATTTCTACCTACATTCCTCATCCTAATTCCACTTGCCAAATCCTCTCACTCCTTCCTTCCACCCATTCTCAGCTTTGGATGCACAGAGACATTCATTCCTCCTCTCAACTCTGCTCCTATAGGCAAGTAGTGACTAAAATCCTCGTGAAGCAAGGTGGGGAGGTTGATTAAAAATTTAACTTGGGGCTGGGCATGGTGACTCACACCTGTAATCCCAGCACTTTGGGAGGCTGAGGTGGGTGGATCGCCTGAGGTGAGGAGTTCGAGACCAGCCTGACCAATATGGTGAAACCTTGTCTCTACTTAAAATACAAAAATTAGCTGGGTGTGGTGGCGGGTGCATGTAGTCCCCGCTACTCTGGAGGCTGAGACAGGAAAATCGCTTGAACCCAGGAGGCGGAGGTTGCAGTGAGCCGAGATTGCACCATTGTACTCCAGCCTGGGCGACAGAGAGAGACTCTGTCTCAAAAAAAATAATGATAATAATTTAACAGCCAGGGGCGGTTGCTCACACCTGTAATCCCAGCACTTTGGGAGATCTAGGCGGGCAGATTACCTGAAGTCAGGAGTTCAAGGTTAGCCTGACCAACATGGTGAAACCCTGTCTCTACTAAAAATACAAAATTAGCCAGGAATGGTGGCACATGCTTGTAATCCCAGCTACTCTGGAGTCTGAGGCAGGAGAATCACTTGAACCCGGGAGGTGGAGGTTGCAGTGAGCCAAGATCACGTCATTGCACTCCAGCCTGGGCAACAAGAGCAAAACTCCATCTCAAAAAATGAATAAATAATAATTATGATAATTATTATTTAACTTGGGCCAGGCACATTGGCTCACACCTGTAATCCCAGCACTTTGGGAGGCTGAGGCGGGAGGATCGCTTGAGGCCAGGAGTTCAAGACCAGCCTGGACAACATGGCAAGGCCCTTTCTCTACTGAAAATGTTAAAATTACCTAGATGTGGTGTGGTGTGCATCTGCGGTCCCAGCTACTTGGGAGGCTGAGGTGGGATGATCACTTGAGCTCAGGAGTTTGAGGTTACAGTGAGTATGATCATGACACTGCACTCCAGTCTGGGCAACAGAGCGAGATCCTTTCTCTAAAATAAAAAATACTGACTAGCCAAAAATAAAAAATATATAAAAATTTTAAAAGAAAAAAAAATAATTGAACTTGGGAGTGGTCATTGTCTATGTCTCCACTGGGTGGCGCAGTTTAGGTGGTTCTAGGGGTGGTTTTTTTTGTTTCGTTTTGTTTTGTTTTTTGGCTTTCCTCTTTACCCTGCTGAAAAATACTTCCCTCTTTACTCAGTAGCAGGAAAAGGAAAAACAACTGGCATAATAATAGGTAACTTACCATATTGCCTACTGTGCGTCAAGTGCTGCCTCTACAAGAGCCCAGCTAAGAGCTTATGTTTTCCTCTGGGAATGTGTGGCCCAGATTCCAGCAGGGTTTGCATCCCATCTGTCACCCCCTAGCTGTGTTGCCTTGGGTATGTTACTCCACTTCTCTGTGCCTCAATGTCCACATCTATAAAATGGAGATAATACTAAGGCCTGCCTCTTGGAGTTGTTAGAATTAATTGTGATGTAATGCTCAGAGTAGTGCATGGCCCATGGTAAGCTACTTACAGCCTCACTGCTTTCCCTGTGTTTACCATTCACAGCAGCCTCATGAGGCACTATTACTATCCTTCCTTTTATTTTTCTTTCTGAGACAGGGTCTTGCTGTCACCCAGGCTAGAGGGCAGTGGCACGATCATGGCTCACTGCAGCCTTGATCTCCTGGGCTCAAGTGATCCCCTCGCCTCAGCCTCCCAAGCAGCTGGGACTGCAGGCATGTGCCACTTTGCACATTTAAAAAATTTTTTATAGAGATGGGATCTTGCTGTGTTGCCCAGGCTGCTCTCAAACTCCTGGGCTCAAGGGATCCTCTTCCCTCGGCCTCCAAAAGTGCTGGGATTACAGGCCTAAGCCAGCACGCCCAGCCTTCATATCCCCATTTTAAATACCCAGAAAGTGTGGTTTGTCCAGGATCACAAAACTAGTAGTGACAGGGCCAGGATTCGAACCCAAGCAGCCCAGGTCATTCCACTCCACAGTTTAAAGCATCTTTCCCAGATCTTTACATGGGTGAATCTGTGATGTCCCCAGCTGCTGTCTTCCTTTCCTCTTATGTTTTCCTCTGGGAATGTGGGGTTGCAGCCTCTAACCTCATTTTATCTCACCGCCGCTCCCCATCCTGCCACCCCTGCAGGGCGCCGTCTGTGCCTGGGAGAGTCGCTGGCGCGCATGGAGCTCTTTCTGTACCTCACCGCCATCCTGCAGAGCTTTTCGCTGCAGCCGCTGGGTGCGCCCGAGGACATCGACCTGACCCCGCTCAGCTCAGGTCTCGGCAATTTGCCGCGGCCTTTCCAGCTGTGCCTGCGCCCGCGCTAACGCCCCGGCCCTTCCAGATTCGCCTGTGAGCGATGAGGCCCACCCATGTGGGTTGCTACGTCCCCTTCTTGGTCCACGGTCTGCCCCCATCCCTCTGGCAGTCACGCTGTCTTCCCTGCATGCTGTGCCTGCCGCGTGCCCTTCCCCCATCCCTCCAATCTGTACCCCGTCTGCAGGGCAGAGGCAGATGTGGCATGTCTTTTTGTACCCACAGAGCTTGTTCTATGGCACGCCCTTTTCTGGGCTTTTTGTATCATTTCTTAGTACATTTGTAATAGATTCAAACCAGTCTTGGCTGAATTAAAGTGAGGATGACAGTCATTTAGGATGGGGAGAAGGGAGCTGGCTGCAGAGATGGAGACACTGGCTAGTTTTGCCCTCACCTTTAGGGTGGCTAGGGTGGGACAAATTGTATCCTGGAGACAGGCTTGAAGGTAAAGGCTGAGAGGACCTGAAGCCAGAGAGGCAGAGAAACCAAGACAGAGAAAAAGGCAGCAGGACCAGGCGAAGTGGCTCACACCTGTAATCCCAGCACTTTGGGAGGCTGAGGTGGGAGGATCGCTTGAACCCAGGAGTTTGAGACCGGCCTGGGCAACAGAGTGAGGCCTGACTCTACAAAAAGTCAAAAAGTGGGGCAGGAGGATTGCTTGAGCCTGGGAGGTTGAGGCTGCAATGGGGTGTCATTGCGCCACTGCATTCCTGCCTGGGAGACGGGAGTGAGACCCTGTCAGAAGAAGAAGAAAGAAAAAAGAAGAAGGAGAGGGAGAGGGAGAGGGAGAAGGGGGAGGAGGGAGAGGAGAGGAAGAAGAAGAAGAAGAGGAGGAGAAGGAAGAAGGAGACAACAGCGAGATATCAGAGAGAATATGCAAGAGATGAAGGGCACTGCAGAGAGATGGAAGCAGGGGAAAGTGAGGCTAAGGAACAAGCACTGACACTAAATGACACTCCCTATTTGCACACTGTTCTGAATGCCTCATTAAGTCTCCCTATGAGGCAAAGCCATGTTTTTTGCTTTGGTTTGATTTGGGAGGTTTTTTTCTTTTCTTTTTTTTTTTTTTTTTTCGAGACAGACTCACTCTGTTGCCCAGGCTGGAGTGCAGTGGCGCGATCTTGGCTCACTGAAACCTCTGCCTCCCTGGTTCAAGTGATTCTCCTGCCTCAGCCTCCTGAGTAGCTGGAACTACAGGCGCATGCCACCATGCCCAGCTAATTTTTGTATTTTTAGTAGAGCTGGGGTTTCACCATGTTAGCCAGGATGGTCTCGAACTCCTGACCTCACGTGATCTGCTTGCCTCGGCCTCCCAAAGTGCTGGGATTACAAGTGTGAGCCACCGTGCCCCACCCACAGGGTTGTTTTGAAGACTTAGTGAGGACATGTGTGTCCTAGACCTGGCACACAAGAGTTGGTCAAATACATTTACTGCTCCCCATCCTTCTAATAAACCAAATGCAGCTCTGGGATGTCGGGGGGAGGCACAGGGATAGCTGAGCAAGGAGAGGATCCTGGGGCTCCAGGGGCAGGTGGGGGACTCAGATGCTCAGATCTGATATGGAGCCCCATGACTGTGAACCCCACTGAGGTTTTGGGTTCTTTAATACAATAGTTAACCCTTCCTTGACTATTACACCCAGGAGCCATCCTAGCCTAGCCCTTGGACTCTATCTGGTGCCAGAATGGGCCAGGGCTTGGATATCTCAAAATATCAGCTGATAACAGGTCAGTAAATATTCTGAGAAAATGAAAAATGGACAACCTGAACCCCAAGCCTTGCTTCCACCTGAACGCTGACCCCAGACCTCGGTCACATTCTGAGACCAGATCCTGGTCACTCAGTGAGCACTGGACCTGGACCACCCATCCAAGCTACTGACTCCACGCTGATCCTGGCCACAGCCTGAGCCATGAAAGGCACCTCAGGGGGGAGGAACAGCAAGAGGAAAGGGCAGGAGGCTTGGAACTGTGTTGTGTTTGGTTAGAGGTAACAAGAGAAAAAGTTTAGCCCAGAGGGTCCATCGGGGAAAATTTTGGGACATGGACCATGAGAGGTCCTTTGGATTCTTAGAAAAATCTCTGAATGTCCCACCGAGGAGTTTTGACTTTTTCCTAGGGCCTTTGGAGCCATGGGAGATTTAAAGTAGGGGAAGTCACAATCAAATTTGTGCTGTAGAAAAATCACTCTGAAACCAGACACGGTGGCTAATGCCTGTAATCCCAGCCTGGGTGACATAGCGAGACCACGTCTCTACAAAAAATAAGAAAATTAGCTAGGGGTGGTAGCATGAGCCTGTAGCCCCGGCTACTCAGGAGACTAAGGCAGGAGGATCGCTTGAGCCCAGGAGTTCAAAGCTGTAGTGAGCTGTGATTGCACCACTGCACTCCAGCCTGATTGACAGAGCGAGACCGTGTCAAAGAAAAAAGAAAGAAAGGAAAAGGAAGGAAGGGAGGGAGGGAGGGAGGGAGGGAGGGACAGAGGGAATCTCTGGACCTTGAGGGGAATCCACAGAACTGGACCTGCTGACAGAAGTTGGCTAAGTTACCAATGGCTCGTGGGAACAAGGATATCTATCAGGGCATCTACAGGAAAACAGCCTGAAAAATGTCCATATTAATTAAGGTAAAGGCCAGGTTGTTGTAACCAACAGATCCCAAAATGCAGTCATTCAAATAAAATACAAGTTTCTTTCTTTCTTTTGTGTCCCTCTTGAAGTAGACAGTTAGTCCAGCACTGCAAGGTGGTTCCCCTCCTTGTGGTCAATCACGGACCCAGATTCCTTCAAACTCATTGCTCTGCTATAGTTCAGTGGTTCTCAAAGTGCAGCCTCCAGACCTGCAGCATCAGCATCACCTTGGAACTTTTTTTTTTTTTTTTTAGACAGACAGGGTCTTGCTCTGTCACCCAGGCTGGAATGCAGTTATGCGGTATCAGCTCACTCCAGCCTCCAACCTCCTGCACCCAAGCAATCCTACTGCCTTAGCCTCCCAAGTAGCCAGGACTATAGGCATACACCACACACCCAGCTATCTGAAACTTGTTAAAAACTCAAATTCTTAAACCCCACCCCAGACCTACTGAATCAGAAACCCAAAACCTGTGTTTTAACAAGGACTGCAGGCAATTCTGAGGCATGTTCTCAGCAGAGCATCACTACCCTACAGTATTATCATGATCTTCATGGTCAAAGAGCAGGTTTTGTACGGCTTTTTTTTCCCCCCTTTTTTCTTTTCTTTTTTTTTTTTTTTTTTTTTTTGAGATGCAATTTCACTCTTGTTGCCCAGGCTGGAGTGCAATGGCACAATCTCAGCTCACTGCAACCTTCACCTCCCAGGTTCAAGCAATTCTCGTCTCAGCCTCCGGAGTAGCTGGGATTACAGGCATGCACCACCACACCCGGCTAGGTTGTATTTTTAGTAGAGATGGGGTTTCTCCATGTTGGTCAGGCTGGTCTCAAACTCCTGACCTCAGGTGATCCTCCTGCCTCGGCCTCCCAAAGTGCTGGGATTACAGGCATGAGCCACCAAGTCTGGCCCCCTTTTTTCTTTTCTTTCCTTTTCTTTCTTTCTTTTTTTTTTTTTTTTTTTTTTTTTTGAGATGGAATCTCACTCTGTCACCCAGGCTGGAGTGCAGTGGCATGATCTCGGCTCACCGCAACGTCCACCTCCCCAATACAAGTAATTCTCCTGCCTCAGCCTCCCGAGTAGCTGGGATTACAGGTGCACACCACCACGCCCAGCTAATCTTTGCATTTTTCGTAGAAATGGGGTTTCGCCATGTTGGCCAGGCTGGTCTTGAACTCCTGACCTCAGATGATCCACACACCTCGGCCTCCCAAAGTGCTGGGATTACAGGCGTGAGCCACTGCACCTGGCTGGTTTTCTACTTCTTGAGTCATCCACTCCAGTACAGAAGATGGAAGGGATGGAAGACCTCTGGCTGTTCAAAGACCTCGGACCCAGAAGAAACTTGAATTTTGGGCACACAACATGGGTTATGAGGGTGAGGGAGTCCAGTCTAGCATAATGGTGAGTAAGATGGGTCCTGGAGACAGGCTACCTTATTTTAAATCCCAAATGTGTGACTTTCCACAAGTAACATCTCCTTGAGCCTCAGTTCCCTCTTCCATAACAGGGGAATCATGACAGTATTATCTGTCTCATGGTGTTGCTATGAGAATTCATGGTGTTATGTCCCTGACACGTAACAAGTCCTCAAGTATTAGTTTAATATTAGTCTTAACATTTTAAGGTTGATAGGAGTGTCTTTTTGTGCCAAGCCTTGCGTTAAAGGATTTTCTACAGTATCACATTGAATCCTCATGGTGTATCCATCATGATTGCTGTATGTTATACAGAGATAGGTTTTGTTAAAATACTCATTTTATAAAGGAGGAAACTGAAGGGCAGACTGGTGAAGTCATTTATATATATCAAAGGAAATATAGATTGTAGGTGCTGGAACTGGAATTCTAACTCAGGTATGATTGACGTAGCCTCAAGTCTTCATCACCTCTCAAGAAAACCAGCTTTCTCCCCGGCATGGTGGTTCACGCTTGTAATCCCAGCACTTTGGGAGGCCGAGGTAGGTGGATCACAGGTCAGGAGCTCAAGACCAGCCTGGCCGACATGGTGAAACCCCATCTCTACTAAAAATACGGGCGTGGTGGCGGGCGCCTGTAATCCCAGCTACCTGGGAGGCTGAGGCAGGAGAACTGCTTGGACCCTGGAGGCAGAGGTTGAGGTGACTCGAGATTGTGCCACTGCACTCCAGCCTGGGCAACAGAGCGAGATTCCGTCTCAAAAAAAAGAAAAGAAAAAAAAAAGTAATGAAATGAATAAAATGAGTCCTACAGCCAGTAAATGTCATAAATGTCTCAGCTAGTCAGGTAGTAAAAGGTCTTAACTAGGCAGTGGCAGAGCAGGATTCAAATTCAGGGCTGTTGTGATGCCTCCGCAGACTCTGAGCGCCACCTGGTGGTAATTTGTCTGTGCCTCTTCTGACGTGGAAGAACAGCAACTAACACACTAACACAGCATTTACTATGGGCCAGCCATTGTTCTAAGTGCTTTACTTAGATTTAGCTTTTTTTTTTTTTTTCTTTTTTCTTTTTGAGATGGAGTCCCACTCTGTCTTCCAGGCTGGAGTGCAGTGGCACAATCTCGGCTCACTGCAACCTCTGCCTCCCGGGTTCAAGCTATTCTCCTGCCTCAGCCTCCCGAGTAGCTGGGATTACAGGCGCCTGCCACCACACCAGGCTAATTTTTTGTATTTTTACAAAATACAAATTACTAATTTTTTGCATTTTCACCATGTTGGCCAGGCTGGTCTTGAACTCCTGACCCCGTGATCTACCTGCCTTGGCCTCCCAAAGTGCTGGGATTACAGGTATTAGCCACCACGCCCGGCCCATTTAATTTAAATTAACTTATTTAATCCCTCCCCTTAACAACCCGCTAAGGCAGGTAAGTTATAATCGGCACCCCTTCCACTTTTCACCCTTTTTTTCTTTTTCATTTCAATATTTTTTGGGGAAACACGTGGTTTTTGGTTACATGGATAATTTCTTTAGTGGCGATCTCTGAGATTTTGGTGCACCCGTCACCCGAGCAGTTTACACTATACCCAATGTATAGTCTTTTATCCCTCACCCCCCTCCCACCCTTCCCCTCTGAGTCCCCAAAGTCCACTATATCATTCTTATGCCTTTACATCCTCATAGCTTAGCTCCCACTCATAAGTGAGAACATAGGATATTTGGTTTTCCATTTCTGAGTTACTTCACTTAGAATAATGGTCTCCAACTCCATCCAGGTTGCTGCAAATGTCATTACTTTGTTCCTTTTTATGGCTGAGTAGTATTCCTTGGTGAATACCTACTACCTTTTTTTTTTTTTAGACGGAGTCTTACTCTGTCACCAGGCTGGAGTGCAGTGGCGCCATCTCAGCTCACTGCAACCTCCACCTCCCAGGTTCAAGCGATTCTCCTCCCTCAGCCTACAGGCGCGCGCCACCACACCCAGCTAATTTTTGTATTTTTAGTAGAAACGGGGTTTCACCATGTTGGCCAGGATAGTCTCGATCTCTTGACCTCATGATCCACCCACCTCAGCCTCGCTAAGTGCTGGGATTACAGGCGTGAATGAGCCACTGCGCCTGCACTACATTTTCTTTATCCACTCGAGGGTTAATGGGCATTTAGGTTTGTTCCATATTTTTGCAACTGCAAATTGTGCTGCTATAAACCTGTGCATGCAACTGTCTTTTTCATACAAAGACTTATTTTCCTTTGGGTGGATACCCAGTAGTGGGATTGCTAGATCAAATGATAGTTCTACTTTTAGTTCTTTAAGGAATCTCCACAGTGTTTTCCATAGTGATTGTACTAGTTTACATTCCCGCCAGCCGTGTAAAAGTTCCCTTTTCACCACATCCATGGCCAACATCTATATGTTTTGATTTTTTAATTATGATCATTCTTGCAGGAGTAAAGTGGTATCTCATTGTGTTTTTCATTTGCATTTCCCTGATAATTAGTGATGGTGAGCATTTTTTTCATAGGTTTGTTGGCCATTTGTATATCTTCTTTTGAGAATCGTCTATTCATGTCCTTCACTTTTTACTTTTATTTGAAAAAACTGTTTTATTTGTGGATGATATCAAACATACACAAGAGTAGATATAAGACTATATCCAGCCGGGCGCAGTGGCTCACACCTATAATCCTAGCACTTTGGGAGACCAAAGTAGGCAGATCACTTGAGGTCAGGATTTCGAGACCAGCCTGGCCAACATGATGAAACTCCGTCTCTACTAAAAATACACAAATAATTTGGGTGCGGTGGCACGTGCCTGTAATCCCAGCTACTCGAGAGGCTGAGGCATGAGAATCGCTTGACCCCAGGAGTCAGAGGTTGCAGTGAACCGAGAACGCGCCACTGCACTCCAGCCTGGGTGATACAGTGAGGCTCAGTCTCAAAACAAAACAAAGAAAAGTATATCCATCACCCAGCTTCAACAATGATCAACTCATGGCCAATCTTGTTTCATCTGTGCTCCCAACAACCCCCTTCCCCAACTCCCCCAAAATTGGGATTATTTTGAAGCAAAGCCCAGACCTCGCATAAATTCACCTATAAATGTTTTCACCACATATCTCTAAAATTATCCCCATTTTACCGCTGGGGAAACCGAGGCATGAAGAAATCACATAACTGAATCAAGGTCACTTTTCTGATAGGAGTTCAGAGCCAGGATCAAAGCCCAGCTCTCTGGTTCTAGAGCCCTTGCCTTTAACTGTCTTGAAGCCTCTGGAATCTTAGATGTGAGTCTTTTTTTTTTTTTTTTTTTTTGGTAAAGACAGGGTCTCACTGTATTGCATAATCTTGGCTCACTGCAACCTCCACCTCCCAGTTTCAAGCGATTCTCCTGCCTCAGCCTCCTGAGCAGCTCAGATTACAGGCACCAGACACCACATCTGGCTAATTGTTTGTATTTTTAGTAGAGATGGGGTTTTGCCATGCTGGCCAGACTGGTCTCAAACTCCTGACCTCAAGTGAGCCACCCGCCTCGGCCTCCCAAAGTGCTGGGATTACAAGCATGAGCCACCATGCCTGGATGCCTATATCTATTATGGACATGTCTCAGTAAGCTGTGTGCTTAAAAGCTTTGCGTTCTACTGTATGTAGGTGATACCTAAAAATGAAGGCAAAGGAGAACAGATTAAGTGTCATATATTCATAACATGAATTAGTATAAAGCAAGGAAAATGAATGAACAATATACGATAAACAGGATAAATCTAAGAAACATAATTTTGAGCAAAGGAGCCAGACGTAAAACAATACGTATTACTTGTTCCTTTTGTGCAAAGTGCCCCAAAACAGGCATTTAATTATGCATACTTAGGAAGTGAAATGCTAAACCAATCATGAAATGCTAAAATGCTATAAAAGTGTAAAAAAAAAAATCCTTTCCATTGGAAGAAGGGAGGGGATAGTCATGGGAGAAACAGTAGCAGGCATCTGGCATGTAGGCAACATTCTGTCTCTTAACCTGGGTATCAATTCATTGAGCTATATTCATTTGTTGTATGCCCTTTTTGTATTGACATTTAAAAATATATAATTTCCCGGCCGGGCACGGTGGCTCATGCCTGTAATCCCAGCACTTTGGGAGGCCAAGGAGGGTGAATCACGAGGTCAGGAGTTCAAGACCAGCCTAGCCAACAAGGTGAAACCCTGTCTCTACTGAAAATACAAAAATTAGCTGGGCATGATGGCTTATGCCTGTAATCCCAGCTACTCGGGAGGCTGAGGCAGGAGAATTGCTTGGACCAGGACCCGGGAGGCGGAGGTTGCAGTGAGCCAAGATCACGCCACTTTACTCTAGCCTGGGCTACAGAGTGAGACTCCATCTCAAAAAAAAAAAAAAAAAATATATATATATATATATATACGCACACACATATATATATACACATATGTATATATAAAATTTCCCATCACATCTGAATCATGAAATACTAAGAGATACATTTAATAAAATATGTGCAAAACCAGTACACTGAAAACCACAAAACATTAAAGAAGGAAACAGAATAAGACTTGAGTAAGTGGTGAGATCCACCATGTTCAAGAATCAGATTACTCAATATTAAGATATTAGTGCTCCAGCCCAGGCGCAGTGGCTCACACCTGTAATCCCAGCACTTTGGGAGCCCGAGGTGGATCACTTGAGGTCAGAAGTTCGAGACCAGCCTGGGCAACATGGTGAAACCGATCTCTACTAGAAATACAAAAAAATTAGCTGGGCATGGTGGCACACACCTATAATCCCTAGGGAGACTGAGGTAGGAGAACAGCTTGAACCCGGGAAATGAAGGTTGCATTGAGCAGAGATATTGCCAGTGCACTCCAGCCTGGGCAAAGAGTTAGACTCCATCTCAAAAAATAATAATAATAATAAAAGATAATAGTGCTCATCTGTAGAGTAAATGAATCCCAGACAAAATTGAAATACCAGCAAGCTTTATTTATTTATTTATTTATTTATTTATTTATTTATTTATAGAAATTGTCAAGCTGAGGCTACAATTTATATGGCAATGTAAAGGATCAACAAGAGCCAAACATCTTGAAAAAGAAAAACCAGACTGGGCGCAGTGGTTCACATCTGTAATCCCAGCACTTTGGGAGGCTGAGGCAGGCAGATCACCTGAGGTCAGGAGTTCAAGACCAGCCTGGCCAACATGGTAAACCCCGTCTCTACTACAAATACAAAAATGAGCCAAGTGTGGTGGTGCACGCCTGTAGTCCCAGCTACTCAGGAGGCTGAGGCAGGAGAATCACCTGAACCCAGGAGGCAGAGGTTGCGGGGAGCTGAGATGGTACCACTGCACTCCAGCCTGGGCGACAGAGCAAGACCCTGTCTCAAAAAAAAAGAAAAAAAAGAGAAAAACCAGGCTGGCACAGTGGCTCACGCCTATAATCCCAGCACTTTGGGAGGCCAAGGCGGGCGGATCACCTGAGGTCAGAAGTTCGAGACTAGCCTTGCCAACATGGTGAAGTTCCGTCTCTACTAAAAATACAAAAAATTAGCCGAGTATGGGGGCTTGTGCCTGTAATCCCAGCTACTTGGGAGGCTGAGACACAAGAATCACTTGAACCCGGGAAGCAGAGGTTGCAGTGAGCTGAGATTGCACCACTGCATTCCAGCCTGGGTGGCAGAGTGAGACTCCCACTCAAAAAAAAAAAAGAGGCCGGGCACAGTGGTTTATGCCTGTAATCCCAGCACTTTGGGAGGCCGAGGTGGGTGGATCACGAGGTCAGAAGATGGAGATCATCCTGGTTAACACAGTGAAACCCTGTCTCTACTAAAAATACAAAAAATTAGCCAGGCGTGGTGGTGGGCACCTGTAGTCCCAGCTACTTGGGAGGCTGAGGCTGAAGAATGGCGTGAACCCGGGAGGCAGAGCTTGCAGTGAGCCAAGATCGCGCCACTGCACTCCAGCCTGGACAGAGCGAAACTTTGTCTCAAAAAAAAAAAGAAAAAGAAAAGCCAAATGGAAGGATTTATATTAATATCAAAATTTATAATAAAACTACAGTAATAGGCTGGGCACTGTGGCTCATGCCTGTAATCCCATCACTTTGGGAGGCCAGTGCAAGAGCCCAGAAGTTCACTTAAGCTCAGAAGTTCAAGACCAGCCTGGGCAATATAGTGAGAACCCATCTCTACAAAAACTTAAAAAACTAGCCAGGCATGATGGCATGTGCCTGTGGTCCTAGCTATTCAGGAGGCTGAGGTGGGAGGACCGCTTGAGCCCAGGAGGTCAAGGCTGCAGTGAGTGATGATGGCACTGCTCCACTCCAGCCTGGGTGACAGGGCAAGACTCTGTCAAAAAAAAAACAAAAAACCACACACACACACTACAGTAATAAAGGCAAGGTGTACTGGGATTCCGATAGAGATGAATGGAATAAACTAGGAAGTCCGTAAATATGTGGTCAATAGAATTTTTTTTCCTTAGAGTTGGGGGTCTCACTGTGTTTAACAGGCTGGTCTCAAACTCTTGGACTCAAGTGATCCTCCTGCCTCAGCCTCCCTCACCTGCTTTCAATTGATTACTGACAAAGATGCTAAGATAATTCAGTGGAGAAAAGATGGTATTTTCTTTTTCTTTTTTCTTTTTTTTTTTTTTTTGAGAAGGAGTCTTGCTCTGTAGCCCAGGCTGGAGTGCAGTGGCGCAATCTTGGCTTATCGCAACCTCTGCCTCCTGGGTCCCAGTTCAAGCAATTCTCCTGCCTCACCCTCCCAAGTAGCTGGGACTACAGGCATGCATCACCATGCCCAGCTAATTTTTGTATGTTTAGTAGAGACGGGGTTTCACCACGTTGGCCAGGCTGGTCTCGAACCCCTGACCTTGTGATTCACCCACCTTGGCCTCCCAAAGTGCTGGGATTACAGGTGTGAGCCACCACACCTGGCCAGTATTTTCAACAAATGGTAGAATGACTAAATAGCCTCATGGAAACAAAACGAACCCTGCCTTTTACTTCACACCATACACAAAAATTAACTTGAAATAGGTCAGAGATCTAAAAGTACAGACTAAAGCTAAAGAACTTCTAAAAACATATTTTCAAAACCTTGAAGTAGATCTTTTTTTTTTTAACATGGGACTCAAAAATCACTAATCATAAAGGAAAAAATTGACAAACTGGACTTAGTCAAAAATAATACTTTCAGCCAGGCACAGTGGTGGCTCACGCCTCCAATCCCAACACTTTAGGAGGCCAAGGTGGGAGGATTGCTTGAACCCAGGAGTTCTAAACCAGCCTGGGCAACATAGTGAGAACCAGTCTCTATATTTAAAATAAATAAATAAATAATAGTAGTACTTTTGCTCATCCAAAACCAGCATTAAGAAAATATACAGACAGGCCAGGCGTGGTGACTCACACCTGTGATTCCAGCACTTTGGGAGGCCAAGGCAGGCAGATCACCCGAGGTCAGGAGTTTGAGACCTGTCTGGCCAAACCCCATCTCTACTAAAAATATAAACATTAGCCGGGTGTGGTGGCACACGCCTGTAATCCCAGCTACTCAAGAGGCTGAGGCAGGAGAATTGTTTGAACCCAGGAGGCAGGGGTTGCAGTGAGCCAACATTGTGCCATTGCACTCCAGCATGGGCAACAGAGAGAGACTCCATCAAAAAAAAAAAAAAAAAAAAAGGAAAGAAAGGAAAAGAAAAGAAGATATATAGACCAGGCACAGACCAGAAGAAAATATTCACAACACATATATCTCACAAAATAACCCGTGCCTGAAATATCTAAACAACTCCTATAGCTCAATTAAAAAAAAAAAAAAAAAAGCCCAACCGACCGGGCACGGTGGCTCACGCCTGTAATCCCAGCACTTTGGGAGACCAAGGGGGGTGGATCACGAGGTCAGGAGATCGAGACCAACCTGGCTAACATGGTGAAACCCTGTCTCTTCTAAAAAAATACAAAAAATTAGCCGGGCATGGTGGCACACGCCTGTAGTCCCAGCTACTCGGGAGGCTGAGGCAGGAGAATGGCGTGAACCCGGGAGGCGAAGCTTGCAGTGAGCCGAGATCGCGCCACTGCACTCCAGCCTGGGTGACAGAGCGAGATTCCATCTCAAAAAAAAAAAAAAAAAAAAAAAGCAAGGGCGAAACTCTGTCTCAAAAATAAATAAATAGGTGCAGTGGCTCATGCCTGTAATCGCAGTGCTTTGGAAGGCTGAGATGAGAAGATTGCTTGAGGCCAGGAGTTTGAGGTTACAGTGAGCTGTGATCACTCCATGGCACTCCAGCCTGGGTGACAAAGCAAGAAATACAAATAAAATAAATAATAAGGTGGTTTGGTGGGAGGGTGGAAGGATAGATATGACAAAACAAACATGGGAAAATGTTCATTGTAGAATCTAAGTGATGAGTATGTGGGTGTTTATTATACAATTCTTTAAACTTTTCTTTACGTTTGAAATTTTTTCCTAATAGTGTTAGGAGAAAGTAACATCTATTCTATGAGCCAGTTATTTCTCCCTTTGGTATTTATCCAAGAGAAATAAAAACTTATGTCTACATAAAACTTTGTAAGAGAATGTTCATCCCAGCCGGGTGCGATGGCTCACGCCTGTAATCCCAGCACTTTGAGAGGCCAAGGCAGGTGGATCACGAGGTCAGGAGATAGAGACCAACCTGGCTAACACGGTGAAACCCGATCTCTACTAAAAACACAAAAAATTAGCCGGGCGTGGTGGCGGGTGCCTGTAGTCCCAGCTACTCGGGAGGCTGAGGCAGGAAAATGACATGAACCCAGGAGGCGGAGCTTGCAGTGAGCTGAAATTGCACCACTGCACTCCAGCCTGGGTGACAGAGCGAGACTCCGTCTCGAAAAAAAAAAAGGAATGTTTATCCCAGCTCTATTATTGGCAAGAGACTGTAAACAGCTCAGATGTCCATCAACAGGAGAATGGATAAACAAACTCAAACTGTGCTTTATTTATACAACGGACTCCTACTCAACTATTTAAAAGGAATGAACTACTAACATTCTAACTACTAAAAGGAATGAACTACTAACACACTAATAACGTGAGTGAATCTCAAACATTTTGCTAAGTGAGATTCAAAAAAAGGTGTATTATATAGAATTCTAGTCACAGGAAACTCTAGAAAAGGCAAAGCTAATCTGTGGTTCTAGAAATCACAACAGTGCTTGCTTTTCAAGTGCTTATTAATTGGGAAAAGGCAAGATGAATGCTCCTATGGTGATGAACACGTTCTGTGTCTTGAGAGAAATTTGGGTTACATGGGTGTATGCCTTTGTCATAATTGACTGAACTGTAAACCTGTGTATTTCATGGAATGTAAATTATACCCTTTTAAGAAAGCTGATTATAAGTGGGAAAGGATTCCACACATGCTAAACCAGATAATTTGTCACATAGTGCTTTGTAAGGCTATGTGTATCGGTATGGAAACACTAACAGAGATGCTAGATATATTGCTAGATCAACTTTCTAGAAGTTGTTCTAATTATTGGCTCTGTTGGACTAAACTAAATGAAGCTTAGTTTTGTTGATATAATAGATTTGCTGATATAATGTAGAGGAAGAAATCCAAAGACTGAGGCCAGGCACGGTGGCTCACGCCTGTGATCCCAGCACTTTGGGAGGCTGAGGTGGGTGGATCACCTGAGGTCAAGAGTTCGAGACCAGCCTGGCCAATATGGAGAAGCCCTGTCTCTACTAAAAATACAAAATTAGCCAGGCATGGTGGCGCATGCCTGTAATCCCAGCTACTCGGGAGGCTGAGGCAGGAAAATCACTTGAACCTGGGAGGTGGAGGTTGCAATGAGCTGAGATCGCACCACTGCACTCCAGCCTGGGAACAGACCAAGACTCCATCTCAAAACAAACAAATAAACAAAGACTGATATAATAAATGTTGGAGAGTATCTGTTAAGTTTAGAAGATCACACACACCCTAACAATATCTCCTCAGGAAACATGCCTTTCACAATGACATTGAGAAATATACTGGCATCAGAAGCACTAGCATCTTTGAAAAGCCCTGTAACGGCTGGTATAGAGGTAAAAAAATTCAGATGGCTCATTTCAGCCATTGAAATGGGTTCCCTTATTCCAGTTGGAATGGCACATTCCAGGACAAAAGATAGGAAATTAAAGATTTGACAGACACCAAACAAGACACGCAGATAGCAAAAAGCACATGTAAAAATGCTCAATATCACAAGTAATTAGGGAAATTCAAATTTAAGCCACAATGAGATACCACTACATAACTATCCAAACGACTGGTCATATCAAGTGTTGGCCAGGAGAGGGAGGAAATGGAACTCTCATGCACTGCCGGTGGGAATGTACAATGAATGGTACAACCATTTTTGGAAAACAGTATGGCAGTTGCTCAAAAAGTTAAACATACCTTTATGATCCAGCCCCTTCCCTCCTATTTAGTCAAGAGAAATGAAAATATATGTTCATATAAAAACTTGTGGCAGGGCAAGGTGGCTCATGCCTATAATCCCAACACTTTGGGAGGATGAGGCGAGTGGATTGCTTGAGCTCAAGAGACCAGCCTGGGCAACATGGCAAAACCCTCATCTCTACAGAAAATTTAAAAATTAGCCAGGTATGGTGGCGCCTGCCTGTAGTTCCAGCTACTCAAGAAGCTGAGGTAGGAGGATCACTTGAGTCTGGGAGATCAAGGCTGCAGTGAGCTGTCATTGCACCACTGCACTCCTCCTGGGGTGACAGAGCAAGACCCTGTCTCAAACAACAACAACAAAAACTTGTAGTCTGGGCGCAATGGCTCACGCCTGTAATCCCAGCACTTTGGGAGGCCGAGGTGGGTGGATCACGAGGTCAGGAGATCGAGACCATCCTGGCTAACACGGTGAAACCCCATCTCTACTAAAAATACAAAAAAAAAATTAGCCAGGCGTGGTGGCAGGAGCCTGTAGTCCCAGCTACTAGGGAGGCTGAGGCAGGAGAATGGCATGAACCCGGGAGGTGGAGCTTGCAGTGAGCCAAGATCACACCACTGCACTCCAGCCTGGGCGACAGAGCGAGACTCCGTCTCAAAAATAAATATACAAAAAAAACTTGTATACAAGTGTTCATAGAAGCTGCATTTTTAATAGCCAAAAATTGAAAACACCCTAAATGTTCATCAACAGGTAAATGGATAAACAAACTGTGGTACATCTATACAATGGAATACTACTTGGCAATCAAAAGGAATGTACTATTGATACATACAGCAACATCAGTCAATCTCAGAATAATTATGTTGGACTCCTCCCCCTAAAAAGGAACATACTATATGATTCCGTTTATATAAGACTCAAGAAAATACAAACTAATCTATAGCAATAGAGAACAAATCAGAGGTTGCTTGAAAAATACGGATGGGAGTGTAAGTGGGTGGGAGAGATTACAAAAAAATACAAGGAAATGTTGGGGAGATTACAGAAATGCTCATTTAAATATGAGCAGTGGAAGGGCGTGGTGGCTCACACCTGTAATCCCAGCACTTTGGGAGGCCAAGTGGGGAGGATTGCTGGAGTCCAGGAGTTTGAGACCAGCCTGAGCAACATGGCAAAACCCTGTCTCTAAAAAAACCAAACAAACAAAAAAACTAGCCAGGCATGGTGTACATGCCTGTAGTCCCAGCTACTTGGGAGGCTGATGTGAGAGAATCAAAATAAATAAATAAATAAATATGAGCCATTTGTTTTATGTCAATTATACCTTGATAAAGTTTTTTTTAGTGACTTTGGGAATATAACAACCAAACACAGTCTCAGGGCTTTTTTGCATTCTGTTTTGAACAAAGTAACCAAAAATGACTTTTCTGAGATCATTGGAGAAGTATGAATATGGACTGAGTGTTAGATGAAATTAAAGGAATATTATTTTTGCTAGCTGGAATAATGGCATGATGGTACTGCTAAACTTTTTATCATTAAGCAATGCATACTGAGATATTTATGGGGCAAATATCTGGGATTGTTTAAAATGCTTCGGAAAACAGGAACACATAAAATAAGCTGAGGAGAATGCTGATAATTGGTGAAACTAGGTGATAGGAGTTTATTGCATTCTTCTCCCTACTTTTGTAGATATCTGAATGTCACTTTCATAATAAAGTTAGAAACAGGCTGGGCGTGGTGGCTCACACCTCTAATCCCAGCACTTTGGGAGGCCAAGGCAGGAGGATCGCCTGAGCCCAGGAGTTCGAGACCAGCCTGGCCAACATAGCGAAACCCCATCTCTACTAAAAATACAAAAATCAGCCAGGCATGGTGGCATGTGCCTGCAGTCCCAGCTACTTGGGAGGCTGAGACACAAGAATTGCTTGAACCCAGGAAGCAGATGTTGCAGTGAGCTGAGATTGCAACACTGCACTCCAGCCTGGATGACAAAAGCGAGACTCTTGTCTCAAAAAAAAAAAAAAGACTCGAATAAAATAAAAAGAATGACTCCTAGATCTCTAATTCTAGCAATCAGGGTATGGTAATACCACTTACCAAGACGCATGGGAGATAAACAGGTTCAGAGGAAATCAAGTTCTCATTAAGGGCCACATTAAGGTTCATAAAGAACCTTTGGGCCGGGCGTGATAGCTCATGTCTGTAATCCCAGCACTTTGGGAGGCCGAGGTGGGCAGATCGCTTGAGGCTAGGAGTTTAAGACCAACCTGACCAACATGATAAAACCCCATCTCTACTAAAAATACAAAAATTAGCCAGGCATGGTGGCAGGTGCCTGTTATCCCAGTTACTCAAGAAGCTGAGGCAGGAGGATCACTTGAACCTGGGAGGCAAAGGTTGCAGTGAGCCAAGATCATGCCACTGCACTCCAGCCTGGGCAACAGAAAAAAAAAAAATCAGCAAAAAAAAAAAAAAAAAAAGGCTCACAGGGCGGAGTCTGAGGGAGATCCCATGAGCTGCCACTTGTCCTCTTTCAGTGGACTTGTGTGGGCAGGGCTTTATTCCCCAGCAAGAAGGCATGACAAGCATGGAGCACTTCCAACCAGGAAAACTCACCCAAGCTCTGGTGTCCAAGGTGTTCACTGGGCGTCAGTTACATAGGCAGAGAGCACCCAAGTGACTTAACTCCTCAGTCTCCAGCCCGCAGAGGTCAAACTAACACAGTGTTGCCCAAAGCCCCAGGTATGCAAAAACAGACACTTACCATGAGTCATGGTGTTAGCATAAACTATCCCTCTGTCCCACCCAAGGCCCAGATGTGTACAGATACTGTTATCAGGCAGGATATTCCAAAGGCTTAGAGGTTAAGGAGCTGGTCAAGGGCCAGTTTTTTTCTTTGGAATGTTCAAGACTTAAGGACCCATGCCAGCAGAGTTAAGGCTTTACTGCACATGGCCCTACTTCTGCCAATGAACTTGGAGCTTACGTAGCATCTTTTTTTTTTTTTCTTTTTGAGATGGAGTTTCGCTCTTTTTGCCCAGGCTGGACTGCAATGGCACGATCTTGGCTCACCACAACCTCCTCCTCCTGGGTTCAAGTGATTCTCCTGCCTCAGCCTCCCTAGTAACTGGGATTACAGGCATGTGCCACCATGCCTGGCTAATTTTGTATTTTTTAGTAGAGACAGGGTTTCTCCATGTTGGCCAGGCTGGTCTCGAACTCCCGACCTCAGGTGATCTGCCTGTCTTGGCCTCCCAAAGTGCTGGGATTACAGGCGTGAGCCACCGTGACTGGCCATAGCATCTTAATAAAGAACAATAAATTTGTTTGGGAGGCTGAGGCAGGAGAATCGCTTGAACCCAGGTGGCGGAGTTTACAGTGAACCAAGATCATGACACTGCACTCCAGCCTGGGTGACAGAGTTGGACTCCAGATCAACACCACCACCACCACCACCAACAACAACAACAACAACAAAAAAGAACAATAAATTTGTAGAGAATGACAAGGCACAGGAAAAGAACTTTTGAGCTTCCGGGCACAGCAAATTGTGGGAAGATAAATATATTGGGCAACTAGTGGAAGATAAGGGCTGGCTCATAAGGTTTGTTATATAGATTCCCCTCCTGCCATCTGTGGGCTGATAAGAGTCTAGAGATTGTATTGGCTATTAAGAAATCATCCTGCCCTTCTTGGTAGAGAAGGGGAGGGCAGCGTTCTTTCATGTGTCTGCTTTTTCTCAACTGTCTTCAGCTCAAAATAATGCTTATGCTGGGGTGGCAAATTTGAGGTTACACACTCTCAACCCCTTCACCCATCAATCTAAGGTGACCAGGAACTAACTTGTAGTCTAACAAAGCCAGGTTCACTGACCCATTTCAATGAGGGAGAAGGCACACCAGAACCATGGGGCATCTCACCAAACAAAGGAAAAGATTGGCCAAGCGAGGTGGCTCATGCTTGTAATCCCAGCACTTTGGGAGCCCAAGACAGGAGGATCACTTGAGGCCAGGAGTTCAAGACCAGCCTGGGCAACATAGTGAGAATCCCTCTCTTAAAAAAAAAAAAAAAAAGTTTTTTAATTAGCCAAGTGTGGTGGTGCACCTGTAATTCCAGCTACTCAGGAGGCTAAGGCAGGAGGACTGCTTGAGCCCAGGAGTTAGAGGCTGCAGTGAGCCTGTGATTGTGGTGATGGAGTGAGACCCTGTGAAAGAGGAGAAGGGGGTGGTGGGGAAGGAAAGGGCTGGGAGGGGAGGGGAGGGGAGGAGAGGGGAGGGAGAGGAGAAAGAAAGAAAGAAAAGAAAAGAAAGGAAAGAAGGAAGGAAGGAAAGAAGGAAGGAGAGAGAAAGAAAGAAAGAAAAAGAGAAAGAAAGAAAGAAGGAAGGAAGAAAAAGAAAGAGACAGAAAGAAGAGAAAGAAAGAAAGAAAGAAAGAAAGAAAGAAAGAAAGAGAAAGAAAAAGAAAGAAAGAAAAGAAAAGAAAGAGAAAAGAGGGAGGAGAGGTAAGGGGAGGGGAAGAGAAGAGGTCAGTTCAAGACCAGCCTGGTCAACAAGGTGAAACCCCCATCTCTACTAAAAATACAAAAATTAGCCAGCATGGTGGTGCTAATCCCAGCTACTCAGGAGGCCGAAGCAAGAGAATCACTTGAACCTAGGAGGCAGAGGTTGCAGTGAGCCGAGATTACGCCACTGCAAACCAACCTGGGTGACAGAGTCAGACTCCGTATCAAAAAAAGAAATGAAGTAAATTAATTAATTAAATGAAATGAAAATAATTTGTGGATACAAGGAAAAAATTTAAAAATTTTAGAAAAAGAAAATGTTACCTACTTCTCAGTGGTATGTGAAGATTTAGCAAGACGTGTAGGCAAAGGGCTGAACACAAGTCCTTATAGGACGCCCTTAACAAATATTAGCTATTGTTGTTATCAATATTATCATTACTTTCACACAGATATTTTTGATCAACTGAAAGCAGCACCCACCTCCATACACATTAACCCAGAGCAATGTATTGTCAGTGCTTGAGAGAAAGGGCTGACTGGGTGCGGTGGCTCACGCCTGTAATCCCAGCACTTTGGGAGGCCGAGGCAGGCAGATCACCTGAGGTCGGGAGTTCAAGACCAGCCTGACCAACATGTAAAAACCGCATCTCTACTAAAAACACAAAATTAGCCAGGTGTGGTGGCACACTACTGTAATCCCAGCTACTCGGGAAGCTGAGGCAGGAGACTCTTTGAACCCGGGAGGTGGAGGTTGCAGTGAGCTGAGATCAGGCCATTGCACTCCAGCCTGGGAAACAAAAGCAAAACTTCCTCTCAAAAAAAAAAAAAGAGAGAAAGGGCTTTGTTGCCACAACATGTAAGTTCAGTCCTAGTTCATTTGCTTCCGAGCTGTGTGAACTTAAGCAATTGTGTCATTTTCCTGAGCCTCAGTTTCCTTATCTGTAAAGTGGGAATCATATTTCCCTCGGGATTTCTGAGAATTAAATGGGATCATATTATTATTCTCTCTTCCACTCAAGCCATTTCTGTCTCCCTGCCCCCGCAATTCCTAAACCTTCCCACCTCAGCTACAGCTCACAGCGCCTCCTGGAGGCCTGGAGGGTCTGATCCTTGGAGGGGGTGCAAGAATGGGAGAGTGGATAAGGGGCAGGGTGCTGGGCTGGAGAGGGCTGAAGAGCCCTGGGATGTTACCTGTTCTCACTGGAGGAGACCAAAGGCACATTTAGCCTGATGGGGGGTGAGGGGTTGCCCCTGTGCGAGTTATATCTGCATGGGTACTTCTGTGTGTGTTTGTAGGTAAAGGGCAGTTAAAAGTCTGGGATGACTGGAAATCTGGAACCTGAAGTCTTTGGAGAATGAAAAAGAGTGGTTGTGCATGAGTCCCTCAGCAGTATAACAGGGGTAGGTTATTCTGAAATATTAGATATAAATATAGAATATGAATATATTAGCATAGATGTACAGATAAATGATGTATATACTTATACAATAGAAAGATGATTTAGGGTTGGGCCTGGTGGCTCACGCCTGTAATCTCAGCACTTTGAGAGGCCGAGGCGGGCAGATCACCTGAGGTCAGGAGTTTGAGACCAGCCTGGCCAACATGGAGAAACCCCGTCTCCATAAAAAATACAAAAATTATCGGCCGGGCGCAGTGCCTCATGCCCGTAATCCCAGCACTTTGGGAGGCGGAGGCGGGCAGATCACGAGGTCAGGAGATCCAGATCATGCTGGCTAACACAGTGAAACCCCGTCTCTACTAAAAATATTTTTAAAAAATAGCTGGGCGTGGTGTCGGGTGCCTGTAGTCCCAGCTACTCGGGAGGCTGAGGCAGGAGAATTGCTTTAACCTGGGAGGTGGAGCTTGTAGTGAGCCGAGATCGCACCACTGCACTCCAGCCTGGGTGACAGAGAGAGACTCCATCTCAAAAAAAAAAAAAAAAAAATTAGCCCGGTGTGGTGGCACATGCCTGTAGTCCCAGCTACTCAGGAGGCTGAGGCAGGAGAATCACTTGAACCCAGGAGGCGGAGGCTGCAGTGAGCTGAGATCAAACAACTGCATTCCACCCTGGGTGACAGAGCGAGACTCCATCTGAAAAAAAAATGATTATTTAGATAGATAATATAGATATAAAGGTAAATTATATAGACATAAATGGTATATAGATGATTCAAATATAGATGATATAAATATAGTATAGACATGTGATATGAATATAGAAATGGATATAGATGATACAGACAGGAAAAAGCAGATACATAATTATGTTAATATCTTTAACTACTGGCCGGCGTGGTGGCTCATGCCTGTAATCCCAGCAGTTTGGGAGGCCGAGGTGGGCGGATTATGAGGTCAGGAGATCGAAACCATCCTGGCTAACACGGTGAAACCCCATCTCTACTAAAAATACAAAAAAATTTAGCCAGGCATGGTGGTGGACGACTGTAGTCTCAGCTACTCAGGAGGCTGAGGCACGAGAATGGCGTGAACCCAGGAGGCAGAGCTTGCAGTGAGCCAAGATCGCGCCACTGCACTCCAGCCTGGGCGAAAGAGCAAGCCTCTGTCTCAAAAAAAAAAAAACAAAAAAATCTTTAACTACTGAGATCTTCGGCTTGGGGAAAATGGGGTCCGAATGTACAGTTTTTATAGAGAAGGCAAGAGACAACCGGGCGTGGTGGCTCATGCCTGTAATCTCAGAACTGTGGGAGGCTGAGCCAGGCAGATTGCTTGGGCCCAGGAGTTCAAGACCAGCCCGACCAACATGGCAAGACTCTGTCTCTACAAAAAATATTAAAAATTAGCCAGGTATGATGGTGAGCACCTGTAGTCCCAGATACTACAGAGGCTGAGGCATGACAATCACTTGAGCCTGGGAGGTTGAGGCTGCAGTGAGCCATGATTGCGCCACTGCACTCCAGCCTAGGTGGACAGAGTGAGACCCTGTCACAAAACGAAAAGAAAGAAAGAAAAAAAAAGCAAGAGACATGCCTGATTCTTTCCTTTACTTACTAGTTTTCACAATAATGAGTTGGTTCCTTAGCATCCTTCAAAGGTGGCCTGTGAGGTTCAGTTCTTTTGAGTATCAAGATGTTGGCAGAGCACTGTGGCTCACACCTGTAATCCCAGCATTTTGGGAGGCCAAGACAGGTGGATCACTTGAGGTCAGGAGTTTGAGACAACCCTGGCCAACATGGTGAAACCCTGTCTCTACTAAAAATACAAAAATTAGTCAGGCATGGTGGTGGGTGCCTGTAATCCCAGCTACTCAGGAGGCTGAGCCAGGGGAATCAGTTGAACCTGGGAGGTGGAGGTTGCAGTGAGCCAAGATCATGCCACTGCACTCCAGCCTGGGCGACAGAGTACGACTCCTTCTCAAAAAAAAAAAAAAAAAGATGCTGATTCCCTGACATGTTGGATCATGGCTATGTCAGAATCTAGGGATAAAATACTAACAAGTGCTTGGAAAAGTAAGTAAATGAAAGACAAGACAGTGACTGACTTCAGGATAAACAAGCCTGTATGAGAAAGGAAATGCCATCACTGAATAGTTCACTACACGGCCTAACTGTGGACTCTTATCTATTGCAGAGTCATCGTCATGCAAGCATTCAACATTGATTTAACTAGACATAGTGATAAACCAGGCGTGGTGGCTCACACCTATAATCCCAGCACTTTGGGAGGCCGAGGTGGGTGGATCACCTGAGGTCAGGAGTTTGAGACCAGCCTAGCCAACGTGGCAAAACCCTGTCTCTACTAAAAATACAAAAATTAGCCGGGCATGGTGGCGCGTGCCTGTAATCCCGGCTACTGGGGGGCTGAGCAGGAGGATCACTTGAACCTGGGAGGCAGAGGTTGCAGTAAGCTGAGATCATGCTACTGTACTCCAGCCTGGGCAACAGAGTGAGACTCCAAAAAAACAAAGGAAGGAAAGGAGAAAGAAAAGAGAGAGAGAGAGAAAGAAAAGAAAGAAAGAAAGAAAGAGAGAAAGAGAGAGAGGGAGGGAGGGAGGGAGGGAGGGAGGGAGGGAGGGAGGGAGGGAGGGAAGCTAAACAGAGCAACTGTGGGAGGGGAAGAAAATGAGCACTAAAGGGAGTTCTCCCCAAAGGCTTCCCAGAGTCTGCTTCTTGGAGGAATTCTATACAAGACTGAGGTCCCTAAATCTCCGAGATCCAGGCATAGTAGGCTGAATAACGCCACCCCAACCCGCCCGAAGATGTCCACACCCTAATGCTCAGAACCTGCGAACACATTCCCCGACATGGTAAATGAGGTTTTGCGGAAGTGATTAAGGATCTTGAGATGGAAGGGTCATTCTGGATTAGCCAGTGGACCCAAGGTAATCACAAGCATCCTTCTAACAGGAGAGCAGAAAGGTCACAGTCAGGCTGGGCACGGTGACTCACGCTTGTAATCCCAGCACTTTGCAAGGCCAAGGTGGGCAGATCACCTGAGGTCAGGAGTTCGAGACCAGCCTGGCCAACATGGTAAAACCCTGTCTCTACTAAAAATACAGAAATTAGCCAGTGTGGTGGCGTGTGCCTGTAGTCCCAGCTACTCAAATGGCTGAGGCACAAGGATCACTTGAACCTGGGAGGTGGAGGCTGCAGTGAGCCAAGATTGTGCCATTGCATTCCAGCCTGGGTGACAGAGCAAGACTCCATCTCAAAAAAAAAAAAAAAAGAAAGAAAGAAAGGTCAGAGTCAGAGAAGATGTGACCACTGAAGCAGAGACTGGAGTGATGCAGCCAGAAGCCACGGCATGGAGGCAGCCTCCAGAGGCTGGGAGAAAAAAGTGACAGATTCTCCACTGAAACCTCCAGAAGGATCCAGCCCTGCTGACACTTGACTTTAGCCTGTTAAGGTTAGCTTCAGACTTCTGACCTCCAGAACTGTAAGATAATAAATCTGTGTTGATTTACACCACTAAGTTTGTGGAAATTTGTTAATGGCAGCAATAGAAAAATAATAACACCACACCATCGGCCGGGTGCAGCGGTTCACGCCTGTAATCCCACCACTTTGGGAGGCCAAGGTGGGCAGATCATTTGAAGCCACGAGTTCGAGACCAGCCTGGCCAACATGGTGAAACCCTGTCTCTACTAAAAATACAAAAATCAGCCCAGTGTGATGGTGCATGCCTGTAGTCCCAGCTACTCGGGAGGCTGAGACAAAGGATCCCCTGAACCCAGGAGGTGGAGGTTGCAGTGAGCTGATCCCAAAGTGCTGGGATTACAGGCGTGAGCCACCGCGCCCAGACCCCCGTTTTTTTTGTTTGTTTGTTTGTTTGTTTGTTTGTTTTGAGACAGAGTCTTGCTTTTGTTGCCCAGGCTGGAGTGCAGTGGTGCAATCGCGGCTCACTACAACCTCTGCCTCCCGGGTTCAAGCGACTCTCCTGCCTTTTCATCTCGGCCTTCCAAAGCACTGTGATTACAGGCATGAGCCACTGTGCCTGGCCTATTTATTTATTTATTTATTTTTAAGATGGAGTTTCGCTCTTGTTGCCCAGGCTGGAGTACAATGGTGCCACCTCGGCTCACTGCAACTTCCACCTCCCGGGTTCAAGCAATTCTCCTGCCTCAGCCTCCCAAGTAGCTGGGATTACAGGCAGGTGCCACCACGCCAAACTAATTTTGTATTTTTAGTACAGATGGGGTTTCACCTTGTTGATTAAGCTGGTCTCAAACTCCTGGACTAAAGCGGTCCACCCACCTCAGCCTCCCCAAGTGCTGGGATTACAGGCATGAGCCACCGTGCCCGGCCCTGGAGTAGCTTTTATGTGGCAACAGGAGTTAGAAATCCTTCTGTCCTAAACAGCTCAGGCTCCCACAACATACTATATATTGTCTTTCTCTTAGTCTTTGCCCAGGCTCTCCCTGCTCCCTCTGTGGCTGCAGTTAGGGTTCATTCTTGGTCCAGGGTTAGGATTCGTTCCAAGGCCTGGATCAGCAGTCAGTCTGTACCTGTGGTCAGGACACAAACTGATAACTTTTACTTTCCTGGAATGTCTACTGATCCTGTGACATTGTCCGGCCCCTGCTCATTCAGGCGCTGGAAGAGAATGCAAACTATTGGAGCCTCTGGTTTAGGTTTCCTCAAGGTCATCTCAGCCATACCCCTGTCTCCTAGAGAAATTTCTCAAGAGATTAAGGGACTCATTCAACTTGGCACATACCTTGGTTGCCTTAGGTACTTCTTTATCTTCAAAATAAATTGTGCCAAAGTCCTAGATATCAGAATGTCAACAGGGAGAGGTTCCCACCCATGCCTCCCATTTCCCCTGGCACCTTGCACCTGTTGGGCAGATGACTTTGCGCGAGTCACTTCCTGACTCTGGCCCTAAAACTTCTTTTGTAAAACAAAGGGCATGGGTCAGAGGGTCTCTAATGGGGTCCCAAGATTAAAATTTCACAGTTCTGAGTGTCTAGAGTCTCCAGGCAGTGTGGTACCAGCTCTGGATTCAGAGAGACCCGGGTTTGAGCCCAAAGCCTGGGAGTTACTGACTGGCTGGCCGTGGGAAAGTGACGGAACACTCCCAAGCCTCGGTTTCCTCACCTGTAAAATGGGAATTAACTAAGGCAATGCCTCTCAAACACTTGGCACAGCCCCTGGCATGGCATACAGTCCATGCCATTGCTGTTGAGTTTGTAATGATTATATATAATTAAGTCTGTGCTGACAATACGTAGCTACGTAGGACCAAGCATCCAGCAGAACGCACAGTCCGAGACACTCCAGGTTGTGGTAGTAACTGCTGTAAAATAACTCCTTTATTATTGCACGTCAGAATAGGCAAGAGAGTGTAACACAGAAAACATCAGCTACTCTTCAGGGTGGTGACTGCTCCTTAGTCTAGGTATGTACACCTGGAAGGGTCCGTGAACATTTTCCATGGGATAGATGGATACAGAGATAAATTAAAGGAAATTGCCGGGCGCGGTGGCTCACATCTGTAATCCCAGCACTTTGGGAGGTCGAGGCAGGTGGATCATGAGGTCAGGAGTTCAAGACCAGCCTGACTGAATTGGTGAAACCCTGTCTCTACTAAAAAATACAAAAATTAGCTGGGCTTGATGGCAGGAGAATCATTTGAACCCAGGTGACAGAGGTTGCAGTGAGCCAAGATGGCGCCACTGCACGCCAAGCCTGGGCGACAGAGTGAGACTCCGTCTCAAAATAAATAAATAAATAAATAAATAAATAAAGGAAATTAATGCCCAAATCCTCACCTTTCAATTGAACAGTTCCCCGAGGAGACCTGCCTGAAAATGCCCGAGTTGTATAGGAATGATTTACCCATATCCTGTTTCACTTTCCACCCATCACCCACTTTTTCTTTTTCTTTCCTTTTTCCTTTTTCTTTCCTTTCTTGAGACAGAGTCTCACTCTGTCGCCCAGGATGGAGCACAGTGGCCCCATCTCAGCTCACTGCAACCTCCGCCTCCCAGGTTCAAGTGATTTTCCCGCCTCAGCCTCCCAAGTAGCTGGGATTACAGGCGCGCACAACCACTCCTGGCTAATATTTGTATGTTTAGTAGAGATGGGTTTTCACCATGTTGCCCAGGCTGGTCTCAAACTCCTGACCTCCAGTGATCTGCCTGCCTCAGCCTCCCAAAGTGCTGGGATTACAGGCGTGAGCCACTGCGCCCAGACTTTCTCTTTTTCTTTTTTTTTTGCCAGAAAGGGTCTTGCTCTGTTGCCCAGGCTGGAACGCAGTGGCTCAATCTTGGCTCACTGAAGCCTCAACTTCCCAAGCTCAAGCAATCCTCCCACCTCAGCCTCTTGAGTAGCTGGAATCACAGGTACGTGCCACCACACCTGGCTAATTTTTTTTTTTTTGTAAAGACAGTGTCTCACTATGTTGCCCAGGCTGGTCTTGAACTCCTGGGCCCAAGTGATTCTCCTGCCTCAGCCTCCCAAAATGCTGGGGTTACTGGAGTGAGCCACCATGCCTGGCCCCACTTTTTACTCACTTTTTTGTTCATTTGTTTGTTCCCACTTAAAAAAAAAAAATCCTACCTCTCTTCCATTTTCAGTACATGCTCTCAGTGCTGAAATCCTCTGGTGACCAAATAGAGACATCTAGAACATTAATAGTGGTGTTAGGAGGAATTCAATTGACTGGGTAATAAATCCGCCTACAAGTCTTTGCTTTTCAATGTTTTACTTTCAATACTTGGCAGTCAACAAAACTAGAAGAGGACCCAGAGCAATTGCCAGCTGAGGAGTCATTCAACTATATTTTGAAGATAGGTGACCATTGATTTTTGGCATATAGCTTAGAAGGAGTTAAAAGAATTAAGGGACATTGCTATACTGATATTCTTTGGATTCCCATCTATTTAATTATGTGAACACATTTTCTCCAAGCTTGCATCACCAGGGGGGTAGACAATGAAAGTTTTTCTTTTTTTCTTTTTTTTTTTGAGACGGAGTCTCGCTCTGTCGCCCAGGCTGGAGTGCAGTGGCGCGATCTCGGCTCACTGCAAGCTCCACCTCTCGGGGTTCACGCCATTCTCCTGCCTCAGCCTCCCGAGTAGCTGGGACTACAGGCGCCGGCCGCCACCACGACCGGCTAATTTTTTTTTGCATTTTTAGAGACGGGGTTTCACCGTGTTAGCCAGGATGGTCTCGATTCCTGAGCTCGTGATCCGCCCGCTTCGGCCTCCCAAAGTGCTGGGATTACAGGCATGAGCCACCGCGACCGGCCGAAAATTTTTCAATAAAAATAAACTTAAAGAATACCAGCGCTTCCGCCACGGCTGCCATTGGAGAGCAGCAGCCATGGCTCTGCGCGACCCTGTGGCCGTGGGCCCCAAGGTGACCAAGGACGTGAGCAAGCCCAGGCACAGCTGCCGCCCCGGGCGTCTGACCAAACACACCAGGTTTGTGCGGGACATGATCCGGGAGGTGTGTAGCTTCGCCTCGTACAAGCGGCTCGCCATGGAGTTGCTGAAGGTCCCCAAGGACAAACGGTCCCTCAAGTTCATCAAGAAAAGGATGGGGACGCACATCCGCGCCAAGAGGAAGCGGAAGGAGCTGAGCAAGGTGCTGGCCACCATGAGGAAAGCTGCTGCCTAGAAAGACTGAGCCCCCTCCCCTGCCCTCTCCCTGAAATAAAGAACAGCTTGACAGGAAGAAAAAAGAAAAAAAAAACCAGCAACAATTTTATGTCAAAAGTTTGAAGATTAGTGAACACATTCCTTAGAAAAATAGGCCAGGTGCGGTGGCTCACTCCTGTAATCCCTGCACTTTGGAAGGCCGAGGTGGGCGGATCACCTAAGGTCAGGAGTTCAAGACCAACCTGGCCAACACGGCAAAACCCCATCTCTACTAAAAATACAAAAAATTAGCCGGGCGTGTTGGCAGGCGCCTGTAATCCCAGCTACTTGGAAGGCTGAGACAGGAGTATCACTTGAACCCAGGAGGTAGACATTGCAGTGAGCCGAGATTGCACCACTGCACTCCAGCCTGGGCAACAGAGCGAGACTCCACCTCAAAAAAAAGAAACAAAAGAAAGAAAGAAAAATAAATACAACTTGCCAAAATGGACACAAGGAGAAACAATAAATATGAATAATACTAAAATGATTAAAGAAATCAAGTCTAAAATTAAATATCTTCCCTCCAATGTTTATGATAACTCACTAGTGAAATTTACCAAATATCTAAGGAAGAAATAATGCCAATCTCACATAAACTCTTTTATGGTATAGAAAAAGCACAGTTTTATAAGGCAGGCAGAAACTTAATTGCCAAAACCTGCCTAAGACAATATAAGAAACGAAAATTACAGGCCAGTCTCACTACCAAACTTGGATGTAAAAATCATACATAAAATAGCAGCCAGGCACAGTGGCTCATGCCTGTAATCCCAGCACTTGAGGAGGCCAAGGTGGGTGGATCACTTGGGGTCAGGAGTTCAAGACCAGCTTAGCCAACATGGTGAAACCCCATCTCTACTAAAAATACAAAAATTATCCAGGCATGCTGGCAGGTGCCTGTAATGCAAGCTACCTGGGAGGCTAGGGCACGAGAATCGCTTGAACCCAGGAAGCAGAGGTTGCACTGAGCCGAAATCACGCCACTGCACTCCAGCCTGGGTGACAGAGCAAGACTCCGAAAAAACAAAAACTAAATAAGAGGACTTACTCTACCTGATATCAAACTTACTAGGGAGTTATGGTAATTAGGACAGTGTAGAATTACCCAAACATGAACAGAGACCAATGGAAGAGATTAGTCAGCCCAAAATAAGAACCCACTTCTGGTTGATGCCAAGGATGGTATTACAGAACCATGAGGAAAGGGTGGTCTTTTCCATAATGAGACTGAGACATTGAATACCTTTACGGGGAAAAAGGAAATTCGAAACCTACCTGACATCACATCAAATATTAATTCCAGATGGATCATATATCTCAATGTGAAAAGCTAAACAATAAAAGCTTTAACAGATAATCTAGAAGTGTATCTTTATGCCCCCAAGAGAGAAAAAGTGTTCTTAAAAATGACACAAAAAAGCACAAACATTACTGAAAAGATTGATAAATTGGACTACATTCAAATGTAGTTCATCAAAGACACCAGGAAGGGCTGGGCGCAGTGGCTCACGCCTGTAATCCCAGAACTTTGAGAGGCTAAGGCGGCAGATCCCTGAGATGGGGAGTTCGAGACCAGCCTGACGAACATGGAGAAACCCCGTCTCTACTAAAAATACAAAATTGGCTGGGTGTGGTGTCACATGCCTGTAATCCCAGCTACTCAGAGGCTGAAGCAGGAGAATCCCTTTAACCTGGGAGCCAGAGGTTGCGGTGAGCCGAGATCGCGCCATTGCACTCCAGCCTGGGCAACAAGAGCGAAACTCCAATTCAAAAAAAAAAAAAAAAGGCACCAGGAAAAGAGTAAAACAGGGCCGGGCACAGAGGCCCACGCCTTTAATCCCAGCACTTTGGGAGGTCAAGGCGGGCGGATCACTTGTATCCAGGAGTTCCAGACCAGCCTGGTCAACATGGTGAAACCCCGTCTCTACAAAAAATACAAAAATTAGCCCAGTCTGGTGGCATGCGCCTGTAGTCCCAGCTACTTGGGAGGCAAAAGTGAGAGGATCACTGGAGCTTGGGAGGTTGAGGTTGCAGGGAGCTGAGATCGTGCCACTGCACTCCAGCCTGGGCAAGAGAGTGAGACCTTGTCTCAAAAAAAAAAAAAAGAAAGAAAGAAAATTGTAGGTGAAGGTAGAAGTATCTCCAGTGATCTTCAAGACTGGCACAATATTCTAAAAAGATACATTTGAACATAAAAATAAATGTTAACCAGACATCGTTTTTAGAATTATACAATACAAATTCTGGTGGGGAGTTGGCTGAGAGCCCCTCCTCCAGCTTCCTGGTGGTGGCGGTGTTCCACCTCCTGGGTCCCCACCCTCAGTCTCCCTTGCTCTGCCTTCTCCCCCACCCCACCTCCACATGCTAGAAACCAGGTCCTCTTCTCACCCTCTCTCCCAGGTAAGCCTGGTCACTCACAGAGCTGCAGAATCTGCCGTCTGTCTGCCAAGGACTCCCAACTCTGTGTCCACAGCAAGGATCTGTGCTAAACCACACTGGCCTTGCTGGGCCTCCAGCGCCCTACACTCCCTCTTATGGCTTGTAACAGGTGTTTCCCCACCTGGAATGTTTGCTCTCCTCTCTCCTCCAAAGTCCTGCCCCTCCCTGAGGTGAGAAATCAGTTCCCCCACCTCCCCCACAGCCCTAGCACTCTGTGCTGAAATCATCATCAAAAACCCTGGTCTCCTCCAATCCCTCCTGCTACCCTCTCAGCCACCCAACATGCTATTCCCCCTGCAGGAACACTATTCCCCATGATCTTTCTCTAGTCATTCTTCAGATCCATGTATCCCCTCCTCCAGGAAGCCCTCCCTGATACTCACCACTCTCTGGCCACGGCAGGCACTTACTCTGGGCTCCCACAGGCCCCCCGCCTCCCCCATCCCAGCCCCGACCACTCTGGGCAGTCAAGGTCTGGTGACTAACCTGCCTCTTCAACTGGACTGTGGGCCCCATGGGGGTAGGGCTGTCTCTGTCTCTACTGCCTCCCCAGCATCACCCAGTCAGGCCTGGATGCAGGCCTGGCATCAACTCTGCATAAAGGAGCGGAGGTCAGGAGTTCCCTGGGGCCTCAGTGCCTGGCACTGGTGGAGGGGCTTTCTGCATGCCACACTCTGGATCTTCTCCAGCTACTCCTTATTCTGGAAGCTGCAGCATGTTGAAATAAAAACTGGAACTAAATGGAGATGGAATGGACTTCACATTTGGAGACATGGGTGTGTAAAGAGGAACGTGACTTCTCCAAAGTAACGCGTAGAGGCCGGGCGCAGTGGCTCACGCATGTAATCCCAGCACTTTGGGAGGCCGAAGCAGGCAGATCATTTGAGGTCAGGAGTTCGAGACCAGCCTGGCCAACATGGTGAAACGCCATCTCCACTATAAATACAAAAATTAGCTGGGCGTAGTGGCACGTGCCTGTAATCCCAGCTACTCCAGAGGCTGAGGCTAAAGAATCACTTGAACCCAGGAAGCAGAGGTTGCATTGAGCCAAAATCGCACCACTGCACTCCAACCTGGGTGGCAGAGCGAGACTCCATCTCAAAAAAAAAAAAAAAAAAAGTAACACACTAACCTCCTGACCCACCCAGAGTGGGTCTTACCTTCTAGAAAAATAGAAAAGAATAGAACCAGGCCAGGCTGACTCGGGCAGCTTTAGAACAATAGTAATGGCAGGAGTGGCCGGTGATGGACAGCTGGGGGTGGGACTGAAATAGGCAGCAGCCAGGGAGTAGTGGGTTGAAGGGAGAAAGCGAATTATTTTTCTGTAGTCTTTGAAATTTTATTTTTCTCTTTCCTTTTTTGGAGACAAGGTCCTGCTCTTTTGCCCAGGCTGGAGGGCCATGGCGTGATCATGGCTCACTGCAGCCTCGAACTTGAGCGATCCTCCCTCCTCAGCCTCCCAAGTAGGTGGGACTTCAGGCGTCTGCCACCACACCCAGCTAATTTTTAAATTTTTTCTAGAGATGGGGGCCTTGCTATGCTGCCCAGGCTGGTCTCGAACTCCTGAGCTCCAGCGATCCTCCCACCTTGGCCTCCCAAAGGCTTGAGCCACTGTACCCGGCTGAAATTTGTAATCAACCCATAATCATCTATTACTTATGTAACTGAATTCCTATGAAAAGCATAATAAAGTGGAGATCATAAAGGTGCCGACTTCGGGCTGTTGTAAGATTTTGGTGCCACACCTAGCACAGAAAAAGCATGGAGAGCAGAAGGGCAGTGAACGCCAGCTGGCACCCGTTGGCTACGTGCAAGTATTCGCCTAAATGCTGCACAGGTATTCATCATATAATCCCCATAAACCTCTGAGGGCTGCACTCACATGTCATCCCCGATCTGCTGATGAGAAGTTCAGTCACAGGCCCAAGGTCACATATCCCGAGCCAGCGTAAAAGTGGAACCCAGGGAGGAGGAGAAGAAGAAGAAGAGAAAGGATTACTGTCCGTCTCTCTCTGGTTCTCTGCACACCCCTCACCTCCAGGATTTTCAGTCTGTCTCTGGACCATTCTCCTTCTCTCCCCCTGCCCCATTCTCCAAAAGCCCAATGGGGTGACTTGTAGGCTGGGGGCACCCCCTGGTGCGTGTGTGCCGAGTGCAGAAAGTCAGGGCGGTACAGGGTGGAGGCAGGTGAGAGTGTGGGGGTGGTTTGGGTCCCACCGAGATATGGAAAGGTAGGTATCAGAGTAGAGTGCACTCATTCATTTCTTCATCATCACAGCCCAGAGGGTCCACTCTGCTCTGGGAGTGTTGGGGGGCAGGAGTGGAGCAAAACAATGCCCCCAGACGAAGAGAGCAGTGGGAGAAGGAGAGAAGGAGCATCCCAGAGCCATAGACACTTAGGGGCTGTGTGACTCTGGGCAGGTGACCTAGGGTCCTTGAACCTCAGTTTCCTCATCTGAAGATGGAGATGATATGTTAGTATCTCCCTCAGAGTATTAATGGAGGCTAGGTACAGTTATAAGCTTCATTTACAGATGAGGAAAACTGAGGTTGGACAACTTGGCCAGTCACATAAAAGACGCAGTGGGGTGCTCCCTCAGCACGACTCTCCGGCTAAGAAATCCGGCTGCAGAGGAGGATGGACTCCAGGAGAAAGAACAGGCCGCCATTCCCATGGTTCAACATGGACATCGGTGGAACGCTGTTAAATTGGTCTGTTTTGAGGCCGGGAGCGGCGGCTCACGCCTGTAATCCCAGCACTTTGGGAGGCCGAGGCAAACGGATCACCTGAGGTCAGGAGTTCGAGACAAGCTTGACCAACATGATGAAACCCCGTCTCTACTAAAAATACAAAAGTTAGCTGGGTGTGGTGGTGTGCACCTGTAATCCTAGCTACTCAGGAGGCTGAGGCAGGAGAATCACTTGAACCCTGGAGGCGGAGGTTGCAGTGAGCCAAGATCGCACCACTGCACTCCAGCCTGGGCGACAGAGCAAGACTCTGTCTCAAAAAACAAAAAAGGAAGGAAAAGAAAGAGGCAGTGGTGTTAGCAGGGCAATGAGTTGAATTCCAGTAACTCCGGTTCCCCTGGGTTTCCAACCCCCAGACCTCAAGCTTGGGCCTCCACACTCCTCTCCATCCCATCCCCCAAACATGTTCCTGCTAAACTGTTAAGCTCCAGTTCCTGCCTATCCCACCACTTACCCACCACCCCTCTTCTACTCCCCCTGTCTCCACTAACCTGCCGATCCACATATTTTCAACAGCCAAGATTGCTCTCGACCTGTGAGCAAGAAACCAGTTGTTGAGACAGCTACATTTTCATCCCGTTTAATGACTGTGTCTTCCTCATCTCATGGCAGTGTGAGGCACGGGCACACAGGCCTAGGGAAGGCAGACAAGCCCTGTCCCTGCACTCGCCCCACTTTGGGCTAGGAGAGGAAACCAGCTCAGACAAACAATCTCAGATGCCCGCTGTTTCAAGATCCTCTGGCTGCAGAGGGGAGGGTGGAGGGGAGCGGAACCTGGAGGCCTGGGGATCTGAGAGGAGAATGGGTGGGGCCTAGATGGGAGGGGAAAGAGCCAGAATAGAATGAGTGGAGGGCAGAAGCGGGCAGATCAAAGCCAAATGCTAGAGGCAGAAGAAAACAGAACCCCATGACTCAGGCGTTTGAAATGAGGAAATTCTCAACCCACAGATAGATGCAGAACTGATTCTAAGAGGAAAAGATTAGAAACAACCTAGAGATCTGATCAGATGGGAAATTAAATGGATGGAGAGGTGTGCCAAAGCCTTCTCTGAAACACCTCCCAGGCATTAAAATTAGTGATCCAGAGCCAGCTGTATGGATATGAATGAATCTTAAAAGCTGAAGACCAAAAGCCAGTTGCAGAAGAAGGGATGTGGACTGTGTGCTGTCCTGGGCATAAAGTTGTTTTTTTTTTTTTTTTTTTTTGAGACAGAGTCTTGCTCTCTCGCCCAGGCTGGAGTGCAATGGTGCGAACTCGGCTCACTGCAACCTCCGCCTCCCAGGTTCAAGTGATTCTCTTGCCTCAGCCTCCCAAGTAGGTGGGATTACAGCCGCCTGCCACCACACCCAGCTAATTTTTTTATTTTTAGTAGAGATGGGGTTTCACCATATTGGACAGGCTGGTCTCGAACTTCTGATCCCAAGTGATCCACCCACCTGGGCCTCCCAATGTGCTGAGATTACAGGTGTGACCCACTGCTCGCAGAGTGCATAAAGTTTTTAAGCCTGCAAAAGAATGTTTTCCCAGGCCAGGCACGGTGGCTGACACCTGTAATCCTAGCACTTTGGGAGGCCGAAGCAGGCAGATCACTTGAGGTAATGGAGTTCAAGACCAGCCTGGCCAACATGGTGAAACCCTGTCTTTACTAAAAATACAAAAATTAGCCAGGCTTGGTGGTGGGTGCCTGTAGTCCTAGCTACTCAGGAGGCTGAAGCAGGAGAATCTTTTGAACCTGGGAGGCAGAGGTTGCAGTGAGCCGAGATCTTGCCACTGCACTTCAGTCTGGACAACAGAGTGGAACTCCATCTCAAAAAAAAAAAAAAAAAAAAAAAAAATCCACTTGTTCTCTGGGTGCAGTGGCTAATGCTTGTAATCCCAGCACTTTGGGAGGCCTAGGTGGGCAGATCACATGGCCAGGTATTCGAGACCAACCTGACCAATATGGTGAAACCCCATCTCTACTAAAAATACAAAAATTAGCCAGGCGTGGTGGGCACCTATAATCTCAGCTACTCGGGAGGCTGAGGCAAGAGAATCACTTAAACCTGGGAGGCGGAGATTGCAGTGAGCCGAGATCATGCCTTTGCATTCCAGCCTGGGCAACAGAGCAAGACTCCATCTCAAAAAAATAAAAATAAAAATAAAGAATGTTTTCCCAAATAATTGTGTGTGGTTGCACAAATATGCAGGAAAAGAATCAGAACGTACCTGGAAATATTAACTATAAGATAGTGCCTCCCGCTGGGCTCAGTGGCTCATGCCTGTAATCCCAGCACTTTGGGAGGCTGAGGTGGGCAGATCACAAGGTCAAGAGTTCAAGACCAGCCTGGCCAGCATAGTGAAACCCCATCTCTACTAAAAATACAAAAATTAGCCAGGCATGGCGGCATGTGCCTGTAATCCCAGCTAATCTGAAGGCTGAGGCAGGAGAATTGCTTGAACCTGGGAGGCTGAGGTTGCAATGAGCCAAGATCACGCCACTGCACTCCAGCCTGGGCGACAGCGCGAGACTCCGTCTAAAAAAAAAAAGACAGTGCTTCCCCTGTAGGAGGGAGAGAAGGATGTGACATTTCAGAAGGGATACAGGGAACCCCAAACCCGGTCATGAGTATTTTATTTCTCTAAATAAATAATGGTAAAAATGTTAAGATATTGTAAAGATAGGTGTGTATGTATAATCGTGGTAATTCCTCTAATCCTTTCTCCATGTCTGTATTTGAAATAATTATTTTTGAGGCCAGGCGCAGTGGCTCACACCTGTAATCCCAGCACTTTGGGAGGCTGAGGCGGTGGATCACTTGAGGCCAGGAGTTTGAGACCAGCCTGGCCAACATGGTGAAACCCTGTCTCTACTAAAAATACAAAAATTAGCTGGGCATGGTGGTGTGTGCCTGTAGTCCCAGCTACTGGGAAGGCTGAGGCAGGAGAATCACTTGAACCCCGGAGGCAGAGGTTGCAGTGAGCTGAGATCATGCCACCGCACTCCAGCCTGGGCGACAGAACAAGACTCCATTTCAAAAAAAAAAGAAAAAGGAATAATTATTTTTGGCCGGGTGTAGTAGCTCACGCCTGTAATCCCAGCACTTTGGGAGGCCAAGGTGGGTGGAACACTTGAGGTCAGGAGTTTGAGACCAACCTGGCCAACACGGTGAAACCCTGTCCCTACTAAAAATATAAAATTGCTTGAACCCGGGAGGCAGAGGTTGCAGTGAACTGAGACCACTCCACTGCACTCCAGCCTGGGTGACAGAGCGAGACTCTGTCTCAAAAAACAGTAATTATTATTATTTTTTAAATAACATATATTTTGGAGGCTGGGCACAGTGGCTCACGCCTGTAATCCCAACATTTTGAGGGGCCAAGGCGGGAAGATGGCTTGAGCCCAGAAGTTCAAGACAACCCTGGGCAATATAGTGAGACCTCATCTCTACAAAACATTTAAAAGTTGGCCAAGTATGGTGGCATGCACCTGTAGTCCCAGCTATCTACAAGGCTGAGATGGGAGGGTCACATGACCCGGGAAGGTGGAGGTTGTAATGAGCCCACCAAAACACTGTACTCCAGCCTGGGCAACGGTTCGAAATCCTGTCTCAAAAACGTATACTTGGTTGAGCACGGTGGCTCACGCCTGTAATCCCAGCACTTTGGGAGGCTGAGGCGGGCGGATCACGAGGTCAGGAGATCAAGACCATCCTGGCTAACACGGTGAAACCCCGTCTCTATTAAAAATACAAAAAAATTAGCCAGGTGTGGTGGCGGGCGCCTGTAGTCCCAGCTACTCAGGAGGCTGAGGCAGGAGAATGGTGTGAACCCGGGAGGTGGAGCTTGCAGTGAGCCGAGATCGCACCACTGCACTCCAGGCTGGGCAACAGAGCGAGACTCCGTCTCAAAAAATATATATATACTTTTGAAATACCTTTTTTTTTTTTAATAAGGGGACTGGCGGGGGGGGGCGGGGTGGAACCAGGTGATAGTTGGATACAGAGGGAGATGAAGGAAAGGAAGCAAAAGCTGTCCCCCAGAAGACCCGAAATTTTATTTTTCTCAACTTATGGTTGCCTTCCTGATATGAATTTGTGGGAGCAGTGCCTTATTTTTTTCTTCTCCCACCCTCACCCAGCTACGAAGAGTAGTACTTAGAAAAGAACTTTTAGGCCGGGTGCAGTGGCTTACGCCTGTAATCCCAGCACTTTGGGAGGCCAAGGTGGGTGGATCACTTGAGGCCAGGAGTTCGAGACTAGCCTGGCCAACATGGTGAAACCCCAATTCTATTAAGAATAAAAAAAATTAGTTGGGCATGGTGGCAGGCGTATGTAATCGCAGCTACTCAGGAAGCTGAGGCAGGAGAATTGCTTGAACCTGGGAGGCAGAGGTTGCAGTGAGCTGAGATCGTGCCACTGCACTCCAGCCTGGGCAACAGAGGGAGACTCCGTTAAAAAAAAAAACAAAACAAAAAAACGAAGAAGTCAAGGCAAAAGTAGAGAGTTTATTTATTTGAGCCAAGCTTGAGGGTCGCAACTCAGAAGTATAGATTCAAATTGCCCTGAATATGCACTCTGATTTAGCAGTACTTGCAAGTTGGATTTATTTTATTTTATTTTATTTTATTTTTTGGTCTGAGACAGGGTCTCGCTGTGTCACCCAGGCTGGAGGGTAGCAACAAGATCATAGCTCACCACAGTCTTGAACTCCTGGGATTAAATGATCCTCTTGCCTCAGCCTACCAGTGGATTTTTTTTTCTTTTTTGAGACGGTGTCTCACTCTCTTGCCTGGGCTGGAGTGCAATGGCGCGATCTCAGCTGATGCACCTCTGCCTCCCAGTTTCAAGCAATCCTCCTGCCTCAGCCTCCCAAGTAGCTGGGATTGCAGACGTGCACCACCATCCCTGGCTAGTTTTTGTATTTTTTAATTTTAATTTTTTTTTTTTTTAGTTTTTCTTAGTTTTCATATTTTTAGTAGAGGCGTGGTTTCTCCATGTCTGCCAGGCTGGTCTCGAACTTCTGACCTCAGGTGATCTGCCCACCATGGCCTCCCACAGTGCTGGGATTACAGGCATGAGCCACTGTGCCCAGCGAACAAGTGGATTTTTAAAGGTAAAAAAAAAGAGGGGGACAGGGAGTAGGACTGACACAAGTGGATCGCTTGAGCCCAAGAGTTTAAGACCAGACTGGGCAACATGGCGAAACCTCATCTCTACAAAAAAAAGTACAAAAATTAGGCAGGCATGGTGGTGCATGCCTGTGATTCCACCTACTCAGGAGGCTGAGGTGGGAGAATCACCTGGGCCTGGGAGGTCGAGGCTGCAGTGAGCCATGAACCTGCCACTGCACTCCAGTCTGGGCTATGGGGTGAGACCCTGTCTCAAAAAAACTCAATAACCCCCCCGCTAAAAAAAAAAAAAAAAAAAAAAAAAATGCTCGTCAGGAATTCTTATTGGTTTACAAAAATAACATAACTCTCAGGAGTTTGAGACCAGCCTGGCCAATAAGGTGCGCGCCACCACGCCCGGCTAATTTTTGTATGTTTAGTGGAGATGGGTTTTCTCCATGTTGGCCAGGCAGGTCTCAAACTCCTGACCTCAGGTGATCTGCCCGCCCCAGCCTCCCAAAGTGCTGGGATTACAGGCATGAGCCACTGCACCCACCCCTTGACTTCTTTCTTTTAGGTCCACAGTACATAGAACATGTCAGGAAAAGAAAGGATGGGGTGAGGTGATGGGGTGAGGATGCAGGATAATGGGACAGGATGAGCAGTGGGATGAGGGGATGGAATGAAGGACTGGATAAGGGATACGTGGGGGTAAATGAGAGCATGGGGGAGGCAGTGCTCTCCTGATGGTGGGGTGCACGAGTGGATGGATGACAGGATAAATAGGGAAGGGAGGAGGGATAGGATGACGAGACGGCTGTAGAAGCCCAGAGCAGAGAACATTGCTGCTTTGGGGTCGATGATGTAATCAACTCAACTCACTGACACTATGCCCAGCCAGGGATGATGCTCACAGAATCTGGGGAAGTCCAAGGCCTGGAAGTAGGACTCATCTTGGACTTCCCCTTCTATCTAGTTCCAGGTGCTGAATGAGGCACCTCTGAAGAAGAGAAAGGAGAGAGACTAAGATAAGCAAGACTGAGAGGAAAAAATCAGAGTGGGCAGGCAGAGTGAGCCTGGTAAAGTGGACCACAGAGCAGACAGGCTGTGGCTTAGCCTTGGACAGCAGGTGGGGTTCCAGAGCCATATGCTTGGAGGAGCCTTAGCAAACTAAATCCCCCAGCAGTTTCTTAAACCCATCCATCACACAGCTTGCCAGAACCCTGGGGTTGGCAGCTTCCAGAATGGTTAGGAAAATCCACAGTAGTGGTCAGGCGCAGTGGCTCATGCCTGTAATCCCAGCACTTAGGGAAGCCAAGGCAGGTGGATCACTAGGTCAGGAGATCGAAACCATACTGGCTAACACGGTGAAACCCCGTCTCTACTAAAAATACAAAAAATTAGCTGGGCATGGTGGCATGCGCCTGTAATCCCAGCTACTCGGGAGGCTGGGGCAGGAGAATCACTTGAACCCGGGAGGCAGATATTGCAGTGAGCCGAGATCGCGCCATTGCACTCCACCTGGGCAACAGAGCGAGACTCCGTCTCAAAAAAAAAAAAGAAAGAAAGAAAAAGAAAATCCACAGTAGGGGGCCAGACACAAAAATGGTCACTCCAGCACTGCCCAGCCCAGATCAGAGGGTTTCTGATGGGAAGTAGCTGGGGTCAGGGCAAGGCATGGTGGAAAAAGTCAGGCTGTTTTCAGCTGAACTATACAAATGGGCATCTCCTGGCCCAGGGTGGGGATTTGGCATTGCAGAAAGGCCAGAATCCACCTGGAATGACTCAGTTACTGTGAAATCTGTCTTGGGAACCTAAGAATGTTTGCTCTCTAGACTTGAGAATTTTGGACACTTGATTGCTTTCTGGATGAATTTTAGAGATTTACAAATTGTATTGAAATTGTTTATTCAACAAGATGTTTATTGAGCATCCACAGTGTGTTAGGCACTGGGGATACAGCAACACATAAAACAGACAGAGAATCGGCCCTTATAGAGAGACCATTTCAGTGGGAGAAGGGAGAATAAAAAAGCAAATCAAGGTCGGGAGCAGTGGCTCCCACCAGTAATCCCAGAACTTTGGGAGGCCGAGGCAGGTGGATCGCTTGAGCCCTGGGCAACATAGCTAAACCTGTCTCTACAAAAAATTAGCCAGGCATGGAGCACGTACCTGTAGTCCCAGCTACTCAGGAGGTCGAGGCAGGAAGATCGCTGACATCTGTGAGGCAGAGGCTTCAGTGAGCAGAGATCACACTACTGCACTCCAGCTTAGGCAACAGAGCAAAACTCTGTCTTTAAAAAAAAAAAAAGTAGGCCGGGCAGGGCCGGGCACAGTGGCTCATGCCTGTAATACCAGAACTTTGGGAGGCCAAGGTGGGTGGATCACTTGAGTGAGGTCAGAAGTTCAAGACCAGCCGGGCCAACATGGTGAAACCTTGTCTCTACTAAAAATACAAAAATTAGCTAGGCATGGTGTCACATGCCTGTAGTCCCAGCTACTCGGGAAGCTGAGGCAGGAGTATCACTTGAATCCAGGAGGCAGAGGTTGCAGTGAACGGAGATCACACCACTGCACTCCAGCCTGGGCAACAAGTGTGAGACTCCATCTCAAAAAAGAAAGTGAATCAATATATAAAATATAAAAAGACAAAAAATAATACACGTTGGCAATGATGTGGAGGAAAGGAAACTTATACCCTGTTGGTGAGAATGTAAATTAGTCCAGCCACTAAGAGAAACAGTATGGAAATTTCTCAAAGAACTATCATAAGGGCTGGGCGCGGTGGCTCACGCCTGTAATCCCAGCACTTTGGGAGGCCGAGGTGGGTGGATCACAAGGTCAGGAGATCCAGACCATCCTGGCTAACATGGTGAAACCTCGTCTCTACTAAAAATATAAAAAAAAATTAGCGGCCATGGTGGCGGGCGCCTGTAGTCCCAGCTACTCAGAAGGCTGAGGCAGGAGAATGGCGTGAACCCAGGAGGTGAAGCTTGCAGTGAGCCAAGATGGCACCACTGCACTCCAGCATGGGCGACAGAGCAAGACTCCATCTCAAAAAACAAACAAACAAGCAAAAAAACAATCATATGATCCAGCAATCCCACTACTGGGAATTTATGCAAAGGAAAAAAAATCAGTGTATCAAAGGGATAGCTACACAGTAATGTTTATTACAGCACTATTCACAATAGCAAAGATATGGAATCAACCTAAATGTCCGTCAACAGATGAATGGATAAAGAATATGTGGTACATATACACAATGTAAAACTATTTGGCCATTAGAAAAAGAATAAAATCCTGTCATTTGCAGCAACATGTGAAACTGTCTGTCCCTACAGGGTTGACAAGAACTGCAAGCCAGGTTCTAGATAGAAATATAATTAAGCATTGGCTGGGCACAGTGGCTCACACCTGTAATCCCAGCACTTTGCAAGGCCGAGGTGGGCAGATCACTTGAGGGCAGGTGTTCGAGACCAGCCTGGCCAACGTGGTGAAACCCTGTCTCTACTAAAAATACAAAAAGTAGCTGGGTGTGATGGCGGGTGCCTGTAATCTCAGCTACTTGGGAGGCCTAGGCAGAATTGCTTGAACCCGGGAGGCAGAGGTTGCAGTGAGCCGAGATCATGCCATTGCACTCCCAGCTTGGGTGACAGAGTGAGACTCAAAAAAAAAAGAATAAGAAAAAGAAAGAAAGAAAGAAAATTAAGCATTAATCATGCTGCACTTTGGTCCACTTCCTTGTTGCTGAAAGCCACATAGCTCTAGATGCTGACCATTTGTATCCCCATTGTTCTTATAGACAGCATCGCTGACCTTAGAATCATGATGTTTTTGTTAAGGATCACATCAGATGTTTTTTGGACCCCAATTCCAGCCACCAGTTTGAAGACCCCTACAGAGGATGGGGATTGTCAGGCCTCTGAGCCCAAGCTAAGCCGTCACATCCCCTGTGACCTGCACGTATATATCTAGATGGCCTGAAGTAACTGAAGAATCACAAAAGAAGTGAAAATGGCCTGTTCCTGCCTTAACTGATGACATTACCTTGTGAAATTCCTTCTCCTGGCTCATCCTGGCTCAAAAGCTCCCCGACTGAACACCTTGTGACCCCCCTGCCAGCCAGAGAACAACCCCCTTTGACTGTAATTTTCCACTACCTACCCAAATCCTATAAAACGGCCCCACCCCTATCTCCCTTCACTGACTCTTTTTGGACTCAGCCCACCTGCACCTAGGTGAAATAAACAGCCTTGTTGCTCACACAAAGCCTGTTTGGTGGTCTCTTCACACGGACGCGAGTGAAAGGGATCAGCATGAGACTATAACTTCTTCTTCCACCCTCTGTCCCGTGACTTCACTCTGCACTCTTCAACCAATCAACGATCTCCACCCTTCAGCCCACTCCAAAACCCTTGAACACCCTAGCCCCAAACTCTTAGGGGAGATGGATGTGAGGTTTTCCCCCATCTCCTCATTCAGTGACCCTACAATTAAACCTGCTTCTCTGCTGCAAACCAGTTATAACTGTAGTAGGCTCATTGCCCAGTGCTCACAGCAAATCAACAGGAGACACTGGGTTGCAGGAGAGAAGAGGTTTCATCGTAGGGTCGCCAAAAGAGATGAGGAGTTGAAGAATGTAGGGTGAAGTCACGGGACAGGGAGATGAAGAAGCCACATTCTCATGCTGATCCCATTCCCCAGTGGGTAGCCTTCACACTGGTTGCTGGAATTCAGGGTCTGAAAAGCATCTTTTTACATTTTTGTTTATGTATTTATTATTATTATTATTATTGAGATGGAGTCTCACTCTGTCTCCCAGGTTGGAGTGTAGTGGTACAATCTCGGCTCACTGCAACCTCTGCCTCCTGGGTTCAAGCAATTCTCCTGTCTCAGCCTCCTGAGTAGCTGGGATTACAGGTGTGAGCCACCTCCCCCCACCACCTCCACTCCGCTAATGTCCTTTGTATTTTTAGTAGAGATAGGGTTTCACCATGTTGACTGGGTTGATCTTGAAGTCCTGACCTCAAGTGACCTACCCACCTCAGCCTCCCAAAGTGATGAGATTATGGGTGTGAGCCACCGTGCCTGGCCCTGAAAAGCATCTTAAGTGATTCTTTCTTTAACAAAAGCCTTATGACTCTAATATCAGAGATTCTGTCTATAGGAACAATGGGGGTGCACATGGTCAGTATCTAGCTCTACCTGAGTTTTAGCAACAAGGAAATGGACCAAAGTGCAGCCCGAATAACACTTAATTATAATATGTTTCTGTCCAGAACCCAGCATGCAATTCTTGTCAGCCCTGTGGGAATGGTTTCACAGTGTCCCGATATACTGACTTGCTGTGTGCATTGGGCAACGAACCTATTACAATTACACATGGATGTAACTGGAGGTCATTACATTAATTGAAATAAGCCAGGCACAGAAAGATAAATAATGCATGTTCTCACTCCCACGTGGAAGCTAAAAAAGTTGATCACATGGAGGTAGAGAATGGAATGATGGATACTAGAGACTGGGAAAGGCGTATGGGTGGGGTGGGGTGGGGAGAGAGGTTGGTTAATACAGCTAGACAGAAGGAATAAGTTCCTTTTTTTTTTTGAGACGGGGTCTCACTCTGTTGCCCAGGCTGGAAGGCAGTGGCACAATCTCAGCTCACTGCAACCTCTGCCTCTTGGGTTCAAGCAATCCTCCTGCCTCAGCCTCCAGAGTAGCTGGGATTACAGGCACGTGCCACCATACCCGGCTAATTTTTTTTTTTTTTTTTTCAGACGGAGTCTCACTCTGTCACCCAGGCTGGAGTGCAGTGGCGCAATCTCAGCTCACTGCAAGCTCCACCTCCCAGGTTCACGCCATTCTCCTGCCTCAGCCTCCCGAGTAGCTGGGACTATAGGCGCCTGCCACCACGCCCGGCTAATTTTTTGTATTTTTAGTAGAGATGGGGTTTCACCGCGTTAGCCAGGATGGTCTTGATCTCCTGACCTCATGATCTGCCCGTCTCGGCCTCCCAAAGTGCTGGGATTACAGGCGTGAGCCACCACGCCCGGCAAGAACTTTTAAGTTTTCTTATCTATAGGATGTTGCAATCATCATCTTTAAACATTAGACATGGAATCTTTATAATAATCTTGCGCTATATATATATATATATATATATATTTTTTTTTTTTTTTTTTTTTTTTTTTTTGACACTGAGTCTCACTTTATCGCCCAGGCTGGAGTACAGTGGCACAATCTTGGCTCACTACAACCTCCACCTCCTGGGTTCAAGTGATTCTCCCGCCTCAGCCACCCCAGTGGCTGGGGACTACAGGCGTGCACCACCACATCCAGTTAATTTTTTTTTTTTTTTGAGACGGAGTCTCGTTCTGTCGCCCAGGCTAGAGTTCAGTGGGGAGATCTCAGCTCACTGAAACCTCCGCCTTGTGGGTTCAAGCAAGCAATTCTCTGCCACAGCCTCCCGACTAGCTGGGATTAGAAGTGCCCACCACCACGTCTGGCTAATTTTTGTATTTTTAGTAGAGACGGGGTTTCATCATCTTGGCCAGACTGGTCTTGAACTCCTGACCCCGTGATCCACCCACCTCGGTCTCCCAAAGTACTGGGATTACAGGCGTGAGCCACCGCACCCGGCCGGTTAATTTTTATATTTTCAGTAGAGACAGGATTTCACCATGCTGGCTAGGCTGGTCTCAAACTCCTGACCTCAGGTGATCCACCCGCCTTGGCCACTGTGCCTGGTCAACAGTCTTTCTATTTTTATTCTAGGCTGGAGACCTTTGTCTCAAAAACAAAACGAGAATGCTCCCTGGAGTCTGTACTGATCCCTCTTCCCTCCCACCGTAGATTAGTTTTCTCCTTGCATTTAAAAAGACCTTTCTGGCTGGCATCCAGTGAATGAATTGTGGAGGAGGGGGAGAAGGAGAGGAAGCAGGTAGCTCAGTGGGGAAGCTACTGCAAAATCCTGGCAAGCAATGACAGTACCTTGAATCAGGGCTGGTGTCAGTTGGATCAGGGTGGTAGGGAAAGGAGGAAATGGATAAATTTGGAATGTATTTGGAGGTAGAGCCAGCAGGATTTGCTGACAAACTGGGTTTAAAGTCAAAGAGAGAAATCAAGGTTAAACCTGACAAATAAAAACAGATGTGGTCTCAGGCGAGTAGAGACATTATGCAGAAAGACTATTGCATTAGGGGGAAAGATGGCTGCAAAAACAATGAACAAGACCAGAATCTGATAACCCAGAAGGATGTGTTGTCTAATGAAACTAATTTTTTCCCCTCCTCCTATTTTTTTTTTTGAGACGGAGTTTCACTCTTGTTGCCCAAGCTGGAGTGCAATGGCGTGATCTCGGCTCACTGCAACCTCCGCCTCCCGGATTCAAGCGATTCTCCTGCCTCAGCCTCCCTGAGTAGCTGGGATTACAGGCATGCGCCACCACGCCTGGCTAATTTTGTATTTTTAGTAGAAACGGGGTTTCACCATGTTGGCCAGGCTGGTCTCAAACTCCTGACCTCAGGTGATCTGCCCACCTCAGCCTCCCAAAGTACTGGGATTACAGGCATGAGACACCGAGCCCGGCCTCTCCTATATTTTGTTGTCATCAGCAAGTGAAAAGATGGTGATACCTTTTACAGAGGTAAGGAAGGAGGTGAGAGAAAGTATTCCCAGATGGGGTGGGAAGCTGGTACAGCCCACTTTGCAGGAGGTGGGGGAATCGGGAATTCTTTTATATCCATGAAGTTTGAGATGTCTGTTAGCTCTCCCAGGGGTAGAACAGAGTGAGCAGATAGGCTCAAGGTTGGATTTGGAACGTCCTAGAAACCTTCCAGAACAAGGCAAAGGAGGAACTGAGAACTGGCATTTACTTCATAGCAAGAGCGTATGAGCCTCCCCACCCCTCCTCCTTTGGCTTCAGGGCACCCCTGGAATGTTAGAGGCTAGAATCAATGCTAAAGAAGACCACAGTCAAGGATTCCCCAGACTCCAGGGAGCACTCTGGCTATGCTCTTGAGAGAAAGGGCTCTGGACTAGAATACAAATTGCAAGATTGCAGGCCGGGCGCAGTGGCTCATGCCTGTAATCCCAGCACTGTGGGAGGCCGAGGTGGGTAAATCGCCTGAGGTCAGGAGTTCGAGACCAGCCTGGCCAACATGGTGAAACCCCAACTCTACTAAAAATACAAAAGTTAGCTGGGAGTGGTGGTGGGCGCTTGTAATCCCAGCTACTCAGGAGGCTGAGGCAGGAGAATCACATGAACCCAGGAGGCAGAGATTGCAGTGAGCCAAGATCGTGCCACTGCACTCCAGCCTGGGCAACAGAGCAAGACCCTGTCTCAAAAAAGATTGTGAAAATTCTAAGAATCTAATATTTTAAAACTCCAGCATATGCAACTCAAAGCTCATCTAATTATACACTTAAGAGGTATGTATTTCATTGTATATAAGATACCTTGAGGAACAAAAAGTATCTGTAAACAAATACTGAGCTCTAGCTACTGATATGCATGCTGATGTATTTGGGAGTGAAGTGTACTGGTATCTGCAACTGACTTTGAAATGCTTAAAAAAAAAATCAATGGATAGGCAAAATGAACAGATATGTAATGAAAAAAGGGCCAGGCACAGTGGCTCATGCCTGTAATCCCAGCACTTTGGGAGGCTGAGGTGAGAAGATCACCTGAGGTCAGGAGTTTGAGACCAGCCTGGTCAACATGGCAAAAACCCCATCTCTACTAAAAATACAAAAAATAGCCAGGCATGGTGGTGCACGCCTGTAATCGCAGCTACTTGAGAGGCTGAAGCAGGAGAATTGCTTGAACCCGGGAGGCAGAGGTTGCAATGAGCCGAGACTGTATGCCATTGCACTCCACTCTGGGCAACACAGTGAGACTCTATCTCAAACAAAAAAAGAATAGATAGGTAACAAAGAAAGGATAATAAAATGGTGGAATCTGATGGGTATACAGGTGTTCACTGTATGTTTGAAATTTTAATATTTTTATAATAAAATACAAAATCAAAATGCAAAGCAAACAAAGTAACTGCCCTGCTGAAAACCCCTCCAGACAGCTTCCGTTTGCAATAGAAATAAAATGCAGTCTTTTCCAAGACCTTGCAAGATGGCCCCTGCAGACTTCATGAATCTTATCTCCTACATTCAATCTTTGAAAATATAACAAATATTTATTGAGTGCCTACTGTGTGTCAGGCACTGCACTATATGTTGGGGATACAGCAGTGAACCAAACCTACAATAATTCATGCACAAATGGTTCTAACATTCTTCCTTCTCAAGAAGCCCATTCCCCTGGCAGGCCTTCTCACTTCCTGAAGTTGTCTTCATCTCATCTTCATCTGCATGTGGATATGAGCTCAGGAAGGCCAGAGCCCTTCTCTCCATCGCTCATAGCTGCACCCTCGGGTCTAGAACAAGGTCTTGTTTATAGTAAGACCTCAATAACAGTTAGTTGCAGAAATATTAGCTAACATCTATTTAGTGCTTGTTACATGTGCACCTGCGTCTGCTTTAAATGGTGTGCACAGATGTACTATTTAATCCTGAAAACTAGCCCCATTTTACAAGGCTAACAGAGGCACAGAGGAATTAGGCTGTGAATTCAAGCAGTCTGGCTTCAGCCATTACCGTCCTAACCGCTCTGCAAACTGCCTCTAAATGAATGAATGAATGACTCAATCATTCTAACTGGCCCAAGTCGAAATATTAACTCTGCCACTCAGCCAAGTTGACCTGGGGCCAACCGATTTATCTCCCTGGACTTCAGATTGTTTATCCTTAAAGGTCAAGTCCTTCCTCTCGGTTCGTGAAGATGTAAGATGCTGGAGAAAACTGACTCAAAGACACCCCATACGCTCACGCACACACGAACCCACATCCGAACAATGAGGGAGGTAGGAGCTGGGGAGAGTGGCGCGGGGTCACCGCCAGATGCGGGGTGTGGCAACCTCCAGGCGGCCAAAGTCTCTGGCTTCCAGGTTCTTCTGTTTGCTTACTCCCTATCCGGGGGCCCAAGGCGCTGTCTCCGCCGCCCAAGCCCCGCGTAAACCTGGGTGACCTCGGGGACATCCGTTGGAGCATGAGTTCCCGACATCAGGCGGCGGCGGTGGTCCGGGAGAAACCCGGCGGCGGGGAGATAAGCCTGCCCAGGAGGCAGGGGGCTGGGCTAGCTGCCCCGCCCCGCGCCTGACTTCGTTGGGGAGGGAGACGCCCGGCTCCCGCCCCTAACTAGCCCAGCCGCGCGGAGCGCCTGGGAGAGGAGAAGGAGCCGACCTGCCGAGATGGAGGCGACCGGCACCTGGGCGCTGCTGCTGGCGCTGGCGCTGCTCCTGCTGCTGACGCTGGCGCTGTCCGGGACCAGGGCCCGAGGCCACCTGCCCCCCGGGCCCACGCCGCTACCACTGCTGGGAAACCTCCTGCAGCTACGGCCCGGGGCGCTGTATTCAGGGCTCATGCGGGTAAGGGGCTCTGGGGACGTCCTGGCTAGGGGCGGGGGGATTCCTGGAAGAGAAACCCGAGTGCCAGGGTGAGGGGCTTTTCGGGTATCCTAGGGAGGAGGCAGGGGCAGGGGTCCCAAGGCAAAGGGGCTGCTGCTGTCCTGGGGCTGGGGGCAGGAGCAGGTTGTCCAGGGCTGAGAAGGGGAGAGGTGCCCGGGAGAGAGGATCGTGGGGTGGGGGACCAGGGCTAGGAAGGGCAGAGACCTCTGCCTACAGAATCCTGGGAAGGTGATGGGCAGGGACCGAGGCTGAAAGAGACAGGAGTCCTCCAGCCGAGAAGCTGATGCGGCTGGGCTTGTCCCAGAGGGAGAGGTAGCTGGAGCCATACAGGTGGGGCATGCTGAAGAGGGCACAAAGAAGAAAAGGGGGAGGCGTCCCTGCGGGGAGTTGGAGGCAGAGAAGAGGCTGGAGGGTTGCAGGCTCAGAGAGGGGGTCCCGCTGAAGGAATCTGCCAGCAGAGAATGCAGGATGGGAGGATGGGTGGAGCTCAGTTGGGAGTTCCTGGGACGGGGGAGGAAGGAGAGCAAGAAAGAAGGCAGAGGCAGCCCCAGCCTTAGGGGATAGCAGGTGGGAGTGGGCAGAGGCCTGAAGTTTCCCATTCAAAAGGATTCTGGGTGACTTCAAGGATGTAGAAAAAAGGGTGGGGTCTTGGGGGAGAGATGGGGCGGATACTCAGCAGTGTCTGCTCCAGAATTTCAGGGTTTTGTGGTGACTGAAAGGGGTGGCTGGATATTTGGGGGGCAGGGAGGGCCCTAAGGAATTAAGGGAGACCCAAACTGCTTCTGGATTGCCCAGCGTCAGAGGTTAGGGTTCAGCAGGAAGCAAGGGAACGACAGGAAGTTGGGGGATGCCACTGAAGGATGTACTGGGGGAGGAGGCCCGGGAGCCTAGTGCAAAAAGAGAACTGAGCCTCAGCTATTTCTGCTGGGATGGGGGCAGGTTCCTGGTAGAGGGTGTAGAAGCTAGACCCGGTGGCTCCTCAAGTGACAGGGGCCATGATGGAGACACCTTGGATCGAAGAGATCACAGCACCCTCCTCTTTCTTCCTCCCTACCCCCAGCTGAGTAAGAAGTACGGACCGGTGTTCACCATCTACCTGGGACCCTGGCGGCCTGTGGTGGTCCTGGTTGGGCAGGAGGCTGTGCGGGAGGCCCTGGGAGGTCAGGCTGAGGAGTTCAGCGGCCGGGGAACCGTAGCGATGCTGGAAGGGACTTTTGATGGCCATGGTAAGTCAAGGGCTGCTAGGCCCTCCGCTCACAGCCTGCCACCACTTACTGGTGTGTGACCTTTGCACATGGCTTAGTCCCTCTGTTGCCTCATCTGTCAAATGGAGTGATAACAGTGCCCATCAGCCAGGCGCAGTGGCTTGTGCCTGAAATCCCAACACTTTGGGAGGCAGAGGTGGGTGGATCACTTGAGGTCAGGAGTTCAAGACCAGCCTGGCCAACATGGTGAAACCCTGTCTCTACTAAAAATATAAAAATTAGCTGGGCATGGTGGTGCGTACCTGTAATCCCAGATACTTGGGAGGTTGAGGCAGGAGAATCGCTTGAACCCGGGAGGCAGATGTTGCAGTGAACCAAGACTGTGCCACTGCACTCCAGTCTGGGCAATAGAGTGAGCCTCCATCTCAAAAAAACAAACAAAAAGCAGTGCCCATCATGTAGGATTGAGTGATTGAGTGAGGACTGAGCCTTGTGCAAAGTGAGCACTCACTAATCACCAGGTTGTATTATCAGTGATAACCATCAATGATCCAGGTAAAGCCCTGAGGGTTCAGAAAGATGCCGGAGCGCTTTCAAGGTGCTGGGGATTGGTGGGCAAGCCCTCGAATAATAGAAACAGTTCTCTGTGTTACAACAGAAAGCAGGAGGCCCATGCTGGGTGCTGCCAGGAACTCAGTAGTAACTAAGACAGCACCGGTGCTGCTTCCCCAGCGCACCTAGGCCAGTGGGGAAACAGACTCACCACACAGTCCCAGCCCAGAGTGGTCAGGGCCAAGATGGGGAAGCACAGGGAGAAAGGTCAGGGTGGGATGGGGAGGGGTCAGGGCCAGGCTGAGGGAAGCCCTGGGACTGTAGGAATTTAGAGGAGGTACCTGACCTGGCTTGTTTGGTGAGGGAGATTCAGGAAGTCTTCCTGGAAGAGAGGCTGTCGGAGCTGAGACTCATAAGATGAGTGGGGAGGGTGTTCCAGGCAGAAAGACCAGCACCTACAAAAGCATGACTTTGAGAGAAGCATTCATCCATTCAACTGATGAATTTTCAGACTGGGCACGCTGGCTCATGCCTGTAATCCCAGCACTTTGGAAGGCTGAATGGGGAGGATGACTTGAGCCTAGGCATTTGTGACAAGCCTGGGCAACATGGTGAGACCCTGCCTCCACAAAACAAACAAACAAACAAAAAATCATTATACCTGGTACCATGGGTACCAGGTACATAGAAATGACTCAGGCAGATATGGTGTCCTCTCCTACTGTGGGAGAGGCGGGCTTGTACTGCAGTAAGACAATAGAGGGAGGGAATATAATCCTAAAATGAGAGGTACAGATTTGAGAGCAAACACAGGGCACAGGCATATGTACGAGGGTAAAGAGGGAATCAGGGAAGGCTTCTCAGAGAAGGTGACATTTGAGCCGGGACATGAAGGATGAATGAGTTAGTTCACCAAGGATGGGATGGAAAGGGGTGAGAGTGATGGAGGCAGAGGGAACTGCAGGATCATAGGCCTAGACAGGGGATCCTGACGCCCTTGAGGAAGTGAGAGAAGACCAGCGCAGTCGTAGTGGGTTAAATAACAAAGCTGAGAAGCCAGGGAAATCCCTGGTCATGCAGGGCCTGTCAGTCACGTCAGAGTGTTTGGGCTTTTGTTTTTCCTGGGAGCAGTCGATTTTAAGCAGGGAACAGCTGTATTCAGAGTTGGGAAGATCCTGTGGTTGCTGCCTGAAGGGGATGAAACTGGAGGCTAGGAGCCCAGGGTGATAGGGAGGATCCAGGGTGATGGGGAGGCTGGGAGGTCCAGGGTGATGGACCAGGGCTGGGGCCAGGGGATGGGGAGGAAGGAGTAATTGGGAGAGGCCTGGGGCTCTGGCCGAGGAATGGATGGTGGGCTGAAACAGGGAGAGGAGAGATGCTGAGGCCACTTTGGAACACAGTAGGGCAAGGACAGGAGACACCCAAGGGGAAGTGCCCAAGAGACCATGACAGGCTGGCATTGGACAGGGAAGGTCTGTCTGGAGCAGGTGTCTTGGATAAGGGAGGAAAATGGTGCAGTTCCATCCTCCTCCCTCTCTGTTCAACCTCTAAACTACATGGGGCACAGGACCCAGTGGGACTCCATAAATGATGGGATGGGTGGATGGAAGGAAGGAAGGAGGAAAGAACTCTCCATTCATCCTGGTTATTTACAGAACAGGCCAGGTGCGGTGCTCACGCTTGCCATTCTAGCACTTTGGGAGGCTGAGGTGGGTGGATTACCTCAGGTCAGGAGTTCAAGACCAGCCTAGACAGCGTAGAGAAACCCCATCTCTACTGAAGATATAAAATTAGCCGGGCGTAGTGGCATATGCCTGTAATCCCAGCTAGTCGGGAAGCTGAGGCAGGAGAATCGCTTGAACCCGAGAGGCAGAGGTTGCGGTGAGCTGAGATCGTGCCATTGCACTCCAGCCTGGGTGACAAAGCAAGACCTGGTCTCAATAATAATAATAATTACAAAACAGAAGGAGCCTGGGTCATCCCAGCTACCTACTTTTCAGGAGAATGTACTCCCTTACCCAAGGGCAAAGGATGGGAGAACCAGTTTGATTGTGCATTTATGGAGCACCTACTGAGTCCTCATCCCTGGGCTAGGCTGGAATGGACTCAGATGGAGCCTGAAGAGTCCCCCTCAGGGAACCTCACTAGAAAGAAGGAGAAATCGGCCGGGCGCGGTGGCTCACGCCTGTAATCCCAACACTTTGGGAGGCTGAGGTGGATGGATCACGAGGTCAGGAGATCGAGACCATCCTGGCTAACACAGTGAAACCCCATCTCTACTAAAAATACAAAAAATGAGCCGGGCATGGTGGCGGGCGCCTGTAGCCCCAGCTACTCAGGAGGCTGAGGCAGGATAATTGCTTGAACCCGGGAGGCGGAGGTTGCAGTGAGACGAGATCACGCCACTGCACTCCAGCCTGGGCAACAGAGCGAGATTCCGTCTCAAAAAAAAAAAGAAAGAAAGGAAGAAGGGGGAATGGGGAGAGGGGCCGGTCCCTCTTTGAGTCTAGCCTTCTGCGCAGGGGTTTTCTTCTCCAACGGGGAGCGGTGGAGGCAGCTGAGGAAGTTTACCATGCTTGCTCTGCGGGACCTGGGCATGGGGAAGCGAGAAGGCGAGGAGCTGATCCAGGCGGAGGCCCGGTGTCTGGTGGAGACATTCCAGGGGACAGAAGGTCAGCATGGCAGGGTCACCCCAGGGTCTCCAGCCGAGTAAAAGGGAAAACTCTCCTACTGTGGCTGGGGGTGGCCCCAACCCAGGTCCTGGAATGGGCAGGAGGGGAAGCCTTGAACTCTAGGGCTGGCCTGGGGGTTCTGTTCACCGCCACCTTCTGTCTCTGTCCCACTGTCTCTCCGAGGCTGTCATGACATCTCTCTGTGTGTTTCTGGTGCTATCATCCCATTCTTCCTGGGTCTCCATCTCTCTCTCTGTCTCTTTTCTTTCTCTCTCCTTTCCTCTATTTTTTGGGCCCTCAGTCTATCTCTGTTTCTGTCTCCCTGTCTGTGTGATGGTCACTCTGTTTCTTTCTCCCTGTCTGTTTCTCTGTCCCTATCTGTCTGTATCCTTCTTTGCCTGTTTAGCTCTCTCCCTGCGCTGTCCATCCATCTGTCTTTCCCTGCCTCCCTGTCTCTCTCTGGTTGGGTTCAGCCCCAACCTGCTCCCCTCTGCCTGGCTCCATCACAGCCTACCTCCCTGCCCCCATTCCCCCCAGGACGCCCATTCGATCCCTCCCTGCTGCTGGCCCAGGCCACCTCCAACGTAGTCTGCTCCCTCCTCTTTGGCCTCCGCTTCTCCTATGAGGATAAGGAGTTCCAGGCCGTGGTCCGGGCAGCTGGTGGTACCCTGCTGGGAGTCAGCTCCCAGGGGGGTCAGGTGAGTGGGTGGGACCCCTCTCCAACTACCTTCCCTGAAGGTTCCTGCCAAGGTCCCATGAGAACTAGCTGCCCTTCTCCCCACAGACCTACGAGATGTTCTCCTGGTTCCTGCGGCCCCTGCCAGGCCCCCACAAGCAGCTCCTCCACCACGTCAGCACCTTGGCTGCCTTCACAGTCCGGCAGGTGCAGCAGCACCAGGGGAACCTGGATGCTTCGGGCCCCGCACGTGACCTTGTCGATGCCTTCCTGCTGAAGATGGCACAGGTGTGGGAAGGGTGCAGGGACCCCCTCTCTGAATGGGCGTGGTGACCTGGCAGGTCCCCAGCCAGGTGTCCCTGGGGACCTCGATTGGGTTCCTCTCTCTTTCTCTCTCTGCATGTCTCTGTGAGTATGAGTGTCTCTGTGCATGTGTGTGCATCCCTTCTCTGCACATCTGTCTGTCCCTTTCAGGGCGTTGCTCTCACTGCCTCTCCCGCCCCCGACCTGGGCATTTGTGCCGGGCTGTCTGTCTCTCCAGCATCTCTCCTGTTTCTCCCTCCCACCTCGGCCCTTGTGTTCAGGCCCCATGCCCAGGGTCCTACACCAGCAATCCCCAGGATCACTTCATCCCATCCCCTGCAGCCTCCCCAGACTTTTATGTAAATTCACAATTTTATGTGAATTATGGTCATTTATTAGGAAGCCTTGCAATATCAAGTTATGTTAATAAAGTCCACTTTATTAATTATATGAGAACAATATTTCTTTTCCTTTTTTTTTTTCTTTTCTTTTTAAAGAGACAGGATCTCTTTCTGTTGCCCAGGCTAGAGTACAGTTGCAAAATCATAGCTCACTGCAACCTTGAACTCCTGGGCTCAAGCAATCCTCCTGCCTCAGGCTCCTGAGTAGCTGGGACAACAGGTGTGCACCACCACACCTGGCTAAATTTTTTTTTTTTTTCTTTGTAGAGACGGACTCTCACTATGTTACCCAGGCTGGTCTTGAATTCCTGGGCTCATGTAATCCTCCTGCTGCCTTGAACTCCCAAAGTGCTGGGACTATAGGCATAAGACACCATGCCCGGTCGGGCACAGTGGCTCATGCCTGTAATCTCAGGACTTTGGGAGGCCGAGACGGGCGGATCACCTGAGGTCGGGAGTTCGAGACCAGCCTGACCAACATGGAGAAACCCCATCTCTACTAAAAAAAAATACAAAATTAGCCGGACGTGGTGGCACATGCCTGTAATCCCAGCTACTAGGGAGGCTGAGGCAGGAGAATCGCTTGAACCCGGGAGGCTTAGGTTGCGGTGAGCTGAGATTGCACCATTGCACTCCAGCCCGGGCAACAAGAGCGAAATTCCATCTCAAAAAAAAAAAAAAAAGAAAAAAGACACCATGCCCTGTAAGTAAACTAGAATTAAGGTGACTCCTAAGGAAATAAATAGTTTTTAACTGTACGAACTTTTGGAAGAATGGGGCCAATTCTTTAATTAAATGCAGCCTCCCTGTTTGTGGAGAAAGAAAAATTTTTCTTAACCCTATTGCCCCATTTCTTTTCTCTTTTATTGAATATTTTTTAGTTTTAACTGTAGTAAAATACACATAATGTTTACCATCTTAACCATTTTTAGGTATACAGTACAGTAGTGTTCAGTACATTCACACTGTTATGCAATCAGTCTCCAGAACTCTTCATGTTGCAAAGCTGAAACTCTATACCTATTAAACAACTGCCTGTTCTTCCCTCCTCCAACCCCTGGCAATCACCTTTTTTTTTTTTGAGACGGAGTCTCGCTCTGTCACCCAGGCTAGAGTGCAGTGGCTCGATCTCGGCTCACTGCAAGCTCCGCCTCCCGGGTTCATGCCATTCTCCTGCCTCAGTCTCCCGAGCAGCTGGGACTACAGGTGCCCGTCACCACGCCTGGCTAATTTTTTGTATTTTTAGTAGAGATGGGGTTTCATCGTGTTAGCCAGGCTGATCTCAAACTCCTGGCCTCAAGTGATCCACCTGCCTCGGCCTTCCAAAGTGCTGGGACTACAGGTGTGAGCCACTGTGCCTGGCCAGGAAGTAGACTCTTGATATTAGTTCTCTCTGGTTGAAATGTTTTTAAAAATGAAAGAGAATGACTAATAACAAAAACACAGAAAGTTATAAGGATTGATGAAGATGTGGAGACTTTGAAACCCATGTATACCATTGGTGGGAATGTGAAATGACGCAGCCCTGTGGAAAATGGTACAGCAGTTACCTGAGGTCAGGAGTTTGAAACCAGCCTGGCCAACATGCAGAAACCCCGTCTCCATTAAATGTACAAAAATTAGCCAGGCGTGGTGGTGCGCACCTGTAATCCCAGCTACTTGGGAGGCTGAGGCAGGAGAATTGCTTGAACCCAGGAGGCGGAGGTTGCAGTGAGCCGAGATCGTGCCACTGCACTCAGCCTGGGCAACAAAGCAAGACTCTGTCTCAAAAAAAAAAAAAGTCTACTTCCCAACCTTCCCAAAAATTTATCTAAACCCCGTGACAAAACTTTAACTTGTGTTTCCGACCCCAGGCTTGGCTGTTCTGGACATTTACTTCCCGAAGGCTGTGTTCTCTCAGCCCCTCTGCCTGGTTTCTTTCAGGAGGAACAAAACCCAGGCACAGAATTCACCAACAAGAACATGCTGATGACAGTCATTTATTTGCTGTTTGCTGGGACGATGACGGTCAGCGCCACGGTCGGCTATACCCTCCTGCTCCTGATGAAATACCCTCATGTCCAAAGTAAGAGCCTTTTCCACTTGCCAGGCCTTGGGAACAGAAGTCAGGGTTCTAGGCTGAGCAAGGTGGCTCACGCCTATAATCCCAGCACTTTGGGAGGCTGAGGCGGGCTGATCACTTGAGAATAGGAGTTTAAGACCAGCCTGGCCAACACAGTGAAACCCCATCTCTACTGAAAATACAAAAATTAGCGGGTGTGGTGGCATGCACCTGTAATCCCAGCACTCAGGTGGCTGAGGAGTGAGAATTGTTTGAGCCCAGGAGGTAGAAGTTGCAGTGAGCTGACATCACACCACTGCACTCCAGCCTGGGTGACAGAGCGAGACACTGTTTCAAAAAAAAAAAAAGTGAGAGTTCTAGAGGGAAGAGTGGGTGGGCCGAGCAGACAGGCTGAGTTAGATCTTTGCGGCATCGATGGGCATGGCGTTTGAGACGTCGAGGAGCCAGAAGAGGTTCAGGAGTTGCTGACTGCAGTATAAGGCACAGTGAAAGATAAGGCAGGTGTCTGTGGGCCTCATCGCCTTAGTGATACATTAGGTGCCTTATCCTGAGCCATGGGGAGCAATGCAATGACTTTGAGCAGGGGAGGGCAAGGTCAAATTGGTTTTTTATTTTTTATTTTTTTACTTTTTGTGGGGGATAGACTCTCACTCTGTCGCCCAGGCTGGAGTGCAGTAGTGCGATCTCGGCCCACTGCAACCTCCAGCCTCCTGGGTTCAAGCAATTCTCCTGCCTCAGCCTCCCGAGTAGCTAGGATTACAAGCATGCACCACCACGCCCAGCTAACTTTTGTATGTTTAGTAGAGACAGGGTTTCCCCATGTTGGCCAGGCTGGTCCCGAACTCCTGACCTCAAGTGATCTGCCCACCTCGGCCTCGCAAAGTGCTGGGATTACAGGCATGAGCCAAGGCACCCAGCCCAACTCTAGCATTTTCGGGTCAGGCAGCTGCTGTGGGCCATGGGGATGGGCTGACCTGGAATATGGGAGTGGAGGTCCTGGTAGTGTTGCAGGAGTGGAACTAGCTGTGACTTCCAGCAGTGACTTGGGTTCTCTGAGTCTGTTTCCTCACCTAGGAAATGGGGATAGATAACAATATGTACCTCACAAGGGTGCTGTGGGAATTAAGAAAGTATGGATGAGCCAGGCATGGTGGCTTATGCCTGTAATCCCAGCACTTTGGGAGGCTGAGGTGGGAGGATCACTTGAGGCTAGGAGTTCAAGATCAGCCTGGGCAGCATAATGAGGCCCTGTCTCTACCGAAAATAGAAAAATTAGCTGGGCGTGGTGGTGCGTGCCTGTGGTCATAGCTACTCAGGAGACTGAGGTGGAAGGATCACTTGAGCCCAGGAGGTGAGATGAAGGCTATTACAGTGAGCCGTCATTGTACTACTACACCAGCCTGGGCAACAGAGTAAGGCCCTGTCAAAAAAAAAAAAAGAGAGAGAGAGAAGGCCGGGCACGGTGGCTCACATCTGTAATCCCAGCACTTTGGGAGGCCAAGGCAGGTGGATCACCTGAGGTCAGGAGTTCGAGATCAGCCTCGCTAACATGGTGAAACCCTGTCTCTATTGAAAATACAAAAATGAGCTGGGCATGATGGCAGGCGTCTGTAGTCCCAGCTACTCGGGAGGCTGAGGTGGGAGAATCTCCTGAACCCGGGAGGCAGAGTTGCAGTGAGCCAGGATCGCGCCACTGCACTCCAGCCTGGGTGGCAGAGCGTGTAATCCCAGCTACTCAGGAGGCTGAGGCGGGAGAATCGCTTGAATCCGGGAGGCAGAGGTTGTGGTGAGCCGAGATCGCACCATTGCACTCCAGCCTGGGCAACAAGAGCAAAACTCTGTTGCAAAAAATAATAATAATAATAAAATGAAATAAAATAAAATAAGAGAGAGAGAAGATAGATGGAACACCCAACACACAAGATGTATGGTCTTTGGGCTCAGTGAGGGCTGGGGGACCACTCCTCCCCACCTGTCAGCCTCACCCCAAACTACAGCTATGCAAGCAGATGGGCTTCTGAGAGGAGGATCCCTGGGCCCTACCCCCGTCTGACTCCTGCCCTCCTCTTGCTTGCAGAGCGGGTACGTGAGGAGCTGAATCGGGAGCTGGGGGCTGGCCAGGCACCAAGCCTAGGGGACCGTACCCGCCTCCCTTACACCGACGCGGTTCTGCATGAGGCGCAGCGGCTGCTGGCGCTGGTGCCCATGGGAATACCCCGCACCCTCATGCGGACCACCCGCTTCCGAGGGTACACCCTGCCCCAGGTGGGTATGCGTATGGCTGCCACCCATGGTTCTCTGCCTCGGGGCCTGAGCCCGGGTGGTTTGCTGTCAGTGTCTCCCTGACTTTTTCTTGATCTTAGTGTCTCTCTCTCTCTCTCTCTGTCTTTATCTCCCTCTCTTTCTCTGTCTCTGTCTTCCTCCTCCACTCCTACCTCCCTGCATCTTTCTCCTCCTTCTTCCTCTGACACCCCCTCCCTTTCTGCATATTTTTTTTTCTTTTTTTGAGACAGAGTCTCGCACTGTCGCCCGGGCTGGAGTGCAATGGCGTGATCTCAGCTCACTGCAACCTCCACCTCCCAGGTTCAAGTGATTCTCCTGCCTCAGCCTCCCGAGTAGCTGGGATTACAGGTGCCCACCATCACGCCCAGCTAATTTTTTGTATTTTTAGTAGAGACGGGGTTTCATTATGTTGGTCAGGCTTGTCTTGAACTCCTGACCTCGTGATCTGCCCGCTTCGGCCTCCCAAAGTGCTGGGATTACAGGCGTGAGCCACCGCACCCAGCCATGCTTTCTGCATCTTTTAACTCTTTTTGTTTCTTTTTGGTTTGTGTTTTCTTGCCCTTTGACTCTATCTCTGGGCCCCATCTGCCCCACAGATCTCCTAATTCTACCTCCTTCCAAGGTGGTTGGGACAATCGAATGAGGTAACATACAGAGAAGCAGTTTGAAAACTGAGGAGCAAGTCCAGGACTAAGGGAAGCCCTCTTGACCCTTAGCCCCTGCTGCAGACACATTCTCTCCTCTGTCTCTCTCTCTCAATCTCAGTGCCCTTCACTGGAGAGCAGCTCCGATGCAGAACCAAAAGGGGGCGATGTTTCCCCAGAAACCCCAGCGGTTTAGTGCAAGCAGCTCCCTCCTCCACCTTCACTGCAGAATCAAACCTATGGCAGTTAGGATCCGGTGCTACTATGCTGCTATTTTCTTTTCCTTCTTCTTTTTTTTCGAGATGGAGTCTCGCTCTGTTGCCCAGGCTGGAGTGCAGTGGCGTGATCTCGGCTCACTGCAACCTCCGCCTCCCAGGTTCAAGCAATTCTCTTGCCTCAGCCTCCTGGGTAGATGTATGCCACCACACCCGGCTAATTTTTGTCTTTTTAGTAGAGATGGGTTTTCACCATGTTGGTCAGGCTGGTCTCAAACTCCTGACCTCATGAACTGCCTGCCTCGGCCTCCTAAAGTGCTGGGATTACAGGTGTGAGCCACTGCACCTGGCCTACCCCCTCCTGTTTTGTAGATGGGGCCTTGGGCAAATCACTTCCCCCTCTGAACCTCAATATATCCGTCCTCTACATTAGAAACAATAATAGTATCAACTTGAAACTGTAAGATAATGCTTGTAGAACAAACACCAACTCAACTCTTGGGAACCGGTCCTATGTACCAGGCAGCAACGATTTAATGATGATAATGACAGGTATCCAGGCTTGAGGACCTGCTCTGCACCAGGGGTTATTCTGAGTGCTTTGCATATCTATTATCTCATTTAATCTTTAAAGCAACCCTATACCATTATCATGCCCATCTTACAGATAAGGAAACTGAGAGCTTGAAAAGTTTTTAGAAGATTTGCCAAGGTCCCCCAGCCTGCAAATAGTAGATTCAAGATTTGAACTCAGAGCCTATGCCTTAACTACTATTCTTTGCCTTTCTTTCTTTCTTTCTTTCTCTCTTTCTTTCTTTTCTTTTTCTTTCTCTCTTTCTCTCTCTTTCTTCCTTTCTTCCTTCCTCCCTTCCTGTCTTCCTCTCTTTCTTTCTTGACAGGGTCTCTCTTTGTCTCCCAGGCTGGGGTGCAGTGGTACAAACGTAGCTCACAGCAGCCTTGAACTCCTAGGCTCAAGTGATCCTCCCACGTCAGCCTCCTGAGCAGCTGGGACAACGGGCTCATGCCACCATGCATGGCTAATTTTTTAATTTTTCGTAGAGACAAGGTCTTGTTATATTGCCCAGGCTGGTCTCAAACTCCTGGGCTCAAATGCTTCTCTCACCTCAGCCTCCCCACGTGGCTGGGATTACAGGCATGAGCCACTGCACACCACCCAACACTCCACAAATGTCGATGCCGTTATGTTTTGTGAACTAGTGTCCCTGGCACCCCAGACTTGTACTCCACACTCGAGGACCAAATAGACTGGGGTGGGAAGGGGTTTATAGTTTCATTATTATTTCCCCTCAGGGCACGGAGGTCTTCCCCCTCCTTGGCTCCATCCTGCATGACCCCAACATCTTCAAGCACCCAGAAGAGTTCAACCCAGACCGTTTCCTGGATGCAGATGGACGGTTCAGGAAGCATGAGGCGTTCCTGCCCTTCTCCTTAGGTATCTGCTGCAGCCCTGGGTATCACAAGCAGGTGCTGGCGAACTCCAGGCATCTGTGCCAGCTGGGGGCACCCTTCTGCACCCTGGGCTTACTGTTGGCTCCTCCACCTGCTGTTCCCCCCGTGGGCCTGGGTGTGAGGACTACTGACTCAGCCCTCTCTCTCTCTCCTCACCAGGGAAGCGTGTCTGCCTTGGAGAGGGCCTGGCAAAAGCGGAGCTCTTCCTCTTCTTCACCACCATCCTACAAGCCTTCTCCCTGGAGAGCCCGTGCCCGCCGGACACCCTGAGCCTCAAGCCCACCGTCAGTGGCCTTTTCAACATCCCCCCAGCCTTCCAGCTGCAAGTCCGTCCCACTGACCTTCACTCCACCACGCAGACCAGATGAAGGAAGGCGACTTGGAAGTGGTGGGTGCCCGGGACGGTGCCTCCAGCCTCAACAGTGGGCATGGACAGGGTTAATGTCTCCAGAGTGTACACTGCAGGCAGCCACATTTACACGCCTGCAGTTGTTTTCCGGAGTCTGTCCCACGGCCCACACGCTCACTTGACTCATGCTGCTGTTAAGATGCACAACCACACACCCATACAAAACTACAAGGGCCAGAGAGCAACTGCTGCGTTAGCTTTCCACAGACATAAATATAGTCCATCTGCAATCACAAGCACATAGCCAGGTAATCCACCAACTCCCCTGGATCTGCAGCCCACACGTGGGAGTCTGGCTGTCACCTTCACAAGCCACAGAAACGGCCACACATGTTCATAGCTCACACGCCCTCTCCATTCATCAAACTTCTCAGTGTCCCTGTCCCTGGTGCCTGGCACAGGGAACAGCATGCCCCCTCCGGGGTCATGCCACCGAGAGACTGTCGCTGTCTATGGCCCCAACTCGTGCTCCCTCTCATGGCTACACCACTCTCCCAGCCTGTGACCACCGATGTCCACACACCCCCAACCACTTGTCCACACAGCTACCCACGTACGACATCGTCCTGGCTCCCCAGAGTATCTTCCCACTGAGACACGCCGCTCCCACGGAGGCACAGTCCCCAGCCACCTCTGCAACTGCAGCCCTCAGTCACCCCTTTTTAAGCACCCTGATTCTACCAAATGCAAACACATCTGGGTCTGCGATTATGCACAGAGACTTTGGACATACAAGGACCCTCAGACCGGAGGAACACCTGCCCAACCCCAACACGTGCTTATGTAACCACGTGGAAAGCGGCCCCTGCTGCCCCTCCACACACACATACACACTCACTGATCTACAGCCCCTGTTCGGTGTCAGAGTCCCCACTAGACCCAGTGGAAGGGGTTAGAGACCAAGTAGGGGCCAGTTTCCAATTCACCCTGTCAGGGAGTGAGCCGGATCTGACGTTCCTTGTGACTTAAGGGTCCGGCTTGGGAATTAAAGTTTGTTTCTGGCCTTTAGCCTACTGCGTGTGTGACCCGTGTCAGTCACTGTGAGTAAGGGGTGGGGACAGGGGAGTCCACCCCTCCCCTGAGGCTGGGCGGGAGCTGAAAAACATGGCCACCGCCCACCCTGGCTGTTGACATCAGGACCAGATGTGGAGCTGGGAGGAGGGGCAGGGCTGGTGACGCCCTGGGCCTCATTTCCAAAAAGGGCCAAGGTGTCCGGCGGTGGGAAGTGGGCAAGGAGCGGGTAACCCAAGCTGGACTGTGGACCTTGGGGGCTTCCTCAGCCAGGGAGAGCCTGAAGCCAACTAGATCCAGACCCTAGAGACTCTTCAAACTTGAAAGCATAAGAGCTCTTCAAACTTGAGTACAGGAACTAGCTTGCAACACAGACTCTAAGCCCACTCCCACTTCTTCCACCCTTTTTCTCTTGCCTCCCCTTCACAAGGAAACCAGAGGCATTTGTAAATTTCTTTTTTTTTTTTGAGACGGAGTCTCACTCTGTCACCCAGGCTGGAGTGCAGTGGTGTGATCTTGGCTCACTGCAGCCTCCGCCTCCGGGTTCAAGCAATTCTCCTGCCTCAGCCTCCCAAGTAGCTGGGATTACAGGTGTGTGCCACCACGCCCAGCTAATTTTTGTATTTTTAGTAGAGATGGGGTTTCACCATGTTGGCCAGGCTGGTCTCGAACTCCTGACCTCAGATGATCTGCCAGTCTCGGCCTCCCAAAATGCTGGGATTACAGGCCTGAGTCGCTACTAGATAAATTTCTTATCTAGCAAAGAAGTTTGCAAACATACACAAAAGTAGAAAGCTACAATGAGCCCCCAGGTGTCCATCACCCAGCCTCATTTCAATAGTCATCAGTCATCAACTTTCTGCAGCTTTTACTTCATCTATATCCTTTTCTGCCTCTTTTTTTTTTGAGATGGGGTTTTGCTTTGTTGCCCAAGCTGGGGTGCAGTAGCATGATCATAGTTCACTGTGGCCTCGGACTCCTAGGCTCAAGTGATCCTCCCACCTCGGCCTCCAAGCAGCTGGGACTACAGATGCATGCCACCACGCCCGGCTAAATTTCTTATTTTTATTTTTTATAGAGAAAGTCTCACTATACAGCCCGTGCTGGTCTCAAATTCCAGGCCTCAAGAGTTTCCATCCCAGCCTCCCAAAGTGCTGGGATTATAGGTGTGAGTCACTGCACCCTGCCCTGATATTTTTATTTTATCTATTGCTTTTTATTTACTTATTTATCTTTTATTTTTGAGACAGAGTCTCACTCTGTTGCCCATGCTGGAGTGCAGTGGCACCATCTCGGCTCACTGTAACCTCCGCCTCTTAGGTTCAGGCAGTTCTCCTGCCTTGACCTCCCGAGTAGCTGGAATTACAGGCACCTGCCACCAAGCCTGGCTAATTTTTGTATTTGTAGTAGAGATGGGGTTTCGCCATGTTGGCCAGGCTGGTCTCGAACTCCTGACCTCAGGTGATCTGCCCACCTTGGCCTCCCAAAGTGCTGAGATTATTGGTGTGAGCCACCGTGCCTGGCCACCTATTGCTTTTTAAAGATTATTATTATTATTATTATTATTTTTAATTTGAGATGGAGTTTCGCTCTTGTTGCCCAGGCTGGAGTGCAATGGCGTGATCTCAGCTCACCGCAACCTCCGCCTCCCAGTTTCAAGCGATTCTCCTGCCTCAGCATCCCTAGTAGCTGGGATTACAGGCATGCACCACCATGTCCAGCTAATTTTGTGTTTTTAGTAGAGATGAGGTTTCTCCAGGTTGGTCAGGCTGGTCTCAAACTCCCAACCTCAGGTGATCCGCCCGTCTCGGCCTCCCAAAGTGCTGGGATTACAGGTGTGAGCCACCGCACCTGGCCTTAAAAGGTTATTTTAAGGCAAATTACAGAAAGTAATTTAATGCACATTTCTGAGAGTTAAAGATATTTTTGCCCTTGACATTTTATGAGGACAGTTTTCAAACGTGCAGCAAAGTTGAGGGAATTGTACAAGGAACACCTTGTGCACTTCCTGGGTTCTCCCACTAGCATTTTGCTACACTGCTTTCTAACGTTTCTACACACCTGGCCACCAGCTCAGGATTTATTTATTTATCTATTTATTTTGAGACAGAGTTTTGCTCTTGTTGCCCATACTGGAGTGCAATGGCGCGATCTCCGCTCACCGCAACCTCCACCTCCTGGGTTCAGGTGATTCTTCTGCCTCAGCCTCCCAAATAGCCGGGATTACAGGCATGCGCCACCACACCTGGCTAATCTTTGTGTTTTTAGTAGAGACGGGATTTCTCCATATTGGTCAGACTGGCCTCAAACTCCCGACCTCAAGTGATCTGCCTGCCTCTGCCTCCCAAAGTGCTGGGACTACAGGTGTGAGCCACTGCGCCCGGCCAATTTTTTTTTTTTTTTTTTAGACGAAGTCTTACTTTGCCACCCAACCTGGAGTGCAGTGGCACGATCTTGGCTCACTGCAGCCTCCACCTCCCGGGTTCAAGCGATTCTCCTGCCTCAGCCTCCTGAGTAGCTGGGATTACCAGCGAGCGCCTGGTTAATTTTTGTTTTTTTAGTACGGATGGGGTTTCACTGTGTTGGCCAGGCGTGAGCCACCATGCCCAGACCAGTTCAGGACTTTTTAGGCATTTCCGAATAAATGCATGTATCAGTTCATCAAAAAACTTAAGCAATGCGTATATCATTAGCGAAAGCTTCTTTTTTTAAAAAAAAAATCCAAGATGTTAATGCTTTATTGGCTTAAGTTCTATAGAGATAGCACAAAACAGAGAATAATAGAGAATTGAAAGATGAGATTGGAATCAGATCCTAACTTTGCCACCTCCTAGCTGGTCACACCTTGACTGAGGCTTTACCATCTTAAAGCCTTCAATAAATTGATAAGATGTAAGAAATGTGGGCCAGGCACAGTGGCTCACACCTGTAACCCTTGTTGAGGGGCCGAGGCGGGAGGATTGCTTGAGCCCAAGGGTTCAAGACCAGCCTGGCCAAAAGGGCAAGACTCTGATTCAAGGGAAAAAAAAAAAATCCGGAAAGAAATGTGAAAACTTTCAGAACTTCATAGGAAATAAACATCTGCTAAGTTCTTCTTGGATTTAATATTATTACTATTTTTTATATGTCAGTGCATTTTGAAAAGGAATGAAGTTTAAGGTTTTCTTCTTTTAAAATTAAGGCAATGGGGCCAGGTGCAGTGGCTCACGCCTTTAATCCCAGCACTTTGGGGAGGCTGAGGCAGGCAGATCACTTGAGGTCAGGAGTCTGAGAGCAGCCTGGACAACATGGTGAAACGTGGTCTCTACCAAAAATACAAAAACTAGCCAGGCATGATGGCAGGCACCTGTAATCCCAGCCACTCAGGAGAATTGCTTGAACCCAGCAGGCAGAGGTTGCAGTGAGCCAGGATTGTGCCACAGCACTCCAGCCTGGGCGACAGAGTAAGACTCCATCTCAAAAAAATAAAAAATTAAATTAAGGCAATGATTTGCATTCCTTTGCACTCAAAATTCACATTCAGGGAAATCTGGAATCAGGTAGAAATACAAGCAGACCTATTTATTTAAAGAGGCGGGCTATAGCCGGGCATGGTGGTGGGTGCCTGTAGTCCCAGCTACTTAGGAGGCTGAGGCAGGAGAATGGTGTGAACCCGGGAGGCAGAGCTTGCAGTGAGCCAAGATCGCGCCACTGCACTCCAGCCTAAGCGACAGAGCGAGACTCCGCCTCAAAAAAAAAAAATTTTTTTTTAAATAATTAAAAAAATAATAAAGAGGCGGGCTGGGCACGGTGGCTCACGCCTGTAATCCCAGCACTTTGGGAGGCTGAAGTGGGCAGATCACGAGGTCAGGAGATCGAGACCATCCTGGTTAACATGGTGAAACCCCGTCTCTACTAAAAATACAAAAAAGTAGCCGGGCGTGGTGGTGGGCGCCTGTAGTCCCAGCTACTGAGGCAGGAGAGTGGTGTGAACCCGGGAGGCAGAGCTTGCAGTGAGCCGAGATAGTACCACTGCACTCCAGCCTGGGCGACAAGGCAAGACTCCGTCTCAAAAATAAATAAATAAATAATAAATAAAGAGGCATGTCGGCCTGGGCATGGTGGCTTATACCTATAATCTTAGCACTTTGGGAGGCTGAGGTAGGAGAATCGCTTGAGCCTAGGAGCTTGAGACCAGCCTGGACAATATAGTGAGACCCCATCTGTACAAAAAAGAAAACAAACAAACAAAGGCACAGACTTTGCACTGTATCAATATAAAAGTTGACATCAGGATGATTTCAGTAGCAAGTAAAAAAATACAGAAACTCAAAATGGCTTAAACAATAAAGAAGAATTATTGGCCCCCAAAGTAAAAATGGAATCGGTGTGGTCTTCAAATAGTTTTCTGCGTGTGTTAAAATATACACATAATAATATTATTTTAACCATTTAGAAGTATACAATTTAGTAGCATTAAATATATTCGAAATGGGCCAGGCGCAGTGGCTCATGCCTGTAATCCCATCACTTTGGGAGGCCGAGACAGGTGGATCACCTGAGGTAGGGAGTTCGAGACCAGCCTGACCAACATAGAGAAACCCCGTCTCTACTAAAAATACAAAATTAGCCGAGCGTGGGGGTACATGCCTGTAATCCCAGCTACTCAGGAGGCTCAGGCAGGAGAATCGCTTGAACCCGGGAGGTGGAGGTTGCAATGAGCAACCTGCACTCCAGCCTGGGCAACAAGAGTGAAACTCTGTCTCAAAAAAAAAAAACAAACAAAAAATATATTCACAATGTTGTATAACCATCACAACTATTTGTGCCCAAAATGTTTCCATTGTTTCCAACAAAAACTACCCATTAAATAATAACTCTGGCTGGGCGTGGTGGCTCACACCTGTAATCTCAGCACTTTGGGAGTCCAAGGCAGGCGGATCTCTTGAGCCCAAGAGTTCAAGACCAGCCTGGGCAACATAGGGAAACCCTATCTCTACAAAAAGTGAGACTGGTGTGGTGGTCCACACTTGTAGTCCCAGTTACTCAGGAGGCTGAGGTGGGAGGATTACCTGAGCCTGGGAGGACAAGGCTGCAGTGGGCTTTGATCACACCACTGCACCCCAGCCTGGGTGACAGAGGGAGCCCATCTCAAACAACAACAACAAAAAACACAATAACTCCCCATTAAAGTTTATTTTTTAAAAGTCAAAACTACAATACTCATTTTCACACCTATCACAACAATTCTGTTATTCATTCATTGTATTCATAGTGATTCATAGTGTTCACATTTTCACATTTCTCTGATAGTCTCATAAATGTCCTTTTTTTTTTTTTTGAGATGGAGTCTCACTCTGTTGCCCAGGCTGGAGTGTAGTGGCATGATCTCGGCTCACTGCAACCTCCGCCTCCCGGGTTCAAGCGATTCTCCTGCCTCAGCCTCCCGAGCTCCCAAGTAGCTGAGACTACCAGTGTGCGCCACCACACCTGGCTAATTTTTGTATTTTTAGTAGAGATGGAGTTTCACCACGTTGGTCAGGCTGGCCTGGAACTCCTGACCTGGTAATTTGCCCGCCTTGGCCTCCCAAAATGCTGGGAGCATGTTGGCCTCCCAACATGCTGGGATTACAGGTGTGAGCCACTGCACCTGGCCTGTCCTTTTTTTAAAAAAAAAAAAAAAAAAAAAAGGCTGGAGTGCAGTGGCACAGTCTCTGCTCACTGCAACCTCTGCTTCCCAGGCTCAAGTGATCCTCTCGTCTCAGCCTCCTGAGTAGCTGCGATTATAGGCACACACCACCACACCTGGCTAATTTTAAAAAAACTTTTTTTTTTTTTTTTTTTTTTTTTGTAGAGATGGGATTTCATTATGTTTCACAGGCTGGCCTCAAACTCTTGGGCTCAAGCAATCCTCTCACCTTGGCCTCCCAAAGTGCTGGAATATTAATGTCTTTTAAAATTGGTTTGTTCAAATCAGAATCTGAATTTTGTTTGAAATGTCTATTAAGTTTTTAAAATCTGTAACTGTTACCCATCCTTTTACATGCCATTAATTTCTTGAATCAACTGGGTCTTTGGCCCTGTGCAATTTTTCACATTCTGGATTAGGCTGACAGCATCTTTGTGGTGCTGTTCAAGATGTCCTTCTGTTCCCAGGATCTCCTGTAAACTGGGAATTAGATCAGATTCAGGCTCATTCTGGCAAGAGATCCTCCCTGGAGGTGCTGGGCCACATCTTGTTGCATCACATTGCAAAACTGATGGTCCCATGTGTAGTGACGCTTAAAATTAATGTGTCCAGGTCCTGATCCCTCTGTCAGAAACTCTGCCAACCAGCCAGGTGCACAGTGACTCACGCCTGTAATCCCAGCACTTTGGGAGGCCGAGACGGGAGGATCTCTTGAGCCCAGGAGTGCAAAACCAGCCCAGATAACAAAGTGAGACCCTGTCTCTACGAAAAACTTAAAAAATTAGCCAGTTATTGTGGCACACACCTGTGGTCCCAGCTACTTGGGAGACTGAAGTGGGAGGATCACTTGAGCCTAGGAGGTCGAGGCTGCAGTGAGCTGTGTTCATGCCACTGCACTCCAGCCTGGGCAACAGAGGAAGAACGTATCAACCTTTCACTTGCCTTAGCAGAGGGATCCTTTAAAACTAGATCAGATGGTATCACTCCTGTTCATATCATAGTTAAAACAAAGACCAAAGTTTTTGCCAGGCCAAGGCTTGCCCTCACCCCAAGCCCACCTTCCCTCTACTCCTGCCCCCAACTGTTCCAGCCACAAACAGGCCTCCTCACAGTTCTTCACATGCCTGCCACATGCCTGCCCCTGGGCCTTTGCACTGGCTGTTCCCTCCACCTGGAATGCTGTTCCCCACAGGGCTCACTTGCTAATTTACTTCAGATCTCAATCATAGCCTGAGAGAGGCCTTCCCCCATCATCCTCTCTAAAACAGCACCCACACCTCTCACTATCCCCTGCTTTCTTTTCCTTTTTCTTTTTTTGTTTTTGTTTGTTTGTTTGTTTTTTGAGATGGAGTTTTGCTCTGTCGCCCAGGTTGGAGTGCAATGAAGCGATCTTGGCTCAAAGCAACCTCCTCCATTGGGGTTCAAGTGATTCTCCTGCCTCAGCCTCCCAAGTAGCTGGGATTACAGGTGTGTACCACCACACCCAGATAATTTTGGGTTTTTAAAATTTTTTTTTTAAGACAGAATCCTGCTCTGTCACCCAGGCTGTAGTGCAGTGGCGTGATCTCGGCTCACTTCCTGCAACCTCTGCCTACTGCATTCAAACAATTCTCCTGCCTCAGCCTCCCGAGTAGCTGGGACTACAGGTGCGCACCACCACACCAAGATAATTTTTGTATTTTTAGTAGAGACAGGGTTTCACCATGTTGGCCAGGCTGGTCTCAAACTCGTGACCTCGTGATCCGCCTGTCTCAGCCTCCCAAAGTGCTGGGATTACAGGCGTGAACCACAGTGCCTGACTAATTTTTGTATTTTTAGTAGAGATGGGTTTCACCATGTTGGCCAGGCTGGTCTCAAGCTCGTGACCTCAGGTGATCCGCCCACCTCGGCCTCCCAAAGTGCTGGGATTATAGGCATGAGCCACTGTGCCTGGCCCCTGCTTTATTTTTCTTCACTGCACATCTTGCAACATGATAAGTATTTATGTGATTGTTATTTCTCTTCCCCTTTGAATGGAAACTCCAGGAGGATGTGGACTTGTCTTGCTCATTGTAGAAACCCCACCCCAGCACCACCTGTCCATCTTTTCTTTTCTTTTTTTTTTAGAGATAGGGTCTCACTCTGTCATCCAGACTGGAATGCATTGGCACCATCATAGCTTGCTGCAGCCTCAAACTCTTGGGCTCAAGCGATCCTCCTGCCTCAGTCTCCCCAATTAGCCAAGACTATGTGCGCAAGAACACCTGGCTGATTAAAAAAATTTTTTGGAAGACACAGGGTCTGGCTATGTTGCCAGGCTGGTCTTAAACCCCTAGCCTCAAGCAACCCTCCAACCTGGGCCTCGTAAAGTGTGGGATTATAGGTGCGACCCACTGCACCCAGCCCCGAATCTTTTTCTCTTTTTTGGTGGGGGAGGGGGGATGGTCTCTGCTGTCACCCAGGCTGGAGTGCAGTGGCACAATCCTGGCTCACTGCAACCTCCCCCTCCCAGGTTCAAGAGATTATCCTGCCTCAGCCTCCCAAATAGCTGGGACTACAGGTGCACACCACCATGCCTGGCTAATTTTTTTTTTGTATTTTTAGTAGAGATGGGGTTTTAAAATGTTGGCAAGGCTAGTCTCGCGCTCCTGACCTCAAATGATCCACCCACCCGGGCCTCCCAAAGTGCTGGGATTACAGATGTGAGCCACCAAGCCCGGCCCCCGTCTCATTTTTTAAAATGCATTTCAAAGTAAATTGCAGGCACATAGCAGGTGCTCAGCAAATAGTTCATATAGTTCATGAATGAATGAATTCACAGGTTCAAGTAGGCCATCAACCAGCTGGGTTCACTGAGCCCTAGGGTGGGCAGGGGCCCCCCAACATATCTAAACAAGTGAACAGATCTTTGCACATATTTGCACCCCTCAAAAGTGCCACAATAGGCCGAGCGTGGTGGCTCACACCTGTAATCCCAGAACTTTGGGAGGCCGAGGCAGGCAAATCACCTGAGGTCAGGAGTTTGAGACCAGCCTGGCCAACATGGTGAAACCCCATTTCTACTATGAATACAAAAATTAGCCAGGCATTATGGTGAGTTCCTGCAGTCCCAGCTACTCAGGAGGCTGAGGCAGGAGAATCTCTTGTACCTGGGAGGTGGAGTTTGCAGTGAGCCGGGATTGCGCCACTGCACTCCAGCCTGGGTGACAGCGAGAGACCATCTCCCCAGCCAAAAAGAAAAAAAGAAAAAAAGAGATGGGGCTGGGTGCAGTGGATCACACAGTGGGTCATGCAGTGGGTCACGCCTATAATCCCATACTTTAGGAGGCCCAGGTGGAATGATTGGCCAGGCTGACCTCATGATCCACTCGCCTCGGCCTCCCAAAGTGCTGGGATTACAGGCTTGAGCAGCCACGTCTGGCCCCTAAAACAGTTTTTTAAAATTAGCCAGGTGTGCTTGCACACATAGTCTTGGCTACTCGGGGAGGCTGAGGCAGGAGGATCACGTGAGCCCAGGAGTTTGAGGCTTCAGCAAGCTATGATGGCGCCACTGCATTCCAGTCTGGATGACAGAGCGAGATGACAGAGCAAGAAGACAGAGTGCTTGAACTGGGAAGTGGAGTTTGCAGTCTGCTAAGATACAGCCACCGCACTCCAGCCTGGGCAACAGAGTGAGACTCTGTCTCAAGAAAAAAAAAAAATGCCACAATAAGGAATTGTCCCCTTTATGGCAGGCCTTTTACAGGGCGGTGAAGATGCAGCAGTTCCCAAAATATACCCAGTCCCTTCCCCCGCAGAGCCCACAGACCAGTGGGAGGAGACAGACGTGAGACACATAATCATGCCAATAAATATATAATGACAACCCAGGCAAAGTGTTGCCAAGGAAAGGGACAGCATGTTGGGAGTGAACAATATGAGGACCTAGATTGGGCTGGGGGGGCCAGGCAGTGATGCGGTGGAGAAGGGATGATAGAGTTGGGGACAAAGTGCTGCAGGAGGTTGCTCCAAGTCCTCTGAGGGGGCTCTTTGGGTGAGAAAGCGAGAGAAGCCTGGGGAGGCGAGGGGAGGGTCACAGAAACATAAGGAGTTTAGGGTTCTGCTGAAAGGTTTGGGGCAGAGGTGGGAAAGGGTTTGGTTTGAGATTGGGAAGAAGCCTTCTGACTGTTGAGTGGGAGACAGGTTGGAAGGAGCAACAGAAGCCAGCAGCCCATGGCCGGGCACAGTGACCCACGCCTGTAATCCCAGCCCTTTGGGAGGCCGAGGCGGGCAGATCATGAGTTCAGGAGTTCCAGACCAGCCTGGCCAACATGGTGAAACCCCGTCTCTACCAAAAATACAAAAATTAACCTGGCATGGTGGTGCACACCTGTAATCCCAGCGACTCAGGAAGCTGAGGTGGGAGGATCACTTGAACCCAGGAGATGGAGGTTGCAGTGAGCCGAGATCGAGCCACTGCACTCCAGCCTGGGCAACAAAGCAAGACTCCGTCTCAAAAAAAAAAAAAAAAAAAAAGACACAGCCCAGGGAGACAACGGTGAAGGGCCCTAAGTGGCCAGTGACAAGGAGCTGGGAGCTTGCCCTGAGGGCAGCAGGAGGCCATGGGCAAGCAGAGAAGGGACAGGGTAGGATTTGACTTTCAGAAACAGTCCTCTGGTTGCTAAATGGGAGAAAGGAGTGACAGTAGAGGCAGGAGAAGGCAGGATCAGACAGGGGTGCTGGGAAGGGGCAGGTAGAAGAGACATCAGGAGGCCAAACAGATAGGACTTTATGATGCACCGTAGGTATACCAGTACCCAAACACAGGTGGCCAAGAGCAGAGGGATAGACGCCCAGCCTCCTCCTCACAGACATCCAGGCATGCAGAGCCCTCCACGTGCCAAACACACAGGGCAGAGGAATGGAGGTGCAGCAGAGCCAATACGCAGGCAGCAGATCTGCAATAACCAGGATACACAGTCCCACCAGAGGGAGAGAGCAGTGGAATGATCAGGGCTCACTGCAGCCTCGATCTCTTGGACTCAAGCTTTCCTCTCACTCCAGCCTCCCTAGTAGCTGGGACCACAGGCACACGCCATGATACCTGGTTAAGTTTTAATTTTTAAACTTCTTGTAGAGATGGGGGTCTCAGTGCATTGACCAGTCTGGTCTCGAACTCCTGGGCTGAAGCGATCCTCCCACCTTGGCCTCCCAAAGTGCTGGGATTACAGGAGTGAGTTACTGTGCCCGGCCAACAACTATTCTTATTCCTATTTTACAGATGGACAAACTGAGGCTCAGGAGGCCAGTCACTTGCCTGTAGCCCACAGTTAGTTGTAGCACTGGGATTCCAACTTGGGTCCCCTTCATGTCGCCTGTATTTGGTGTCCCATTTAGGCGTCCATGCAGGTTTTGGCGTGTCTGAAGATCTGTGTCTCCCCAAGTAAGTGTCCCCCATGGATGCCCACCCAGCCGTGTCCTCCTGTCTCTGAGGTTTCTCCAGGAATCGAGCTCCTGGCCTGGCTTGTCTGAGTGTGTCTGTGGGCCAGTAGCATGCCCCTGCCCGTCTGGGTCCCTCTGCGTGTCTCTGCTTGTCCTAGCCTGTGTGTGTCAGTGACGTCTAAGAGTGTGTGTGTGTGTGTGTGTGTGTGTGTGTGTGTGTGTGTGTGTCCTTGTCCGAGGAGCGGAGAGAGTGAGGGGGAATGAAGGGCCAAGGAGGCCTGGCTGGGGCTGGGCTGGGGGTGGAGGCGGGGAGAGGGGCGTCACGGCCTGAGCTGAGAGGGGAGTGGAGTTCTGGAGGAATGTTTACCAGACACAGAGCCCAGAGGGACAGCGCCCAGAGCCCGGATAGAGAGACACGGCCTCACTGGCTCAGGACAGGGGGCACAGCCACCAGGGTCCCCTTCCCCCTCCTCAGCTCCCTCCCTGGCCCCTTTAAGAAAGAGCTGATCCTCTCCTCTCTTGAGTTAACCCCTGATTGTCCAGGTGGCCCCTGGGCTCTGGCCCTGGTGGGCGGAGGCAAAGGGGGAGCCAGGGGCGGAGAAAGGGTTGCCCAAGTCTGGGAGTGAGAGAAGGAGGCAGGGGTGCTGAGAAGGCGGCTGCTGGGCAGAGCTGGTGGCAAGGGCCTCCCCTGCTGCTGTGCCAGGCAGGCAGTGCCAAATCCGGGGAGCCTGGAGCTGGGGGGAGGGCCGGGGACAGCCCGGCCCTGCCCCCTCCCCTGCTGGGAGCCCAACAACTTCTGAGGAAAGTTTGGCACCCATGGCGTGGCGGTGCCCCAGGATGGGCAGGGTCCCGCTGGCCTGGTGCTTGGCGCTGTGCGGCTGGGCGTGCATGGCCCCCGGGGGTGAGTGATGGGGGCTCCTTGGGGCAGGGATCCCTTCGGAGGGGCTGGGGCAGGGGTAGGAGGTGGGGGATGATGGCAGGTGTGGGGGGCCTGGGCTGGCTTAGGGAGTTTCCTTGGGACCACAGAAAAGGGACTTTAAGAGAGGGAGACACAAATTCAGAGACACCAAGTGCGGCAGAGGGAGAGAAAGACTGAGAGAGGAACTGAAGGGCAGGGGGGACAGAAGAGAGGACCCGGAGAGACAGACAGACAAGGAGAAGGTGAGGGCAGGGGTGGGGGCTGGACCTGAGAAGGGGGCCATGGGGAGAGGGGCTGAGCTGGGGGTCGCCAGGAAGGAAGAAATCTTTCCGAAGGGGCACCGAGTCAGGCGGCGGGATGAGGAGGGCTCTGGAGCCCTGGGGGAAAACCCTTCTCCCTGCCAACACCACCCCCCTGACCCGCCACTTGTCCCTACCCCACCAGTCCACTCCATCTCTGGGGAGGAGGCTCTCACTCTGTCTCTCTGTCTCTGCCTCCAGCTCTGCTATCTCTGTGGGTCTCTGTTTCTCTCTCTTTCACAGTCTCTGCCTTTATCTCTCCCTGCTCTCTGAGTCTCTCTCTCTCTTCTCAGCCTCCCTCTGTGACTGTATCCCCCCTCCGCCCCCACCTTTTCTTCTCTCTTGAGGGCTGTTTCTTCATTTTTTCTGTCTTTCCTTGTATCTGTGCTCCTCTCTGTCTCATCTCCCCTGCCTGACTTTCTCTGGCTTCTCCCTCCGCCACCACCCTTATCTCTGCCCCCCCACCACCCTTATCTCTCTCCCCCCACCCCTGATTCTTCCCCTCCATCCACCAGCACCAGCACGACCTGTTAAGTCTCTAGAGACCTAAGAGAGGACGGAGGGGGCAGGGGCTGGCCCTGCCAGGCAGTGCAGGGCGTGGGAGGCTGCCAGATCCCGAGCCTCCTTCCCCACGGGATGGACGCTAGATCCCAGTCCCTTGGGAGGGCTCCCGTCCTTCTCTCAGAGCCTCCGCCCTCCACCCCCCTCTGAGGTCACTCTGCAACTATGTCGGCCTAAAGGCCTGGCGGGGTCCTGGCCGCCGGTGGGCAGGCAAGGACAGGGTGGAACTGAGGGCCGGAAGGAGCCGGGGGGGTTCCTAAGCTAACTCTTCCTATCTCCCCTGCAGGCACGCGGGCTGAAGAAAGTCCCTTCGTGGGCAACCCAGGGAATATCACAGGTGCCCGGGGACTCACGGGCACCCTTCGGTGTCAGCTCCAGGTTCAGGGAGAGCCCCCCGAGGTACACTGGCTTCGGGACGGACAGATCCTGGAGCTCGCGGACAGCACCCAGACCCAGGTGCCCCTGGGTGAGGATGAACAGGATGACTGGATAGTGGTCAGCCAGCTCAGGTGTGTGGCCACATCCCCGAATCCCACTCCCACCTCCGTCACACAGAGGGCAGAAAGCCCACCTGGGTGGGAACCCCAGTTTGACCACTTGTCAGCCGTGCGGCTTTGAGCATGTGATGGAACATCTAGGTTTCGTTTTCCTCTTCTGCAAAATGAGTTAATAATAGGACCTACTTCGTGGTTGTCATGAGCTTCCAGGCTGGACACCCTCTTTCCGTTCTGACAGACCCCCTCCCAGTGTCCAGCCCTGACCCCGAACCTCTCTGTCTCTCCTCTTGCCCTGTCAGAATCACCTCCCTGCAGCTTTCCGACACGGGACAGTACCAGTGTTTGGTGTTTCTGGGACATCAGACCTTCGTGTCCCAGCCTGGCTACGTTGGGCTGGAGGGTGAGCTCTGGGGTCAGGGGTCCTGAGGGGTCAGAGGACGTGTGGCGCTCATAGGTTGAGGGAAGTCAGGAATCCTGAGGGGTCAAAGGGTGCTGGAGGATTCAGGATGAACCTAGCATCATACAGCCTAAGAATGTCAGAGTTTTGGGGGGTCAAGAAGCTGGGAGTCCATATAAGTTATGGTGCCAAGGCTGGGGGATTATATGTTCTGGGTGAAAAGACTTCTTGTGGGTAGTTGGATGTCCTAGGCATCAGACACCATCAGGTCACAGGAGGCCATTCTGGTCTTCAGATAAGGCGTCAGAGGCACGCAACGTACCCCTGTCCCCACGACCCCAGCGGTCTCTTTTTTCTCATCCATAGAATGAGATGAGGATGAGCTGTCAGACATTCTGGAAGAGAGACATGAGGAGCTCAGCTATCGTGGGGGGTCTGACATGGGAGGAATCAGATATTGGGGTCACGTGTGTTGGGTATGGCTCAGGTGCCCTCGGGGATCAGATAAGGCAAGTCAATGACCCTGCAGGGTGGATTTGCTGCCCAAAGCCTACAGCATCCTAGTGGTGAGTCAGGCATCTTGGGGCCTCAGAGGGACCCCAGCCTCTACCACTGCCCACCCCGCTAGGCTTGCCTTACTTCCTGGAGGAGCCCGAGGACAGGACTGTGGCCGCCAACACCCCCTTCAATCTGAGCTGCCAAGCCCAGGGACCCCCAGAGCCCGTGGACCTACTCTGGCTCCTGGATGCTGTCCCCCTGGCCACGGCTCCAGGTCACGGCCCCCAGCGCAGCCTGCATGTTCCAGGTGAGTCCGGGGATGTGGGTCAGCTCCGAATAGGGGGCCACGCAGGGCTGATGTCAGGAGCAAGGGAGCATTGCTACCTCTGCGTGAGTGTCTGACTGTCCTTCTGTCCCTCACTGTCTGTCTCTCTCGTTTCTCCCTCTGAGTCTTTCTCTGCCTCTCTGTCTCTACCTATCTTATTTCTCTCCGTATGCCTTTTTCTGTCTCTTTCTGTCTCTTGGTGTGTGTGTCTTTCTGTCTCTCTTTGTATGTGTCTCTCTCTCTGTCTCTCTGCTTCTCTCTCCCTCCATTCACCCCGGCCTCTCTCTGAATAGAATTCTTTGTCCTGGGTTTCCTCTGAGCTGTTCCATGGCTCGAGTGTGTGTGGGCCTGGTGCCCCTTTGTCAGCCCTTGACCCAAGCAGGGCACCGGAATCAACCGTGCCCTCCTCTCCTCCGCCTCCCTCCACAACCGGCCCACCTCCTGCCCTAACAAGCCTGCTGGCCTCAGTCAAAGGGAGGATGTCCAGCCCGGTCCCCACTGGGGAGATGGAACCCAAAGAAGAGAGAGCAGGAAGAAAGTGGGAGACAGAGGCTGGGCATGGTGGCTCACGCCTGTAATCCCAGAACATTGGGAGGCTGAGGCGGGCGGATCACGAGGTCAGGAGATCAAGACCATCCTGGCTAACACGGTGAAACCCCATCTCTACTAAAAATACAAAAAATTAGCCAGGCGTGGTGGCGGGCGCCTGTAGTCCCAGCTACTCGGGAGGCTGAGGCAGGAGAATGGCATGAACCCGAGAGGCGGAGCTTGCAGTGAGCCGAGATCGCGCCACTGCACTCCAGCCTGGGCGACAGGGCGAGACTCCATCTCAAAAGAAAAAAAAAGAAAGAAAGAAAGTGGGAGACAGAGAGAGAGAGAATGACATACACTGGAAGGGACAGGCCACAGTGACCCAAGATGGACATAGACAGGACAGAGAGGCCAGGCATGGTGGCTCACGCCTGTAATCCCAGCACTTTGGGAGGCTGAGGCAGGTGGATCACTTGAGGCCAGGAGTTCGAGACCAGCCTGGCCAACATGACAAAACTCCATCTTTACCAAAAATACAAAAATTAGCCAGGTGTGGTGACGGGCATCTGTAGTCCCAGCTACTTGCGAGGCTGAGGCAGGAGAATCGCTTGAACCCGGGAGATGGAGGTTGCAGTGAGCCGAGATCACACCACTGCACTCCAGCCTGGGCGACAGAGCAAGACTCTGTCTCAAAACGAAAAACAAAACAAAATGAAAGACAGGACAGGGAAGTTGGAGTGACAGAAACCCTCTCCTTCTTGGGGACCATTCCCTTCCGCACCATGCAGACGAGGTAGGACCGAGCTCAGGGTTATGCAGTGGTCAGGGGCATCACTGGGGGACCCTGGATTCAGGGGGTTCTCCCTACTGAAGGAGGAAAGACAGAGGACCAGATGGCAGAGGCTCTGTAAAGGAAGGAGGCTGCAGCCTGGAGGGCATCAGCTTCCCGCACTCCCAACCTGCTGCCTCTCTCTGCTGGAATGAGGAGGGGCCTTCTGACTGGGGGTCTCCAGGGTGGAGGGAGGAGCTCACATTCTCAGCATTCCTGGGACCCTGAGTTGCAAGGAAGACCTGGTGAACATGCTGACCCCAGAGGAGTGACTCAGGCCCATGGCTCGAGTGGTTGAGTAGGGACCAGGGTTGGGGATCGGGCATGAGTCAGCCTGGCAGGTCCCATGAGAAGGGGAGGGGAGGGAGAGAAATGGGGGCTGCACAGGTGTGAGGATCTGTGCATGTCTGTGTGGTGGTGGTGGGGTGTCTGGATATCTGTGTGTTCTGGGTCTGAGTGTTAGTGTATCCGTCAGCACAACCTCTGTGTGAGGGTGTGCCTTGGCGAGGGTGGACTTCTGTGGATGTCCCATGTGTGGTGCGTGTGTGTGTGTGTGTGTGTGTGACTAAGTATATTTCCTTCAGCTTGGATTCTGTCCCAATATGTGTTTGGATCTTTATAGCATGTCTCTCTCTCTACGTTTCTTAGGGGTTGCCTGTGTGTGGGTGTCTGTGTGTGTGTGCATGACTGAGTATACCAGTGTCAGCCTGTGTCTGTCCCTCTTTTTTGTGTTTGTGTGTTCACAGCTGGGACTCACTGTATGAAAGTAAAGTGTGCCTGGAGGGTAGTGGGTTTGGGGCTATGGCGCACACCTCTCTGTATGGAGGTGGTAGTGTCAGCCCACAGGTGTGCAGCTATGGGTGTGAGCGTGTCCTAGTGAGAGCTTGTGTTCCCTTGCAGAATCAGAACGTGTCCATGGATAACTTGTGTTTCTTACCACCTTTTTTTTCCCCCTTATTTTTTTTCAAGATAAACTCCCACTATGTAACCCAGGCTGGAGTGCAGTACTATGATCATGGCTCACTGTAGCCTCCACCTCCTGGGCTCAAGCAATCCTCCTACCTCAGCACCCTCCCACCCCTCAAGCAGCTGGGACTATAGGCATGCGCCACCATACCCAGATAGTTTTCGAATTTTTTGGTAGAGACAGAGTCTCGCCATGTTGCCCAGGCTGGTCTTGAACTCCTGGCCTCAAGTGATCCTCCCGCCTCGGCCTCCCAAAGTGTTGGGATTTACAGGCGTGAGCCACTGCTCTCAACCCTCAGCCTCTTACCAGCTTTCTGTGTGTGTCCATAGATGTCTCTGTGGCGTGTGTGTATATGTCACAGGGTAAGCATGTTGGTGTATGACTGTAGTCACAGACCTGTGTGTGTGTGTGTGTGTAACAGCACCCGCTGCTTCTCTCTGGTCTCCCTGTGTGTGCACTGGCCCCTGCTGCCTCTGAGTACATGACCTAAGGATGCTTACCAGTCAGCGTATAGATGTGTGTCCGTGTCAATCTATGTGTCCATGGCAGTGTCTCCATCCTTGTGTGTCTGCATCAGGCCTGCGCATCTACGAAACTGTGTTTTTTTGTTTTTTGGGGTTTTTGTTTTGAGACGGAGTCTCACTCTGTCACCCAAGCTGGAGTGCAGTGGCACGATCTTGGCTTACTGTAACTTCCGCCTCCCGGGTTCAAGGGATTCTCCTGCCTCAGCCTCCTGAGTAGCTGCGATTACAGGCACGCCTGGCTTATTTTTGTATTTTTAGTAAAGACAGGGTTTCATGACAGGTTTGTCATGTTGGCCAGGCTGGTCTCAAACTCCTGACCTCAAGTGATCCACCGGCCTCGGCCTCCCAAAGTACTGGGATTACAGGCGTGAGCCACCGCACCCAGCACAAATGTGTTTTTGTATCAGTCTGTGTCTGGGTGAACATGAAACCTGGGCGCATCCAGCTCCATCTTATGGCGTAGATGGAGGCTTGGCTGTGAGGTGGTACGCGTCGGTGTGTCTGTGTCTGAGCAGGTCAAAATGACCCTTCGTTGTGTCTTGGTGTGTATCTATCTGTCCACCTCAACTCCATGTACGCTGTTACGTGGTGTGTGTCTCTGAATATGCAGGGACATTTAGGTTTCTGTGTGTGTTGGCATCAGCCTAGACGTATATTGCGTTGCTAGGTGTTTGTAATCAATGTGTACACGTGTGACTGTGTGTTTATGTGTTTGTCCCACGTTGGCTTGTATGCATACATGTCTCTTTATGAATGTACATCAGTGTCAGCCCGCGTGTATATGTGTGAGTCACGGTGTTTTTGTGTCACTGTGTTTGTGACATCAGCCCTTGCATATCTGTGTGCCGTTAACTTACCAAGCGCTGCGTCTTCTGTGCTAATAACAGCCCCTGTGTGTTTAAGTGTGATTCATTGTGAGTGTGTGTGGGGGGGGTTGCTGTGTGAAGGAATTTTGTCCGTTTGTGTGCGTCTGTCCCTCTATCTGACTCAGGGCGTGCCCCTCCTCCTTCCATCCCTCTCGTTCTCTGGAAAAGCTGGGGCGGAGAGCAGGGGTTGTGGGGGGATGGTCAGGACATCTGGAAAGCACATCTGGAATCGGCCTGCTCCTGTCGTCTTGCGGTAAAGCAAGAACCTTCTGGAGGGGAAGGGGTCCCAGTTCCTCCCGTCCCCTTCACTCAAGGTGCGGCCGTTGGGGCCTGGGAAGGGGGATCCCGGCTCTGGCTCCGCGCCCCCGAAGCCGGCCGGAAGCGCTGGGGTGGGGAGGTGCCCCCGGTGACTCACGCGGGGGCAGGAATGCTGCGGTCGGAACGGGACCCGGCTCCAGAACCCACCTCCAGCCCCAGGGCTTCTCCGGCCGGCGGCGCCAGCTCCCGCGCGCTGACCCTGGCGGGGCCCCACGTGCCAGGTGGCTGGACCCGACCCAGGCTCCCCGCCCCCACTCGGGCCGCCCGCCCGGGACTGTACTGTTTCTCCTCCGGGCGGCGCGGGGGCTGCGGGCGCGGGGCCTTCAGGGCGCGGGGGCTGCGGGAGCGGGCACCTGACCTTGTCTGGGAACGGCCACCTAGGAAGCCGCGACTGAGGAGCTCCCCTACCCTCCCCCTCCCGGCCTCTGCAGACTTTGCCCCATTCCACTCCCTCCGCTGACGGAGAAAAGGAAACTTTGTGTCTGCGGATGGAGAGCCTCCCTTGCGAACGCGGTGGGAACAGAGGCGTACACGCACGGAGCAAACACGAGAGACACGTACACAGATACTCAACACATGCACGTACACACCATCCACAGATACACGCAGGGTCACAAACATACCAGCTCAGAAACACAAACACAGATGCACAAGCACACGCGTAAACAACACGCAGAACTGCAGTCGCACTTACGAGACTTGGTCCAAGGGCCGGGCACGGAGTGGCTCTGCCTGCGATCCAGCACTTTGGGAGGCCGAGGCGGGAGGATCGCTTGGGGCCAGAAGTTTGAGAGCAGCCTGGGCAACGTGGTGAGACTCTCCTCTTCTCTACAAAAAAAAATTGAAAAGTTAGCCAAGTGTGGTGGCCACCTGTAGTCCCAGCTGCTTGGGAGGATGAGACAGGAGGATCGCTTGAGCCCTGGAGGTCAAGGCAGCAGTGAGCCGTGATTGTGCCACTGTACTGCAGCCTGGGAGATAGAGCAAGACCCTGTCTCAAAAAACAAAACGAAAAACTTGGTCCTTCTTACATCCTAGCGCAGACATTGTGTGTGTGTGCTGGGGGAGGGGGGTGTCTATGTTTCTACGTGTGTCTGTGTTGGGGGATTCCCCTTATTCACCAGGATACGTTCTCTAAGACCCCCCACAAAAGCCTGAAACAATGAATAATACTACACCCTGTATATACTACACATAACTTTCTTTTTCCTTCACAATTTCGCAGATAGATTGTTTTCTTACTATAGATCTTAGCAACCTCAGTACCTACATATATTATTATCTTTTTCTAAGTGGAGAATTTTCACCTTTTCACTTAAAAGGAAGCACTTTAAGGCTTCTCTTTGGCCTATCCGAATTGTAGCCATCACTATTTTGCACCCTGGGGCCTTTTTTTTTTTTTTTTTAAGACAGAGTCTCTCTCTGTCGCCCAGGCTGGAGTGCAGTGTGGCGACCTTGGCTCACTGCAACCTCCGCAGCCCGGGTTCTAGCAATTATCGTGCCTCAGCCTCCCAAGTAGCTGGGATTACAGGCATGCGCCACCATGCCCGGCTGATTTTTTTGTATTTTTAGTAGAGACGGGGGTTTCACTGTGTTGCCCAGGCTTGTCTTAAACTCCTAATCTCAAGTGATCCACCTGCCTCGGCCTCCCAAAGTGCTGGGATTACAGATGTGAGCCATAGCACCCGGCCAGGCGATTATTTAGATAAATAAGAGTTTCTTGAACTCGGCACTTGAGCACTGCAGTACCAGGACAGTTGATCTGATAGCTAAGTGACTCACAGACAGGTATCAGATACAGCACTGAGATGCTGGACAAAGGGGGGATTCACGTTCCAGGCCAACCAGAGTGGGATGGCATGAGGTTTCATCACAGTACTCAGAACGGCATGCAATTTAAAACTTAGGAGTTATATCTGGAATTTTCCATTGAAATATTTTTAGTCCAAGAGTATCTGAAACCTCAAAAAGTGAAACCTCGGATAAAGGGGGACTGATGTACGTTGTATAGCGGTGTGTGTTGGGTATCTCTGTGTGCTTGCAGGTCTGTGTCTCTTGTGTTTGTCTCTGTAATTGTACGTGCTTCTGTGTGTGCACGCTGGTCATACCAACACCAACACCACCACGTTAGGGAGGGAAGGCAATCCACCTTCACTCGAAAACAGTTACTCAAGGCCGGGCACGGTGGCTCACGCCTGTGATTCCAGCACTTTGGGAGGCTGAGGTGGGCAGATCACTTGAGGTCAGGAGTTCGAGACCAGCCTGGCCAACATGGTGAAACCCTATCTCTACTAAAAATTACAAAAATTAGCCGGGCATGGTGGCGCGCTCCTGTAATCCCAGCTACTCAGAAGGCTGAGGCAGGAGAATGGCTTGAACCCAGGAGGCAGAGGTTGCAGTGAGCCAAGATCATGCCACTGCACTTTAGCCTGGGCAACAGAGCAAGGCTCTCAAAAAACAAAAGAAAAAAACAGTCAAGACACAATACGTGAACTCCCCTATGGAATTACACATGCTCATATTTCTACACCTATGCCCAGGAATGCTCATAAGTACACAGCTGAACACAATTTCACTCACTCATTCAACAAGCATTTATGGCACACCTATTGTGTGCCAGGCCATCCTGACACAGCAGGGGACGAAACAGACACAACCCCTGCCCTCCTGGAGCTGACATTCTAGTGGGAGAAACTGACAATGGGCAAGGTACCTGGGTAACAGGTAAAGTATGTTGGGTGATGAGAAGAACCAAAGAGGAAAAGTAAAGCGGGAAGGGGATAGATTTGGAGAGGAAGCTCCAATTAGCTCCAATTTTATTGTATTTTTTCTTTCTTTCTTTTTCTTTTCTTTTCTTTTCTTTCTTTCTTTTTTTGTTTTTGTTTTTTTTTTTTTTTGAGACAGAGTTTCACTCTTGTTGCCCAGGCTGGAGTGCAATGGCGTGATCTCAGCTCACTGCAGCCTCTGCCTCCCGGGTTCAAGTGATTCTCCTGCCTCAGCCCCCTGAGTAGCTGGGATTACAGGGGCCTGCCACTATGCCCAGCTAATTTTTTGTATTTTTAGTAGAGACGAGGTTTCACTATGTTGGCCAGGCTGGTCTCGAACTTCGGACCTCAGGTGATCCACCCACCTCGGCCTCCCAAGGCTGGGATTACGGGCATGAGCCACCGTGCCCAGCCTTTATATTTCATTTTATTATTTTTAGTTTTTTTGAGACAGGGTCTCACTCTGTCGCCCAGGTTGGAGTGCAGTGGTGTGATCACAGCTCACTGCAGCCTCCACCTCCCCGGGCACAGGTAGTCCTCCCACCTCAGCCTCCCAAGTAGCTGGGACTACAGGTGTGCACCACCACACCCAGCTAATTTTTCTCTTTTTTGTAGAGATGGGGTCTCACCACATTGCCCAGGCTGGTCTCTAACTCCTGGCCTCAAGCGATCCTCCCGACTCGGCCTCCCAAAGTGCTGGGATTACAGTCATGAGTCATTATGCCTGGCCAAGCTCCAATATTAACAGGGTGGCCAGGCCTAGCGGACTGAGAGGTGTTGTTGAGGAACAAAAATGAAAGAAGAGGGTGCGAGTCACGTAGACATTTGTGGAAGACTGTTTTGAGCACAGGGAACAGTGCACAGTTCTTGGAGTGGAAACATGCTTCATGTATGTGTTCCAGAGACACTAGAGGCCAGTGTGGCCGGAGAAGAGCGTGTGACAGGGAGAGTGGGAGAGGGGTTGGTAGGAGGCGAGCTTAGAGATGAACAGACATGTCTCCATTGATGTACAGCCATGGGCCAGTTTCCTTAAGTGTGTCCAGCAGGTGTGTGTGCTCATACGTGTGTCCTTGTGAGTTAGTGAGGGTGCCTGTGTTTGTGCATGTGAGTGTGTGCATGTTTGTGTGTCTCCTTGTGTGTGTGTGTCTGTGTATGCTTTTGTGTGTCTATGTGTGAGTATGTATATATGTGTCTATGTCCATATATATGAGCACGTGTATTTCTGTGTGTGTCTATATATGTGTATATGAGGATGTGAGTATCTAGGTGTACGAATCTGTGTGTGTGAGACAGAGTGTGTGTGTGTGGCTGTGGCTGTGTCTGTTTCTGTTTCTGTGTCTGTGTGTGAGCATGTGTGTTTATATGTGTGTGTATGAGTATGTGTCTCTGGGGTGTAAGAATGTGTGTGTGTGCCTGTGTGTGGCTGTGTGTGAGTCTGTGTGAGCATGTGTGTGTATGAGTATGTATCTCTCTCTGGGGTGTAAGAGTGTGTGTGTGTGTATGCGCCTGTGCCTGTGTGTGTGTCTGTGTGAGCATATGTGTCTATGTGTGTGTATGAGTGTGTGTCTCTATCTGGGGTGTAAGAGTGAGTGTGCCTGTGACTGTGTGTGGTTGTGTGTCTTCATGTGTGTCTGTGTATGTGTGTTTTTGTGTGTGTATGAGTGTGTGTGCCTGTGCCTGTGTGTGTCTGTGTCTGTGTGTCTGTGTGTATGAGTGTGTGCGCCTGTGCCTGTGTGTGGCTGTGTGTGTGTCTTTGTGTGTTTCTGTGTGAGTATGTGTGTCTATGTGTGTGTATGAGTGTGTCTGTCTCTGGGGTGTAAGAATGTGTGTGTGAGACAGTGTGTGTGCCTGTGTGTGGCTGTGTGTGTCTGTGTGGCGGGAGGTTAGGGCTGAAACCAAGCCATCCTTGTGTTTGGGGATGGAGGCTGTGTTCCTAACTCATTGCCCTCAACTCTGCTAACCCTCCCTTCAGGCAAGTGCCTGTGTGGGCTGCACTGCCCCTGGTCAGGCAGGCCATGGTAGGAGCGGCCCGGCATGGCCCGGGAGCCCTTCCTGCCCCTCTCTGATATTGGACCCTTCCCGCATATGACTCCCTAGGGCTGAACAAGACATCCTCTTTCTCCTGCGAAGCCCATAACGCCAAGGGGGTCACCACATCCCGCACAGCCACCATCACAGGTGACAGAGTTGGGAGGTGGGGAGCTGGGCGTCAGAGGGTGGGGTTTGGGTCCGGGGTCAGAGTGGGGGCAGAGAGCAGGGTAGGGAGCTTTGAGCAAAGGCTCCCCAGGGTCAATCTCTCCCGTTTGTCCACAGTGCTCCCCCAGCAGCCCCGTAACCTCCACCTGGTCTCCCGCCAACCCACGGAGCTGGAGGTGGCTTGGACTCCAGGCCTGAGCGGCATCTACCCCCTGACCCACTGCACCCTGCAGGTGAGACTCCCAAACTTGGTTCATTTCAGTCTCAGGCCTCCTTCCACCCACATCCACAACCCCTATCCTCTCCCTGGGAACCCACCACTTCTCAGCCACTGTTGAGAAGCAGTAGAGCCTGGGGGGTTAAGCCAGATGTCTTGGGTTCGAATCCTAGCTCCAACACCTTGTGGCTGTGTGACCTTAGATAGGTGGCTTAATCTGTCCGGGGCTCAGCTCTCTTGTCTACAAAATGGACATAATGGTAGTGCCTACCTGGTATGCTTAGTGTGAAAATTCAATGAGTGAATGCAAATTACCAACTTAAAATGGTATATAGAACATAGGAAACAAATTTAACAAAATTGGCCAGGCGCCGTGGCTCACACCTGTAATCCCAGCACTTTGGGAGGCCGAGGTGGGCGGATCACTTGAGGTCAGGAGTTCGAGACCAGCCTGGCCAACATAGTGAAACCGCATCTCTACTAAAAATACAAAAATTAACTGGGCCTGGTGGCACGCACTTGTAGTCCCAGCTACTGGGGAGGCTGAGGCAGGAGAATTGCTTGAACCTGGGAGGCGGAGGTCGCAGTGAGCGGAGGTTGCAGTGAGCCAAGATCGTGCCACTGCTCTCCAGCCTGGGTGACAGAGCGAGACTCTGTCTCAAAAAAAAAAAACAAAAACAAAAAAGAAATTTAACAAAATGAAAATGATCAGCTGTTTTAATTATTTTCAGTATTAGTGATATTAACTCTAGCCAGAGTGGGAGCCCTGAGACAGCAGAGTCTGGAGCCATTTCTGTCACCACTGGATACCCACAACCCTCCGCTTCTCCCATCCCAGCCCTGGCCGCTCTGTGTGGTCACTGTCTGGGGATGGGTCTGTCTCCTACTGGAATGTGAGCTCTGACAGGGCAGGGCTGGAGCTGTCCCAGTCACCACTGGCTCCTCATTCTTGCCCAGCACAGGACCAGACATAGAGTAGGGAATATTTGCTAGAAGGATATATTACAACCCAGATGAGCTAGACCCAGCCTCTGCCCTCAAGTTGCTCCTAGAATAAGAAAACCAAAACCAGGCCAGGTGTGGTGGCTTACACCTGTAACCCCAGCACTTTGGGAGGCCAAGGCTGGTGGATCACCTGAGGTCAGGAGTTTGAGACCAGCCTGGCTAACATGGTGAAACCCCATTTCTACTAAAAATACAAAAAATTAGCCGGGTGTGGTGGCACACACCTGTAATCCCAGCTACTCAGGAGGCTGAGGCAGGAGAATCCCTTGAACCCGGGAGGCAGAGGTTGCAGTGAGCCGAGATCGTGCCATTGCACTCCAGCTTGGGTAACAAGAGCGAACTTCCGTCTCAAGAAAAAAAAAAAAAAGAAAGAAAGAAAGAAGAAAACCAAAACCAAAACAAAACTCACAGATCTGTAAATATAAGGCCTAATTCTGGTCTGAAGTTCTCTGAGATTAGAAAGTTGGAGATGGGGGGTGGACAGTGCCTATGATGGTAGATGACAGTAATGAAGAATGACCAACTTCTACTGAGTGTCTGCTGTGCACTGGGTCTTGCATTAACGCACACCTGCTCGTGTGTTTGTGAAGGAGGGTCTATGGATACACCCATTTTCCAGATGAAGAAACTAAGGCTCAGAGTGGTTAACCAACTTGTCCAAGGTCACATCAAACCCATGTCATGCTCCTAACCTCCTTAGAAACTGTTTTTTGTTTTTTCTTTTCTTTTTTTTTGAGACAGAGTCTCGCTCTGTTACCCAGACTGGAGTGCTGTGGCGTGATCACGGCTTATTGCAACCTCCGCCTCCTGGGTTCAAGCAATTCTCTTGCCTCAGCCTCCTGAGTAGCTGGTATTACAGGCGCCCACCACCACGCCCAGCTAATTTTTGTATTTTTAGTAGAGACAGGGTTTCACCATATTGGTCAGGCTGGTCTTGAACTCTTGACCTCAAGTGACCCGCCCACCTCGGCCTCCCACCAAGTGCTGGGATTACAGGCGTGAGCCACCACGCTGGGCCCTGAGAAAATGTTTAGAGTCAGTGCTTGATTAAACAGGAATTGTCTTATACTTACATGCCCTGAGCACAACCCCATCTGCTTGTCGTTTTAAACCTAGAAAATAGTGGCTATTGGCTGGGCATGATAGCTCATGCCTGTAATCCCAGCACTTCGGGGGGCTGAGGCAGGTCTGTACAAAAAATTCAAAAAAATTAGCTGAGTGTGGTGGCACACACCTGTAGTCCCAGATACTCGGGAGGCTGAAGTGGGACAATCACCTGAGCCTGGCAGTCAAGGCTACAGTGAGGCAGGATTGAACCTCTGCTCTCCAACTTGGGTGACAGAGTAAGACTCCGTCTCAGAAAAAAAAAAAAACAAAAAACAGTGGCTATTAATCTTCCCGTTTTCAAGGTGAGGAACTGCCCTCTCTGGGCCTCAGTTCCTCACATCCTCCTCCCCTCCCCGGGGCTAGAAAGCCGAAGCTGAGATTCAATCCCAGAGGCCAGCCGGATTTGGGAGACCTCAAATGCCAGGTCAGGCATAAGTTGCACTCTACCCACATCCACCAAGTGTCCCCAGGAAAGCAGAAGTGTGTCCTCTTCCCTCTCCAGGTCTCACTTCCTGCTGCACATGGGCTAGGGCTGAAGAGTTCCAGTGGGAGGGTCACAGCCGTCCCAGGGAAAAGAGAAGTGGGAGCAGGCATGGGGAGACCAACTGTCTGTACCCACCTCCTCTCTGTCCTGGTAGAGGTTCCTCTTCCTGTCTGTCACTGCAGGTCAGAGAGCAGGCATGGTGACAGCCTCACCCCCTCCTCGTACCCACCATCTGCCCCCACTCCTCCCCAGGTCTCATGGTGGTGTCATCTCCCTCCATGGGGGCTGTGTGACTTTGGGCAAGTTGCTGAACCTCTCTGGGCCTTGGCTTCCCTGTCTGTAAAATGGGGATGAGAAAAGAAATTGACCCACCCCATAGGGTGGTAGTGCAAAGTCAATGAGTTCATCCAGTAATGTGCTTGACAGAGAGCTTGGTACATATTTGGCACTCAAGAAATATTTGCTAGGCCGGGTGCCATGGCTCACACCTGTAATACTAGACTTTTGGGAGGCCGAGGCAGGTGGATCGCTTGAGCCCAGGAGTTTGAGACCTGCCTGGCCAACATGGTGAAACCCCATCTCTCCAAATAATTAAAAAATTAGGTGGGGCTGTCATTGCATCACTGCACTCCAGCTTGTGTGACAGAGTGAGACCCTGCCTAAAAAAAAGAAAAAAAAAAAAAGGAAGAAAGAAAACAAATGTTAGCTGTTGATAATTATAATGTGCAAAGCAGTTTATATGCATCATGTCATTAAACCTTATACCCTGACAAGTAAGAACTGTGATGCCCATTTTCCAGAGACAGAAACTGAGACTCAGGGAAGTTAAGACACTCATTCTAGGTCACACAGCAAACAGCATCCAACACAGGACTTAGATCCAAGGAATCTGGCTTTAGAGCCCACACCCTGTGGCAGTAAACTCCTTCCTGACATACTGTGTGGCTGTATGGCTGGAGTCTCCAGGGTGAAGGGGAAGCCCTTGGCTGCACCATTCCTGAGGTGCGTGGCTGTGAGTTGTGTGGTTATGGGGGTTTTGTGGTTCCATGTGGCAGGGCTATACAAATGTGTACACCAGTGGTGGCCCCCTCCACCCTGAGTGTGCCATTCCTCGGGCGGAATAGGTATGGGAACCTGTGCCGCTATGCAGAGCTTGACACTTGTTGCCAGGAAACACACATAAAATAATAAGTGACAGGCCGGGCACGGTGGCTCGTGCCTGTAATCCCAGCACTTTGGGAGGCTGAGCGGGCAGATCACCTGAGGTAGGGAGTTTGAGACCAGCCTGACCAACATGGAGTAACCCTGTCTCTACTAAAAATACAGAATTAGCCGGGTGTGGTGGTGCATGCCTGTAATCCTAGCTACTCAGGAGGTTGAGGCAAGAGAATCACTTGAACCTGGGAGGCAGAGGTTGCAGTGAGCCGAGATCAGGCCATTGTACTCCATCCTGGGCAACAAGAGCAAAACTCCATCTCAAATAAATAAATAAATAAATAGATAGATAGATAGATAATAAATGACACTCAGTATACACAAGCAGTCTTCTAAATGCTTACATGCCCCAATTCAGTCAACCCCGTGAAGTGGGGAGTCACTGTCATCCCATTTTACAGATGAGAAGACTGAGGCACACAGCTAGGGAATGATAGAGCCTGGATTTGAGCCCCAGATCCAGCATCCGTGCTCCTCAGCACTAGGCTAAACTGCCTCTGTGCACAGACAAGAGGTATTGTTACCATTACTGATATTCTTACCGCCAGTAGAGCAAAGACTCTGGGGACAGGATGGGGTTTAGGTCCCAGCTTCATCAGTGACAAACTGATGACCTTGAACAAGTGATTCCATCTCTCTGGGCCTCAGTGTTGTCATCTGTACAGTGGGAATAAGCATAATGCTTACCACAGGACAACAGGATTGATGTGAGGGCCAAATGAATTCAGATTTGTCAAGGGCTAAGAATGGCACTCCGTACATGTTGGACGTGTTTTATCTTTTTTTATTAAGATAATATATAACATAGCCAGGCGCAGTGGCTCACGCCTGTAATCCCAGCACTTTGGGAGGCCGAGGCAGGTGGATTACCTGAGGTCAGGAGTTTGAGACCACCCTGGGCAACATGGTGAAACCCTTTCTCTACACAGAATAAAAAAAAGCCGGGTGTGGTAGCTCACACCTGTAATCCCAGCACTTTGGGAGGCCGAGGCGGGCGGATCACTTGAGATCAGGAGTTCAAGACCAGCCTGACCAACATGATGAAACCTCGTCTCTACTAAAAATACAAAAAAGTTAGCCAGGCATGGTGGCACATGACTGTAGCCCCAGCTACTCGAGAGGCTGAAGCAGAAGAATTGCTTGAGCCCAGGAGGCGGAGGTTGCAGTGAGCCGAGATTGTACCACTGCACTCCAACCTGAGTGACAGAGCAAGACTCCGTCTAAAAAAAAAGAAGATTAGTCAAGCATGGTTGCTCACGCCTGTAATCCCATCCACTTGGGAGGCCGAGGCATGAGAATTGCCTGAACCTGGGAGGCGGAGATTGCAGTGAGCCAAAATCACGCCACTGCACTCCAGCTCAGGTGATGAAATGAGACTCATAGGCCGGGCACGGTGGCTCACACCTGTAATCCCAGCACTTTGAGAGGCTGAGGCGGGCGGATTGCCTGAGGTCAAGAGTTTGAGACCAGCCTGACTAACATGGTGAAACGCTGTCTCTACTGAAAATACAGCAATTAGTCGGGCGTGGTGGTGCGCGTAGTCCCAGCTACTTGGGAGGCTGAGGCAGGAGAATTGCTTGAACCTAGGAGACGGAGGTTGCAGTGAGCCAAGATCTCACCACTGCACTCTAGCCTGGGTGACAGAGCAAGACTCCATCTCCAAGAAAAAGGAAAAAAAAAAAAGAAAAAGAAATGAGATGTATAACATGCATAATCTTCAGTGTACCTCTAGATCAAGCTCTTCTAACACATGTGGCCCAGGATGGCTTTGAATGCGGCCCAACACAAGTTCGTAAACTTTCTTAAAACATTATGAGATTTGTTTGTGATTTTTTTTTTAACTCATCAGCTATCGTTAGTGTTAGTGTATTTTATGTGTGGCCCAAGACAATTCTTCTTCCACTATGGTCCAAGAAAGTCAAAAGATTGGACACCTTTGAGATTGTTTAACACACATATTCACCATGTAACCACCATCCAAATCAAGACACAGACCCTTCCAGTCCCCAAGAAGGCTCCCTCAGGCCCCAGAGATGGCCACCCTTCTGCTTCTAGAACATTGCTTTTGCCTGTAGTATAATGTCATATAAATGGGGCCTCACAGTATCGTGCTATTATTATGATGATCATTACTATTATTTGAGACAGAGTCTTGCTCTGTTACCCAGGCTGGAGTGCAGTGGTGTGATCTTAGCTCACTGTAACCTCTGCCTCCCAGGTTCAAGTGGTTCTCCTATCGCAGCCTCCCGAGTAGCTGGGATTACAGGCGAGCGCCACCACACTCAGCTAATTTTTTACATTTTTGGAAGAGATGGGGTTTCACCACGTTGGCCAGGCTGGTCTCGAACTCCTAACCTCAAGTGATCGCCCACCTTGGCCTCCCAAAGTGCTGGGATTACAGGCGGGAGCCACCGTGCCCAGTCTATTTGCGTTATTATTGTCATCACACTATTATTATCGGTGCTGACCACCCGCCATGCACTGTGGCATCCTTTGGGCATAACTACACTTAATCTTTTAACAATTCTATAAGGCACTTGATCCTCTAAGGCCCCGTGTGCCCAAGGAAAAAACTGAGGCTCAGAGAGGGAAGAGTCTTGCCAGAGGTGGCTTTTGGAAGTGGTGACAGAACCACATTGTATACAGCCAAATGATCTCCTTGCTTTGCAAATCCAGGTGCCCGTGTTATCCTAGAATGGCACTGCAACACACGCCCTTGAAAAGTTGTGTAGTCACACCAGACCACCACCACTGGGAGCTGTGTGACCATCTCGTGTGATTGCTTGGTTGTCCTGTCCTCACACCCTTGCCTCTCCTCAGGCTGTGCTGTCAGACGATGGGATGGGCATCCAGGCGGGAGAACCAGACCCCCCAGAGGAGCCCCTCACCTCGCAAGCATCCGTGCCCCCCCATCAGCTTCGGCTAGGCAGCCTCCATCCTCACACCCCTTATCACATCCGCGTGGCATGCACCAGCAGCCAGGGCCCCTCATCCTGGACCCACTGGCTTCCTGTGGAGACGCCGGAGGGAGGTAAGAAGGGCTGGGGAGGGACATGTCACCACTGCCCCACTGGACCTTGCTTATATCAGTGCCACCCCCATTGTCCCCTTTCACTCCTTTACCCCTCGTGGCCTCAATCTCCTTCCCATCCAATCTCTGACCCCTCAGCAGCACTGCCCGCTGGCCTCTCTCCCAGCCCTTCTCTCCCCTGTGCTTCCTCTCATGGGAGGCCTGCACGAGTTGCCCACGTGTGTGCCCTTGGCACCCTGCACCCACTTCCTGGGAACAGGGGAGGGGGTCAGGAAGAGGTGGGGGTGCCAGCTTCCCCTCTTCCCTGTCCTCCAGTGCCCCTGGGCCCCCCTGAGAACATTAGTGCTACGCGGAATGGGAGCCAGGCCTTCGTGCATTGGCAGGAGCCCCGGGCGCCCCTGCAGGGTACCCTGTTAGGGTACCAGCTGGCGTATCAAGGCCAGGACACCCCAGAGGTGGGTGCTGCTGGTGGGATTGGAGTGGAGTGGCTTGGGGAGGAGGGAGGAGAACATATCAGGGCAGACATAGATGGTTGTGAAGGTTGGGTAGTAAACAATTGCTCTATGCCTAGGGGGCACATTCAGGGAAGGTTCACATTCACATTCTGGGGAGAATAAGGGGGTCTAAGGGAGGGCAGGGGGAATGGCTGTTTTTGAACCACTGCAAAAGCATTTCAGCAGACTCATATTTACTATATAACGATTTTACAGCAGATAGTTGTATAGCACCTTGGGGAAGGGGTACCTTTTCCTGATTTTCACAAAGGCACTCCTATCAGGGCTAGCAATACCCTGACATAGGGAGGGAGGATAGAAAGGGAAGCTAGAAGGGGATAGAGGGATTCAGGTTAAAGGATGAGGATGAGAGATGAAGGGGAGGACGAGGAAGGATGAGGAGCTGGAGGATGGGGAGAGGGCTTTGAGAAAGAGATGGGGCATTGAGCCCGAGAGTGAAGGCTTAACAGCTGGGGGGTAAGGTTCTACCCTGATGCCACTTCTGGACCTCCTAGGTGCTAATGGACATAGGGCTAAGGCAAGAGGTGACCCTGGAGCTGCAGGGGGACGGGTCTGTGTCCAATCTGACAGTGTGTGTGGCAGCCTACACTGCTGCTGGAGATGGACCCTGGAGCCTCCCAGTACCCCTGGAGGCCTGGCGCCCAGGTAAGTCCAAAGCCATGCCCAACCTGCTTCAACCCTGTCTCTCCCTGACAGCCCTGACTTACTCCTTGTACCTTTCAGTGTTTCCGCAACTTAGGCCCTGTTCCTACCCTGAGCCTTACTGAGAGCTGCCCTCACTCCCTTACCCATGCCAACCCCTCACTCCCTTACCCGTGCCACGGCCTCACTCCTTTACCCGTGCCACACCCTCACTCCCTTACCCATGCCACACCCTCACTCCCTTACCCGTGCCACACCTTCACTCCCTTACCCGTGCCACACCCTCACTCCCTTACCCGTGCCACACCCTCACTCCCTTACCCGTGCCACACCCTCACCCCCTTACCCGTGCCACACCCTCACTCCCTTACTCGTGCCACACCCTCACTCCCTTACCCGTGCCACGCCAGTCTTGTCCTCTCTGAGCACGTCTCCTCTCTGTCCTTTCTTCTCACAGGGCAAGCACAGCCAGTCCACCAGCTGGGTAAGGGCTTCCACACCCCATCTCCTCCCTCCCTACCCTCAACACCTAGTGGGGGCACTGTCACCATACATACTCATTGCACATCCCTTTCATGTTTCTCTAACTCATCACTCTAACCTACTTCTTGAGTTTGTGTGGTCCTTGATGGAGGTGCCTATAATGGCCTAGCATAGCACATTGTAGGTATTCAGGCAATGAAAGATGAGTGGGTGGATGGATGAACAAATAGATGGATGGATGGATGGATAGATATATGGAGGGTGGATGGGTGGGTGGGTCAATGGATGAATAGAGGGTGGATAGGCGGGTGAACAGATAAATGACTGGATGTCAAGTGGATAAATGGATGGGTAGATGGATGGGTGGATGGATGGATGGGTGGATATATGGAGAATGGATGGGTGGGTGGGCCAATGGATGAATAGAGGGTGGATAGATGGGTGAACAGATAAATGACTGGATGGTGAGTGGATAAATGGATGGGTAGATGGATGGGTGGATGGATGGGTGGGTGGATATATGGAGGGTGGATGGATGGATGGTTGGATATATGGAGGGTGGATGGGTGGGTGGGCCAATGGATGAATAGAGGGTGGATAGCTGGGTGAACAGATAAATGACTGGATGGTGAGTGGATAAATGGATGGGTAGATGGATGGGTGGATGGATGGGTGGGTGGATATATGGAGGGTGGATGGATGGATGGTTGGATATATGGAGGGTGGATGGGTGGGTGGGTCAATGGATTAATAGATGGGTGGATAGGTGGATGAACAAAAGATGACTGGGTGGTGAGTGGATATATGGATGGGTAGATGGGTGGATGGATGGATGGATGGATGGATGGATGAATGGATGGTTGGATAAATGGATGGATGGACAGATGGATGGATTTGTGAGTGGATGAATGGATGGGTAGAAAGGTGGATGGATGGATGAATGGGGTATCCTCCTCACATCCATCCCTCTCAAATATTTCTCTAACAATTCTCAAACATTCCTCCTACACCCATTGTCCCCTCTGGCCACTATTACGGTCCACTCTTGTAACTCAACCCACTAGCCTTCAATACTCCTCACATCCCTTCCTACATTTCTTCACATACGCTTTCCACGCTCATTCCACCCTCCTTTCACATATATCCCATTATAATCCGTTCCTCCCACATGACCCCCAAGGCCCACTGCACAACACACTTCTCATTCACAAACTCTGCACACCTTGTACGCACTTACCATACCTTCCACATTGCAAACACTGAAAAACATTGTCCACAACTTTCCCACACCCGATTCTCCTTGCATGCTTACCGCACACTCCATAGACATCATTCCCTCACCCTTCACTAATCCCAACCCATCTCACTCTGCACACTCACCCTGAACCCCTTGCATACTCAGCACATAATGATCTTTATTTCTTACACACTCCATTCCACCCCTGCCCTTTGTACACCCCCTTTCTGTGCACCCCATACTCCTCTTCTGCCCTTCTAACATCTTTTGCATGCTCACTGCACACTTCTCTCACACTGCAATTACATCCTTAAAATTCCTTGCTCACTCCTTGTATCTAAGACTTCATGAATACTCTTCCCACTTCACACACCCCCAACTTTTCCAGCAGCCATCCAACCCTGTATATGCTTACCATGCCCCTTTGGATATTTATTTCACCCTCATTCCTGGCTTTATGGAAACCATTGTGGCCGGGTGCAATGGCTCACGCCTGTAATCCCAGTACTTTGGGAGGCCTGAGACAGGTGGATCACCTGAGGTCAGGAGTTCAAGACCAGCCTGGCCAACATTGGCGAAAACCCATCTCTCCTAAAAATACAAAAATTAGCTGGGCCTGGTGGTGCGAGCCTGTAATCCCAGCTACTCGGGAGGCTGAGGCACAAGAATTGCTTGAAACTGGGAGGCGGAGGTTACAGTGAGCCAAGATCATGCCACTATACTCCAGCCTGGGCAACAGAGCAAGACTCTGTCTCAAAAAAAAAAAAAAAAAAAAAAAAGAAAGAAAGAAAGAAAAGAAAAGAAAAAAAAATTAGCCAGGTGGCACAGACCTGCAGTCCCAGCTACTCAGGAGACATGGTGAAACCCTGTCTCTACCAAAAAAAGAATACAAAAATTAGCTGGGCATGGTGGTGCACACCTGTAATCCCAGCTACTTAGAAGCTGAGGCAGGAGATTTGCTTGAAACTGGGAGACAGAGGTTGCAATGAGCTGAGACCGGGCCACTGCACTCCAGCCTGGGTGAAAGAGTGAGACCCTGTCTCAAAAAACAAACAAACAAACAAAAAAAGAGACAAAGAAAGCCCTTTTGTAGTCATTGCATTCTCTTCAAAAGATGTTCCTTAGTCCTTCATCCACCAGCCTCGCCCTCCTTGCACACGCTTCATGCACCATCCTACACTGCAAGGATCTTCTTCCCCACTCACCTGCTTATCTACACTCTAGTCCACCCTTCTTGCACAATCATCACATTTCTCGCACCAACCTATGCTGCTTGAGATTTCTCCACACCCATCTCATGTTCATCTAGCCCTCCTGGCACACTCATAACCCGTTCCACACATCTCTCCCTCCCATTCCACATTCACTGCACACTCCTCAAATATCCATTCCACTCTTCTGTTTTTTTGGATCTTGGTGGCATAATATTTGGTAGCTTAAAGTAAGGAAAACTGCAAATGCCCAAACAGGTACTTGAACCCTGGACCCTCAGGTTAAAAGTCTGATGCTCTACCACCTGAGCTATCCTGGCACTCTCTTTTTTTTTTTTTGAGATGGAGTATTGCTCTGTCACCCAGGATGGAGTGCAGTGGCCCAGTCTCGGCTCACTGAAACCTCCACCTCCCAGATTCAAGCAATTCTCCTGCCTCAGCTCCCGAGTAGCTGGGATTGCAGGTGTGCACCACCACCCCAGCTAATTTTTATATATATTTTGTTTAAGTAGAGACAGGGTTTCACCATGTCGGCCAGGCTGGTCTTGAACTCCTTGCCTCAAGTAACCCGCCCGCCTTGGCCTCCCAAAGTGCTGGGATAACAGGCATGAGCCACCGCACCTGGCCTCCATCCCACTCTTAACTCACCCATCCTACAACTTTCACACACTTCTGCTTTAACGTGCACTTGTATCACATCCATTGCATGCCCTGTCCAGCCCAGCCCATTCAGATATGTGAATGCATCCATCACACACCTCATCAAGTATGTGCACATCTTTGCCGAGGCCTTCTGCCTCCCTCCCACATCACCCCTTTGGGTCCCAGAGAGCTGGATCCAAGGCTTCATCCATGACCTGTTCCTCATACCCCCTGATAGTGAAGGAACCTTCAACTCCTGCCTTCTCGTGGCCCTGGTGGTATGTACTGCTAGGAGCAGTCGTGGCTGCTGCCTGTGTCCTCATCTTGGCTCTCTTCCTTGTCCACCGGCGAAAGAAGGAGACCCGTTATGGGTGAGTTGGAACCACATGGGGAGGCTGTGTGGCCTGGGATGGAGAGGCTGGAGGCAGGGAGGCCAGTGAGGAGGCTGGTGCAGGAGGAGTGATGACTAAGAATCGGAATGAGGGCAAGGGGAGCCAGGCGCGGTGGCTCACGCCTGTAATCCCAGCACTTTGGGAGGCTGAAGCAGGTGGATCACTTGAGGTCAGGAGTTTGAGACCAGCCTGGCCAACATGGCGAAACCCTGTCTCTACTGAAAAATGCAAAAATTAGCGGGAAGTGTAGGCACATGCCTGTGGTCCCAGCTACTTGGGAGGCTGAGGCACGATAATCACTTGAACCCGGGAGATGGAGGCTACAGTGAGCTGAGATCGCATCACTGCACTCCAGCCTGGGTGACAGAGTGAGATCCTGTTTTCAAAAAAAAGAATGAGGGCAAGGGGGTGTGTGGAATGAATGGAAGGCAGAAGGTAGCTGCCCAAGACATGCTCAGCAAATGTTAGCACAGAGGGCAGGCAGGGCTTGAGGCTGAGATGGTGCTTGCTCAACTGCTGGTTGAGTAGGGGGTTCCACATGGTTTTCCCTGCCCTCACCTACTCCCCCTCCCCCCCAGAGAAGTGTTTGAACCAACAGTGGAAAGAGGTGAACTGGTAGTCAGGTACCGCGTGCGCAAGTCCTACAGTCGTCGGACCACTGAAGCTACCTGTAAGTGAACCCTATGCCCCACTGCCCTGGCCTGGATCTAAAGGCTGTAGAGAATCTGGCCTGCTGGGCTTCTGTATATGTGTGAGCCAAAAGTTTCTAAAGGCCTTGGGATACTAGAATGTCAGAACCACAGACCCTAGAAATAACAGATTTGTGGAACCACAAAGAACTTTCAAGGAATAGAATCTTAGACACAGTAAATCTTAGAAACACCAAGGCTGGGTGTGGTGGCTCATGCCTGTAATCCTAGGGCTTCGGGGGGCCGAGGTGGGAGGATCAGTTGAGCCCAGGAGTTCGAGAACAGCCTGGGCAGCATGGTGAAACCCTGTCTCTACAAAAAAAAAAAAATTAGCCAGGTATGGTGGTGTGCCCCTGTACTCCCTGCTACTCGGGAGGCTGAGGTAAGAGGATCACCTGAGCCCAGGGAGGTCGAGGCTGCAGTAAGCCGTGATCACACCACTGCACTCCAGCCTGGGTGACAGAGCAAGACCCTGTCTCAAAAAAGAAAAAAAAATAAAAGAAAGAAAAGAAACACCAAACCTCAGAGCCATTGGATCTTAGAAGATGTAATGATGATGATAATGATGAAGATAATGACAATCAAGAAGAAAATGATGATGATGATGAAATAATGTTGAGATTAGATGGTGATGATGTGATAATAATCACAGGCAACCCTAGCACTACCTATGTGGCAGGCTCTGTTCTAAACATTCTACATGTATCTCCTCGTTTAACCCTCAGAGCAACCCAAGGACACAGGTTTCTTTTTTCTTTCTTTTTTTTTTTTTTGAGACAGAGTCTCGCTCTGTCGCCCAGGCTGGAGCACAGTGGCACAATCTCAGCTCACTGCAACCTTCACCTCCCAGGTTCAAGCGATTCTTATGCCTCGGCCTCCCGAATAGCTGGGATTACAAGTGCATGGCACCACACCTGGCTAATTTTTGCATTTTTAGTAAAGATGTGGTTTTACTAACCCTGTCTTTGTTAGCCAGGCTGGTCTTGGAACTCCTGGCCTCAAGTGATCAACCTGCCTTGGCCTCCCAAAGTGCTGGGATAACAGGCGTGAGCCACCACGCCCAGCCAGCGGTGGGTTTCTTATCACCTTCACTTCACAGATGAGGAAGCTGTGGCATAGAGTGGCTAAGTCACTTGCCCAAGGCCACACAGCTTGTAAATTGGATAGCTGGGATTTGAACCCAGGTACTTTTGCTCTGAAGTCTATACTATTTTTTTTTTTTTTTTTGATAGAATCTTGCTCTGTCACCCAGGATGGAGTGCAGTGGCTTGATCTTGGCTCACTGCAACCTCTGCCTCCTGGATTCAAGCGACTCTTCTGCTTCAGCCTCTCAAGTAGCTGGGACTACAGGCACACGCCACAACGCCTGGCTAATTTTTGTAGTTTTAATAGAGACAAGGTTTCACCATATTGGCCAGGCTGGTCTCGACCTCCTGAACCCGTGCCTCCCAAAGTGCTGGGATTACAGGTGTGAGCCACCGCGCCTGGCCTGAAGTCTATACTCTGAATTGCCACACTCTACTACCTCTTGGAATTATAAATTGGTAGAGAGATAGAATCGATCTTGGCCTGAAAAATTATATGCATGTACTCTACACCCTTATACTTTTGAAATCATAAAATCTTAGAACTATACACTCTCCATTAGAAGGCCGGAAAGCCGTGCAAGGTCTCAGCCGAGGAGGGGATCTCAGAGGCCCAGTCAAATCTCTTCTTTCGGCTGGGCGCAGTGGCTCATGCCTGTAATCCTAACACTTTGGGAGGCCCAGGCGGGCAGACACTTGAGGTCAGGAGTTCGAGACCAGCCTGGCCAACATGGCGAGACCCTGTCTCTACTAAAAATACAAAAATTAGCCAGATGTAATCTGTAATCCCAGCTACTTGGGAGGCTGAGGCAGGAGAATCTCTTGAACCTGGGAGGCGGAGGTTGCAGTGAGCCGAGATTGTGCCACTGCACTCCAGCCCGGGTGATAGAGCAAGACTCCGTCTCAAAAAAAAAAAAAAAAAAAATGGAATCTCATCTTTCCAGTTAGGGAAACTGAAATCCAGAAAGAAAATGGAAGAGCTAGGTCTCTTACTAGCACACAGCGAGAAAGCCGCCAGGGCCCCAGGGGGATGTTTGGAAAGGGCTGGGAAAGATATTTATTTAAGAAGAGAAGGAAGAAGCAACAATGTCCCAGTGATTTAACTGAGTAACATACAGCATCCATTCTCAGGGTGTGAGCCTGGTCCCCTGTGGTCCCTGAGACCTTTGCAGGGGGCCCATAAGGTCAAATCTATTTTCATACTATTACCAAGACATTATTTGCCCTTTTGCTTTCTCATTCTCTCATTAGCATTCAGCACAGTTTTCCAGAGGCTCCCTGACGTGGGATGATGTCATCCAACACTCTGACAGCTGATGGACCTTGTGCTTGTATATTCTTGTTTTAAAAATCTATCAGGCTGGGCACAGTGGCACATGCCTGTAATCCCACCACTTTGGGAGGCCAAGGTGGGCAAATTGCTTGAGGTCAGGAGTTTGAGACCAGCCTGACCAACATGGTGAAACTCCATTTCTACTAAAATACAAAAATTAGCTGGGTGTGGTGGTGCATGCCTGTAATCCTAGCTACTTGGGAGGCTGAGGAAAGAGAATCGCTTGAACCCGGGAGGCAGAGGTTGCAGCAAGCTGAGGTTGTACCACTGGACTCCAGCCTGGGCAGCAGAGTGAGACTGTCTCAAAAAAAAAAAAAAAAAAAAAAATTAAATAAACCTGATAGGTTTTCTTTTGAGGCCCAGGAGTTTGAAACCAGTGTGGGCAACATGGCAAAACCCCATCTCTATTTAAAAAAAAAAAAAAACACAAAAATTTGCCAGGTGTGGTGTGTACACCTATAATTCCAGCTGCTCAGGAGGGTGAGGCAGGAGAATCACTTGAACCTGGGAGGCGGAGGTTGCAGTGAGCTGAGATTATGCCACTGCACTCTAGCCTAGGCAACAGAGCGAGACTCGGTTTCAAAAAAAATTTTTTTCTTTTTTTAGAGATGGGGTCTGGCTATGTTGCCCAGGCTGATCTCCAACTCCAGGCCTCAACTGGTCCTCCTTCCTTGGCCTCCCAAGTTGCTGGGATTACAAGCGTGAACCACTGTGCCCAGCTAGTTTTATTTTTGAATACAGAAATATTGATATATATGTAACATAAACAAAAGCTCTTTCTAGTCCTCAATAATTCTAACAATGTAAAAGTGTCCTGATGTCAATTTGTTTGAGAATGATTATATAACAAAGAAAATGGATAAATTACAATTACACCCAACAACAACTAAATTAAAACTATTTCATAGACATCATGTTGAGTGAAAGAAGCCAGACACAAAAGAGAATATACTATGTGATTCCATTTTTATAACATTTCAAAACTAATCGATTGTAACAGAAATCAAGAAAGTGGCTACCCCTAGGAGGGCAGGTCATGTTCTGTTCTTGGCCTGAGTGCTAGTTACACATTTGTGTTTGATTTGTGAAAATCCACTGAGTTGGCTGGGCGTGGTGGCTCACGCTTGTAATCCCAACACTTTGGGAGGCCAAGGTGGGCAGATCACCTGAGGTCGGGAGTTCCAGACCAGCCTGACCAACATGGAGAAACCCCGTCTCTACTAAAAATACAAAATTAGCCAGGCGTAGTGGCACATGCCTGTACTTGGGAGGCTGAGGCAGGAGAATCACTTGAACCTGGGAGGCAGAGGTTGCGGTGAGCCGAGATTGCGCCATCGCACTCCAGCCTGGGCAACAGGAACGAAACTCCATCTCAAAAAAAAAAAGAAAAGAAAATCCACTGAGTTGCTTACTTATGATTTGTGCAGATTATACTTCAATAAAAAGAAATATTTGTGTGTGTGTGTTTTGTTTGAGATGGGGTCTTGCTCTGTCACCCAGGCTGGGGTGCAGTGGCATGAGCTCAGCTTACTGCAACCTCCACCCCTGGGCTCAAGTGACCCTCCAACCTCAGCCTCCTGAGTAGCTGGGACTATAGGCGCGTGCCACCACACATGGCTAGCTTTTGTATTTTTTTGTAGAGATGGGGATTCGCCATGTTGCCCAGGCTGGTTTTGAATTTCTGGACTCAAGTGATCCACCGGCCTCTGCCTCCCAAAGTGCTGCGATTACAGGCATGAGCCACTGCATCCAGCAAAAAGAAATATTTTTATTTTATTTATTTTATTTTTGAGACGGAGTCTTGCCCTGTCACCCAGGCTGGAGTGAAGTGGTGCGATCTCAGCTCATTGCAACCTCTGTCTCTTGGGTTCAAGTGATTTTCCTGCCTCAGCCTCCCCAGTAGCTGGGACTACAGGCATGTGCCACCACACACGGCTAATTTTTGTATTTTTTTTGTAGAGACAGAGATTCGCCATGTTGCCCAGGCTGGTCTTGAACTCCTGGACTCAAGTGATCCACCTGCCTCTGCCTCCCAGAGTGCTGGGATTACAGGCGTAAGCCACTGTGCCCAGCAAAAGAAATATTTTTAACAACTGGTACAGCAGGGCACTGACCCATCAGGGTGCCCACTGGAGCAAGAGTGTGGCCAGGCTTTACCCCTTTAGTTCCCTTTGAGGGAAGGTTCAGGGGGTCCAGAGGAGGAGCTGGGGTGGAAGTGGCGGGGTGCTCAGGGCAGTTGCTAATTTTAAATCAGTGCAGAAGTATGTCAGTGTTTCAACAATGGATCTATCCCTACTGGTGGGTGAATGTCACCTGAATGTCAGCCCTGCTCCATGACTCTGTCCACCCCAACCTTGCATGCAGTGAACAGCCTGGGCATCAGTGAAGAGCTGAAGGAGAAGCTGCGGGATGTGATGGTGGACCGGCACAAGGTGGCCCTGGGGAAGACTCTGGGAGAGGGTGAGTCCCCCCGCAGCATACACACATCCTTCTGAACTTCTGAGATCCTGCACTTCCACACTCCCACCCAACTATAGGAAATACAGTCCCCACGGGCCCTCTGAGGTCAGTGTCTCCCTCTGGCCCCCCACAGGAGAGTTTGGAGCTGTGATGGAAGGCCAGCTCAACCAGGACGACTCCATCCTCAAGGTGGCTGTGAAGACGATGAAGAGTGAGTTACGTGCACACGTGTAGGACCCCCAGCTCCTTCCCTATGCCCCTGAGACAGAAGAGAGCAAGCAAGTTAGCCATAGCCTAGAACTTCTGGTGTTTCCAGATAGGCAATGGAGCCCCTGCCAGGTACCTCAATAGAAGGAATTGAATATGGGGAGATTAGTACAAAGGTGGGAGACGGGTTGAAGGAACAACTGGGGGCAGGGAGGGAAACCAGAGATGAGCAGCAGCAGGAAGTCACTTCCCCCGCTAGGCCTGAAGGGTAGAGGGAACAAGTGGTGTTACCAGAATCCACAGCTAGGGACACCAGGCAGGAGCTGGTATCACAGAGTTAGAGGCTGCTCTGTGGGAGCTAAAAACCCAGAAGAGCACTTTGGGAGGCCGAGGCAGCAGATCACTTGAGTCCAGGAGTTTGAGACCAGCCTAGGCAATATGGTGAAACCACATGTCTATGAAAAAAATAATAATAATAGTAACAAAAAATTAGCTGGGCATGGTGGCACACACCTGTAGTCCCAGCTACTTGGGACGCTGAGGTGGGAGAATCACTTGAGTCTGTGTGGCAGAGGTTGCAGTCAGCTATGATCATGCCACTGCACTCCAATCTGGGTGACAGAGTGAGACTTTGTCTTAAAAAAATAAAACACACATGGCTGGGCGTGGTGGCTCACGTCTGTAATCCCAGCACTTTGGGAGGCCAAGGTGGGTGGATCACATGAGGTCAGGAGTTCGAGACTGGCCTGATCTGCATAGCGAAACCCCACCTCTACTAAAAATACAAAAATTAGCCAGGCGTGGTGGCAGGCGCCTGTAATCCCAGCTACTCGGGAGGCTGAGGCAGGAGAATCGCTTGAACCCCGCAGGTGGAGATTGCAGTGAGCCGAGATCGTGCCACTGCCCTCCAGCCTGGGAGACAGAGCGAGACTCCGTCTGAAAAAAAAAAAAAATTAAAACACACACACGCACACATGGGTGACACAACCACCACCAAGGGAATACCAGAAGCAGAGAGAGGGTGAAATACCCTGGCTTCTCCCTTTCTCCCCGCTACCTGCCAGTCTCCCATCAGAGCCTACCTCCCATTGGCAAATCCCAAGAGGAAACCACTAGGAAAGGGAGCCTGGGAAATGTAGTTTTCAGGGGCCGGCCCACTGTGATATATAGTGGAGCAGGAGAAGCTCTAGAATGAGGCATACCTGGCTGAATCATTTACCAGCTATGCGATCTCAGGCAAATGACTTTCCCTCTCTGAGCCTCCCACCTGTCATCTGGAAAAAAGGACCCTAATGTCCTCACCTTCCAAAGCTGTTGTGAGGCAAAGCACTTCATGCTGAGGGTGGCAAGTAGGACATGCTTGTTAATGTGGAGTAGGACTATATTATTTACATTATCAGAGAGGGCAGGAGCCATTTCAGGGTTACACAGCACAGGAAGTCCAGGGCTAAGTTCTTCACACACAGGGAAGGAGAAGCACAGGGCATTCAGATTGGGGCTGGTGGTGAATAGAGAATGATCCTTTCTGAATTACAGGGCTTAAAAGCTTGGGCTATGAAGTCATTACCCACTCATTCATTCATTATGGAGCACCTCCTGTGTACCAGGTTATTTTGTTTGTTTTGCTCTATTTTGTTTTGTTTTGAGGAGGAGTCTCACTCTGCTGTCCAGGCTGGAGTGCAGTGGCATGACCTCAGCTAACTACAACCTCCGCCTCCCAGGTTCAAGTGATTCTCCTGCCTCAGCCTCCTGAGTAACTGGGACTACAGGTGTGCGCCACCACGCCCAGCTAATTTTTGTGTTTTTAGTAGAGACGGGGTTTCACCATGTTGGCCAGGATGGTCTCTATCTCTTGACCTCATGATCCACCTGCCTCGGCATCCCAAAGTGCTGGGATTACAGGTGTGAGCCACCACACCCGGCCTACGTTTTTTGTTTTTTGAGACAGAGTCTTGCTCGTTGCCCATGCTGGAGAGCAGTGGCAGGATCACAGCTCACTGTAGTCTCAACCTCTGAGGCTCAAGCGATCCTCCCCACTCAGCCTCCCACTGGTTATAGTCTTGGCCTGGGTCTGAATCCCAGCCGTGCAACCTTGGGCAAGTCATTTTGCCTCTGTGAGCCACAGTGTCCTGAACTGTTAAATGGGATGATACTTGTTTGGGTCCCCAGGGCAGGTAGGGAAGTACTGGGAAGCAGCCTGGGCAGTTGTGAGCAGGTGGACCCTGGAGCCAGACTGCCCAGGTTTGAGATCTGCCTCTTCCACCTCCAAGCTGTGTGTTCCCTTAGGCAGACTCCTAACCTTTTTGTGCCTTGCTTTCTTCATCTTTAAAATAGAGATAGGCCAGGGACAGTGGCTCATGCCTGTAATCCCAGTGCTTTGGGAGGCCGAGGTGGGAGGATCACTTGAGGCTGGGAGTTTGAGACCAGCCTGGACAACATAGCAAGACTCCCTCTCAAAAAATTGGCTGGGCACGGTGGCTCACACTTGAAATCCTAGCACTTTGGGAGGCCAAGGCAGGCAGATCACTTGAGGTGGGGAGTTTGAGACCAGCCTGGCCAACATGGTGAAACCCCGTTTCTACTAAAAATACAAAAATTAGCTGGGCATGGTGGTGCATGCCTGTAATCCCAGCTACTCGGGAGGCTGAGGTACGAGAATCTCTTGAACTGGGGAGGCAGAGGTTGCAGTGAGCCAAGATTGCGCCATTGCACTCAAGCCTGGGGGACAAGGGCGAAACTCCATCTCAAAAAAAAAAAAAAATTATCCGGGATGGTGGTGCGTGCCTGTGGTCCCAGCTACTCAGGAAGACAAGCCTAGGAGTTCGAGCCTAACCTCCAGTGAGCTATGTTTGCTGTGATCGCATCCATCCTGGGTGACAGCACAAGACCCTGTCTCAAGAAATAAAAAACAAAAACAAAAACAAAAACAAAACAAAACAAAACAAAAAACCAATAAAATGGGAATGATAATAGTAGCACCTGAGAAGATTAAATGAGTTAATATATATAAAGTTGGCCAAGCGCAGTGGCTGACGCCTGTAATCCTAGCACTTTGGGAGGCCGAGGCGGGCAGATCATGAGGTCAGGAGATCGAAACCATCCTGGCTAACAAGGTGAAACCCCGTCTCTACTAAAAATACAAAAAATTAGCCGGGTGTGGTGGCACACGCCTGTAGTCCCAGCTACTCGGGAGGCTGAGGCAGGAGAATTGCTTGAACCCGAGAGGCGGAGGTTGCAGTGACCCGAGATCAAACCACTGCACTCCAGCCTGGGCAACAGAGTAGACTCCATCTAAAAAAAAAAAAAAGAAAGAAAAAAAATATTATATATATATATATATTATACACACACACACACACACACACACACACACACACACATATAAAGTGCTGAGTACGGTGCCTGGTACTTACTAATCATGTTTGATGAAGATGAGTGATGATGATGATAATGATGATGATGATGGAGTGGAGGTGGAGGGACAGTCCTCCCTCTCCTCCCCTCCTCCTCACCCACCTTTCTCTCTCCCTCAAGTTGCCATCTGCACGAGGTCAGAGCTGGAGGATTTCCTGAGTGAAGCGGTCTGCATGAAGGAATTTGACCATCCCAACGTCATGAGGCTCATCGGTGAGAGAGGGGCAGATTCAAGGGGTCTACAAGCCCCATGGGGGCCATAGCAGAGGGAAGAGCCCTGCTTCTGGCCCTGGGAAGATCAAACTTCCAGGCTTCCTGCTCCCCGCTCCTTCAGGGTCAGCAGGCTTCCCCCTCCTAGTCTCCCTCAGCTTGGAATGTGACCTCTGACCATTCCCAGAAATAGCTGAGGTCCCCAGGAGGGCTCCGGAAACGTCCCTGGGAACTCTGCTGGAAACGGCTTCTCTGCAGCTTGGTCCTTGCCACCGCCACTACCCCCAAACGATATGGTGGCCAGATTGGATGGGTAGTGAGAAGGAGAGGCTGGAGGCTGGCTGGTGGGGGGCTTGGCTTCCCCTTCTGCCCAGCAGGAGTGACAGGGCTACCTGGGGGGCTCAGGTGTCTGTTTCCAGGGTTCTGAACGAGAGAGCTTCCCAGCACCTGTGGTCATCTTACCTTTCATGAAACATGGAGACCTACACAGTTTCCTCCTCTATTCCCGGCTCGGGGACCAGCCAGTGGTAAGGGGTGTTTAATCATTCAGTCTACAAATATTAACTGAGCATCTATCAGGTACCCAGTGCTGCTCAGACCCTGGGAAGACCACGGTGACCAGGAGCTTGCTCTCCTGGAGCATTTCTTCCAGCAGGGGAGGGGCGGACGATAAACAAGCTAATAAATACCTAAGCGAGATGACTTAAATGTTTAAGTGCTAGGAAGGAAATACAGTAGGATGGAAGATAAGGAGGCCAGGCAGTGAATTTGGGTGGACGTGGAAGATCTTGCCGAGGAGGTGACCGTGAAGGAGTTGGGGCTGGGGAGATGTCTGGAGATCTGGGCAGGAAGCGACCCCAACAGAGCACACAGCATAGGCAAAGGCTCGGAGGTGGGAATGATCATCATTTGTCTGAAGACCAGACAGGAGTCTGGTGGGAGTGTCAGTCAAGGGCAAGAACATAGGCAATCAAGTCCAAGAGGAAGGCTGGAGCAAGTTTATAGGACCTTGCAGGCCATGGAGAGGGGTTGGGTTGAATTGTCAGGGCCATGGGAAACCACTGCGGGCAGAGCTAGGCTTGCACAGAGGGATGGAGGGAGGAGGGATCGCATCAAGGACTCTGTTGACCTCTCCTCCCACCTGCCTTGGCTCCCCAGTACCTGCCCACTCAGATGCTAGTGAAGTTCATGGCAGACATCGCCAGTGGCATGGAGTATCTGAGTACCAAGAGATTCATACACCGGGACCTGGCGGCCAGGAACTGCATGTGAGTGCCTTTCAGGGCCCCCCCACCACTGCTCCTGCACTCCCTGAGGGAGTTCCCTCCCTCCTTCTTAGGATGGAAGCAGGGCTAGACACCCGCTGAGGGCAGGTCAGAACTCAGGACCAGGAAAGTCAGTAAGGGGGTCTGGGAAGGCTTCCTGGAGGAGGTGAGTCCTGAACTGAGATCTGGAAGGAGCATTTGGATGCGGAGAGGGAAGAGACCAGAAGGTGGGCTCAGTGCACAGCATGAGGTGAGCAAAGGGGCTGAGGTGACCGATGGGGGTGGGGACACGTGAGCTGCATCTCTGTCCCACTCCATGCTGGGTGTCTTGCCTGGGGCTGCCCTTTGGAAGCGGCCACACTGGATAAGAAAATCAAACTCCCCACCAATGGACAAGCAGAAAATATGCCAGATGGGGCGCAGTGGCTCACGCCTGTAATCCCAGCACTTTGGGAGTCCGAGGCGGGTGGATCACTTGAGGCCAGGAGTTCGAGACCAGCCTTGGTGAAACCCCCTGTCTACTAAAAGTACAAAATTCAGCCGGGTGCGGTGGTGTGTGCCTGTAATCCCAACACGAGAATTGCTTGAACCCAGGAGGCGGAGGTTGCAATGAGCCGAGATCGCATCACTGCACTCCAGCCTGGGCGACAGAGCAAGACTCTGTCTCAAAAAAAAAAAAAAAAGAAAGAAAGAAAAAAGAAAATAGTAACCTGTAGTCCCAGCCATTCCCAAGGCTTAGGTGAGAGGATTGCTTGAGCCTCGAGACCAGCCTGGGTAACAACAACGAGACACCATCTCAAAAAAAAAGAAAAAAAGAAAAGAAAGAACAAAAAATCCCCCAAAAGCCAGAATAGAGGGTAAGGGGAGGGTAGAGGGTGGAGGGAATGGAACCACAGAGTTAGAATATTAGTCTTGGCCAGGCGCAGTGGCTCACATCTATAATCCCAGCCCTTTGGGAGGCTGAGGCAGGAGGATCACTTGTACCCAGGAGTTCAAGACCAGCCTGGGCAACATAGTGAATCCTGTCTTTACAAAAAATAAATTAGCTGGGCATGGTGGTGTATACCTGTGGTTCCAGCTACTTGGGAGGCTGAGGTGGAAGGATTGCTAGAGCCCAGGAGGTTGAGGCTGAAGTCAGCCATGATGGTATCACTTCACTACTGCCTGGGCAACAGGGCAAGATCCCATCTAAAAAAAAATTGATGTATATTTTACATACACTAAAATATACACATGCAGCTCAGCTCGATGAATTTTTATGGGTATAGACCCATGTAACCACTAGATGAAGGTAAAGAATATTTCTTAGCCCCAGCAGGCTCCTTCATGCCTCTTCGTCTTCCCAATCACTACCGCCAAGTGGTACCCACTATCCTGACTTCTCACTGCTAGTTTAGCCTGTTCTGAAAAGTCATACAAATGGGATCATGCAGTTTGTACTGCTTTGTGTCTGGCTTCTATGGCTCAGCATGATGTTTTTGAGATGGATCTGTGTAGGGGTAGTTTGCTCTTTTTCTTTGCTGTGTGGTATGGTATTCCATCATATGAATGTCCTGTGGATTTTCTTTTCTTTTCTTTTTTTCTCCTTCTTTCTTTTTCTTTCTTTTCTTTCTTTTTCTCTCTGTCCTTTCTTCTTTCTTTTCTTTCTCTTTCTCTCTCTATCTCCTTCCTTCCTTCCTTCCCTCCCTCTCTCTTTCTTTCCCTTTTTTTCTTTCTTTTCTTTTTTGTTTTGACAGTCACTGTAGCCTCCAACTCCTGGCTCAAGCTATCCTTCTGCCTCAGCCTCCTAAGTAGCTGGAACTACAGACATGTGCCACCATGTCCAGCTAATTTTTAAATTTTTTTGTAGAGACAGGGTCTTGCTTTGTTTTCCAGGCTGGTCTTGAACTCCTAGCCTCAAGTGATCCTCCCGCCTTGGCCTCCCAAGGTGCTGAAATTACAGGCTTGAGCCACTGTGCCTGTTTTTTTGTTTGTTTGTTTTTGAGACGGAGTCTCACTCACTCTGTTGCCCAGGCTGGAGTGCAGTGGTGTGATCTCAGCTCACTGCAACCTCCGCCTACTGGGTTCAACTGATTCTCTTGCTTCAGCCTCCCAGGTAGCTGGGATTTCAGATGTGCACCAACACACCTGGCTAATTTTTGTACTTTTAGTAGAGACAGAGTTTCACCACGTTGGCCAGGCTGGTCTCAAACTCCTGACCTCAAGTGATCCACCTGCCTTGGCCTCCCAGAGTGCTGGGATTACAGGCGCCAGCCACCATGCCCAGCCATGTTCTGTTTCTTACTCTGGGTGCTGGTTACATGGGTGTGTGTGTGTGTGTGTGTGTTTGTGAAAATTCAGTGAGCTGCTTACTTATGACTTGTGCACATTTCCATATGTACAGTATACTTCAAGAAAAAAAAATTTCATCAAGGAATCAAACCCAAGGAAGGACCTTAGAATCTAGCAAAGAGCCAAAATTGGGAAGTCCTGAGGAAGCCCTTTGTCCCATCCTCACTTGACAGAGTGAACAAGAAGTAAAGCAGTTCCCTTCTGGACTGGGATGAAGGTTTGGGAGACAGATCCCCACCCGCAGCCAGGACAGTGAGGGGAGGAGGTGCAGATGTGTCTGAGAGCCAGGGCAGGCTTCCTGGTGGAGGTGACTGATGCCCTGACCCTGTTCCTTTCCCCAATCCAAACAGGCTGAATGAGAACATGTCCGTGTGTGTGGCGGACTTCGGGCTCTCCAAGAAGATCTACAATGGGGACTACTACCGCCAGGGACGTATCGCCAAGATGCCAGTCAAGTGGATTGCCATTGAGAGTCTAGCTGACCGTGTCTACACCAGCAAGAGCGATGTGGTACGTGCACTCCCACCAAGAGTGTGGGGAACCATGGGAGGGCATGGCCTGACCATCACACACTATGCCTGGGTGGCTGTGGATGCAAGGGTCACAGGGACATGTGGGCTTCCCTTTGCATGGGCTTGTCCACATGGGCTGGGCATGTCTTGGGGTATGGTGGGCATCTCTGAATAGTGGTGTGTACATGCCCAGGATAAATACAGGCCCACATGTGCATGGTAGCAATGTAGACAGTTTAGGTTAGAAGAAGCTGCAGTGATTATGCGTGCATGTGCACACACTCATAGAATGTGGACAGCCAGGGTGTGCAGACTGGCACATGAGCTCATGTGTCCATGAAGTGTGTATATGTGTGTGATGGTGAGCATGTGTATGCATCCACAAAAGTTACTTATTCATGTGTATACCCGTGTCAAATATTTTTTATATATATATTTTTTCTTTTTTTGAGATGGAGTCTCGCACTGTCACCCAGGCTGCAGTGCAATGGCATGATCTCAGCTCACTGCAGACTCTGCCTCCCGGGTTCAAGCAATTCTCCTGCCTCAGTCTCCCGAGTAGCTGAGATTACAGGCGCCCACCACCATGCCTAGCTAATTTTTGTATTTTTAGTAGAGACGGGGTTTCACTATATTGGCCAGGCTGGTCTCAAACTCCTGACCTCAGGCAGTCCGCCCACCTCAGCCTCCCAAAGTGCTGGGATTACAGGCATCAGCCACCGCACCCGGCTAAAGTATTATGTTTCTATGAATACTTGTGATGCTCCCAGAGGATGGTTGTGAACATGTGTACATAAGTGTGGGTGTACCCATGAACCTGGGTATTGGTGCGGGTGATTCTGTGCAGGAGAGACCGTCTAATTCCCTCTGCCCCTCACAGTGGTCCTTCGGGGTGACAATGTGGGAGATTGCCACAAGAGGCCAAACCCCATATCCGGGCGTGGAGAACAGCGAGATTTATGACTATCTGCGCCAGGGAAATCGCCTGAAGCAGCCTGCGGACTGTCTGGATGGACTGTGAGGACCCTTAGGTCTCCCCCAACCCAGAATTCATTCCAAACCCCTGACTACCCCCACATGGCCCTCACAGGTCCAGGACTCTCTATAACCCAGATAGAATCCCTGAGAATGCTGAGTGACCCACTTGCCCCTCACCAATGCTCTGAGTAGGGCCATCACTAGCCAGTGGGGTGCAAATCAGCTAAAGGCACCCTTTCCTCCTTTGTCTGTGTGGGCTGAATCAGCCCCCTGGCTCCCCACCCCCAAGCCAGGTATCCTTGGGTAGTGAATAACAGCACAGTCTTACCTGGCGGCCCTGCCTTTGGGACATGCACTCCCAGAGACTTCTCATTCCAGACTCCTGAGCACACCATGCTTCCCCAACATGCTCCTCAACACCTGAGACTCTCTGCAAAACCCTTCAGTTTGTTTTATTGGCCTTCTCCAGACTCAGGTCTCCTCTGAGATATTTGCAGGATCCTTCAGGGAATGCTTATCAAACTTTGCAATATTGGGGTATGCGGAGAAGGCCGTGACATTTAGCCAGCACTTTGAGGGTAAAGAGAGGATGACTTTGGGTCAGGAGGAGACAGCCTGGGGCGTCAGGCTCCTCAGTCCACCTTGGGTACTCCAAGAGCTGAGACGAGTAAAAATAACAGCTAACATTTTCATATAACTGACTAGAAGGCACTGTTTTAGGTGCCTGGCATGTGTCAAATCATTTGGTCCTTACCACAGCCATGTGATGTAGATAGGTATCATTATGATTCCCATTCTGCAGATAAGAAAACCCAGTCCTACAGGGAGGGTAATTTATTTTTATTTATTGACTTGAGTCTCGCTCTGTCACCCAGGCTGGAGCACAATGGCTCCATCTCGGCTCACTGCAACCTCCCAGGTTCTAGCGATTCTCTTGCCTCAGCCTCCCAAGTAGCTGGGACTACAGGCGTGTACCACCATGCCCAGCTAATTTTTTTTGTATTTTTAGTAGAGATGGGGTTTCACCACCTTAGCCAGGATGGTCTTGATATCCTGACCTCATGATCCACCCGTCCCAGCCTCCCAAAGTGCTGGGATTATAGGCATGAGCCTCCACGCCCAGTCTGGGAGGGTGATTTATTTGCCAAAGATTGCACAGCTGGTGTGTTTGTTATCTATATCCCCAAATCAAGAGTTTAAAATAACAAACGTTTATTATCTCACACAATTTCTGAAAGTTGGATACTGGGAACAGCTTAGCAGGGTGATTTTGGTTCGGGATCTCTAATGAAGTTACAAAGATATCACTGGGGGCTACAGTCATCTGAAGGTTGGGACTGGAAGATTGCTTTCAAGGTGGCTTACTCACATGGCTGCAGCAGGAGGCTTCAGTTCATTGCCATGTGGACCCCTCTGTGGCACTGCTTGAGCTTACTCACAACATGGCAACCCAGGAGAAAGTGTGAGGAAGCCACATGCCTTTTATGACCTAGTCTCAGAAGTCACACACACCATCACTTCTGCCAAATCAGAAGCAAGTCACTAAGTCCTGCCCATGCTCAAGAGGAGAGGATTTATTCTCCGTCTTTTGCAGGGAGGAGGGTCAAAGAATTTATGGACCTATTTTAAACCAGCACAGCTTGTAAGTGGCATAGCCAGGCTTTGATGCAAGTCTGTTCTGGGGAGCTGGAAGGTCTGTTCTAGCAAACCCTCATCAGAATACTACTCCATACCCAGACAGGTTTCCCGAGACCCTTCCCAGCTCCTGAGTCTCCCAGGACCCAACTCAGAAATTCTTGGGAATTCCCAAATCCCCATAGATGGCCTCAAACTGCTGAGGCTCCCTATAACCCTCTAAAATGCCCCCAGTCCCCTGAGTGTCCTAAAATGTCCCCAGGCTCCCAGAATGCCCCCCTTCTGAGTCCCTGCTCAATCTCCCACCCCTCGTTTTGCTGCCCTAGGTATGCCTTGATGTCGCGGTGCTGGGAGCTAAATCCCCAGGACCGGCCAAGTTTTACAGAGCTGCGGGAAGATTTGGAGAACACACTGAAGGCCTTGCCTCCTGCCCAGGAACCTGACGAAATCCTCTATGTCAACATGGATGAGGGTGGAGGTTATCCTGAACCCCCTGGAGCTGCGGGAGGAGCTGACCCCCCAACCCAGCCAGACCCTAAGGATTCCTGTAGCTGCCTCACTGCGGCTGAGGTCCATCCTGCTGGACGCTATGTCCTCTGCCCTTCCACAACCCCTAGCCCCCCTCAGCCTGCTGATAGGGGCTCCCCAGCAGCCCCAGGGCAGGAGGATGGTGCCTGAGACAACCCTCCACCTGGTACTCCCTCTCAGGATCCAAGCTAGGCACTGCCACTGGGGGAAACTCCACCTTCCCACTTTCCCACCCCACACCTTATCCCCACTTGCAGCCCTGTCTTCCTACCTATCCCACCTCCATCCCAGACAGGTCCCTCCCCTTCTCTGTGCAGTAGCATCACCTTGAAAGCAGTAGCATCACCATCTGTAAAAGGAAGGGGTTGGATTGCAATATCTGAAGTCCTCCCAGGTGTTAACATTCCAAGACTCTAGAGTCCAAGGTTTAAAGAGTCTAGATTCAAAGGTTCTAGGTTTCAAAGATGCTGTGAGTCTTTGGTTCTAAGGACCTGAAATTCCAAAGTCTCTAATTCTATTAAAGTGCTAAGGTTCTAAGGCCTACTTTTTTTTTTTTTTTTTTTTTGAGATAGAGTCTCACTGTGTCACCCAGGCTGGAGTGCAGTGGTGCAATCTCACCTCACTGCAACCTTCACCTACCGAGTTCAAGTGATTTTCCTGCCTTGGCCTCCCAAGTAGCTGGGATTACAGGTGTGTGCCACCACACCCGGCTAATTTTTATATTTTTAGTAGAGACAGGGTTTCACCATGTTGGCCAGGCTGGTCTCAAACTCCTGACCTCAAGTGATCTGCCCACCTCAGCCTCCCAAAGTGCTGAGATTACAGGCATGAGCCACTGCACTTAACCTTAAGACCTACTGTTCTAAAGCTCTGACATTCTGTGGTTTTAGATTTTCTGGTTCTAACATTTTTGATAAAGCCTCAAGGTTTTAGGTTCTAAAGTTCTAAGATTCTGATTTTAGGAGCTAAGGCTCTATGATTCTAGATGTTTATTTTTCTAGAGTTCAGAGTCCTTAAAATGTAAGATTATAGATTCTAAAGATTCTATAGTTCTAGACATGGAGGTTCTAAGGCCTAGGATTCTAAAATGTGATGTTCTAAGGCTCTGAGAGTCTAGATTCTCTGGCTGCAAGGCTCTAGATCATAAGGCTTCAAAATGTTATCAAGTTCTAAGATTCTAATGATGATCAATTATAGTTTCTGAGGCTTTATGATAATAGATTCTCTTGTATAAGATCCTAGATCCTAAGGGTCAAAAGCTCTAGAATCTGCAATTCAAAAGTTCCAAGAGTCTAAAGATGGAGTTTCTAAGGTCCGGTGTTCTAAGATGTGATATTCTAAGACTTACTCTAAGATCTTAGATTCTCTGTGTCTAAGATTCTAGATCAGATGCTCCAAGATTCTAGATGATTAAATAAGATTCTAATGGTCTGTTCTGTTTCAAGGCACTCTAGATTCCATTGGTCCAAGATTCCGGATCCTAAGCATCTAAGTTATAAGACTCTCACACTCAGTTGTGACTAACTAGACACCAAAGTTCTAATAATTTCTAATGTTGGACACCTTTAGGTTCTTTGCTGCATTCTGCCTCTCTAGGACCATGGTTAAGAGTCCAAGAATCCACATTTCTAAAATCTTATAGTTCTAGGCACTGTAGTTCTAAGACTCAAATGTTCTAAGTTTCTAAGATTCTAAAGGTCCACAGGTCTAGACTATTAAGTGCAATTTCAAGGTTCTAACCCTATACTGTAGTATTCTTTGGGATGCCCCTCTCCTTCTTAGCCATCATCGCTTCCTCCTCCCCAACTGTGGGGGTGTGCCCCCTTCAAGCCTGTGCAATGCATTAGGGATGCCTCCTTTCCCGCAGGGGATGGACGATCTCCCACCTTTCGGGCCATGTTGCCCCCGTGAGCCAATCCCTCACCTTCTGAGTACAGAGTGTGGACTCTGGTGCCTCCAGAGGGGCTCAGGTCACATAAAACTTTGTATATCAACGAGCTTCTGTCTCCTCTTGTCTCCTTTTAGCTGTGATGTGGCCCCATTCCCTGGCAATTCAGTTCCCCCATCAGAAAAAAGAAGGGCTTGGTGGGGTCTTGGAATTCTGTCCTCACTAGAGAGGGTAGAAATGAACATACAGATAGACAAAAAGACACACAAGCAAAGAGATGCAGGTTCTCAGAAACCCCCAGTGAGGAACTGGCATACAGATCCAGGATCACAGACACACACACACACACCTGTTCCGCCGCAAACTAACAGACACATGAATTAATGGACACACCCAGGAGGACCTGGTCACAAATACAAAGACTGAAACTCAGACGCATAGAGTAACACAGACACACAGAATTAAACAGACACAAGCATATTTACAAACATGCTCAGGCAGATACCCGCCACGAATAGGAAGAGACACAGACCTAGAGTCAAGTGACACAAATACTCAAGAGACATGTAGAGTACAACAGGTACTCACAACCCCGAACGTTCAGACTGACATAGAAACACAGGCACAGAACACCTCCGATCATCACGGACCCACAAAGGGCCTCCAGCGAAGACCAGCCCACCGTGTCTGGCACGCACTCGCGAGCGGGCGTTCGCGGGTGTGGCCGGCAGCAAATGGAGAAACCCTTGTTGGCAGCGCCCGGACGCCCTCCAGTGGCGGCTCCTGAGAACCGGGGACAGTTCAATCCGGGCCACAAACTTTTTTAGAACAAATCATTGTGGGAAGCTGGGAGGAGAGAGAGAGAGAGGAAGTCGGACGTGGGCGAGGGGCGGGGTGTCTGGACTGGAACCTCTGGGCCCACGTGAGTGTCTGTCCCGCTGCTGAGTGGGTGCTGTGTGTCTGGGTTGCTGTAGTGTTCGCTTGTAGTGCAACTATCCTGTGTTATCTTTATTATTCGATGCCGCCTGCCTCTGCGGACCGTAGTGGGCACATCTACACTGCAGCGGGGTGCCTTACCCAAAGCAGATCGGAATTGGGGCCGGGCGCGGTGGCTCACGCCTGTAATCCCAGCACTTTGGGAGGCCCAGGCGGGCGGATCACTTGAGGTCAGGAGTTCGAGACCAGCCTGGCCAACATGGTGAAACCCCGTCTCTACTAAAAATACAAAAATTAGCCGGGCATGGTGGCGGGGACCTGTAATCCCAGCTACTCGGAAGGCTGAGGCAGGAGAATCGCTTGAACACGGGAGGTGGAGGTTGCGGTGAGCTGAGATAGAGGCCCTGCACTCCAGCCAGGGCAACAAGAACCAGACTCCGTCTCAAAAAAAAAAAAAAAAAAAAAAGAAAGAACAACAAAAAAAAGAACTAGATGCGTCTGATCTGACGCACGCCTGTTTGTTTACGTCTGTGGGGTGTGCCTTTGTCTAAGTAGAGATAGTGTGTGGCTTTTGCGGGGTTAACGTGTGGCTCAGGAGGCAGTGGGCGTCTGCATCATGTATCCCGATTGCGTCTTACTCGAGTTTTGTTTTGAGTTAGAGGCGACAGGTGGTGCAGCGTTAGACACTGGGAAGCTCTGTGGCTTTTGTATTCCTGAGCGCGAAGGTTAATGACGGATCCGTGGGGTTGAGCTTGTCGGTACAGACGCCAGACAGCCCGATTTACGGGAACAGCCGATTAGAGGATTCGGGAGAGCGGTCGGTGAACTTCTGGATGTCTTTCGGGAGGGGAAGGCTCTATGGTCGCGTGCAGAGCGCCCGTTCCACGTCAGGTACCCGACCATAGAGCAAGGCGGCCGCGGACTACCCAAGGGAAGGGGAGGCCGTGTCCTTTACAACTTGCCTCCCGTTGTTAGTCTAGTTTCTATAGCCAAACCTTCGGGACTCTCTAAACTCAAAATTTTGCTTTTCCTAAAGGCAACTGGGTTCCTTCCAGATTACGAACTGTGTATCCACTTAATCTCTATTTCGTATACCTCCTCCTACAGCGAAATTTGTGAGGCAGTCCTCTGAAGCACGGCCAATCTGGTGAACTTTTCCTAAAACGAGCCATCGCTACCAGCTTTAGTGAGCTAAGACAATAACTGCGATTGGTGGGCAGATTGTTTTGAAACCGCCCTAACGGCAAGGGGCGGGCTCCTGGTGAATTCATCTCTTTCCGGTTTCTTAAAGGCAACAGGAAGGAGGGGTTTCTGCCGACCCTCCATTTGATTGGTTCTAGTGGTTTTACCCGCTCGGACTCCTCAAGGGGCGGGAGATGTACACCAATCGGAATGTGTGTTACAGAGACACTTAGTTTGATGAAAGACTGCGCAGGAAAGGCCGTGGGACGCTCATTCTGAGATCTTACCGTTGATTGGACCAAATTGTTACTCCCTTATTTTCATTGGACCTTACGGCAGCCAGCGCGCGAGAGTTACCCAATCAGCAAGCGCTCCGCCTCCTGCCTTTTCCCGCCCTCCGCTCCGGCCTCGGCTTCGACGTAGGCCAACGCTTCCTCCCCGGTAGCTCCTAGGCCTTCTCGTGGCCGTTGTTTTGAAAACGGCGCTCTGATTGGCTAGGTTTCCGGGCCCGCGCCCGTTGCCCCACGCACTGACCAATTGGCACTCATGTTACATCGGACGAGGCACGAGTGAGGGGGGAGGCGGTGGCGGCGGCCATTTTGAGCCGCTGCCGCCATTGGAGTGGGCCCCCCCCCTTTCCCCCTTCGCCTCCTGACAGGAAAGGTTTAAGGGGGACAGAGCCCTGGGAGGCCGGGCCGGGCTCGGGGGCCACCCCGGGGGCCCGGGCCATGGATGTGCGCCGTCTGAAGGTGAACGAACTTCGCGAGGAGCTGCAGCGCCGCGGCCTGGACACTCGAGGCCTCAAGGCCGAGCTTGCTGAGCGGCTGCAGGCGGCGTTGGAGGCCGAGGAGCCTGACGACGAGCGGGAGCTCGACGCCGACGACGAACCGGGGCGACCCGGGCACATCAACGAGGAGGTCGAGACCGAGGGGGGCTCCGAGCTGGAGGGGACCGCGCAGCCACCGCCGCCCGGGCTGCAGCCGCACGCGGAGCCCGGCGGCTACTCGGGGCCGGACGGACATTGTGAGAGTGCGCGGGGCGGGGGCCGGGGAGCCCGGAGCCTGGGCCGAGGAAAGGGCTGTGGGACGCGGGAGTCCAGCGCCTGAGGTCGGGGAGACGACCTGAGGATCGGGGGATCCCGCTACCCGCCGCCGAAAAGGATCTGGGGACCAGGGCCCCAGCACGACCGGAGGGTGGATCCTGACACTCGGTGCAGGGGGGACACTGGGGGAGGGGCCTCTGGGTTTCGGAGGTGAGGGACGGGGGTGGCGGGGAGGATTCCGTACCGTAGGGATCGGAGACCGGAAACTGCTTTCTGGAGCCGAAGAGAGTCGGAAGAACAAGAGGTTTTCCGTTTGGGTTGGGGAGGGTCTCGAAAATGGGGATCCTAGGGTACGGAGCTCCGTGGGCTTGGCGGTCGTGCTAGCCCAGCGTGTGGGCTGGGGGTGGGGAGCGGTGTTTCCAGGGTGGGGAAGGAATGTCCAGGTGTGCGGGGCTGCGAGAGTTCTGAGGAAGGAGGATCCTGGAATATGCCGCTGGATGCGATCCTGGGTGTTCTCCTATTTGGGTACGGGGGTGGGTGGGTGAGGTGGAGGCGCTGGTGTCTGTGGCTGGGGAGGGTCCTCATGGACTGAGTGCTTTGGAGTTTGGCTAGTGAGCATTTAGGGGCTGCGGGAGATTGAACTAGGGGGCACCCCCATCTCTCTTCCGGGGCTGGAAGGCCACCCTTGAAGCAGGCAGAGCCTGGACATTAGGTGCTGGGAGATCTGGGGACTTTCTGATTGGCTTCTAGAAGAGGTATAGGGAGCCCTGGTGTCCAGAGGCTGGCGGGGGAGAGGATGCTTCCCTGGACAAAGGATCTGGGGGTCTAGAGCTAAGAAAACTGAGGGCAGATAACTCTTGAGGCTGCTGCTGACTGGTCTGGAGCTAACTGTGGGGTTTTTGGAGAACAGGGGGTAGCTGGGGGTGGGATGGGGGCAGATGAGTTGGTAACATTCCAAGTGGATGAAATGTGTGGCGGGAGACAGAGGATCCTGTGTCCAGCACAGGAGTACGTATCTGGCTTAGCGAATATGGGGAGGCGGGAGGCCCTAGGGAGCAAAGAGAAAGAAACCTGTTGACTTCACTGGAGGCCTCAGAGTGGAGTGTGGGGAATGTTTCTGGACCTGAGCGTCTCCAAGAGAAATCTCGTCGGTTCCCAGAAGCAGTTATTTGTGTACCCAGGGAGTGGGGGCCCTCGGGGAGCAGCACGGAACTCTTCATCAGCCAGGAGGTGTGACTCTGGGAATGGGTTCGGGTAGACCTGCGGTCGTCTGAGGAGAGGAAACCCTGATATGGGACGGCGTGAATCTTCAGTTAGAAAAAAAGCAGCTTTCGGGCCGAGTGCAGTGGCTCACGCCTGTTATTCCAGCACTTTGGGAGGCCGAGGCGGGCGGATCACGAGGTCAGGAGTTCAGGACCAGCCTGGCCAACATAGTGAAACCCCGTCTCTACTAAAAATACAAATATTAACCGGATCTGGTGGTGTGCGCCTGTAGTCCCAGCTACTCGGGAGGCTGAGGCAGGAGAATCGCTTGAACTTGGGAGGGGGAGGTTGCAGTCAGCCGAGATTACGCCATTGCACTCCAGCCTGGGCAACAAAAGTGAAACTCCGTCTCAAAAAAGAAAAAAGCAGCTTTCTTTCTCTTATTTTTAAATACAGATGGGGGTCTCGCTATGTTGCCCAGGGTGGTCTTGAACTCCTGGGTTCAGGTGATCTGCTCACCTCGGCCTCCTGAAGTGCTGGGATTACAGGCGTGAATCACTGCACCAGGCCTCAGGGCAGCTTTCTAGTAGGACTGGGAAATGGGGGGACTGGAAAGGTTAAGGAGTAAGTAGAAGGGATTCTGGCGTAAGAGTTTGTGGAGTTTTTCTGAAAAGAGGGCACCCTGGGACTTGGGGCTAAGGGGATAAGGAGAGAAATGAGGTAACAGAAGAGACAGGATTTGGGGTTGGAATTGGATACTTGTTCATAAGAGAATTTCCCGGAGGGAGATAACGCGAGTGTGGATTTGGGGTAGGCAGTGGCCTAGAGATTATCGAGGACCCAGGTGCTGGAAAGAGGACTTCCCATTGCAGAGACTTGTGAAGAAAGGAGTGGGCCTGTGTGTGTGTCTAGAGCAGGAGGGATCGTGGCAGGAATGCCTAGCAAGAAAGGGTAGTGGGTTAGTAGTGACCTGGTGGTCTGGGCAGAGTCATCTCTGAGAGGAAAGCGAATTAGGTGCTTTGGAGTGTAGACTCTAGACTCAGACAGACTTCGTTTCAAATCTGGCTTAAAGATATTGGCAAGTCACTTCACCTCTGTGGGCCTGGTTTCCTTAATGTGTAAAATGGGGTTAATCAACAAATAGTGTGTTCACAGCCCCTCCAACCCCTGAGGGGTGTTATGAATGAGATCACATGTGAAGGGCTTATCACTGGGCCTGCCTTTTATGAGAAGAGGGATGTTTTAGAGAATGGAGAAGGACCCTAGAATCATAGCTTCTCCAGGAGGGGCTGCCTCTGTGAACACAGGAGAGAGATGCTGGGGAAAAGAGGCTTTGTGGGAAGAGGAGCATTGTGCTTGGAGCCTGGAAG